>NC_091474.1:70311157-70947823 GCF_036971445.1 Narcine bancroftii | reverse complement strand
GTTCTCTCTGGACTTATCTTCCTAATTCCTTGACTAACCAGATTGAACAAATTGTAACTTTGATTCGCTCACTCTAAGACCCTTATTCCCTAGAAAATTCAGAAATTCAACAGTGTATTGTTTAACCACATCATACGTTTTTCCCGTGATTAATAAATCATCAACATATTGTATTAATTGACAATTCTCTCTCCGAGGGGCCTCATCTAGTACCTGTTCTAAAACTTGGCCAAACAAATTTGGGGATTCTATATCCAACCACCCATATTGATGTATGGCCGCACGCAAAAATGCAGAGGGGGTCTCCTCGGGACCTTGGAGAACCTCAAATGCTTTCTTAAAGTTCTGTCCTTTTGGAACAGACTCCTTCATTCCTTTTACTAGATTAACCCTGTACTCATCCATTCGTGTGCGACCATCATTAGTAGTCTTATCCCAATTTGGGTTTACCAGGGGAAATTTAGCTTCTCCAGGTATCGCCTCTGCCCCCCCCCCCCCCCCCCGGTGTTCCCTATCCCAGACTCTGATCCCTGCCTGGCAGATCATTCCACGCTCATCCAAAGTAAATAGAGTCTTAAAGATAGACATTAATTTATCCCAGGTATATATATTAGGTCCCAAAAATTGATCTAATTGTTCTGCACATCCCTGAGGGTCTTCTATCAGAGAGGTCATTTCCTTCTTAAAATTGCGCACCTCAGTACTAGTCAAAGGCACATTTACAAATCCGAGACCCCCTGCATCCCCTCCCAAGGGAACCTCTCGTAAAGGTCTCATCCAGTTAGTTTCTGGCTTATCTCCTCCTCTATGATGGTTAAGTTCCTGCCCTTTGGGAGACAAATCAAAGAGTCCTGCCCTTTCCTCCTGAAGGGCCTCATACTGTTCTTCTGAATGACCCTCACAATCAAAGTCTCCTCCCTCTCGTGTCAACTGAGGCGGTAATTTTGTACTCTGTAAGCGAGTCATCATACCACTCCTACTTTCTCCTTCTTTCTGTAACTGTGGAGGGGGAGGGGAAGGTGAAGAAGGGTAAAGCATAGGGGAGAGGGAGGGGATGGGAGCCGGCACAGGGGGAGCATAAGGTGGAGGAAGGGAATGTAACACATCCCATCCTTGTATTTCAGGGGCAGAAGGTTCCTCATCCTTCTTGTTCTTACAATCCTTTTCGCTCAAAATCATTTGATCAAACGATCCACTGAGCCAACACGCTGCATATTATCTGCTCTCGGTATTACCTCCTTGATTTTGGTAGAGCCAGATGATCAATGCCTGACACATCCAGTCCTTGTCGGATCCGAACTTTGGCCAATATACTGAACTCCTTTTATTGGATTCTTAACCCATTCCTGATAGCAATACCTGACCATGGTCTGTTTATCTTTCCCACGGGTTTTCCCCGCACCCCAATCAGATAACATTAATCCTAACGGACTATGTTTAGGTATCTGATCTTCCCGTCCTTCTTCAGGACTGTTTCCCTTGCTATTTACTCCTCCCATACTAGCAGGTAAATAAATTCCTCTTATCGGGATCCAGTAGCTATTCCTAGCGCGCTTCCTTAACGTTCTCCCGTAATTTGTTCTCAATGCCTCTTCTCGGATATCACTCGCTTCGTCCACTGACCAGTCACCCATCGTCCATGAGTCCAGCTGAATCAGCCGGGGTGCACCTACCTTCGTCGTCGGGCACTCTGTCAGTGGAGGGAGTGGGATCCCGGACGAGCCCCCTTTTGTGAGAAACAGAAGTACCTTCACAGATTTCACTCGAGACAAAAATTGAGAACAAAGAACGTTTATTGTACAACAGTGCAAAGTTGGGTGCTTCCCCTTACCCTGTGAATACAAACACATACTGGAGCTCATGCAACTTTTATACAGTTCATTTCAGTGTAGAGGTACCCTCCCCCCCCTAACATTGTTCTGCCTCCTGGATTGGTTTGGCATTTGGTAATTCTGTCTGCCTACGTGCAGTTTCTGTAAACTTGAAAGACCATGGGGTGTCCTGTCTGGGTCACATCATGTCATTGTCCTTATTCATGAATCTGCCTTTGTCCTTATTCACACATCTCAACCCCCAGGACTTTCTACTATATGCAGAACTTGCTAATTCTATCTATCACTATAAGACCCTTATTCTATTATACTTGTGTAACCCTTCCTCACACTCTTATCGGGAATTCATCCCTACTCAACACTTACTTAACTTCCTCTAATCTAGTCTAGTATTCCTTATTTCATTCATACTAGCTTTACTTCCTATATTCTATTTCTCTCACAGAGGTGGAACTTCCAACTACATCTGAATCTTGATTGGACTATGTATTTCATTGTGGAGTTGTCTGGTTGGGGAGAAGATGGCAACCCAGTTGTTTCCGAAGTCATCAGACACTGTTGGTATTAACTTCACCCGGTTAATAGAGTGGGGGTACTGCTTTTTCAGTTTTTTTAGGGTTGTTATTTGTATTTTAGTTTAGAGAGTAGTGGGGGGGGGGGGGGTTTGTTATTGGAGGTTTTTTTAAATATATTTAAAAGTAAAATTAAAATAAACAAAAAATTAAAAAATGTGCTGGAACCTCTGGTACAGCGGGTTCCTTGACCAGAGTACCTTTCCACCACATTATCTCAACTTCTACCTTCATGCAAGCTCACAGGCTGAAGTTTGTTAGTCCAGATGACCACAAGTGGATCCCATCAGTCTCCAGACTATTGGTGAGGTTTGACCTATGACCTCCAGTTACTGTTGGAATATTTCCCAATTCTGCAAAACTCTCATTTGTTTGATGACTCCTGCTGTGTGTGCCATTCCTTTATCATCTCTCTACCTGTCCTCCAGATTCCATACACTCCCTGTAGTGTCTGAAGCTGTGTGAAACATGCTCCAACCAAGGCCCAGACCATGATTCACAAAGTTCCAGCCTTTGTATTTCAATATTCTATTTATAATCTCATTATAGTTTTGCACTTTATTATTATACAAGTCGTCCTCAACTTTCAACCTTTGTGAGTTACGTCCACCCCCACACATGACCAAATTAAAAAAAAAATCCTTTTTACAACAACCGCACCAGTACATATTTTGTATTAAAAATATTGTATACGGAGGTCTCCGCTCCCGGCACCAGCCCAGTCTCTGGTCCCCATTCCCCATGGCTCCCAAGAGTCCCCGCTCCCATTTCCAGCAGCAGCCAGAGGACCCCGTTCCCCGACTTATGACCAAATCTCAGTTTACAAACAATCCTTCGGTCCAACTATGGCTGTAAGTCAGGAACCATCAGTATTGCAAAGACCTTTCCTTCAGATTTCCCATTTTTCTGAATTTAAGCTTTATCTTTCAAGTTAACAAATTATAATTGTTATTATTAATAGTAATGATAATATTCTGAGAATACATAATGAGTGGTACTAAAATCTGAAGGATAAATGGATTACAATATCTTCAATGTATTTTATAAATCAATGATCACCTCCAAAATAACACATTGGAGATAAACTTCACTCGATATCAGTAACCAATTAAGTTGGATCAAAGTCTGACAATTATTTGCCTCACAGGATTGCACTCTTGGGAATAGTAAGTCAAATGATATGTTGTCTTGTGATCAAATTCAGCTATCAGTGACTGTGTCCTCATCATCAGTATGGCTGGTCTTGCTTGTGCGTTTGATTTATGCATTGAAAGAGAGGAGTCACGTGATGGAGTAGTGGCCGGTAGGGGAACTCCAGCCCTCTCCAGAAAAGTAAAAAAAAGGTAGAGAAAAAGCAAAGGCACTAACACAGAAACCATAACAAATTGAAAGTGAAAGTGTGGAGAAAATGGCAGCAAAGAAAGAAAAACCAAAAACAACGGGAAGGAAAGAAGAAGGAAGGACGTCGGAGGAGGAAGGAGAAGGCCTTACCGGTACGAGGAGGCCCGCCGTGGAGAGACAAGCCTGCTTCCTGAGGTCAGTGGAAACCCCGAACTCAGGACTACAAAAATGGCTCACGGAGCCAAACAAAAATGCGCAACCACACATGTGCAAAACAAAAATAACACCGACGGGAGGGGGGACCAGCTGAGGAGTAAATCTCCACAGCTGAAACAGATAAGTACAACACCACAGCAAGACTCTCAACAGGAAAACATAGAAAATAACAAGAACAAGAGGAAGAGAATAAAAATAGGAAATCAAAGAAACAACAGATGACCAACCCAGAGGAAGATGACCAACACCAAGACACTTTTAATAGAAATAAGAAGAACAAAAATACCCAACAAAATAAAATAAACAACCCAACAAGAAAACCAGAAGAGACAGAGGTAAAGGACACAGATCCTGGACTCAGAAGAAGAGGAGGAAGAACACAGAGAAATGGAAGATGAAGGGAAGGGCAAGTACATGGATATATATTTTTTTAAAGAATATATGGAAACAGTAAAAGAATGGCAGACACAAGAATTCAGTGAAATAACCCAGAGTCCAAGGAAGACCAGAATTACAGGAAGAAATGGAAATAGAAAGGGCACACAGAACATTAGCCCCTAAACCACAACCACAACAAAAACCAAGATCCATTCTAGTAAAATTCCTAAGATATACAACAAGAGAAAATATATTGGAGAAGGCAATGAAGAAAATAAGAGAAGACAAAAAAACCACTGGAATACAAGGGTCGAGAATTTTTTTTCTATCCAGATATAAGTTTTGAACTCCTGAAGAAGAGGAAGGAGTTCAATGCAGCAAAAACGACCCTATGGAAAAAAGGTTATAAATTTATGTTAAAACACCCAGTGGCACTTAAAATAGTTATCCCGGGGCAGCAAAGCAAACTATTCTCGGATCCGGAAGAAGCACGAAAATTTGCAGAACAACTACAAAACAGACAGAGAGATGAAGAGATGTAACAAGAACAAAAATGACAACAAACTATATATATATATATATATATATATATATATATATATATATAAAAAGAGTATAAGTAAGAACTAAGAAGGGAAAGAAAAGGAAGAAAGGAAGTAAGGAGGGAATTAAGAGAGTGACCTTTGTTATATATGAAGATTAAAATCTTTTCTGGGGGAGCTGGGTGGGGAAGAATAACAGTCACTGCAAAATCAGTTGATGCTTGCGAGCGGATTCGCAAATCCAAATGGAGAGGGGAGATGTGGTTCCCTGACAAGGGACAAAGGGCAACTCAGAAAGGGGAGGGACTATTGGGGTTAAAGGAATTTTAGATTTGAGAATAGTGGAAATATTTTATGTTTTAGAAATGTTGTCTTATAATGTATACAAAAAAAAGCAGAAATGGATAAGAAGGGAAGGTGGTGATGAGGAAACGGAAAGGAAAGATAAACAAAGTATGAAATGACTATGTTGAACTATATGACTTTAAATATTAATGGAATACATAACCAAATCAAAAGGAGGAAAATGTTAAATTTACTGAAAAAAGAAAAAAATGATATAGCATTCGTACAAGAAACACATCTAACTGAAGTGGAACACAAGAAATTAAAGAGAGATTGGATAGGACATGTAACAACAGCATCATATAATTCAAAAGCCAGAGGAGTAGCTATATTAATCAATAAAAAGGTACCAATCAAAATAGAAGAGGAAATAATAGATCCAGCATGGAGATATGTCATGATAAAATGTCAGATATATTCAGAATTTTGGAATTTACTCAATGTATACTCACCTAATGAAGAAGATCAAAAATTTATGCAAGATATCTTTTTGAAGATCACAGATACGCAAGGGAATATACTAATAGGAAGGGATTTTAACCTTAATTTGGACTCAAACATGGAGAAAAGTGGAAAAAAAAACTAACAGAAAGAACAAAGTAACCAAATTTATAATTAAATCGATGCAAGAAATGCAACTTTTGGATATATGGAGAAAACAACACCCAAAAGAAAAGGATTATTCATATTATTTGGGTAGACACAAAACATACTCAAGGATAGACCTATTCCTGTTATCAGCCCACATTCAAAGGAGAGTTAGGAAAATGGAATATAAAACTAGACTATTATTGGACCACTCACCCCTGTTATTGGCAATAGAGCTAGAGGACATCCCACTAAGAATGTATAGATGGAGATTAAACTCCATGCTACTTAAAAGACAGGATTTTAGAGAATTCATTGAATGACAAATTAAAATGTACTTTGAAATAAATACGGAATCAGTGAAAGATAAGTTCATACTATGGGGCGCAATGAAATCATTCATCAGAGGGCAAATATTAAGTTATGTAACTAAGATGAAGAAGGACTACAATTGGGAAACAGAACAGTTGGAAAGAGAAATAACAAATATAGAAAAAGAATTAGCAATAAAGGAAGATACAACTAAAAGAAGAGAATTGGCAGACAAAAAAATAAAATATGAAACACTACAAACATATAAGGTGGAGAAGAATATAATGAAGACAAAACAGAAATATTATGAACTAGGTGAAAAAACGCACAAAATACTAGCGTGGCAGCTTAAGACAGAACAAACTAAAAGAATGGTATTGGCATTAAGGAAAAAGGACAAACAAATTACATATAATCCAACAGAGATCAATGAAAACTTCAGGGAATTCTACGAGCAACTATATCAAACTGAATACGAAGAGAAAAAAGACAAAATAGATGAATTTCTAATGAAAATTGAACTACCGAAATTACAAACAGAGGAGCAAAATAAATTAATAAAACCATTTGAAATAGAAGAATTACAGGAGATATAAAAAAACTACCGAATTATAAAACACCAGGAGAGGATGGATTCCCAATAGAATTCTATAAATCATTTAAAGACTTATTAATTCCTCCCCTCCTGGAAGTAATCAACCAGATTGATAAAACACAAAACATACCAGATTCATGCAAAACAGCAATAATTACAGTAATACCAAAGACAGAGAAAGATCCACTAGCACCAGCGTCATATAGACCAATATCTCTACTTAACACAAATTATAAGATAATAGCTAAACTATTAGCAAACAGATTGGCTGACTATGTACCAAAAATAGTAAATCTAGACCAAATTGGTTTTATTAAAGAAAGACGAACAATGGACAATATCTGTAAATTTATTAACTTAATTCATGCAGTAGAAGAAAATAAAACTCCAACTGTAGCGGTTGTTTTAGACGCAGAGAAGGCCTTTGACAGAGTAGAATGGAATTATTTATTCAAAGTACTACAAAAATTCAGCCTACCAGAGAAATATATTAATTGGATTAAAGCATTATATTAGGGGCCATTGGTGAAAGTGACAGTAAATGGATATATATTTCTCTATAGAGGATTTGTCAAATGTTGCTAGTGTGCTGTCGAATAGTAAAATCTGAGGGCTATTGAGAATGTGGGAGAATAACATGATTCCTGAAACAATCAAATGGGTGACTGATTCTGGGCATGAACTCTAGCAGGGTTATTTGCCATGCCCTTTTTCCATTGGTACAGATATCCTTTGATTTACACACTTTTCAAGTTTTATGCCTAATGAGCTTGTATCCAGGTGCAGGACCATTTTTAACCAGGAATATATTTATCACTGTGACATGAAACTATTGGAAGATCGTTTTATCCTGAGATTAAAGTTCATAATCCTTACTCAGGCCTGTGCGCGGGAGGGCGGGGTTTGTGGGCGATCGGGTTGGACAACGACAGTGCGGGGGCATTGGCTCTCGCTGCAGGGCGGCATCTCGGCGGATCAGCGGCCCCATCACCGTGAGTCGCGGGTCGGCCTGTGGCAGGGAGGGGGAGTGGGCAATGGTCCTGGTGAGGTCAGGCCCGAGGCCTCCGGTTCCGGGCACTGGGAAGCGGCCTTGGCTTCCCCTGACACCGGCCAGGCCCCAAAACCAGAGTCCACGGTGAGACCCTGCAACATAAACAGTGGAGGTGGGGGCGATTAGCGGGCAGACGCCAATGCATTCTGGGATTTATAGTATTAGCTGTGCATGCGCTATACTGGCGTGGCGGCCAGCGGGCCACCTCTAATACATTTTTGAAATGATCTTGCGGGCCAAATATAATTACATCGCGGGCCAAATTTGGCCCGCGGGCCAGAGTTTGACATGTGTGACTTAGAGCATTGGAAAGACTTACCACTAACACTGATAGGAAGGATAAACTGTATTAAAATGAACATTTCCCAAGGATACAATACCTATTTCAGTCATTACCAATTCCCTTAACAGAGAAATTCTTCAAGGAGTTAAAGAAAATAATAAGGAAATTCTTATGGAAAGGGGGAAAACCAAGGATAGCACTAGATAAATTAACAGAATGGTACAAACAAGGAGGCTTACAACTACCAAAGTTTAAGAATTATTATAGAGCTGCACAATTAAGATACCTATCAAATTTTTATCAAACAAGGGAAAAACCAGATTGGACCAGATTAGAACTAGATAAAATAGGGGAGAAGTTATCTGAACATATACTATATAAATGGGATGAAAAATTGGTGCAAAGTAGGAATTCACCGGTATTGCATCATCTGCTCAACATTTGGAAGAAGATTCATGTAGAAAGGAATAAAACAAATTATCAATTACCAAAACTAATATTGACGCAAAATCAACTAATCCCTTTCACAATAGATAACCTTTCCTTTAGAGAATGGGAGAGAAAAGGGATCAAAAGAATAGAAAATTGTTTTTCGGGAAATAAATTATTATCCTTTGAACAAATGAAGGATAAATATAATATAACTCACGATACAATGTTTGCATACCACCAACTGAAAACCTACTTGAAGGACAAATTGGGAAACAGTCTGAGGTTACCAGAAGGAAGCAATTTTGAATATGTGATTACAGACACAATGATAATTTAAAAATTTGTAACAAACATGTACATCAAACTGCAAGAAAAGGAGAACGAGGAAACAAACGGTAAACCTAAACAAAAATGGGAACAAGATCTAAACATAAAGATAAAGAATGAAACATGGGAAAAGCTATGCTCCGGAACTATGAGAAATACAATAAACACGAGGTTACGCATGATACAATATAACTGGATACACAGGCTATACATTACACCTCAAAAGTTAAATAAATGGGACCCAACAGTATCTGACAGATGTTTTCGCTGTAAAAAGGAAACGGGAACAACAGTTCATGCAATTTGGACATGTGAGAAAGTGAAAAAATTTTGGGAAGATCTAAACCAGATATTAAACAAAATCACAAAAAGCAATATACCAAAAAACCCAGAGATCTTCCTCCTAAGTAATATAAGAAATAAAGAATTTGGACTTGATTTGGATGAAGCACAAAAATGATGTATTATGATAGCCCTAGCTGTAGCAAAAAAATGTATTATGTCAACCTGGAAATTAGAAGACAACTTGAGAATACAACAATGGTATATAGAAATGAATAAATGTATTCCATTAGAAAAAATAACATATAATTTAAGAAATAACATCACAATATTCAAACAAATATGGGAGCCATACATGAAATACAATAGAGAAATCCTACCATGGACTTCCACCACCTAAAATGACAGAAGTAGAAGACAATGAAATGAACTGACTCAGTAAAATTTCTTGTTTATTTTTATTAAGTGACAACATTGTTTAACGGGTTTAATGTATCTTATAGATTGAACTTCAAATAAATGGGAAAGGGGGTGAGGGAGGGAGGGAGGGAAGGGAGGGGGAAAAAGGGGGAAAAATGACACTGTATATGTTTAAGAAGAAAAATGTCTGTATGTATCTTGGTCAATATGGTTTATAGTGTGGAAAATAAAAAAATTATATAAAAAAAAAGAAAAATCAGTTCTGCATCTGGACAGACTCAGGAAGGAGGCAACTTTAGAGTTACAGAACTAACTCTTTAATCCACTTGGTGGCACGGTAGGCACAGCGGTTAGCGCAACTCCTTTACAGCACCAGTGATCGGGACTGGACTGGGGACTGTAAGGAGTTGATACGTTCTCCCCGTGTCTGCATGGGTTTTCTCTGGGATCTCCAGTTTTCTCCCACCATTAAAAATATTCCAAGGGTGTAGGAAAATTAGGCAGCTCAGAGTCGTGGGCAGAAGTGGCCTGTTAACGTGCTGAAGGTCTGTAGGTACGTCTCTTGCATCCTGGGTCATCCTGGAGGGATTTTAAAACTAAATCACTATTTTCAAAATGCGGTGCTAATTGTTTCAGAGGAAACATGGCAGTGACTTTGTCCACACTCAATCCTGTGAAGTACAAGGTCATGATGACAGGATCCTCTGTGTTAAGGTGAGCGCTAAGAGACCACGGACTTCTTTGTTGCTAGCCTGGAGCTCATTTGTGCAGCTTCCTGCTTGTGTCCATGGAGGATCATGCTTGCCCCAGTGGTGAACTTGCATGGTCCACCTTCAGCGCCTAAGGTAAGAAAACTGTGGACTGTTAAACTGACATTTCTGATCTCCATATTGCCTCCTGTGGCGTTTCCCCTCCTCTAAAGAGGCAGAAATTCCTGGTGGAGGTCGATGCTGTTTTGAAAGTGGAAGGATCTGATAAAGGTCAAGCAACCTATGAGGGGCTTGGATAGAATTAATTATAATCAAGTTCTGTAGCAGAGGTGTCTGTCATCAGAGGTCAGAGGTTAAAGCAAAGGTTGAGAGTTGATATCATGAGATTTTCTTAACAAAGTATCTAGATGAGCTTCTGAATCACCAAGGAAGAGGGTAGGGAACAAGTACTAGTAAATGGGTTTAGTATACCTATCTATTTGGTGGTCACTGGTAGCTATAGGGCCTGTTTCTGTGTGGTACAGCTTGATGACCACATTAAATATCAGTGCACTGAGGGCTATGGGGATGTGGCACAGGGGGATCATCACCTTGAATGGTGGGGTTGGCTTGAAGAACCACTGTTTGTCCCTGCTTTATTGTGATCTTGCGTCCTCAGTTGCTTCTCTCATTCAAACCTGTCATCCCTCCCATCCAAATGGAGCCTCCAGTCCCACTTGCAACCTCCCTTCCTCCCCAAGCTCACAATGTGGACAAAGGTAATGTATCTGGCTGAAATCTCCGACAATATCTGTCGTATTTTTCAGCTCCAACACTTGGAGATAAAGAGTCAATAGCAAACCCTTCGACCCAACTCATCCATTCTGGTTCATATTCTACAGCACTCCCCTCCATCTACCTGTCCAAGTGTCTTTTAGAACATTGTAATTGTACCTAACTTTACCACTTCCTCTGCCGGCTCGTTTCACATACAAATCACCTTCTGAGTGAAATTGTTGCTGCCCAGGTTTGCTCTTAAAAGTACAGGGAGGAACATTTACGAGAGACATTAGGGATAGGTTTCTTATACAATCAGTTGTGGGTGCCTGGGGCGGTGGTACTGGAGTCTTGTATAATTGTGACATTTAAAAGATTCTGAGACAGGCACATGGTTGCAATAAAATTGTGGGTATATGGGTATGAGATAGGGAATATTGCTGAGTAGGTTTATATAGGTCAGCTGTTGTTCGGGTTTGTGTGGGTCCCACAGGTTAAGAACCAGACCAAAGTTGAGGTACAAAGCACACATTTATTTTGGGGATGCAAACGGGGCAACAGGGTCAATATGCTAGGCAAACCTCTACACACTGACACACACATTACGCAGGGGGCAAATATACACTTCGGATAACAAGGGAGAAATCAACAGAGATTGTGGGAAATTACATGAACATACACATTCAACAGTCAGGATCGGGGCGTGGCAAGATGGCGTAAGGAACAGACGTGCCTTCCAGTCCTCTCCTGACTCTAACTTATTGTTTTGTCTTTAAGTGCCCGTTAAAACTTTTTAAAAAAGTTTATAAATAGTATGAGATGTTGAATTAATACCTAATGGTACATTTGTTAAAAAAAAGTAAAAGGAAACATCAACAGATTGTTAAAAAATTATATTTTCCAAAATTATCTGAGCCTGCTTGTTTACAAAAAGCCATGACTCAGCATGAAATGGATCCAGGAAAACAAGCGAAGAATTCGGCCTTGGAGCTCCGTTCTGATTCCGTAAGTCTTTCTGAAGGTCGTTTTCAGCTGCCTTTAGAACAAAGGGCTGGCCGGATGCCAGTATTTCAAACAACGTCTACTGAGACTTTGACTGCTGAATTAGCTGGGGCGCCACCAGCTGGAGAGTTCAAGAGTTGTTATTTGACTGCTATACCACCAGTTACAACAGCTCTTCCAGATACTGACGTAACAAAGCTTTTAAAGGAGGTTTGGATCAAAGATAACCCTGATCATCAGCCTCCTGACACTTCTGGGGGGTCTGTGGCAGGGGCTCTTACACGGAGTCAAACTGCAAGAAAAGCTACTAAATTAAAAGAAGGGATAGAAGGTTCTCTAATTCCACAAGAACAGCAGGATCCCACCATGTCTGGATCTACTGATGTTGATATACTTTTCAAGAGTCTTGAACATAAGATATTTTCTTCAATGATGCATTTAGGTGATTCTATGAATAATCTTACTTCTAAGATTAATGCATTGGTGGATGCCAATACTCAACAGATGGCTGATTATGGAGCTTTTAAAGTTGAAACTATTGAAAGACTTGAGATGTGTGATCAAGGATTATCTGATGTACAAGATCAATTGCAAGATGTGAATACAACAATTGAAACGTTACAGATTCAGAATAAAAATTTAGCAAAAAAGGTTGATTATTTGGAGAACCAATCCAGACGGAATAATGTGAAAATTGTCGGCTTGCCAGAAGGCATAGAAGGGCCAGATCCAAGAAAAATTTTCACTGAATGGATTCCACAAGTGTTGGGACAAGATAAGTTTTCTGAAGGTTTAATATTGGAACGGGCTCATAGAGCTTTGAGAAGGAGACCTTTTTCAGGACAGAATCCAAGACCTGTTCTGGTTCGCTGTTTAAATTACTGTGATAGAGAGACTATTTTACGTATGGCTATTAGAAATGCACAGCAAAACAAATCTCCTTTGATGGTTCAGAGTAATCGTGTTTTCTTCTATCCGGATTTGAGTCAGGAAATTATGTTTCAATGACGTGAATTTAATTCTGTGAAAGAATTATTGTGGAAAAAAGGATATAAGGCAACATTTAGATACCCTGCGGTACTGAAGATTTTTCAGGATGGATATCAACCAAAGTTCTTTGATAATCCTAAAGAAGCTATGGATTTTGCTCAGTCTTTACCAATTACGCAATTCCAGGAATGACGTAGTCCTCCACGGTCTCCAAAGAGGGCAGAGCTGCAAGAAGGGAATTTGATTTCTGGAAGAAA
Organism: Narcine bancroftii; assembly: GCF_036971445.1. Lineage (NCBI taxonomy): Eukaryota > Metazoa > Chordata > Chondrichthyes > Torpediniformes > Narcinidae > Narcine > Narcine bancroftii. Next base: position 70,934,592 of record NC_091474.1, on the reverse strand, counting down.
TGGAAGAAACGGTGGTCGCAATGGCAAAGGAAACTCATTTATGAGACAAGGAACATTTGAAACTCAAACGTGAAAGGGTTGGGCACGTTTTTTATTCTTCGTTTAATTCTAAGGCAAAAGGTGTGGCAATTTTGGTACATAAGAATCTACGATTTTAGTTACAGAGTGAAGAGAAAAATGGTGGAAGATTATTAAAATTAAATTGTACAATCTTTAATGAGGCATGGACTTTGCTTGATGCTTATGCTCCTAATGTTGAGGATACAGCTTTTGTTGTGGATATGTCTTTATTACTTGGACAATCAAACTCTAATGTGATGTTGGGGGAGATTTGAATGTGGTGTTGGAGCCTTTATTGGATAAGTACTCAAGAGTAATTAAGAAATCTAAGATGGCAATCCAAGTGATTAATATGATGGCAGATTTGAATTTAATTGATATTTGGCGAAGAGTTAATCCTACAGAGAAAGATTTTTCTTTTTATTCCTCGCGACATAATTCTTTTTCTAGAATTGATTATTTTTTAATATCAGCACATTTGCAGGATAGGGTTACATCTGTGGAGTATAAGGCTAGATTGGTTTCGGATCATTCATTATTATTATTAGAATATTTGAGTTCACAAGATGTTCAGAAAGGTTCAAGATGGAGATTTAATACTATGCTATTACGACGCGAATTTAATTCTGTGAAAGAACGGTTGTGGAAAAAAAAGACATAGGGCAACATTCAGGTATTCTGCGGTACTGAAGATTTTTTAGGATGGAAATTAGCCAAAATTCTTTGACAATCCTAAAGAGGTTATGGACTTTGCTTAGTCTCTACCAATCATGCAGTTTCAGGAACGATGTAGTCCTTCAAGGTCTCCAAAGAGAGTAGAGATGTAAGGTGGTATCCAGATTTTTAAAAGAAATGGAAGCAATGGTGATCGAAGTGGTAACGTTGATTTAAAAAAATAAATCTTTTTATCTTTTTTTTGAAAAGAGTTTAAATAGTTTAAATAATGATGGTAGTTTAATGAAATGGGAGTTGGGAGAGGGAACTGGGTGGGCACTAGTTTCCAGAAGTCATCAGCTACCTGTGAGTTATCTCACACCCAATATTTTGGGGGAGTTACCGCTTTGGGCGGTTTAAACAGGAGGAGGTAGTTGTGACCTCCGACCTGTATTTTTTTCTTTTTAATTTTTGGGTTAAGAAGTGAAGGTTTTTTTTAATTATTTTTAAAAAATAAATAATTATTTTTTTTAACTCTTTTTGTTTTGATTGTAATTGAGAGGGAATTAGGAGGTTTTTTTTCTCTCCTTTTTTTTCTCTTTTTTTGGGGTTTTTTTTCTCTTTTTTCTTTTTTAAGAGGATGATGTCACAGAAGATAATAAGTCAAAAATTGAGGATGTTGAATTAGATGAAGAGGAAGATGAGGGGAAAGGTGATAAGAAGAAAAAGAAGAAAATTAAGTACAAATACATTGAGGGAGAAGAGTTTAATAAAATTAAGTTAATTTTGATAGAGAATTTTGAAGATGTTATAAATGAAGAATATGGAGAATTTTATAAGAGTTTGAACTTTTTTTCCTTTTTTTTCTTTTTTTATATAAGGGGAGGGGAAGGGAATAAAAAGTTTATCTGATTGTTTTTCTAAGGGATGTTTTTGTTCTCTCGATGAATTATAAAGGAAACTTGGTATTAATGGAAATTCTGTATTTATGTATTATTAATTATGATTTTTTTGTATAACAGATATGTAGTTGATATATGATTTTAATATTTGAATTTAGTTTTAAAGTGGATTTCATTTGTTAAATACATGAATTATGTTTGATTTAAATATATGTTTAAGGGTATTATTTTAGTATTGATATTTTTTTTGTTGTTAGTAATTTTTGTTGTTGTTAAGTTTTATCCTTTTTTTCGTAAGTGGGGTTTTTTCTATTTTATTTACAACATTGTTAATTAATTCTTCACTCTTTATTTTGGGGGGAGGGTTGGATTAATTTTAAATTAGATGATTATGTTGTGTTATAATTATTGTGTAGTTTAATGATGTAGATTCTAATTTTTATTATCTTATTTTTTATTATTTCTTTAAATGTAATTTTTATTTTATTCATGTCATAAAATTTTAAATAAAGTTTAAAAAAAAAGTCAGGATCAAGGTGATACTACGTGCCTCCACCTCTTGACCGGTATGGACAGGGCTCTTGCTACCTGGCCTCGAGACTCACCCTAACCCAATGTGAAAGGTGCTACTTCCATGCCACAAGGAGTCCAAAGAGATAGAACAAAGGGGCACATGGTCCTTTATAGTTCTGGAGGCAAAGCTGGGGGGACAATCATAAGGGTCATTGTGGGCCCCGTTGGTTGCGGTAGCCAATGGCTCAAAGCCACATGCAGGGGCTCAGCAGGGGTGAACTGAGGTGATTTACCTAGGCCAGTTGGGTGAAGGTCAGGGCTGAGTCTGGGCGGGCTGCCTGGACTGCAGCACCTGGTGATTTAGGCGGGCCAAATGCAAGGGTCACCTTGATGGCTTGGGGGTGAGTCTTTGACCTTGATTGGCAGGAAGTGTGTCCTCTGAACAGGAGCGCAGCAGTGCCACCCAGTGGTGGACCTCATGACCTCAGCACAAGATCCTGGGTAGAAGGATGTTCTCCATCCTAAAACACTCCCCTCTCGCCATAAACCTCCAGTTCTGGAATAATCTATCCTGGGAAGTGAGTGCTCACTTTATCCATGCTCCTTGTGATTTTCCAACACACATCCATGAGGTCAACCCTTAGCCTCCTGCAGTCTAGGAAATAACCATAACTGTTGAAGAGAAAATCTGGAGCAAAACAGAAAAAAGTGGAAATACCAGAAAGGATGACTGTTCTTCTCCCCAGAGATGGTGTTGGATCTGCTGAGTTCTGTCGGCATGTTCTGCCCTTGCTCATCTCTACTGCTGTCATGCTGGCTGTAAATATACTCCTATGGTTGTACTTCTACCAAGCTACAAGCCAAAAAATCTTCAGTGAAGTCTTCTTGTGTGGCTGGGCGTGAAACTTTTTTGGCAAACATTTCTTCAATTTAAATTTAATTTTAGATGTACAGTATGATAACAAGCCCATGCCGCCCAATTACACCCAATTTACTGACGACCCTGATACATTTTTCTTTGAATGGTGGGAGGAAACCGGAGCCCCCGGGTAAACCTGCACAGACACAGGGAGAACATGCAAACTCCTCACAGACAGTAGAGTTCAAACCCTGGTCCCGATCGCTGGCCCTGCAACAGGGTTGTGCTAACCACAAGCTAATTGTGCCATCCCTGAGATCTGCCTGGCGTGTTTCTTCATGGAAGTTGAAATTATGGTTCAGTGTTTGTTTCCATTAAAATCTGTTTAAGTTTTTAAATTTTAATTTTAAAATGTTAATTTATTTACAACACGGTGGAAGCCGATTCTAGCCATTTAAACCAGTGCTCTCCAATTAAACCCAACTAACCTACTAACCCTTTATAGTTATGGAGGGTTGGAGTTCCTGGAGGAAACACATGCAGGTTATGGGGAGAACATGCAAACTCCTTACAGACAGCAGTACATTCTAACCTGGGTTACTGGTGCTGTAATAGTACTGTGCTAACCATGCCACTGGGATCCCAGTCAAAGGGAGAATCTTAGCCTTCTACCTCAGAAAGAAGTCATGGTATCTACATCTAGATTGATTTACTTTCATCACCTGAAGTGAGAGACAGTGAAAATAAAAAGAAGGGTGAAAAGAAAAGGAAGAGAAGGAAGAAGTTGCTTCTGAGACAGTGAATGGGCTCCTTCCAATGTAGCCCAACACCTAGGCCACTGAGCTTGAGTCACAGCATCACTATTGCACCCATGGTCCCAATTAATGTTGTCTCTGAAAGAATATTAGGATGACACAGTGTAAGGTAAAACATCATGAGATGGGAATGTGTAGGGAGTTACCCTGTACAGGGCTGTAACAAGAAGGGGAGGTGTCCTTGTACTCCTGTTAGGTAAAACATCATGAGATGGGAATGTGCAGGGCTGTAACAAGATGTGAATGCATCCTTGTACTTACAAGATAAGAGAGACATTGATGGATTGAGAGGCAGGAAGCTAGCAGGGAAAGGATAGCAACAGTTTTAGTCATTGGACAAGTAATGATATGATGATGTTCTAAGCATGTATCCAAGGGTATAAAAAATCACCATTTTGCTGATAACGGCAGAATGCATTCTCCGACTAACATGGTTAGTCGCAAGTGTTACAATCCGGTAATAAAGAACAAAGAACCCTGATTTCGACTCAGCCTGGTGTTTGTCTCACTCATTCATGAACAAAGCAGACCTAACACACAGTTAGCATAGCAGTCAGCACAGCACTGTTACAACAACAGAGACTCCACATCGGATCCGGCCGCTGTCTAATAGGAGTATGTACATTCTCACCATTATCCCTTACTTCTAGTCAAGACAAGTCACGTCAAGTTTATTGTCATCTGATTGTACAAGTACAACCCGACAAAACAGCGTTCTCTGGTCCTCGGTGCAAAACACGTAGACACAGAACCAGACGTAACATACGTACAGACAAACAACACAGATACGGGACAAGTATTCATAGATACAAACTAAATAAATATTGTTTTGTACAAATGAGAGTCTTGGATGGTTAATGTGAGCAGTTCCTTTGGTTGTTCAGTATTCTCACTGCCCGTGGGAAGAAGCTGTTCCTCAGTCTGGTGGTGTTGGCTCTGATCCTCCTGTATCTCTTTCCCGACAGGAGCAGCTGAAAGATGCTGAGTGGGGTGGAAGGGGTTCAATGATTTTGTGCACCCTCTTCAGTTGGTGATCCTGGTAGATCACATAAATGGGTGGGGGGGGGGGGAGGAGGGAGACTCCAGTGATCCTCTCTACTACTTTTATGGTCCTGTGGATTGAGCTCCGATGCACTTTTCTGCAGAGACTGTGCCACACTGTATTGCAGCTGACCTGGATACTCTCGATAGTGTTCCTATAGAAGGTTGGCATAATGGTGGCTGGTAGCCTTGCTTGCTTCAGTCCTCAGGAAATGTAGTCGCTGTCCAGTTAGGAGATGTTGAGTGTCCACGATAGTTAAGTGAATTTCATGGACAGCATGGTTGGCGTAGCGGTTAGTGCAATGGCATTACAGTGCCATTGTTCGGATCCTGTACTGTCGGTAAGGAGGTTGTACATTCTCTCTGTGACTACGAGTTTTCCATGAGGGCTCCGGTTTCTCCCACCACTTGAAGAGTACTGGGGGTGGAGATTAATTGGGTGTAAATTTGATGGCATGGACTTATGGGCTGAAATGGCCTGTTACCATCCTGTATGTCTAAATTTAAATTTGAACATGGTGTACTCCACTCTCTCCATTGCAGAGTTGTTGATGTGTAGTGGAGACTGGTCATTCCTGGTCCTCCTGAAGTCCACGATCACCTCCTTCACCTCGTCTTGTTCATGCTGAGACTCAGGTTGTTCCTCTCGTGCCATTTCATGAGATTTCCCACCTCTTCTCCGTAGTGTCGTTGTTGCCGATGAGGCTGATGACCGTCGTGTCGTCTGCCAAACTGATGACCCTGTTGGAGCTGGATCTGGCGAAGCAGTCGTGGGTCAGTCGTGTGAACAGGAGTGGGCTGGGCACACAGCCCTGTGGTGCGACATGGGTCAGTGTACTATGCTATGGTGTTCTCCCATGTTCCAAAGATGTAGAAGGTTAGTAGGTAATTAGTCACAAGGGTGTAGTTGAGCGGCATAACTCATGGGCTGGAAGAGCATCTAAATTAAAATGAAAATGCTAAAATAATAAATTAAGAAGTAAGCTCAATTATTCTGACCACTCTTGAATCAACGCCATCTTTTCTTCCTAGGCCTATCGTAGCTTTCTTTAGGGGTACAATTCCCCTTGGCCTCCCAATCCCTGAGTTTTTGGCAGTGCATCAGCTGGCATACCATGCAACCACACTGTCTGATAAGAAGCAGGGCACAGGTCAGGGCCCTCATCACCTATCAGAGACTGTGAGGTTATATCAGTGTTTTAACTATCCCCAGTAACAGCATCCGTCACTCAGGTTCTCCAGAATAGTTGCATAGTCAAAGATGCACCTGACTCCAAACAACTGAACATCAACAGATATCTGGGAAGTGCTAGTCAGTGATAATTCCCTGAAAGTGGAGTCCCAATTATGGTCATCAGGGGAGGTTTTTGGCACATTGGCCATCATAAATCAAAGTGTAAGGAGTTGGGATGCTATGGTGACGTTGCATAAGACATTGGTGAGGCCAAATTTGGAGTCTTTGTGGCTTTGGACACCTAACTTCAGGAACAATATAAATCAGATTGAAAGAGTACAGATAAGATTTACAAGGATGTTGCGCGGACTTGATGAACTGAGTTACAGGGAAAGGTCAAATAGTTCAGGATTTTATTTTTGGAACATAGAAGAAGAATGGAAGATTTGACAGGGATAGAGATAGAGTAAATGTGAACAGGCTATTTCCAGTGATGCTAGCTAATACAAGAATGAGAGGTCATGGGTCAAGGATGAAAGGGGAAATGTTTTAAACATTTTGGGGAACTTCTTCACACAGAGTGGTGAGAATGTGGAACAAGATGCCAGCTGAAGTGATGAATGTGGGCTCCATTTTGACATTGAAGAAAAATCAATAGAAGTACAGGTCTTGGAGGGATATGTTCCATGTGCAGGTCATTGGGACGAGGCACAATAATAAGTTTGACACACACTAGATGGGCTGAAGAGCCTGTTTCTGTGCTGTCATGTTCTATGGTTCCATGGTTCTCTGATCAGCAAGGTCCTTCCCTTTATCTTTTCCTCAATTAACATATCAATATCTGATCAAAGACACAATAAATTTAGAAATGCTTGCAAAATGAAATTCTTCATGATGCTTATAGTTGGGCAAAAGTATATAAAGATGTGAATAAATGAAAATGAGTGCTCTTCACTATGCAATCAGAATGGTCATTTGAAATGGGAGGCATTTTTAATAATATTGGATTTTGAACATCTGACTTAACCTGATCAGGTTATTTAACACCAGCAGCACTGAAAGATGAAGTAGCATTATCTGCTTTGATGTGCTTGGTAAACTTAACTTTGACCTCCTCTGCCAGTAATTCCAGAAAATAACGCAGGGGATAAAGACAGTTTAAAAGTGATAGTGGACACAAAGATAATGCAGCCTTTGCCACTGCACTGTGAAAGGGTTTAGTGCAAAGATGCTCAAGCCTTGTGATGGTGACTACTTTGTATGAATGACATTTTCAATTCAGACTCAAAAAGTAATCAAAAAATGAACAGACTCCTAGTGTGCATGCCCGGCACACTAAGTTCCTCCAGCGGTTTGTGCGTTGCTGCAAAAATTACCGATTATTTTTCATAATTTGAGTGTTCTTGTGTCATTTCATAATTTACTTGTCAGTGATATACTATCCTGAGTCATGTGGTAAGCATTCCTAGAGTACTGGTGAGTGAAAATCAGATTAATATGACCAAAATAATGAGATGGTTCTGAAGATAGGAAAAGAAATGCAATTTTTAATATAAATGCAATTAGACCTATTCTTTTCTAATTACTGCCTTCACAAGGTGACAGTAACAGGCAGCATGTAATAAGCTGCTGTTTCAACTAAGTAAACCACATACAAGATTTCTTTTGATAATCAGAATTGGGGTAAACAAGGCTGAATAGGGGTGTGCAAAATCCATGTGAATTCCTTTTGCTGACAGTTTGTAAGTGTCCATAAGATGTAGAAGCAGAATTAGGCCATTCAGCCCATGAGTCTGCTCCTGGTCATTGGTGACTATTTCTACAAAAAGTCCCACCAGCTTGGGAAGTTGGACTGCACACGTTTTGCAGAAATTACGCATCTGTAAATGATTTTATATTAAGTCACACAGAAATGACAAACATTAAGAAAAGGAACCATTGATTTATGTTGACTGATAGAAGATTTATTAGCCTTCCTGATAAACAATTGTCATTAATATAAATGGAAAAGAGCTACTGCTTTATGTTGACTGATAGAAGATTTGTTAATCTTCCAAACAGACAATTACCATTCATTTAAACAGAGAGGAAGCTACTGCCATTTACGGACAGGTAAGCGATTTGTTAGGCTTACAGAAGAGACAATTACCATTCATATAAACAAATGCAGCAATATCACATAGGAATGTCAGATGCTAAGTGAAACTTCCTTTACTTTAAGTGTGTTAGAAATTTGATTTATCATTCAGATAAATAATTATTTTTAGATAATTAGATCAAAACCTAAGCTACACAGAAACAAAGATGTTTGATATATATGGAAAAAAGACCCTTGAAATGATGCCTCAAATGTGTAAAGAACTAAAACTTAAAGGGGATTAATTGTTAACATGATTAACTGTTTCCCATCAATCTTTTATATTGCTAAGAAAGAATCTCAAAGACAGATTCTAATAACGAAAAAGAACAATAAACTTCATATAAACTCTAGCTTGTTTAACAACTTGTGAGAAATGCAACCATATAATGTGTACCAAAATACTGTGTACTTTGAGAGAGGTTTGGTACAGAGAAAGAGTGACGCTGTCTACCCGTCTTTGTTTCCTCACTCTTGCTAGCATAATGTAATGAATTTGGACGTATTCTGTGTGGCTGTGCTGTGTATTTTCTTTTGTTACATCGCGGGCTGTCTATCACATTGGCGTAGTCAGCAGGATCTCACTGGGATGATTGCTGCAGATGAAGTAAGAGGTCACATTGGAAACTGGGACTTTGGATGGAGTTGAAATGCACCTTCAGGACCCTTGAACCTGGACTCCATAGCTGACTCCCGGGAACACTGTGGTCCCTCCTCCGAAGTTGATCTGGTTCCCTGCTGAGATCTGAGAAAGAACCCAAGAGTGAAGATGAGGTAAGAAAAAAAAATTCTGCTTATTGTCTCATGGATTTGTTAGCCTGAGAACATTTTAATTGTGAGAATCATTTTGGAAATCAGACTAGGGAAATGGGACTGACTATGGACAAAGGTGATGGTCAACAAAGATGTTATTTGTATCTAAACCATGGTTAGCCTTACACTTGATCTGTATCTCTCTCCCCCTCCCCCTTCATAGATAGAGAGATAGATAGATAGATAGATAGATAGAGAGACTTTTGCTTTCCTCTTCGTGGCCAACTTAACCCTTTGTTGATCTTATCTGCTAATCCGCGTGTGCATGTTGATCTATCCTATAAATAACACACCTTTGTTGTAAACTTGAAAAAACTCTGCAGCTCCTTGCTAAAGTGACTGTGAAAGTGTATTGCTCATACAAGTGCGACAAGGAAAGCAGCTTCTCACTCTGCACTATTGTACATTGAGTTCTGATGGAAGGACCTTAACCAGACTTGCTGAGGGCTTCCAACATTTTCTGTTTGATTTCCAATAATCCACAGAGTGCATGTTAAATGTTCTACTTTACATTCTTCAAGGGTAAAACATGTTATTGACCAAAGCTAGTAATGTACCAGTTCTTAAAATACATGCAACAAATGTTATGCAATATCAAATGATCAGTGCCCAGTTTTTTTTGCTTCTGAAGCTTTCAGATATTAATTTAACACGTTAGAAGGAGAACACCATTGTCTGATCATCAGGTTTTCCCTACTGCACCCATTTATTTTCCTTAAAATACTAGACATTTATTGCTTTGAGAAAGTTGACTACTTTGAAACTCTTCAAATGACAGTGTAAGAAGAGACTTTAAGCCCTTTCAAATGGCCTTGTAACATGGAGTTAACCAGGCAATTTACTAGGTTGAAGACCCAGGTACAGGGCTATTTGAAAGGGGTAAGCCCCCACCTGGGTCTCAGATCTACTTTGGAGGTGATCAGGGAACCCAGTAGAACTTACCCAGACGTCCTCCTCCACTTGTTTGAAAGGGGAAATGGCCAACCCGGTTACTCTTGAAGTTTAAACAGAAAGAATTCTGGGAACAGGGGAATCCCTGTGACAGCGGAACACATCATTCACCACGTCATCGCAGGGGTGGGATCCCCCTTGAATTGCCGGATTGACCATTTAACAGGTGGGTTAGGCTGCTATTTGTTTTTTTTTTAACTTTATTCATTCAAAAAACAAAGAATATATGACATATACAACAATTAACCATAAACATGAACTTTTTTTTATAAAAAAAGAAAAAAAAAGAAAAGAACCCCCCCTTCAGCCAACTCTCCTAAGGAGAGCCATAAAGAAAGAAAAAAGAAAAAATATTAAAGAAAAATTAAATATACATATTAAGATCTAATCAATGTAAATTGAAATGTAAATATTCTGAATATAACAACCACTTACTAATAAAAAAATTATAATTATCACATGAAACATACATAATTTTTTCCATTATTAAACAATATTTCATCTCATTATGCCATCTATTAATATCAATCATATTTGTATCTTTCCATGTACTAGCAATACAGTTTTTTGCTATGGATAAAGCTAAATATACAAAAGCAAGCTGAAACTTATCTAATCCCAAGCCTTTCAAAGGTTGAAAACTACCCAATAAAAATACTGTTGGATCTAAAACTATTTTAATCTTATACAGATAGTCTAAAAATGATTGAATTTTCTTCCAAAAAGATTGTATATGTCCTGTTTGGTCAATACATGACCAAACGGCATGAAAAAAAGTTCCAACCATATCACCACATCTAAAACACAAATCTGATTCATGAAAACCATACTTTTTAAATTTTTCAGATGTTAAGTATGATTGATGTAAAAAATTATAGTTAATCATTGCATAACATGCATTTATCAATCTAGTTACACTATCATAACAGATATCTAACCAATCATCTTCGGAAAAAATAAAACCAGTATCTGCTTCCCATTTACATTTAGATCTATCCCAACCCTTTTTATCCATACCATCCTGTAATATTTGATACATAGATGAAATATAACCCTTCTCTGGTACCTTCATAAGAAAAATCTCAAATTTAGTCATTTCAGGTAAAATCATATCTCTACCAAACATACATCTTACCAAAGATCAAATTTGATAATAAAGAAACAAAGAGTTCTTATCAATACCAAAACCTTCCCTCATCTGATTAAAAGGTAAAAATTTACCCTCTTTAAAACAATCTCCCAAATTTTTCACACCTTTAAATCTCCAATGCAATAAACTTCGATTATGTATTGAAAAAGGAATAAGCTGTTTATTACACTACGGAGTCAAAGCCAATAATTTACCCCTAGAGCCTGTCATTTTATTTTTCTTTATCCATAACTTCATTAATTGTTTTAGTATAGGCACATTATATTGTTGTAACAAATTTATATTCCATCTAAATAAAAATTGATGTATTTCAAATTCAGAAATATTTGCCATCTCAATTTTGGCCCAACTAGGAGGCCGTACCAAATCCATCAATGAACTAATAAATTTAAGTTGGGCTGCTTCATAATAATTTTGAAATTGTGGTAAACGTAATCCCCCTAACTCATATTTCCAAGTTAATTTATTCAAAGCTACTCTCGAAAATTTACCCCTCCATAAAAACTCCCTAACCATTTTATTCAAGTCTCGAAAAAAAATATTATCAAGTAAATACGGAATAGATTGAAACAAATATTGTACACGTGGAAAGATATTCATCTTAATTGTATTTATCCTACCCATTAAATTAATAGGTAAATCTTTCCATTTGATCATATCAGTTTTAATTTTTTTCATTAATGGAACATAATTTAATTTATATAAAGATTGATAATTAACATTCAAAATTATACCCAAATATTTAATTCGATCAGTCCATTTCAAATTAATAATATTCTTATAAACTGAATAATCTCCTTCACTTACCGGTAATATTTCACTTTTTTCCCAATTAACTTTATATCCAGAAAGACATCCATATTGTATTAAACACTCCTTCAGTGCAAAAGTGACTTAGCTGGGTTTATTAAATACACCAATACGTCATCAGCAAATAAATTAATTTTATACTCCTCATCTAAAACTTTCATACCTTGTATCTGTGTATTTTGTCTTATCAACTGTGCTAAAGGTTCAATCACTAACGCAAACAAAACCGGTGATAAAGGACAACCTTGAAGAGTTGATTGAGTTAACTTAAAGGGTTCGAAATACTCCAGCTACCAGTTTACTAGATAGAGCCCTAATCCAACCAATAAAAAAGGACCAAACTTAAATTTCTCCAAAACTTTAAACAAAAAGTTCCATTCAACTCTATCAAATGCCTTTTCTGCATCTAGAGATATCACCATTGGATGATTTGAAGATTGTCGAAATCTATTAATCAAACTAATCACGTGCAAAAAGTTATCTGAAGCATATCTATTCTTTATAAAACCTGTTTGATCCATATGAATCAACTTAGGTAAAAATTTAGCCAATCTATTCGCTAATATTTTATAATCTACATTTAACAATGAAATTGGTTTATATGAAGATACCTTCAAAGGATCTCTATCTTTTTTTGGAATTACTGTAATTAAAGCACTAGAACAAGACTCAGGTAATTCATAATGTTCTCCAACTTGACGTAATACATCCCCAAACACTGTAGATAAATCATCATCAATTTTTTTTATAAAATTCAAATGAAAATCCATAATCACCAGGCGATTTACTGTTCGGCATTTCCAGCATAGCCATTTTAATTTCCGAATCAGTAATTGGTTCTTCTAACTCCTGTATATCTGCATCCTCTAATATTGGTAAATTCAACTGTGATAAAAAATCAATCAATCCAGTTTCTTGTTTTCCTTCAGATGTATATAACTTTTTATAAAATGAATAAAATTCATCATTAATCTCATGAGGTTTATAAGGGAATTCCATCTAACAGCATTAATAGTCCTCGAAATCTGTTCTTTCTTTAATTGCCATGCCAGTACCATATATGCTTTCTCTCCCCATTCATAGTACTGTTGTTTAGTCCTATTAATCACACATTCAAATTGATAAGATTGCAAAGTATTTTATTCCAATTTCAACCAAGATAATTCTATTTTCTGATCTTCTGTAGCATCTTTCTGAAATTCCTTTTCTAACTCATCAATCTGTTTCTCTAATTCAAGACTCTGATTTAATCGATTCTTTTTTTTATTTTAGAAGTATAACTAATTATTTGTCCTCTCAAATAGGCTTTCATAGCATTCCATAATACAAACTTACTTTGAACAGAATTAGAATTTTCTTCCAAAAAAAATTAATTAGTTTTTCAAAAAAATCAATAAATTCCACATTTTTAATAACATTGTATTAAACCTCCAACGATAGGCCACTTGGATTTTCTCAGAAGTTGCATATATAAAATATAACAAAGAATGATCTGAAATCACCCTACTTTTATATTTCGCTTGATGTATTTTCCCTTCTAAATCTGCCGATACTAAAAAGAAGTCAATCCTTGAAAACGATTAATATCTGGATGAATAAAAGGAGAAATCTTTCTCTGTCAGATTAAGATGTCTCCAAATATCTACTAAATTAAGATCTTTCATCAACGCTTGAACCTGAACTTCCATCTTAGATTTCTTAACTTTCTTTGGAGATTTATGAAAATCTTATGAAAAAAGGTTCCAAAACACAATTAAAATCACCACCAACTAAAATATTATCATTAGCCTGACCCAAACTTAAAAATGCATCTGAAATAAATATTTCATCATCTGCATTTGGGGCATAAATATTAAGTAAAGTCCAAAATTCACTAAAAATCTTACAATTCAATTTAAGAATACATCCTGCCTTTTCCTCCATTGATTGTAATTCAAAAGATAAATTTTTATGTATCAAAATTGCTACACCTTTAGCCCTAGAATTAAATGAAGAATATACATGCCCAACCCAGTCCCTCTTTAATTTCATACTTTCCTTCACTTTCAAATATGTTTCTTGTCAAAAAGCAATATCAATTTTCATTTTCTTAATATATGCCAAGACTCACTTAAGCTTGATCAGACTGTTTAAACCCCGAATATTAAAAGGAGCAAACCTCAACTTTGACATATCTACTATTATTACTAAATACCAATAATATCTTTATATGAAAACTCAAAGCAATGTATATAGGTCCTCCAATAGGAAAAAAAATCACAAATTAAAAATTAACTAAAATGAAAAAAAAATGATAAAGAAAAAAAAGAAAATTCCACCCCCCAAAAAAAACTACCAAAAGGTAGTAATCCACTAAGCAAAAATTGGGTGTGGGTCACCCATCAGTGGCTGATGACTAGTAAAGAACTTAGAGCAAATCTCTCCCTCCCTAGCCAAACAATCAATAACATCAAAATATCATAATAACAAAAAAAAGAGGAAGAAAAAGAAAATTCTTCTTTTCATCCAAGAGATTCCAATCTCGAAGATCCCATTTTAGGCTGCTATTTGTAAGGTGCACACATGGCCCAATCATCTCACCTGGGTCCCAGGATGCTGCAGTTTTCAAAGTGCCTTTTGGGTGTTAAAGGCAGAGGTGGTTGAATATTTGTTAAAGGGGTGAGAAGTTCCATGTTCGATATGTGGGAATAATTGGAAATACAGGATGAGAACCTTGCAAATTTAGAGTTGGCAATCTTTTTCATGAGATTAACTACATCATGTAGTTTTGTTTGTGTAAGGGCTTTGCAGAGAAAGGCCCTGGATGAAAAATATTGCTCTATTTGATTGTCTTGATCAACACTGTACCAAATGAGGACATGAAGAAGGGGTTTAGATTGAGCCATACATGTGTAGCACAAAATGTGTTGGGAAAATAACATTTCAAAATGCTTGCTGCAGTGATAATTTGACCAGCTGTTTGTTTCATATCAGAATATTTACTCCTAAGCCATCCTTGTTTTTGATGACAACACTAATTTTCTTGAAGCTCATTACCATTTAAGCCTTAGTATATTCTCCTTTGAAGCATAAATCAAGTTCAAATGGAACTTCAAACAATCAGACAAAAACCTATAGCTTGTGCAATCTTGAAAGGTCATGCAATCATTCAGGAGTAAAGGAGAATATTCTTGTCATTAACCAGGACAAACTATAACTGAATGGCTGAGTTGAACATTCCTGTAACAAACCAGGGCAAACTATATCTGCATGACTGAGTTGAACATTCCTTTCACTAACCAGGGCACACTATATTGGAATGGTTGAGTTGAAAATTGCTGACTCAAAGCAGGACTATCTATATCTGAATAACGGAGTTGAAAAATCCTTTCATAAACAAAAACAAACAATAACTGAATGGCTGAGTTGAATATTCCTGTCACAAACCAGGTCAAACTATATCTGAATGGCTGAATTGAATATTCCTGTCTCCAACCAGGAAAAATTATATCTGAATGGCTGAGTTGAACATTCCTGTCATGAACCATGAAAAACTACATCTGAATGGCTGAGATGAATATTCCTGTATCTATCCAGGACAAACTATATCTGAATGGCTGAGTTGAACAACCCTGTTTTTCACCAGGACAAACTATATCTGAATGGCTGAGTTGAATATTCCTCTCTCTAACCAGGACAAACCATATCTGAAAGGCTGAGTGGAATATTGTTGTCTCTAACAGTAAAAACTATATCTGAATGGATGAGTTGAAAATTCCTTTCACTAACCAGGTCAAACTATATCTGAATGGCTGAGTTGAACATTACATTC
This sequence comes from Narcine bancroftii, assembly GCF_036971445.1. Taxonomy (NCBI): domain Eukaryota; kingdom Metazoa; phylum Chordata; class Chondrichthyes; order Torpediniformes; family Narcinidae; genus Narcine; species Narcine bancroftii. The sequence continues at coordinate 70,918,902 of NC_091474.1, read as the reverse complement.
AAAAACCAAAACAAACTATAACTGAATGGCTGAGTTGAATATTCCTGTCACTAACCAGGGCAAACTATATCTGAATGGTTGAGGCAAATATTCCTGTCTCTAACCAGGAAAAACTATATCTGAATGGCTGAGTTAAACATTCCTGTCATTAACTAGGACAAACTATATCTGCATGGCAGAGTTGAATATTCCTGTCTCAAACCAGGTCAAACTATATCTGAATGGCTGAGTTGAACATTCTTATTATTACCATGAGAAACTATATCTGAATGGCTAGGTCGAACATTCCTGTCATTAACCAAAACAAGCTATATCTGAATGGGTGAGATGAATATTCCATTCATCAACCAAAACAAACTATAAATGAACGGCTGATTTCAATATTCCTTTCACTAACCGAGACAAACCATATCTGAATGATTGAGTCAAACATTCCTGTCACAAACCAGGGCAAACTATATCTGAATGGCTATGTTGACTATTTCTGTCATAAACCAGCACAAATTATAACTGAATGGCTGAGTTGAACATTTCTTTCACTCACCAGTCCAAACAATATTTGAACTGCTGAGTTGAATATTCCTGTCACAAACCAGGTCAAACTATATCTGAATGGCTGAGTTGAATATTCATGTCACAAAACAGGATAAACAATATCTGAATGCCTGAGGTGAACATTCCTTTCACAAACCAGGTCAAACTATATCGGAATAGCTGAGTTGAACATTCCTTTCACTAACCTGGACAAACTATATCGGAATGGCTGAGTTGAATATTCCTGTGACAATCCAGGACTAACCATATCTGAATGACTGAGTTGAAAATTTCTGTCACAAACCAGGGCAAACTATAACTGAATGGCTGAGTTGAACATTCCCTTAATAATCCAAAACAAACTATAACTGAATGGCTGAGTTGAAAAATGCTGACTCAAAGCAGGACAATCTATATCTGAATAACGGAGTTGAAAAATCCTTTCATAAACAAAAACAAACAATAACTGAATGGTTGAGTTGAATATTCCTGTCACAAACCAGGTCAAACTATATCTGAATGGCTGAATTGAATATTCCTGTCTCAAACCAGGACCAACTATGTCTGAATGGCTGAGTTGAATATTCCTCTCATTAACCAGAACAAACTATATCTGAATGGCTATGATGAATATTCTTGTCACAAACCAGGATAAACTATATCTGAATGGCTATGTTGAATATTCCTTTCAAAACCCACCACAAACTATAACTGAATGGCTGATTTGAACATTTATTTCGCGAACCAGGACAAACTATATCTGAATGGCTGAGTCGAACATTCCTTTCTCTAACCAGGACTGCACTCTTCTACCGCGGATGTCACACACTTTCCCAGTGATTCACTTCCTGCACTCTCCCAATGCTGCTTCCCACTATTTCCCTGTGGTTCACTGCCTGCACTCTCCTACAGCTGCTGTCACAGCCTCTCCCTGTGGTTCCCTGCCTGCACTCTCCTACAGCTGCTGTCACAGCCTCTCCCAGTGGTTCACTGCCTGCACTCTCCTACAGCTGCTGTCACAGCCTCTCCCTGTGGTTCCCTGCCTGCACTCTCCTACAGCTGCTGTCACAGCCTCTCCCAGTGGTTCACTGCCTGCACTCTACTACAGCTGCTGTCACAGCCTCTCCCTGTGGTTCCCTGCCTGCACTCTCCTACAGCTGCTGTCACAGCCTCTCCCAGTGGTTCACTGCCTGCACTCTCCTACAGCTGCTGTCACAGCCTCTCCCAGTGGTTCACTGCCTGCACTCTCCTACAGCTGCTGTCACAGCCTCTCCCAGTGGTTCACTGTCTGCACTCTCCTACAGCTGCTGTCACAGCCTCTCCCAGTGGTTCACTGCCTGCACTCTCCTACAGCTGCTGTCACAGCCTCTCCCTGTGGTTCCCTGCCTGCACTCTCCTACAGCTGCTGTCACAGCCTCTCCCAGTGGTTCACTGCCTGCACTCTCCTACAGCTGCTGTCACAGCCTCTCCCAGTGGTTCACTGCCTGCACTCTCCTACAGCTGCTGTCACAGCCTCTCCCTGTGGTTCCCTGCCTGCACTCTCCTACAGCTGCTGTCACAGCCTCTCCCAGTGGTTCACTGTCTGCACTCTCCTACAGCTGCTGTCACAGCCTCTCCCAGTGGTTTACTGCCTGCACTCTCCTACAGCTGCTGTCACAGACTCTCCCAGTGGTTCACTGCCTGCACTCTACTACAGCTGCTGTCACAGCCTCTCCCAGTGGTTCACTGTCTGCACTCTCCTACAGCTGCTGTCACAGCCTCTCCCAGTGGTTCACTGCCTGCACTCTCCTAAAGCTGCTGTCACAGCCTCTCCCAGTGGTTCACTGCCTGCACTCTCCTACAGCTGCTATCACAGCCTCTCCCTGTGGTTCCCTGCCTGCACTCTCCTACAGCTGCTGTCACAGCCTCTCCCAGTGGTTCACTGTCTGCACTCTCCTACTGCTGCTGTCACAGCCTCTCCCAGTGGTTCACTGTCTGCACTCTCCTACAGCTGCTGTCACAGCCTCTCCCAGTGGTTCACTGTCTGCACTCTCCTACAGCTGCTGTCACAGCCTCTCCCAGTGGTTCACTGCCTGCACTCTCCTACAGCTGCTGCCACAGCCTCTCCCAGTGGTTCACTGTCTGCACTCTCGTACAGCTGCTGTCACAGCCTCTCCCAGTGGTTCACTGCCAGCACGGTCCCACAGCTGCTTTCAAACTCTGTCCCAGTGGTCCACTGCCTGCACTCTCCCACAGCTGCTGTCACAGTCTGTCCCAGTGGTTCACTGCCTGCACTCTCCCACAGCTGCTGTCACAGTCTGTCCCATTGGTTCACTGCCAGCACGGTCCCATAGCTGCTTTCAAACTCTGTCCCAGTGGTCCACTGCCTGCACTCTCCCACAGCTGCTGTCACAGTCTGTCCCAGTGGTTCACTGCCTGCACTCTCCCACAGCTGCTGTCACAGTCTGTCCCATTGGTTCACTGCCAGCACGCTCCCACAGCTGCTTTCAAACTCTGACCCAGTGGTCCACTGCCTGCACTCTCCCACATCTGCTGTCACACTCTGACCCAGTGGTCCACTGCCTGCACTCTCCCACAGCTGCTGTCACACCCTGTCCCAGTGGTCCACTGCCTGCACTTTCCCACAGCTGCTGTCACACTCTGTCCCAGTGGTCCACTGCCTGCACTCTCCCAGAGCTGCTGTCACACCATGTCTCAGGGGTCCACTGCCTGCACTCTCCCACAGCTGCTGTCACAGTCTGTCCCATTGGTTCACTGCCAGCATGCTCCCACAGCTGCTTTCAAACTCTGTCCCAGTGGTCCACTGCCTGCACTCTCCCACAGCTGCTGTCACACCATGTCTCAGGGGTCCACTGCCTGCACTCTCCCACAGCTGCTGTCACACCATGTCTCAGGGGTCCACTGCCTGCACTCTCCCACAGCTGCTGTCACAGTCTGTCCCATTGGTTCACTGCCAGCATGCTCCCACAGCTGCTTTCAAACTCTGTCCCAGTGGTCCACTGCCTGCACTCTCCCACAGCTGCTGTCACACCATGTCTCAGGGGTCCACTGCCTGCACTCTCCCACAGCTGCTGTCACACCATGTCTCAGGGGTCCACTGCCTGCACTCTCCCACAGCTGCTGTCACACCATGTCTCAGGGGTCCACTGCCTGCACTCTCCCACAGCTGCTGTCACAGTCTGTCCCATTGGTTCACTGCCAGCATGCTCCCACAGCTGCTTTCAAACTCTGTCCCAGTGGTCCACTGCCTGCACTCTCCCACAGCTGCTGTCACACCATGTCTCAGGGGTCCACTGCCTGCACTCTCCCACAGCTGCTGTCACACCATGTCTCAGGGGTCCACTGCCTGCACTCTCCCACAGCTGCTGTCACAGTCTGTGTCAGAAATAAAACTTCTCACACATGAGTCTCTTTAAAACTGATGACACGACAAGCTTTATTTACAAGTCTGCAGAGTTGGACTCAACTGGTTTCTCACCAGTTAAGCCCCGATACATACAGTGCATTGATTTTTATACCCTTATTGTTTGCCCTTCCCCTTCTTATTAATACTGTTTTAATTGGTTAGTATTACAAAAGCATTCTAAGTATAACTGCATTTTTAATTATCACGTTCGTTACGTACGCTGTGAACTCTACATACACTAAATTCTGTTTCTCACCCTTCTTATCAATCTTTTGTCTCCTGCATGTCTCTCACTATGACCATGAAAAGATAGGTTTAAAAAAAACATATTCAGCTGAACCTTTTGTCCTTGGCTGCTAGTAAGCTCCCTGTCCGTTCTGGCTTCCCTTTTTATGATTAATCATCACATTTTAACTTAAGTCACTTTAACCTAAATTCTCTATATAACAATCCACCCCTTTCTCTCTTTAAAATGTGTGTAATATATATATATAGATATGAATGGGGATTTTAACCTGGGGAAGAGAAACGTTTCATGATACATTAATTTCGTGCTGAAGTAAAATTCTAACAGGGTCTCCCAGTCCCCCTGGTTGCATAGCCTGTTGGACCATGGAAATCACCAGGCTGCGTAGACAGGGAATAATACAGGGCAAAATAAGTAGGAGGAATAAAATACCTCCGATGACCCACAAGAAGGTACGCCACCAGGTTCCCCCAAACCATTTGTCCATCCAATTTAATTGTGTAAAAGGATGCCAGGTTTGAACCGGTACATGGGACAAAGTACGAATATTATCAGCGATTTTTCGAATGGCTTGGCCATTATCATCAATCTGTAAGCAGCAGTTAGTCAAATTAAGCTTTCCACATACACCTCCTTCCGTGGCTAGGAGATAGTCTAGGGCCAGACGGTTCTGATATATAGCAGAGCGCATTTGACCTTGCTGGGATGCAAGTAATTGCAGGGCTAGAGCTGTTTGATTTGTAACAATTTCAAGGACTGCTTGTAAGCGAATAATGCGATTTAACATATAAATAGGAGTACGATAACCCCAGGATCCATCCTGAGCCCATGTTGCGGGACCATAATATTGAATTATGCGTTCTGGAGGCCAATCATCTCCCCATTGTCCCAAGTGTACCGTGCTAGAGCGGGGTTGACGGTGTAATGTATCAAAAACCTTCACGCCTAATTTATGACCGTGATTGTGGGGTAGGAGGAAAAATTCTGGGCGGATTATTCCTAGGAAACAAGTTCCACTCCACTGTGAGGGAAGACGAGTATAAGCTTTATTACCACATACCCAGAATAATCCATTTGGGGAGACTCCATACCCCTTTCCCAAACTCTTTTAAGAACGGGGTTTGATTGGTATGGTCCTGTGATGGTGGAACTGGTACAAATCCAAAACTGAATACTGCTATTAGACAGGGGTAGGCAATTAGTTTTAAAAACAGTGGATAAGAACCAAGTCAGAGGTTTAGGAAACCAAGTGAAAATACCAGGCGAAATGCGAATCCATACAACCTTGCAGGGACTTTTTCCTACTGGGTATTTGCCGGTTCGTGAGAGACAATAAAAACCAGAGGGGACGTTAGAGAGAGACCAAGTTTCTCTTGATCTCGTTCGGTTAGTTGTCCAAATTCGGGAAATCATGGTCAATGAATTGAGGGTTCCCCCCACCAAGGCCATTGCTCTGACATCCGTGGACCCCCGCAGACCCAACAATTGGTTACATTAAAAGTTCCTGCAATTTTAGTTGCAAGATCTACAAAAAGGTTATCTCCCCCAACTGCATTACCGAAACTTTCATGGTTATTTGGATGGACTCGAACTAAGTCCGGCTGTCTTAAAGGGGCAGGCACTTTCGAGTGTGGAGTGGAACTTTTCATTGGAACAGTACGCTGGTGTATGCAAAACCAGAGTCCATCAGGGCATGGTGGGCCTGAGTCACCCTTCCAACTGTTAAGAGGGAAAGGAGTGGTATTAGGAATCTGTATATAATGACCCATATTATTTCCTTCTTTTTCCACACAAGGGGTATATGGATGTTGGGTGGTATTTTCTGCCCAGCATTTCTCAGGAACTGAGGTATGGGAAATGAAATTACCTTCCTTTCTTCCCCAAATGTGGTCCTGAAACAGGACCACTGTGTCTCTGCATTTCTTACATTTCACACCTGATAAAGACATAGGCAAACTAAGAAAAATCAAAGAACATAACAATAACATTGTGAATCAAGTCTTTCTGCGAAATCGTAAGGTAAGAGGTTTTTCTCCAGGAACACAAGTCCAATCTGAGTTCGTATCAGGGTCCTGAGGCGCCTCTACAGGTCCCTTAAATCTGGATGCGTGCGTCCACCCCTTCTCTCTTGTTCGTGCTGCAGCCTCTGTAGTTAAGAGAACTTGGTATGGACCTTCCCACTGGGGCTGGAGTTTTTCAGTTTTCCAGGTCTTGATGAGAATCCAGTCTCCTGGTTCCACTTTGTGTAAAGAAAAGTCTAAAGGCGGTGTTTGTGCCAATAGTCCTCTCTTTCGTAAATCTGCAAGAGAGCGTGACAGTGCCTGTAAATAGTTCCTAACAAATATATCCCCTTCCCTCAAGGTGGGACACCCCTCAACTGTACTCCAGAAGGGAAGCCCAAACATCATTTCATAAGGGGACAACCCTACATCTTTTCGTGGGGCTGTACGAATTCTCAATAAAGCCAGGGGCAGACACTTTATCCAAGGCATTTTAGTTTCCACCATTAATTTTGTCAATTGCATTTTTAGGGTTCCATTCATACGTTCAACCCTCCCTGAGCTTTGTGGATGCCAAGGGGTATGTAATTTCCAAGAAACCTGTAATGCATTACAAATCAATTGCTGGATTTTTGAAGAAAAATGTGGACCCCTGTCTGAGTCTATAGAATCCATTATACCATATCTGGGGATTATCTGCTCTAGGAGGAGGTGAGCTACTGTAGAGGCTGTAGTATTTACTGTTGGGAAGGCTTCCACCCATCTGGTAAAGTGATCTATTATCACCAACAGATATTTCCATCTTTGGACTTGAGGTAACTCTGTGAAGTCGATCTGGATACGTTGAAAAGGGCGTATGGCTAATGGTTGACCTCCCATGGTCCCTGTCCTCATTACCTTCTTATTAATTTTTGTGCATAGGTGACAATTCTGCACCTCCTGTTGGGCCAAGGTGTAGATTCCCTTACACACATATTCTCGAAGCACTGTGTCACATAAGGCTTGGGTGCCCCAGTGGCTCTGATGATGCAGGTGTTTTAAAATATTGCGAGTTATTTCTTTATTTAGAACCATTCTTCCATCTGGTGTCTTCCATGTTCCATCAGGCAGTTGGCTTGCGCTCAGCTGAGCCATGTCCTTTTCTTCCTTAGCAGTGAAAATGGGAGCCTTCTTTATGCCTTGCCTTATTGGGATTAAGGTCAGCAAACGGACTTCTTGTTGCATGGCTGCCCTTTTGGCTTCTTCATCAGCCAGTCTGTTTCCAATTGCTGTCGGGGTATCTCCCCTCTGATGGCTTGGTATGTAGACCACTGCTATTTCCTGGGGTAATGTCAAGGCTTCTAAAGTCAGAGTAATCATCTGTTCGTGTGCCAATTCCTTTCCTCTTGATGTAATTAGATCACGCTCCTTCCAGATCTTTCCAAAGGTATGCACTACCCCGTATGCGTATTTGGAATCAGTGTAAATCGTTCCAATTTTCTTTGCCAGTATTCTGAGGGCTCTTTGCAAGGCATATAGTTCACAGGATTGTGCTGACCAGCTTCCGGGTAGTCTCGTGGATTCTACTACTTTCCAAGTATTTCCTTCTATTATAGCATATCCACTTCTTCTCATTCCGTCAACACATCTGGCGGAGCCGTCAATGTAGAATTCATATCCTTCTCCCAGTGGAGTATCGCAAAGGTCTTCTCGGGTCTTGGTCTGAAGATCTGTCAACTCGACACAGTCGTGCTCCACCTCTCTCTCTGTTTCACTGCCGTATAAAAACTGAGCTGGGTTGCAGCTATTAATCTTTGCAAACTGTAGATCTTCTCCGACCATTAAAATGGTTTCATACTTTAATATGCGAGAATCAGTCAGCCATCGATGGGCAGTTTGTGTTAATAAAACACTCACAGAATGGGAGGTGTACACAGTCATCTTTCCTCCAAAAGTAAGTTTACGTGCTTCCTCTACCAACAGAGCAGCAGCCGCTACTCCCTGGATACACGTCGGCCATCCGCGAGACACTGGGTCCATCATTTTGGAAAGGAAAGCCACTGGGTGTCGCTGACCGCCTTTTTCTTGTGTTAAAACTCCCACAGCTCTTCCTTGGTTATGAGTGACAAATAGCTGGAAGGGCTGTTTTAAAGAGGGCAGAGTGAGTACTGGGGCTCGTGTCAGGCGATGCTTCAAGTCCTCAAACCATCCCACCTCCTCCTGGGTCCATTGAAATGGATATTCATTTTCATTTGTCAGCTTTTCATACATAAACTTCACCAAAGCTGAGTAGTCCTCTATCCATAACCTACAGTAACCTAAGAGTCCCAGGAATTGTCTTATTTCCTTCTTATTACGGGGTAACGGCATTCTAGTGATTCCCGCAATCCGTTCAGGGGTAATCCGTTTCTGTCCTTTACTTATCTGGTGTCCCAGATATACCACAGTTCTCTCAACAAACTGTAACTTGTTCCTGGACACCCGTAGACCCTTTTTCCCCAGATAATTCAAGAGTCTAATTGTATCTCCCCTCATTTCTTGTTCCTTGGGTCCTGATAATAGTAAATCGTCCACATACTGCATTAGTTGGGAATCATCAGATTGTGGATAGTCCACCAGGATTTGTTCTAGCATTTGTCCAAACAGGTTCGGAGATTCAGTGAACCCTTGGGGCAATACAGTCCACCGAAGCTGTCTCCGTCTACCTGTCCATGGATTTTCCCATTCAAACGCAAACATATCTCTACTTTCCTCTTCTAATGGACACGTCCAGAAGGCATCCTTCAAGTCGATAACACTAAACCACTCATGGTCTGGGGGAATCCGACTCATAATAGTATAGGGATTAGGCACCACTGGGTGGCGGGTCTGAACAATAGCATTCAAACTTCTTAGATCCTGAACTAGGCGATAGGATCCATCTGACTTTTTCACTGGGAGTATAGGGGTGTTATAAGGTGACATGCATTCTTCTAATAGTCCATCTCGTATTAGAGTCTCAATTACCGGCTGTAGCCCTTTTCTCCCTTCCAAAGAAATAGGATACTGACGTTTCCTTACCGGCTGATGACCTGGTATAATGTGACATGTAAAGGTGGGATGTCCAGACCTCCTCGATTTCCCTCCTTATACCAGACTCTCTCGTCAATCTGCCGTTCATCCTCTTCCTTTAAAGCGCAGAGGTGGACTCGCACTTCTCCGTCCACAGGGAGAGCACCCAAACCTAGGAGAGCCTGTAAGTCCCTTCCTAGGAGGTTAAATCCAGCCGACGGTAACAACAAGAGGTCTTGTACCCTTTCTCTTTCTTCCAGTTTCACTGTTACTTGGGGAATTATTGATACCATTCTGGGAGCCCCTTCTATCCCAGAAATTGTCAAATTACTTTTTACAGGCTCAGTTCCGATTGGCACAGTTATTACACTACTTCGTTCCGCTCCTGTGTCCACCATAAACACCACCTCTTCTCCCTTGGGACCAATTTTTAGTTTTACCAGGGGTTCCCTCTTATACTTGGTCCCTAACATTTGGAACCCCTGACACCCCTAATCTTCTTCCATAAGTTCGAGGGCACGCAATTCCCTCTTGTATCGGGGGCATTCCCTCTTAAAGTGTCCTTCCTCATTGCAGTAATAGCACTTAACGAACCTCCGGGGTCTTCCCTCTCTTGGATATCTTGGATTGTTTAGAGGAAGGTTTTGTTTTCTTTCCCCTCTGGATTCAGCATTCATCTGTCGGATAGTCTGTACCATAACCTTTGTCGCCCTCTTTTGATCTTCTTCTTCTCTCTGCACATATACTTTTTGCGCCTTTTTTAACAGGTCACTTAGGGGTTTTTCGCTCCAGTCCTCCTCCTTTTCTAGTTTCTTTCTAATGTCCTGCCATGATTTGGAAACAAATTCAATTCGAATAAGCTGTTCACCCATTTGTGTACTAGGGTCCACGCCCGTATACTGTTGGACATTCTTTCTCACCCTCTCCAAAAAATCAGTAGGGGACTCGTCTTTCCCCTGGTGGTTCCCAAATGCCTTGGTGAAATTGTGACCCTTTGGCACAGCCTCCCGTATCCCTTTAATTGTCCACTCTCTATATTGTCTCATACTTGCCAATCCCTCGGGTGTTCGTTTGTCCCACCTGGGTTCATTTAAGGGATATTTTTGTTCATGGGGTCTGGGGTCCCCCGGTTGTTCATATTCCCACATGAGGAGGGCAGCCCGTCGAATCATCTGCCTCTCCTGGGGTGAGAATAATGTTCCCATTATTGCCTGCATCTCTTCCCACGTATATGTGTTTGGTCCCAGGAATTGGTCAAGCTGTTCAGCCAGACCTATAGGATCTTCTAATAACTTTTTCATTTCTTTCTTAAATCCCCGCACCTCTGTACTAGTTAGGGGAACATTCACATATCCCGTTCCCCCTCCCGGTCCTCCCATAGGAACTTCCCTCAGGGGATTTAGGCTTATTGAAAATTTTGATGGTCCTGGACCAGTCTGGGATCTTGTCCAAGGTCGGTTTACCAGTGGAAGTTTAGGGTCCGACTCCCTTAATTCATCCTTTTTTTCCCGGCCCCTTTCGGGGCAATCAGATTCATCACCTTTCCCCTCCGGTAATGAGCTTTCCTCGGGCGCAGTAGGCACCGGGGGAATATAAGGAGGGGGAAGGTTGTCCAGAGGTTCCCATTTCTTTTCTCCCGCTACCCTCAATTTAAAACATTTTGTTAAGGATCCTGGCCAGGGAACCCAACAAAATGCATATGCTGACTCTTCTTGATTCACCTTTGGTCTCGAATTTACATATATGTTTAATGCTTGTCTAATCCAATCCTCATCAGATCCAAATTTCGGCCACCGAGGAACCTTTAATAGGTTGTTTCGACCAAAGGAGACAATATTGGACCATCTTTTTCTTGTTTTTGTCTCGATATCTTTTACTATCCCAATTTTCAAACATTCTCCCCAAAGGGCTGTCAAGGGGAACTCCCAGGAATTGTCCTGAATTTTCAGATGAGCCCTTAGATTTTGATCCTCCCATTTTCCCACTTAGATCTGTTTATCGTTGCTGAGGACCCTCTCGTTCTGGACCCTACTCCCTTCTTCTCAGACGCCTCGTCGGAGGTACTGTCCCTCCTTCGGTTACCGCTGAGGTTTCCCTGGGGTTGACCCCTCTCTTCTCGGCACTTCGTCGGAGGTGCTGTCCCTCCTTCGGTTACCGCCGAGGTTTCCCTGGGGTCTATCCTAGAGTCCCACGACAGGGTCCTCACGCCACGACAAAAGCTCTATACCTGACCTATTACGTTAGGTTTTTTATCCAAACAGGTGTATCCCGTTACACCTGTTACCCAATCCCCACACCACAATCGTAAGTCGTCACTTACTGGTGTCTTCCCGGGGATTGAACCGTCACCCTTCTCCTCTCCGTCTTGTCGTGTCACCTTGTCCGGATACCACTCGCTCAAGCCGCCCGAAGCGACGAGCAAGGGACTAGGAGCCGCTGAACTCAGCGGGGTGCACCGCCTCCGATGTCCCTCTTCTCGCCTCCACTCACGGCCGGAGTGTAGATCCCGGACGAGCCCCCATTTGGTTCACTGCCTGCCCTCTCCCACAGCTGCTGTCACAGTCTGTCCCAGTGGTTCACTGCCTACCCTTTCCGACATCTGCTGTCATAGTCTGTCCCGGGGGTTCACAATGCCTGCACTCTCCCAGAGCTGCTGTCACAGTCTGTCCCAGTGGTTCACTGCCAGCACGCTCCCACAGCTGCTTTCAAACTCTAACCCAGTGGTCCACTGCCTGCACTCTCCCACAGCTGCTGTCACACCCTGTCTCAGGGGTCCACTGCCTGCACTCTCCCACATCTGCTGTCACAGTCTTTCCCAGTGGTTCACTGCCTGCACTCTCCCACATCTGCTGTCACAGTCTGTCCCAGTGGTTCACTGCCTGCACTCTCCCACAGCTGCTGTTAAAGTCTGTCCCATTGGTTCACTGCCTACCCTCTCCCACAGCTGCTGTTAAAGTCTGTCCTATTGGTTCACTGCCTACCCTCTCCCACATCTGCTGTCACTGTCTGTCCCATTGGTTCACTGCCTGCCCTCTCCCACAGCTGCTGTTAAAGTCTGTCCCATTGGTTCACTGCCTACCCTCTCCCACATCTGCTGTCACTGTCTGTCCCATTGGTTTACTGCCTATCCTCTCCCTCAGACTGCTGTCTCACTGTGTTATGGTGGTCCGCTGCCAGTTGCTCTATTCCACCAACCCTAACCTGAACCCCACATCTGACCTGAATGCCACAATCATCCATCCCTATCTAGAACCCCTCAACACTTACACTAACCCTAACCCCATCCCAAATTTCACACCTAACTCTAACCATAAGGTATGAATATAATATCACCCACTCTGCAGTTAATGTAAGTAACTCAGGACATATGAAAATGCACAACTGATCCTATTAAGGGCTAGAAACAGGCAGAGGGTAATGAGAACATGGGCTAACCAAAAGTGGCATTTTATATTGATATAGAGCCTGTGAGAGTGGAGAACAATGAATACAAAAGGGATGATTATCCTGCTGCTTGCCTCTTGATAAACTAACCTGAACCTTAACCCTAACTTTAGATTTGCCACTAAGTCTGCCAGATAGTGAGGCCATCACAAAGCTTTACTCCCACTCTCCTTTATTCATTGGACGTGCATGTTCTTTATTCCCACGCTCTTCTCTTCATTTTTGTGTGTTAATAAAAGTAACGTTTGATAGCAAATCCTCGTGTCTAGACTCATCTCTCTCTCTCTCTCTCTCTCTCTCCCTCTCTCTCTCTCTCTCTCTCTCTCCCTCTCTCTCTCCCTCTCTCTCTCTCTCTTTCTCTCTCTCTCTCTCTCCCTCTCTCTCTTTCTCTCTCTCTCTCTCTCTCTCTCCCTCTCTCTCTCTCCCCCTCTCCCTCTCTCTCTCTCTCTTTCTCTCTCTCTCTCTCTCTCCCTCTCTCTCTTTCTCTCTCTCTCTCTCTCTCTCTCTCTCCAGTGTGGGACCGACAATGTTACAGTTACTCACCATTATCACCCTCATTTCAATCTGGGACACAAAACCGGGGGAATAATTTTGAGCTATATTTTGAGATAAACATCTGCTGACAAATGTGATCTGTTATACATGACATTAGACACAGCCATTGACTCTGTTGAGATACACGTCCCGTTCCGCCCATTCCGCAATGTTGGAGATTCTTCACGGTAAAATCCCATGAAGTCTGTGTAAAAATCTTAAATGACAACATTAAAAGAGTAATTGCAAAACATTTAAGCTACTTGGACTCCTCGTCAGAAAATGAGGATGATTTGGGCAATATTGACAAAATGCAGCAGTCTGCAGTTGAGTGATGGGATAATTAGCTGCATGAGGGAGGATGTGAAAGTGAGGAGCTGTAGATTTTCTATACTCCCCAAGTTCTGCACAGAACCTTACATTTTCCAGCATGTGAATTATGCATTTCATTCAGTCTGCTTTATTTTGCCTGTAAATGAAAGAAAACCCCGAGTGGGAGGCCCCAGGAAGTGATGGGGGTGGCGGGGGGAGGGGGGGGGGTGGTGGATAAACAAGTTGCTTTATAGATTGTCCACATACTGAATTTCCTAGACATGTTTTAAGTGCATAGTCAGTAGAGGGACATCTCTGCCGCTGAGAAACAACAATGGGAACAGATGGGTTGTGCCCCACATCCCGATACCAAGTTATGGATTACACTGGCCAGCCACACATGTGTTCCTGGTATCTTTTACCCCTGTGACTTGATTATGTACCTGGACAAGGAGGGAATGATAAATCTTTGGCTTGGCTTCGCGGACGAAGATTTATGGAGGGGGTAAAAAGTCCACGTCAGCTGCAGGCTCGTTTGTGGCTGACAAGTCCGATGCGGGACAGGCAGACACGGTTGCAGCGGTTGCAGGGGAAAATTGGTTGGTTGGGGTTGGGTGTTGGGTTTTTCCTCCTTTGCCTTTTGTCAGTGAGGTGGGCTCTGCGGTCTTCTTCAAAGGAGGTTGCTGCCCGCCAAACTGTGAGGCGCCAAGATGCACGGTTTGAGGCGTTATCAGCCCACTGGCGGTGGTCAATGTGGCAGGCACCAAGAGATTTCTTTAGGCAGTCCTTGTACCTTTTCTTTGGTGCACCTCTGTCACGGTGGCCAGTGGAGAGCTCGCCATATAACAGGATCTTGGGAAGGCGATGGTCCTCCATTCTGGAGACGTGACCCATCCAGCGCAGCTGGATCTTCAGCAGCGTGGACTCGATGCTGTCGACCTCTGCCATCTCGAGTACTTCGACGTTAGGGATGAAAGCACTCCAATGGATGTTGAGGATGGAGCGGAGACAACGCTGGTGGAAGCGTTCTAGGAGCCGTAGTTAGATAAGTGAATGAAGAATTATGTATGGAATGGGTGATCCAGCAGCAGGTCCACTTCTCCCATCACTCCCTGGCAGCAGAAATAGTGGAATGTGTGACTGGAACATTTAAAAAAAAGTAAGTTGGCAAATTTAACTGAGGGCTGAAATTGGCTAAAAACATTATCCCTAACATTATTTAAAATGCAGGTGACACCTGCGGCTAAGTCGGGGCTATCTGCTGCCAAGATGGTCCACGGAGAGCCAATATGGACACCTTGGGGAGCAAAGCCTGCACCACCAGTGGAGATAGATTTCTTATCTTTAGGCGATAACATGAACAAATATTTGAGTAATCTAACTAATGTACCTCGACAAGGAGGGAATGATAAATATCTTACTGTAAATAGCACACACGGTGGCATCCACATTTTAGTGAAGCAGCCGTAAAAATAGCAAAGAACTGCTTTATACTAATGACACAATGTTGGTAAAGGGGCATCATGCCCAGCAGGGAAGTGACCCTGGCCAAGAGGTCTTTTTTCTTGTTTATAATTAAATTTTATTGAATTATTGTGAGTATATTACTGTAAATACTGCTTGGTTATAGTAGATGTTTTTAATTAGTGGATGGAGGCTATCCCAACCACCAACAATACTGCTTTGACAAGGTTAAGGGAAATAATTCCCTGCTGTGGACTGCCTGAGGCATTGAGTTCAGATAATGGTCCTCACTTTACAGCCAAGATAAATGAAGAATTATGTATGGAATGGGTGATCCAGCAGCAGGTCCACTTCTCCCATCACTCCCTGGCAGCAGAAATAGTGGAATGTGTGACTGGAACATTTAAAAAAAAGTAAGTTGGCAAATTTAACTGAGGGCTGAAATTGGCTAAAAACGTTATCCCTAACATTATTTAAAATGCAGGTGACACCTACGGCTAAGTCGGGGCTATCTGCTGCCAAGATGGTCCACGGAGAGCCAATATGGACACCTTGGGGAGCAAAGCCTGCACCACCAGTGGAGATAGATTTCTTATCTTTAGGCGATAACATGAACAAATATTTGAGTAATCTAACTAAAGTTTTTTGAGTGATGCATTCACAGGTACATCAAGCACAGCTAGAGGAGGGTGATCCAACAGATCAAAGTTGTGAATATCCTAAAGTCGAGCCTGGACATTATGTCCTCATCAAGAATTGGGGTTCGAAGAAATTGGGAACTCGGTGGAAAGGGTCATTCTCATAGCACTGACTGCACTAAAGCTTGAAGGACAGACCAAAGGAGAAAGGCCCACCTACAACATGAGAACTTTATTGTTATGCCTTTTTATCACCTGAATACCAGAGTCGTGAATGAAAAGAGGAATTTGGGGCAACAACTTCATACCTTTTAAATCGATGTTGACAAGATGAATGTTTATAGCTGTTGAATCTATTCCCATGTTCCAACCAACTCAACAGGAGTTATCGCCCCCCCCCACGCCCTCACCAAAAACCCAGCCCCTACCCCAGATGTGAAAATAAGGACATAATCGTGGAAGCCAGCAGGGTATAACATGGCAACTTTTATTAAATGGTATCTGCAGTTATATAACCATACCAAGCTGGGAGAAAGTTGATGTAAAACGTTTACTGTATACAATGAAACTTATTTTTGACATAAGGCAAATCCACGGCTGTCTACCAATTGGACGGGGTTCTGTTAATTGGATATGTGGTTCCCTCTATACATCATGTACAAAAGCTACACCAATATCCTGATTGGCTGGAGGTAACCAGGTTCAGGGCAAAGAGAGGTAGCTCTAAGATGGAGCAGGCCTTTATGATTCTGTCCCCCTTTTGCCCGGCCTCAGCATTGGTTAATTGGCTAATGACACAGCTAAGGAGATCCAAGCTAGTGAGGCAGTTTCTTTACTGTCAGCAACAATGGTTGCCATCCATTGTGTCTGAATGGACCAGACTTTATTCTGAATGATTGTGCGGAGATCTGTAAAATTAGAAGTCAAGACTGCTGTATGTCTGTTTCCGATAGCTCTGACAACATCACTCATTTGGTGAGCCACATGCAAAAATAGATGCAGGACTTACGAGAATTTAGTGAAAATATGCATGCCTATTACACCTACCCCTTTGCACAATGCTTTGGTGCTGGGTGAATCTAGTAACTGGAAAACATTTTATTATACTACTACCTCTCCTTGTAGATTTACTGTTTTTATGCTGCCTGAGTAGCCACCACAGTCCTTATCATGGAATGAGAAAAGGAGGGAATGTAAAAGATTTTATATAAAGTCACACAGAAATGATAAACATTGTGTTGACGATAGAGGATTTATTAGCCTTCCTGATAGACAATTGTCATTAATATTGATGGAAAAAAGCCACTGCTTTATGTTGACTGATAGAAGATTTGTTAGCCTTACAAACAGACAATTACCATTCATATAAACAGAGAGAAAGCTACTGCTGTTTGCTGACTGATAAAAGATTTGTTAGCCTTACAGAAGAGTCAATTACCATTCATATAAACAAATGCAAAAATATCACACAGGAATGTCAGATGCTAAGAGAAACTTCCTTTACTTCATGTGTGTTAAAAATTTGATTTACGCTTCAGATAAATAATTAGTATTGGATAATTAGATCGAAACCAAAGCTACACAGAAACAAAGATATTTGATATATATAGGAAATAAATTCTCGAGACATTACTTCAAAAGTGTAAAGACCTGGAACATAAATGGGATTAGCTGTTAACATGATTAACTCTTTGATGCCAGTAATTTACATTCCTGAGAAAAAAAACCCACAAAGGCAAATGTTAATAAGGAACAGGAACAATCAACTTCAAATAAATTGTTCAACAACTTATGAGAAATGTACCACCAAAAAGAACCATATAAGGTGTACATAAATACTGTGTACTTTGAGTGAGGTTAGGTCCAGGGAAAGGGTGACACCATCTACTCCTCTGTATTCCTCACTCCTGCTAGCATAATGTAATAAACTTGGTTGTATGTTCCATGGTTCAGCCATGTGTTACAGCGTGGGCTGTCTATCATCATCTATTGACATTATCGGTGTGGATGACATTTGCCTTCCTGTGAGAAATTGGTCATTTTTCTACCAGTCGCCAGACCAAGAGAATGAGCAGCAGCTTGAGAGGCAGAGTACATGAAATGGTGCTGCAAGGGAGACAGAATGTTTTGTGATCTGGATGGACTTGTATAAATCTTTGTTCTTCTGGGCAGTGTCGTTGCTGGGCCTGACATGGACGCCATCTTCTGCCGACTTACGAAGCAAACAAGGAAAATGTGAAAGGCAGCATTCATAGACAAATATGGGCAGTTAAATGTTTCAGGCCAGGCATTTCCTTTGAAGCAGTACAGATAGTGTAACAGTTTGGGTGACACCATTACTGCACCAGTGTCCGTTCTCCCTGCGTTCCAGGTGTTCCAGTTCCTTCCCACCTTACCAAAATGTACGGGTTTGTGTGTTCATTCATGTATTTGGCAGTATATGCTTGTAAGGGGTGGTTACTGTGCTAGATCTCCAAATTAAATAAAAAAAAACAAGGATAGAATTCCCTTGGTTCTCAATTTTCACCCCATCAACCTCTTGATCAGCTTGTTTGCTCAGAGTGACAGCCGTTGCAGTTGATTGTGTCTCTAAAGAGTTATTACCCTTGCAGTGAGTTGGGACTAATGGGACAGGATTCAATTCGCTATCAAGGACTGTAAGTGTTTTGGACGCCCCTTGGTTGCTGAAAGGCGCAACTTAAAATTCACAGCCTTTTTTATGTAGGTTTATCCCCTTCTCAAATGTCATAACTGAAAGACATTCTTTACAGTCTTTTTGATTGATTCCCATTAAATAATGAGAATTACACTCTTGAGAAAGTTTAAATTAACATTATAATTAATTCTTGCATGACTGAAGTTCATAAAGACCTTGAGTGGTGAAGAAATAAACAATGTGACTCGTCATACATGTACATAAAGATAGAAAAGGTTACAGAGTAAACACAAGATCCTTCAGGCGCCAATGCAGTCAAATGGAGATGGGCAAGGTCCTTTTTTTAAAAATTTTAAAAAATTTTTCACACTATGAACCATACTGACCAAAATACATAGAGATTTTTCTCTTGAATATACACAGTGACATTTTCTCCCCTTTTTCCCCCCCTCCCTTCCCTCCCTCCCTTACCCTCCCTCCCCATTCATTCAACGTTCAAGGTCCTTGATGAGTATGACTCCTCTCTATTTACTATAGAGAAGGACATAAGGACTAGGGAATGTGGAGCAGTCAATGGTTGTGCCTTGAAAAGAGTCAGTATTACTGCTGAGGAGGTGCTGAAGGTCCTCATGTGTATGAAGTTAGACAACTCGCTTAGTCTTGATCAGTTATACTGTGTATTCTGTGGGAAGCTCGAGAGGAAATAGCACATGCTCTGGCTGAGATTTATAAGTCGTCATTAAGTACAGATGAAGTGGTGGAAGACTGGAAGGTGGCATATGCTGTTCCCCTCTTCAAGAAAGGCTGCAGGGAAAAGCCTGGAAACTATGGGCCAGTGAACCGAACATGTGTGGTCGGTAAATTACTGCAGAGTATTCTGAGGGAGTAGATGTACATGCACTCAGATGGACCAGGGCTGATGCAGGATGATCAACGGAGTTTTGTAACTGGGTGGTCATGCCTCGCAAATCTGATTGGGATTTTTTTGAAGATGTGACCAAGAGGGCAGAACTGGAGACTTATGTATGGGTTTCAGCAAGCCGTTTGATAAGATTCTGCATGGTAAGGCTGATCTGGAAGATTAGATCGCAAGGTAAAATAGCAGAGTGGATAGAAAATGGACTTCATGGAGGAAGACAGAGAGGTTGTTTTTCAGATTGGAGGCCTGTGTCTGGTGCGCCTCAGGGTTCAGTGTTGAGGCCATTGCTGTTTGTCATCTATATAAATGATTTGGATGAAAACATGATTAGTGAGTTTGTCGATGATACCCCAGTGTCAAAGGTATGTTAAATAATGAAGGCAGTTGCCCAAAATTTCAGCAGGATTTTGATTGGTTTAGACAGGTTGGTCAGAAGAATGGTCCACACAGTTTAATACAGAGAAACGTGAGGTGTTAAATTTTGATATTTAACATGGGTCGAGGTGAAGAGCAGAGGGATCGAGGAATACAGGTACGTAATACCCTGAAAGTGATGTCGCAGATAGGTAGGGTGGTGAAAATGTTTTTGGCACATTGACCTTCATCAATCATAGTATTGAGCCTAAGAGATATGTAAGTCAAGTTGCAGTTACTTAAGACGTTGATGAGCAGATAATGGATTCCTTTTTATGAAATGCATTCACTATCATTAATAGAATGTGGCAGCTGATTTTCTCATAACAAAATCCCAGTGGCAATGTAGTATTTAATATTGGCCAAGGAATAAATATAGACAAATATAGTGGAACAAACACATTCTTTGTCGAAAAATAAATTCATTGTGGTAAAGGGGATTCAGATTAACACTGAGCATTTTTAACAACACCATGGTCTTAATAGTGCACTAAAACGTTGTCACTATAAGTGATGTTTGGAACTAAACTTTATCATTTAAAGGAGGGTTTACCACTGAACCACTGAGGGGAGCAGAGCTAATTTTTTAGGTGCTGAAGCTCACCATAAATGGCAACAGGGAGGTTCTGGAGCGGCCTCATGAGGCACTTGGAGTGGCCCCATGAGGTGTCGGTGAGGACCCATGAGGTACCTGGAGGGACCCCACAAGGTGCCTGGAGTGGCCCATGAGGTGCCCGGAGTGGCCTCATGAGGTGCCTGGAGTGGCCCCATGAGGTGCCCGGAGCGGTACTTTGGTGAGCTCCAGCAGCCCTGCACCCCTGGAACCAAGAATGAAGTGAAAAAACAATGTAGGTGTCATTAGTACTGATGAATATGTACCTGACCAACACCAACAAGCTCTGGACCTGCAGAAGACGCAAAGCCTTCCTTGCTGACTCGTCCCACATGGCTCCCGATACTGACTACATCTGGAGTACTGATCTCTCTATTGGATCCCACTTTACTAATCCCCCCACTCCTCCTTCCCCAACCTCCCACTACTCAATCCCCTCCTTCCTCTCTCTGCCCTCTCTCCCCTCTAACCACCTATCCTCTTTTTCCCCCCTCAGGTTACCCCTCCTACTCCTCTCCCCCTCTCTCTCCCTCCCCCATCCTCCCCTCATGCACTTCCCTACCCCCTCCTCCCCAACCCTTCTCCCCCTGCCAATCCCCCCAACACTCCTCCCCCCTCCAACCTCCCCCAGTTCCCTTCTTCATCCTCAGACCTCTCCAACAGTCCTCCTCCCCCCAACACCCTCCACCACACCGACTCCCACTTGCTTGGTTTTTACCATCCCCCCTGACCTTCCCCTTTCGAAGGTGGAGGATTCTATCCTCAGCAGTGGACTCACCTTCATCCCCTCCATCTGCATCTCAACAAGATCCGCGCATGCCGCTATGCTGAACTCTTCTTCCGTCGCCTCCCTCTCCAGGCCCACTACTTTGGTCTCAACTCTTCTCCCACTTCAAGACCTCTTCCTCCTCCTGGACACCTCCTCCTGGCCAGCTACCCATTCTGGACCTTTTTATCTCCAACTGCCACTGGGACATCAACAGTCTCAACTTCACTACCACCCTCTCCTACTCCAACCTCACCTCCTCAGAATGCTCCGCCCTCCACTCTCTCCACAACAACCCTAACCTTACTATCAGACAAGGATGGTGCTGTTGTAGTCTGGCGTACTGACCTCTATCTTGATGAGGCCAGTTGACAGCTCTCAGACCCCTCTTCCTAACAACCCCTCCCACAGGACCCCACCATCACCCATCAAGCCACCGTCTCCAACACCATCTCTCACCTCATTGACTGGGCACCTCCCCCCACCATGGCCACCAACCTCATTGTCTCCCTATCTACATTCTACCCCAGATACATAAACCTGACCATCCGGGCAGATCCATTGTCTCTGCTTGCTCTTGCCTCACAGAACTAATTTCATCCTACCTTGACTCCATCTTTTCTTCCCTAGTTCAATCCCTCCCCACCTACTTCCATGACACCTCACACACCCTCCATCTCCTCAATGACTTCAGATTCCCCAAAGCGGACCACCTCATCTTCACGATGGACGTCCAATCCCTTGAGACTGCCATTCCCCACACAGTAGGCCTCAAAGCACTTAGCTATTTCCTGGACGTCAGACCTGAGCAGTCACCTTCTACCACCACACTTCTCTGCTTGGCAGAACTTGTCCTCACCCTAAACAATTTTTTCTTTAACTCATCCCGCAACCTCCAGATTAAAGGAGTACCTGCATGGCTCCCAGCTATGCCTGCCTATTTGTGGGGTTTTGTGGAGCAAAACATGCTCCAAGCCTACTCCCCCTCCAGTACATCGACGACTTCATTGGGGTGGCCTCATGCATCCGCGATGAGCTCATCAATTTCATCAGTTTCACAGCCAATTTCCACCCTGTCCTCAAACTCACCTTGTCCATCTCTGATAACACACCTTTTCTGGATCTCTCGGTCTCCATCTCAGGATTCAGACTTTCCACTAATATTTATTACAAACCCTCCAACTCCCATAACTACCTGGACTACTCGTCCTCACACCCTGTCCCCTACAAGGACTCCATACCCTTCTCTCAATTTCTCTGTCTCTGCTGTAGTGACCGGTTCCTCCATGTCTCCCTTGTACACTCTTCCCTCCCCACCCATCGGCCTCCCCAGCACCTTCCACTGTGGTCATAGGAGGTGTAATATCTGCACACGCCCCTCCTCCCTCACCACAGTCCGAGGTCCCAAAAAAAACTTTCAGGTGAAGCAACACTTCGGCTGTACCTCCAAAGAACTTATTTACTGCATCTGGTGCACCCTCTGTGGCCTTCTCTACATCAAAGAGAGTGGTCGCAGATTCACCCAGCACCTCCTCTCCATCCGTAGCAAAAGTGACCTCCCCGTAGCCAACCATTTCAAGTCTGAGTCGCACTCTCAAGCTCACCTCTGTCCATGGCCCTTCACACTACCCCACCCTGACCACCCGCAGATTGGAGGAACAACACCTCATTTTTCATCTTGGCACCCTCCAACCCCAGGGCAGGAACATTCCACTAATCAGCTTGCCTCCCCCCCTTAACTAGTCATTCCAGTTTCTACTTCCTTTCTCTCTCTCCATCTAGCCTGGACTCCTCCCCCCTCATGGTGTTTCTCCCCCCCCTCCTCTCCACCTATCATTTCCCACCCTCATCACCCCCTTTTGTTCAGTCATCTCTCGTGTTCCTCCACACCCTGATAAAGGGCTCAAGCCCGAACTGTTGGTGATGTATCTTCACCTTTGCTACATAAAGGCACTTTTTGACCTGCTGAGTTTCTCCAGCATTTGTGTGTTTTTTCACTTAACCACAGTGTCAACAGAATCCTGTGTTTTACCTCTGAACAACAACAAGAGTTGTTGATCAGGTACAACAACAACATCAAGAGCAAGACGGGCAAGATAATTATTTTCTCTCAGAACCATTCTTAGAAGGGGGGATGGAGCATGATAGCGGGAGGGAAGGAGGTGGAACAAGGATCCTCCCGGGGAAGAATTTTAAAACCCGAAAGTAAAGATGTTGAAAATAATTTCCAGATTCTTGGAACGCCCTGTAATGAACTGGGCCCGGATGGGAGAGGAAAGAAGAGCAAAAACCAAATGAACAGCGAGTAGGGAAATGAAAAAAAATAGAGAACGTGTGGCTTATCTTCACAGTGGAGCCTGGGGCTCAAGTTCCGGAGCCTTCATGGATGATGCATGCGACGCGGTCCTTCCTGAAGCTGGCAGCAGGGCCACCTCTCTGGGGAACTGGGGAAGATGGCACGAGAGTCGTGCGGATCTCTCCTGAGGGGGAGCAGAATATTGTGCACGTGCAGGAAGGGTCACGCCCGCAGATGCTCAGTAAAGAACAACCGGCTTTGGAATGGACACTCGAAAGCGCCACCTCTGGTGCTGGTAGAATGGAGGTACTACAACTTGGGGCAGAGCTGTCAGAAACACCTGTAATTTTCTTTCTTTCTTTTTCAATCTTTTTATTATTATTATAATTTATAAACACATACAGTTCAAAGAGATATAAAAAAAATACATAGTAAGTAATGAATTAATGCAGAGATATTAAACAATAATATTACAGAATAAAAATATATCATAAAAAAAATTTTGATCAGTTTAGGGTGTGAACTATCTCTAAAAAAAAGATATAATTAATAACAATATATGAAAAAAGAGAAAAAAAACCCCAAAAAAGAAGAAAAAACAAATCTGAATTAAAAAAAAACTTAAAAAAAAAACCTACAGATATAGCTAAACCACGCCGATCACTCCGATCTCATCTTACAGCCCAATTATCATACATAATCATAGAAAGAAAACAGAGCCAGATCAACTCACCACAAATGAAAATATTGAATAAATGGTCGCCAGGTTAACTCAAACTTAGAAGGGGATTCATAGACAGAGTTTCTAATTTTCTCTAAATTTAAATATAGTATGGTTTGGGTAAACCATTGGAAAACAGTGGGAGGATTTACCTCTTTCCAATTTAATAGTATAGATCTTCTAGCCATTAGTGTAAGAAAAGCAATCATACGATCCGCAGGAAGAGATAAATAAGTCAAATCTATCATAGGTAATCCAAAAATTGCAGTAATGGGATGTGGTTGTAAATCAATATTCAAAACAGTAGATATAATGGAAAAAATTTCCTTCCAATAATTCTGTAAAGAGGGACAGGACCAAAACATATGTGTAAGGGAAGCTATTTCCAATTGACATTTATCACATATAGGATCGATATGAGAATAAAAGCGATGGAGTTTATCTTTAGACATATGAGCTCTATGAACAAATTTAAACTGTATTAGTGAATGTTTTGCACATAGAGAAGAAGAGTTTACCAGTCACAGAATTTTATTCCAATTTTCATTAGAAATATGAAGGTTGAGTTCTCTTTCCCAATCATTTTTAAACTTTTCAAAAGTCCCAGAATTTATTTTTGTAATTATATTATATAATTTAGATATCACACCTTTTGGAGGGAATTTTGAATATAGTATATCCTCTAAAACAGTCGTAGTCTCCCGATTGGGAAAAGAGGGTAAAGTCGAAACTAAGAAACTCCTAATCTGCAAATATCGAAAGAAATGAGATCGAGGTAAATCATATTTCATGGATAATTGTTCAAATGACATGAAAGAGTTATCCAAGAATAAATCCGAAAAGCATGTTATACCTTTAACTTTCCAGAGTAAATAAGCTTGATCAATTAGAGAGGGATGAAAAAGGAAATTTAGTACAATAGGAGTTTCCAAAATAAAATGACTTTGGCCAAAAAATCTCCGGAATTGAAACCATATACGTAGTGTATGTTTAGCCATTGGATTATCAATTTGTTTATATAATTTAGTAAGAGTAAAAGGGAGAGCAGCTCCCAAAATAGAGCTAATTGAAAAATTTTGTATCGGTTTAATTTCTAAATTTACCCAATGGGGATTTAGAGATAATTCTGAATAATTCAACCAATACCTTAAGTAACTAATATTAATTGCCCAGTAATAAATTCTAAAGTTGGGTAATGCCAACCCTCCCTCTAGTTTAGATTTCTGTAAATATTTTTTCCCCAATCTAGGATTCTTGTTTTGCCAGATATACGAGGACAATTTAGAATCGACCTAATCAAAAAAAGATTTAGGAACAAAAATAGGTATAGCTTGGAATATATATAAAAATTTAGGTAAGATCATCATCTTAATAGCATTAATTCGGCCTATCATGGATAGGGATATTGATGACCAATTGGTAAGTAAACTGCCGATCAGGTCCAATAGAGGGAAAAAATTAGTCCTAAACAAATCTTTATGTTTTTTAGTAATCTTAATCCCTAAATATATAAAATGTTCTCTAGCTATTTTAAAAGGTAAACTATCATAAATAGGGACCCATCCATTAAAAGGGAATAATTCACTTTTATTTAAATTCAGTTTATATCCCGAAAAATTACTAAATTGGGCTAATAAAGATAAAACTGCAGGAATAGAATTTTCAGGATTGGAAATATATAACAATAAATCATCTGCATATAGTGATACTTTATGAATATCCCTGCAACGAATAATACCAGTAATATTGGGTGCTTCTCTGATAGCAATTGCCAAAGGTTCTAAAGCTAAGTTAAATAATAAAGGGCTAAGGGGGCACCCTTGTCTGGTGCCCCGAAATAATCGAAAATATGGCGATCTTTGGGTATTAGTAAAAACCGAGGCAACTGGGGAATTATAAAGAAGTTTAATCCAAGATATAAATATCGGACTAAAATTAAATTTTTCAAGAACTGTAAATAAATAAGGCCATTCTACTCTATCGAAGGCCTTCTCAGCATCTAGTGAAATAACACATTCTGAAGACTTATGTGAAGGAGTGTAAATAATATTCATCAATCTTCTAATATTAAAGGAGGAATAACGATTTTTAATGAATCCAGTCTGGTCTTCAGAGATAATATATGGTAATATCTTCTCTAGCCTTGTCGCTAGAATTTTAGAGAAGATCTTAGAATCAACATTCAACAAAGAAATAGGTCTTTATTTTTTTTCAAGATTAGAGAAATCGTAGCTCTGTAAAATGATTGTGGTAGTTTACCCAATGTGATAGATTCATCAAACATCTTAATCAGCCAGGGAGAGAGAGTAGAAGAAAAAGCTTTATAAAATTCCACAGAATATCCATCGGGACCTGGTGCTTTCCCCGAGTTCAGTGAGAAAATAGTATTATTGATCTCCGAATCTGTAATGGGTTTACTTAATTCTAAGTTATCTTGAGGTAATACTTTTGGGAATTTCAAATGTTCTAAAAAATTAAACATATTACTAAGGTCTTGAGGGGATTCTGTACTATATAAGGATGTATAAAAATTTTGGAAAGATTGATTTATCTCTTCCTGGTTAACAGTCAGTTCTCCATTCTGTTTGCGAATCTCCACAATTTGGCGTCTAGCTGAAATATTCTTCAGATGATTAGCCAACAGTTTACCCGATTTCTCACTATGCACATAAAAATCAGATTTAGATCTAATTAGCTGGTTTTCAATTGAAGATGTAAGTAACAAATTATATTCCATCTGCAGTTCAATTCTTTGTTTGTAAAGTTCTTCAGTAGGATCAGTCACATATTTCTTATCAATGTCTTTAATCTTCTCAACCAATAGATGAATCTTGTTTTTGATGCATTTCTTCAAAGCTAGTGAGTAAGAAATAATTTGACCACGAATATAAGCCTTGAATGTATCCCACAATATTCCATAAGAAATTTCCGTAGTGTAATTTGTTGAAAAGAAAAAGTTAATTTGTTCTTTCATAAATTTAACAAAGTCTAAATCTTGCAATAATGTAACATCAAAACGCCAGTGCTTAATAGTAGAAACAGAGTCTTTGAATTTAAGAGAGAGTTGTAATGGAGAGTGATCCGAAATGGCTATAATGTCATACTTACAAGCAGTTACAAGTGGAATAAAACGTGAATCAATAAAAAAGTGATCAATTCTCGAGTATGAATGGTATACATGAGAAAAAAAGGAAAACTCTTTATCTGTCGGGTGAAGAAATCTCCAAATATCAACAGCTCCAGAGTTAGTAAGGAAAGAGTTAATATATGTAGCCGATTTATTTGGTAGGAGCTGTGAAGGTTTCGACCTATCTAGCAGGGGATTCAGACAACAGTTAGAATCCCCACCCATTATTAAATGATATTCATTTAGATTGGGTAAAATAGTAAACAAAGATCTAAAAAACTCAGGGTGATCTACATTCGGGGCATAAACATTAACCATGACAACCTTAATATTGAATAATAACCCAGTAACCAATAAAAATCTGCTGTTAGGGTCTACAGTGATGTCATGTTGAACAAATGTAATAGAGGGATCAATAAAAATAGATACACCTCGAGTCTTAGAGCATGAGTTGGCATGAAATTGTGGGCCTTTCCAAGATTTAAAAAAACGCAGATTATCCTCCTTCCTCACATGAGTCTCCTGTAAAAAAATAATCTGTGCTTTCAGTCTCTGGAATACTTTAAAGACCTTCCTCCTTTTAAACATGCTGTTTAGACCATTAGCATTCCAAGAGACAAAATTAATGTTTTGATCCATTACTTAGGTCAACCCTCCAGTATATAAAGGGTTAACCAAAGCAGGGACCCATGCGCCCGGAAGAAGAATTAAGATATAAGGAAGGACCGGAAATGACGACGTGTCAGCCATATTGTAGTTCTAAAAGAAAAATAAAAAAAAACAAAAGAAAATGAAACATAAGAACCCCTGAAGGAAAAACAAAACCCACCCCCCACCCACAAAGCCCCCCATCTGACCAGAGAGTGATCAGAGAAAAAAGAAGAGATAGTACTAAACCTACCCCCATGTCTTCAGACGGCAGCTCCTAATATTAAGATAAGATCCACCACCTAAACTTATAAAAAGGATAACTCAAGCTAAAATCAAATACTAAATATTGAAAGAAAAATATTTAAAAAGAAATAAAAGAAAAATCGTAATTGTGTAGTACCTACTGATAAAACAAAGTCATAAAGAGTTAAATCATTTTAAAATTAGTTTATGAAGAAAGACAAAGAGAAAATGGCGAATGTAAAAAAAAACCATGAAAAGTTTTAATAAACAAAAGATAAAAAATCGCCATTTTCAGTAATTCAGAAATAAAATAGTAAAGAATATAATCATATTATTAGTATAGATTCTTTGGCTTGGCTTCGCGGATGAAGATTTATGGAGGGGGTAAAAAGTCCACGTCAGCTGCAGGCTCGTTTGTGGCTGACAAGTCCGATGCGGGACAGGCAGACACGATTGCAGCGGTTGCAAGGGAAAATTGGTTGGTTGGGGTTGGGTGTTGGGTTTTTCCTCCTTTGCCTTTTGTCAGTGAGGTGGGCTCTGCGGTCTTCTTCAAAGGAGGTTGCTGCCCGCCAAACTGTGAGGCACCAAGATGCACGGTTTGAGGCGTTATCAGCCCACTGGCGGTGGTCAATGTGGCAGGCACCAAGAGATTTCTTTAGGCAGTCCTTGTACCTTTTCTTTGGTGCACCTCTGTCACGGTGGCCAGTGGAGAGCTCGCCATATAACACGATCTTGGGAAGGCGATGGTCCTCCATTCTGGAGACGTGACCCATCCAGCGCAGCTGGATCTTCAGCAGCGTGGACTCGATGCTGTCGACCTCTGCCATCTCGAGTACTTCGACATTAGGGGTGTAAGCGCTCCAATGGATGTTGAGGATGGAGCGGAGACAACGCTGGTGGAAGCGTTCTAGGAGCCGTAGGTGGTGCCGGTAGAGGACCCATGATTCGGAGCCGAACAGGAGTGTGGGTATGACAACGGCTCTGTATACGCTTATCTTTGTGAGGTTTTTCAGTTGGTTGTTTTTCCAGACTCTTTTGTGTAGTCTATAATCTATACTATATTAGTATAGATTAATATAAAATTAAACATACACTTATATATTTAAAAAAAAATTTCTCACAGAGGAGAAAGAAAATATATAAAAATGTGTTAAAGATGAACAGGATAATTAGAGCTATAATGATCTATTACTTTTCGAATGGTCAGAAATCAGAATCTGACTATTAACCTGAAAAAGACCAATATCTACCGCATTTTTTATCAGTCACTCGGGCTGAGAGGTCGCGCTAGATGGGAAATTAGCCGACAGGTAGTTCCGTGCTGCAGACACGGAGTCGAATATTTGACGAGCTTGGTTCTCCGGAGAAATCCTGAGCCTCGCAGGATACAGGAGCGCAGGTTTCAGTTTCTTCTCAAAACATTCGGACATCAGATCTTTAAACAGTCTTCGAGCGCGTACCACCTCCGGACTAAAATCTTCATAGGCTCTTAGACTAAAGCCACGAACAGTCACATTTCCAAGTCTTCTGGCTGTACGAATCAATCTATCCTTTGTACTCACGTAATGCATACGGACTATCACCACTCTGGGTTTGGAAGCTTCAGCATTTCGGTTCCAGATACGATGTACTCTATCAAGTAGCAGTGGATCAGCAGGGAATTCGGATGGGTATGCTTCTTTTAAAAGCTCGGCAAAAAACGTCAGGAGATCTCCTTTCTCAATGCCTTCAGGAATTCCAACCAAACGAATATTTTGTCTTTTGGAACGGTTCTCTGAATCAATGCTTTTCAGCTGGAGTGCTTCTAGTTGTTTAATTGCTTTGGAAAGTTTCTGTTCGACCTCAGTCAGTCTAATCTCTTTTTGTTGAACTTCAGTTTGAAGAGCTGCAATTAAGGTATGTTGTTTTTTGGTTTCAGCTTCTGAGGCAATTAAAGCTGTACGAAGTTCAGCTAGGTCTTTTTTGCGACAAACATCTTTGAATTCATCACAAAAGAATTTTAAAAAGTCAGTGAAGGTCATCTCACTTAGTTTAATGTCTGGTTGTTTCTTCTCGGCCGTTACCTTCTTCTGCCCGGGTTTTAGCTCGTGTAGCTTTTCCTTCAGTCATTTCTTCAAAATTTTCAGACTCAAGTATAATTAGAGAAATAATAAAGATCTTTCTGACTTCTGTGAAGTTAGTTCAAAGGTGGATACAGGTTAAAAATAGTATATTTTATGGAGCAAAAACCAAAACGTGTTCACTCCATGAGCACCACCTGGAGACTCCACCTGTAATTTTGACAGGATGTGATACAGAAGGAAACAGGAGGCCAAGAGAATCAGAAGAAGATGAAGAGCTAGAAGAAAGTCAAAAGACTTTCTTCATTAATGATGGGGCAATTTCAGATGTTGAGAGCAGATATACAGAGTATTAGAAATGATGACAGATATGTGATGATCTGATAAGATGAAGGGCACTGCAGAAGTTAATGACAAAGGTCAAAGAGTGGAATTAGATATGCAGGTTGTTAAAAATGATGTGGACAGAATCAAGAAATTCTGGGACATACAGAGGAAAGAATTGCAGGAAAAGATCAATATACTGGAAAATTGTAACAGATGTGGTAATGTTAAGATCGTTGGCCTTAGAGAAGATTCTGAAGATAGTAAAAATCCTGTGGAATTTTTCAGGAATGGATTCATAAAGTTCTGGGTGAAGAAAATTTTCCTAATGGAATTGAATTAGAGAGAGTTCATGGAGCTTTAAGGAGGAAACCACTGCCAACTCAGCCACCGAGGGGTTTAAAGAAAGAATTTTAAAAGTTGTGGTTCAAAAGGACTCGATCCACTGCTCGTACAGCTCTGGGGCTCCAGGCATCTGTGGGTCGAGGTCTAGTCTGTTGGGTCAGAGCTGTTTGTCCTCCCTATGTGGAAAATTTAAAGTATAATAAATTGATTTGCACTATGAATAACTCCAAAGCTGAGGAGTGAGGAATGATAGGCTTTGTTATACTTTAGGCTGGTAAGTGGCCTGATTCCATGTACTCGACAGGAAGAGGAAGGTCGACAAGGGGAAGAGATAACAGGGAGCGATTCACCAGTGGGGAACGGGCAGTTCCCTATTTGTATCATCACAGGGACCATTTAAAATGGACACAGCAAAATGGCCTTCTCTTGACATAGAGAGACAGCCAAAGTGGCCACTTTCTTC
Organism: Narcine bancroftii; assembly: GCF_036971445.1. NCBI lineage: Eukaryota > Metazoa > Chordata > Chondrichthyes > Torpediniformes > Narcinidae > Narcine > Narcine bancroftii. The sequence goes on along the minus strand of NC_091474.1, from coordinate 70,887,695 downwards.
CAAAGCCACTTCATTCTGTTCCTCCCTTGACAAGGAGAATACGGTACCAGTTCTTTTCTCAAAAAATGTTACTGCATTTCTGACCTCAGATGATCTGCTTCATAATATCAAAGATGTCCTCTTGAAGTGTCTTTATCACATGACATGGCATAATTGCTGGCTCTGTTGGAGGTTTATTTCTTCAGAGAGAGGAGTCAACTAGCAATTGGTCGTCTGTTTGACTAAATGGCTTTCTGAGTAAAAGTCATTGTTCAATGGAGAACAATAATCAAACTATTAATGCTCTGAAGTAGCAGTCAATCTGTCATTTTGAGCAAACAGACTTCCAATTAAAGAATGATTCAAGCTTGTTTACATCTGGATATTGGAGACACATCATCTCTCACAATGGTGTTCTCTATGTGTAAGAGACTTTATGTGTTTCCCTGATTCCAATCCACCCTGTAACTTTAGTATGAAAGATATATAATAATATAATTCTGTCACTCACATCACCAAACCTGCTGATCCAGTTTACTACTTTATCATCTAGATCATTGATATAGGCAACAAAAAATGATGGTCCCAGCACTGATTCCTGAGGCACACCACTCAACACAGACTTCCAGTCTTAGAAGCAACCGTCCACCACCACCCTCTGCCTTTTACCAGTTAGCCAATTTCAAATCCAGTTTACAACCTTTCCATGGATACCTAGTGTCTGAACTTTCTGAACTAACCTCCCATGTTGGACCTTGTCAAAGGCCTTACCAAAGTTCATGTGGACAGCCTTTCCTTCATCTACTTTCTTGGTAACCAGTTTGAAAAACTCTCTAAAATTTGTTAAATATGACCTACCACACACAATTCCATTCTGACCATCCTTAATCAGCCATTGACTGTCCAAATACTTATCTATCCCATCTCTCAGAACAATCTCCAATAATTTACCCACTACTGACCTAAGGCTCACTGGCATATAATTACCTGCTTTACTTTTGGAGCCTTTTTTAAACAAGGTTGGATGCGTAACACACGGCGTCGATGTCATTGTCATGCAAAATGTACCGTATTTGATTGCATATAAGATCCATATTTTTGTCCAAAAAATGACTTAAAAACATCCCCCAGGTTTTATAGGTGAAGTTGAAATTTGGGGGATTACGGTGAGGAATGCCGACAGTGATCATCGTCGCTGTGTGGTTCACTAACATCACCGTTATCTATCGTTGGGAGCTGGTGGCAAGGTGTCAGAGGGAGAAGAGTGGTGAGATCAGTGTGGGGGCTGGTGGTGGGCTGTCAGAGGGAGAAGAGTGGTGAGATCAGTGTGGGGACTAGTGGCGGGCAATCGGGAGACTCTCCTGGCAGCCTGTTGTCAATCCCACCTCTAGTCCCATCACCCCATTCCCCCTTTCTCGAGAGAGAAAGCCAATGGCACCAGTGCAGGTACAGATAATGGGTCGCCTTGAGACAGTGGGCTGCCAGGAGTGAAAGGGACAGAGGGCCTCTCGGAGGGATTGGGACAGGAGGCCATCAGGAGAGAGTGGGACAGGGGGCTGTCAGGAAAAAGTGGGACAGAGGGACGCCAGGAGTGAATGGGCTAGTGGGCTGCTGGGAGAGAATGTGACAGTGGGCTGCAGGAGAGTGTGGGACGGGGCTGCCAGAAGAGAGTACAACAGCAGACCATTGGGAAAGAACAGGAAAGGGGGCCGCTGAAAGAGAGTGTGGCGAGGACAGACAGGAGAGGGTTGGACAGGGGGCTGCCGGGAGAGAATGGGAAAGGGGGCCGCCAGGAGTGAATGGGATAGGAGGATGCTGGGAGGGAGTGGGATAGGGGGCCATCAGGAAAGGGTGAGACAGGGGGTTGCCAGGAGAGGGAGGGACAGGGAACCACTGGGAAAGAGTGGGACAGGGAGCCGCCAGGAGAGAGTGGGGCAGGGGCCCCCTAGGAGAGAACGGGTCTGGGCACCTCCGGGAGGGAGTAGGACAGGGGGCTGCTGGGAGAATGCAGGCAGCAGGAACAGCACGGGGACCAACACAGAGGCATTTTGTTTTAATTAAATGCTTCTGCCATAGCAAAGCTGCTTTTGTTCTTCCCTTGTAAATTACAGCAGAAGACTGGTCCCAGGCTGCCGCATCACTCTTTTTACACAGACGCTGATTCGCCACTGTGACTCCCTCAGCTGCTGGCTTAAAGGCAGGACTGCAATGACACTCCCCCCCATTCTGTGTTCAATCATTTTACACAAAAGAGTGGTGGAATAAAGGCCCAATATTCCCACCTTGAAATGGTTGTGTAAAAGGGTCTAATGTGTTATCCATCTGCCAAAAATAATAAGAGGATCACTGGTGCACAATGTGCAAACATGCTGGAGAACGGCAGCAGGTAATGCAGCATTCACAGGGGGCAGAGGGTGACCCACGTTTCGGGCCTAAGACATGCCTATGACTCTCGCTGACCTTCTTGTTGAACTCTATCCCCGAGGTTGAATGTGATAACCTTGCAGATCACCACATTTTCAGAAGCATGTGAGAAATGCAAAAATGTTCACGAAGGTATTGTCCTGGATTGGTTGAGTATTGGGGAGAGACTGGGCCTGAGGATGCGAGTGTTATTGCCATATCGACAGGGGTGCCCACAATTTTACTGGCAGCAGCCACAAAGGTTCATAAGATGCACCAAAATCAATAGTATAACTTAAATTACTGCAATATACAGTAATGCCGAAAAAGAGACTATAAAGGCCGATGGCTATATAAATGAATATTCAGAGTTGCAATGATAGTTTTCCCTGGAGTGAAGGAGGGTGACATGATGAAAGTATATAAGGTTATGGAAGACAGGGTATTTTGCACCACGGCAGAGATATAATTAATGAGGGCTTACTTATATGGTTACAAGAAGGGATTTTAAAGGGGATCGAAGGGCTAAATCTTTTACACAAAGAGTGGTTGATATCTGGAACAGGCTCCCATGCAAAGCAGTGGGACCAGGCAGTGTACCTGTTTGGGTGCTGAATCACTGCGCGACTCAGCTGACAGTGGACCTAACAGACCTCTGCAGCATCTCCCCACAGCAGTCCACTGTCCTGCCAGGATTCAAGGCGTCATCCTGGTGCCCAAGAAGAGCGATGGTATCTGCAGCCCAGTGGCTTTGAGAGATTGGCAATGGAATGCATCAAATGACACCTTCCAGTGACATTGGACCCATTCCAACCTGTTGTTCAAACCAGCCAAGGGACGATCCTCCACTCTGTCTTGACCCGCCAAGAGAAAGATGTCTCATATTCCAGACTGTTCTTCATTGACCTCAGCTTACAATTCTACACAATCATATGTAGAGAAGTCAGTAAACATTGCTTGCTCGGACTCAACACCCCTCTCTGCAACTGGTTCCTGGGCTTCTTGAAGAAAAGACCACAGTCTGCCCAAGTTGTAGCAAAATATCATTTCCCTTCATGCAGAGCACTTGTGCATCTCTGGGCTGTGGTTAGCCCACTACTGTGTTCACAGCTGACCCATGACTGCACTGCTAGTTTAGTTCTAACGGAGTAATCAACAATGATGTGTCAGTTTACAAAGAGAACGTTGGGAGGCTCGTAAAATGGTCCGAAAACAACATGTTGTTGTCAACATGGAGAAGTCAAAGGAGAAGATTGTGGACTTCAGGAGGACAAAGGACAACCATTCTCCACTACACATCAATAGTTTCATCAGGGAGAGAGTGGAAAGCACAAAGTTCCTTAGTGTGCACATAAAGGACAACTTAGTCCTGAGCCACAACACCTCTTCATTACTCAGGAAGATGTAACAGTGCCCACACTTCCTGAGGACATTGAGTAAAGCAAGGCAATGGCCCCCATCTTGACAACATTTTACAGGAGCACATTTGAGAGCGTCCTGTCTGGTTGCATCATTGAGTCATATGGTTGCTACAAAATATCGGATTGCAAGTCACGACAGAGGATCATCAAAATGGTTGAGAAGGTCACCGGTGTCTCCCTTTTTCTATTGCTGACATTTACTGGGAGTGATACTGACATAGGGCTCAAAGAATTATAGAGGACCCTTTCCATCCAGCACAAAGGATCTGGAAGGATGGACAGGAGCATCAAAGTCAGGACAGCCAGGCTGGAGGATAGCTTCTTCTCACAGGCATTTGGGAACTTTAATAGGCAAGTCACAAAAGACTATGGCTCTAATGTGGGTGGATGGTACCAGTGCAGGTGGGCAAACAACTCAGTGTTAATATGGTGGGTGAGGGAACCGTTTCCGTGCTGCTCAATTTTGTGCATTTATCCGTGGTGAATTCTAATGATACTTCATTCTTTGGGCAGCAAAATAATTCCTCCTACCTCTCGCATAAGCAATGGATCTGTCTCCGGCATGCCGTCCTCTGAATGGGAAAGTTTGACGGCTCAAGACACACTTCAGCGATGACTGCACTGTTGGTCATGCTGACTCTTGGAGGAAAGGTTTAAACGAGCATTCATCTGTCCGCTAAGATCCCGTGTTGTTGCTTCTCCTCATGCCCTGCCCGGTTCATTTCTTACTGCCAAGGACACCAAAGCTGATTAGCTGGTGATTATTGATGGAGCACATGCACAAAGTGTTTCTGTGGTTTTGAAAATACAATATTTTCTTTATTTGGTACTTTGGGAAGAACTAAAGTTATAAAAGTGTGACAGGAACACAAGTCTTTCCATGGTTTGTGGGGTACTTACAGCAGCATCCTCAACATCCATTGGAGCGCTTACATCCCTAACGTCGAAGTACTCGAGATGGCAGAGGTCGACAGCATCGAGTCCACGCTGCTGAAGATCCAGCTGCGCTGGATGGGTCACGTCTCCAGAATGGAGGACCATCGCCTTCCCAAGATCGTGTTATATGGCGAGCTCTCCACTGGCCACCGTGACAGAGGTGCACCAAAGAAAAGGTACAAGGACTGCCTAAAGAAATCTCTTGGTGCCTGCCACATTGACCACCGCCAGTGGGCTGATATCGCCTCAAACCGTGCATCTTGGCGCCTCACAGTTTGGCGGGCAGCAACCTCCTTTGAAGAAGACCGCAGAGCCTACCTCACTGACAAAAGGCAAAGGAGGAAAAACCCAACACCCAACCCCAACCCACCAATTTTCCCCTGCAACCGCTGCAATCGTGTCTGCCTGTCCCGCATCGGACTTGTCAGCCACAAACGAGCCTGCAGCTGACGTGGACTTTTTACCCCCTCCATAAATCTTCGTCCGCGAAGCCAAGCCAAAGAAGACAGCAGCAATAACTACAACATTAAATTAAATAGTACAGATGAAAGCTGAACCTAGGTCTGGGGAAGGCAGGCTGAATACATGCACAATATTGCCAGCCAGCATTTGAGGGTCCAAAATCTTTAGGTTCCTGTTAGGTTAAAAGGCAGGGCCAAAAGTTTGAGAGAACCATGGTTTTCAAGAGATATTGGAAACTTGGTTTGAAAAAAGAGGGAGACCTACAATAAATATAAGAAACAAGGAAAAAAGTTGTTCGGAGAATACACTGAATGTAAAAATAATCTTAAATAAATTAGAAAATCTAAAGGAAGGTACGAGGTGGCTTGAGCAACAGGGTGAAAATAAATCCAAAAGGTTTCTACAAAAGGAGAGTGAGGGATAAAATTGATCCCTTAGAGAATCAGAGCGGAAAACTGTGTGTGGAGCCAAATGAGATGGGGGAGATATTGAACAAGTTCTTTTCTTTGGTATTCACTAAGTTGAAGGATATTGAATTGTGCGGGGTAAAGGAAGCAACGAGGGTAATTATGGAAACTGTAGGGATTAAGAAAGAGGAAGTACTGGAGCTTTTGAAACATATAAAGGTGGATAAGTCTCCAGGTCCCGATGGGATTTTCCCCAGGACCTTGAGAGAAGTTGGTGAGGAAATAGCAGAGGGTCTGACAGTGATTTTTTAAATGTTACTAGAGATGGGTACAGTGCCGGAGGATTGGCATATTGCACATGTGGTTCCTTTGTTTAAAAAGGGTTCGAGGTGCAAGCCTAGCAATTATAGGCTGTAAGTTTGACTTTTGCGGTAGGTAAGTTAATGGAAATCGTTCTTAGAGATAGTATATATAAGTATTAGGAAAGACAGGGTCTGATCAGGAACATTCAACACTGATTTGTGTGTGGAAGGACATGTTTGACCAATCTTGTTGAATCTTTTGAAAAGGTCAATAGGAATGTTGATGAGTTATAAAATCATAGCGAAAGTGTTAGCAAATTGACTTGCCAAGTATTTACCTAAATTAATATATATTGATCAAACAGGTTTTATTTAGAATAGAAATGCTTCAGATAATATTCTTTGATTAATTACTTTGGTCAATGCATATTGACAGCAGCCCAACTATCCAATGGTGGTTGCGCTTGACACCAAAAAAGCTTTTGATAGGGTTGAATGGGATTTTTTATTTAAGGTGTTGGAAAAGTTTAAATTTGGCCATTTTTTTATTGGGTGGGTTAAAGCTTTATATATGAATCCAATTGCCAGGATGGTGACAAATGGTCAAGTTTCATTACCGTTTAAATTGACACGTTCGACCCGACAAGGGTGTCCATTGTCACCAGCCCTGTTTGCATTGGCTCTTGAACCGTTAGCTCAAACAATAAGACAGAATGAACAGATAAAAGGGATGAGAGTTATGATGAAGAGTATAAGATTAATCTATTTGCAGATGATGTTTTGATATATTTGACAAATCCAGAACAATCATTGCCGCATTTGCGGGAATGTTTATTACAATATGGAACATTATCTGGATACAAGGTTAATTTGGATAAGAGTGACATTTTGCCAGTTGGAGAAGGAGATTATTCAGAATATAAAAATATTATTAAATTGAAATGGTCTGATAAAATTAAAAATTTAGGAATAATGGTCAATGTTGATTATCAATCTTTATACAAGTTAAATTATGTTCCTTTATTAAAAAAGATTAAAGCAGATTTAATTAAGTGGAAAGATCTCCTGTTAACCTTAATTGGTCAAGTTAATTGTATTAAGATGAATATTTTTCCTCAAATTCAATATTTATTTCAATCAATACCATGTTCTCTTTCAAAGGGATTTTTTCAGGATTTAAATAAAGCTATCAAAGAATTTTTATGGAAAGGTAAATTACCGCGGGTAGCATTATAAAAGCTTACTTGGAAGAATGCATTAGGTGGAATTCAATTACCTCATTTACAAAATTATTATGAAGCAGCCTAGTTGAAATTTATTAGTAGACTGATCGATTTGGACCAACTCCCGGTTGGGCTAAAGTTGAGATGGCTTGTATTTCTGAAGTTGAGGTGCATCAATTTATATTTTGATGGAATGTAAATTTGTTGTTGGAATATAATATGCCAATATTAAAACATCTATTAAAGGTATGGACTAAAAAAAATAAGATTTTAGGATCAAAAGGTAAATTGTCAATTTTAACCCCATTGTATAACAATTAGCTTATTCCTTTTACAATGTTTAATAATCATTTAAAGAGTTGGGACTCTAAGGATATAAAGATGTTATAGGATTGTTTTGTAGAAAGACAATTTCTTTCTTTCAATCAATTGAAAGAGTGTTTTGATATTGCTGAAAATTCTTTATTTGTTTATTATCAACTTCGAGTTTTAGTGAAAGATATGTATGGTAGAGAGATGATTTTACCTATATTGATGGGATTCGAGTCTTTGATTTCTTCTATACCAAAAAGGGGTTATATTTCTGTTATGTACCAAGTATTACAAGACAATATGAATAAACCGGAATGGGAGAAGTCTAAGCTTAAATGGGAAAATGATTTAGCCTTTGTTTTTCCTGAAGACTATTGGGCAGATATGTGTCATGACAGTGTTACTACATTGACGAATGTGCGGTATGGAATAGTTAATTATAACTTTTTACATCAGTTGTATTTAACCCCAGAGAAATTGAAAAAAATATGGTTTTAATAATTCAGACTTTTGCTTTAGATGTGGTGTATGTACTGGTACTTTTTTTTACATGCTGTTTGGTCTTGTGTTCATGTACAACCATTTTGGCAAGAAATTAGGTTAACTTTGGAAAAATTATATGATGTTAAGTTACCACTAGATCCATCTATTTTTTTTTAATGGGTTATAGGATTCCTTTAAAGGGATTAGGGTTGGATAAATTTCAAATTGTATTTGTATGCTTCGCATTGTCTGTAGCTCGAAAATGTGTAGCAAGTATATGGAAAGATAACAGTGATTAATATAATGCAGTGATATAATGAATTGAAAGCTTGTATCGTAATGGAAAAAATTATGTATAATCTGCATGATAATTATTCTTTTTTTGTTAATAAGTGGTTACCATATTTGGAATATATGCATTTAGATGTGTTTTGATTTTTTATATATTCTTAGTTTCTGTTCATATATTTTTGGCTCTCCTTAAGAGAGCTGGCTGATGGGGTGGGAGGGTGGGTGGGGACTCATTTTTAAAATATTTTTTTCTGGTTTTTGGGTTTTTTAATATATATACCTATATAAAATTGTCTTTCTGGAATGTATCCTGTATTATTACTAATGATCTTTCAAATAAATAAAGTTTTTTTTAAAAAAAGGAATGTTCATTAGGGTAGAGCAGTGGATGTTTATCACAAAATATAGGAGCAGAAGTAGGCCTATTGGCCCATCGAGTCTGCCCCATGAACTGATCCATCCTCCCACTCAGGCCACTTCCCGGGCTTCTCCCTGTAAACCTTAATGCCCTGACTAATGAAATACCTATCAATCTCTGCCACAGCCGCCTGTGGCAACAAGTTCCACAGACCCATTGGCTAAAGAAAATTTTCTGCGTCTGTGTTTTACATTTATGCCTTTTTATCCTGAAGTTATTCCCTCTTGACCTGAATGGGAAATATCTTTGCCACATCTACTTGGTCCAGGCCTTTCAACATTTGAAAAGCATCCAAGAGGTCTCCCTCATCCTTCTGTACTCCAATGAGTCCAATCCAAGAGCCACCAATCGTTCTTCATACACTAACCCTTTCATTCCTGGTATCATTCTAATCTCTGAACTCTCTCCAATGTCTTTTCTCAAGTACAGAAATGAATTCCACCACCATCTCAGCTTGGAGGTTAACCTTATGATAGAAATTATCTATATGGACTTCATAAGACCTTCGATAAGGTTCCACAAGGAAGGTTAGTTAGGAAGGTTCAGGCGCTAGGTATTAACTTTGAGATAGACAAACAGATTCAACAGTGGCTGGAAGGGAGATCCCAGAGAGTCGTAGCGGATAACTGTTTGTCAGGCTGGAGGCCGGTAATAAGCCGTGTGCCTCAGGGATCAGTATTGGGTCCATTACTGTTTGTCATTTACATTAATGATCTGGATGAGGGGTGGTAAATTGGATTAGTAAATATGCAGATTATACTAAAATAGGTGGAATTGTGGATAATAAAGAAGGTTTTCAGATTGCAGAAGGATTTGGACTGTGTAGAAGAATGGGCTGAAAGATGGCAGATGGAGTTTAATGCTGAGAAGTGTGAAGTGCTTCATTTTGGAAGGAATAATCAAAACAGGACATACATAGTAAATGGGAGGGCATTGAGGAATGCAATGGAGCAGAAAGATCTAGGAATAATGGTGCATCATTCCCTGAAGGTAGAATCCCATATGGATAGGGTAGTGGCCTTTATAAATCAAAGCATAGAATACAGGAGTTGGAAGTGATGTTGAGACTGTTCAAGGCATTGGTGAGGCCAAATTTTGAATATTGTGTGCAGTTCTGGTCACCAAATTATAGGAAGGATATCAACAAGATAGAGAGAATGCAGAGAAGATTTACAAAAATGCTACTTGGAGTTCAGGGTCTAGAATACAAAGAAAGATTGAGCAGATTAGGTCTTTATTCCTTGGACCATAGAAGGCTCAGGGGGGGATTTGAGAGAGGTATTTAAGATTATGAAGGGGATAGATAGAGTTGATCTGGATAGGCTTTTTCCCCTGAGGGTAGGAGAGATTTAAACAACTCATGAGTTAAGAGATAAGGGGCAAAAGTTTAGAAATAACATGAGGGGGATCTTCTTCACTCAAAGAGTGGTGGCTGAGTGGAATGAACTTCTGGGAGAAGTAATGGTGGCAGGGTCCATTTTGTCATTTAAGGAAAAATTGGATAGGTATATGGATGGGAGGGGAATGGAGGGTTATGGGCAGGGAGCAGGTAGGTGGGACTAGAAGAGAGGACTTGGTTTGTGCAGACTAGAAGGACTGAGATGGCCTGTTTCCATGTTGTCATGGTTATATGATTAAATGTGGGGATAGGAAGCAAAATGTGAGAGTACTCTTCCAAGCCCATGTTCAGAGAGCAACACATTTTTTTAATAATAAAAATGACCCAGTGGCTAACCATTTAATAGCCCACACCATACCCACAATAACGTCTGTCAATGGACTCATGCACTGCCAAACCGAGGTTACCTGCTAATTAGAGGAACACCCAATATTCCATCTGTGTTCGCTCCAATCAGATCCCCTTAACATTGACCTCCTGCTTCTGTTAGACCTCTGTCCCATCTCTTTCTCTCTCTCTCTTTCCCTATCCCTCTGTCTCCTTTAACTCCCCACCCTTCCCTCTCTATTTAAAGATCTACACCCTCCCCTTATCACTTCACAGCTTTTTTCCCTCTTCTGCCATCCCACCTATATCCACTTACCTGTGCTCCTCCGCTTGCCCTTCCTCCCTCCTCTCCTCTCCTCCCCAACCATCTTATTATGACACCTGCCTGCTTTTCACTCAATCTTTGATTGAGGTGTGCTGAGGTAGCAGCCAGCAAGCACAAAACTCAAAAGACTATACAGCAGGCTTCATTCCAGTAAAAGTCTGAACAACAGTTCATGCTTTGGCTCCCCGTGTTACTGGCTCAGGAGGGGCCAGCTCAGGTCTATATTCGGGTCAGCTCAGGTCTATTTTTGAGATTTACCCCTGCAGTCGGCTGGTGGCTGTATCACCACTTTGGTGAAGGGCTCAGTCCCGAAATGTTGGTTATATTTTGTATCCTAAGTTAGTGCGTGACCTGCTGGGTTTCTCCAGCATTTTTGTACATGATACAATAATCACAGACTAAAGTCTACAGACTTTCTTGTTCAACCTGAATGGGAAAGATCCAAAAACCTGCAAAAACCGACAGAGAGATGGAGCAAGATAAAGGGCTGAAAGTTTATTGTCGTGCAATGAACAGATGTACCGACATTCTTGCTTCCTGCAGCCAAATAGCTACATAAAATATGTAAGTAACACTAGTATAAATTAAATCACTATAATATGGCAAGGCATAAAAAAGAGATAATGATTATAAAAGGAGAGATAAAGAAATATTCATAATTTCAGCTTGTGCAAGAGAAAATGTTTCAGTGATTTAGACAGATCTTCTTGTGATCTGAGGGTAGTTTAGGATGAGGGTAGAACTGCTGTACAAGGGTCTGATCGCTGTTAAAAGGAATCTGTTCTTGAGCCTCGAGGTGTCAGCCTTCAGGTATCTGTACTCTCTGCTGAAAGTAACAGTGAGAAGAAGTTGTGACCACGTTGATGGGGTCCTGAATGATGTTGGCAGCGCCTCCCATAATATCAGCAGTGGATGGGAGGTCGCTCTCTGCAGCTTTTTGAATTGCTGGACATTCAGTTTTCAAAACCAAACTACAATGAAACTAGTCAGTATATGTTCCACACTGTTTCCGGAGAATTTTGATAGAATAATTGATGGCACGTCATGTGGTGGTACACTACTGGCCTACTGCAGGGGGCAACCTCTATACCTGCAGAAGAGCATGGGGACCAGACAACACCTGGCCAGCTGTCAATCAGCTGACCTGAATAGACCAAGCCCCACCTGGTCAGGTGTCAATCACCCTCTGGGATATAAGCCTGAGCCAGTCCTTCAAAGACACTCTCAGAGTTTACAACAGCTCTCCTCACAGCTGGCTCTGTGGAAGTTTATGTCGAATAAAGCCTGTTGTACAGTCTTTTGGTTTCGTGTGTTTGTTTCTGACTGACAGCGCACCACATGTCATATCTCCTCAGACTTCTAAGATAGTAGAGATATTGGTGTGCATTCTTCACGGTTAGCTCAATATGCTAGCTCCAGGAGAGGCCATCAGATGTTTTGACTCCCAGGAAGTTGAAGGTAAGAACTCTGTCCACTGCAATCAGTGAAATTGCAGAGAGTGTGTAGTTCTCTACATTGGTAACAAAAAGGTGATTAAAAACTATATGGTCTGCAGTTCTCAGGAAGAAATAAGCTAATCTGAATGATCACTTCACATGAAGAGGCAACTTCATAGTGAAGCTTCATTCAATCTGGTCAGCAAAATCATATCACAGTGCAGTATGGTTAAAATTACTAAGACCACCTCTGGACATTCCATGACAACTGGCTCAGTTATCTTCAGACTGAACTGGTTGACAGTGTCAAGAAGTCTATGATAGGACAAATATTCAAAAAATATTTTTATTGATCAATTTTATTACATTTTAATGAATAAATATAATAATTAATGCATTTGATTTATTTTTCCTATTAAATAAATTTATTTACTTTTGAAAATAATTTTAAAATATTAAATCACAGTATTAATAAACTTTAATACATTATTGACTGTATTAGATTAATTGAAGGGATTTGAACCAATTAAATGCATTTTAGGATAACTCAATCAATGTGTCAATTAAGTTGTTGCTCACCAATGATGTAAGTGGAGTTACTGAATGTACATTGGGACTAATCTGGCATGAGTTCATTGGTTAGATTTTGCAATATTATTTGTTACATACCCAGACAGCAGCAATAGAAATTAGCCCAGGGAGTGTGATATTTAAAATTATATTTTTTTATTATTAAGTGACAATAATAGAGCACCTTATCTAATTTATCAAATCATATCTAAACTTAACCCCCAACTAGGTGCAAATATACGTGTGTGTATGTGTGTGTGTGTGTGTGTGTGTGTGTGTGTGTGTGTGTGTGTGTGTGTGTGTGTGTGTGTGTGTGTGTGTGGGTGGGTGTGAAAATATTCCAAACCATTATTGTTCAGGCCCAGTTCTTGAAAGGTAGTTCAAAGTACAATCTCAGAAATCCAGTGTTGACACAAAGATTCTTAAATTGATGCAAACAAGTAGTTATGAATGAAGTGGGAAAGACCGGTGGTGACTGACTGTTGTAAACTCACAAAATCCTTGTTGATATGCTTCCAGAAAAATGTCATTTTTAGACAAGTGGCAATCCAAATTCCTTTTCTTGGGGACACAAAGTGAATGATTTTTCAGAAACTTTTGATGGGTCAGCTGAAATGCAGAATTTCTTCTGCTTCCAAAATCCTTTTGTGAGTCAGCTGTTCAAAGTGACCTTCCCTTTTGGTCACGGTGTGGTATATCTTTCTCCTATAACAAGGAGAAATCAGACAAATTGTCTATGAACACGTGAGGTCAATTCAGCACAGTACCTTTTCCAAGTTATCCTTGCTCCTGTGCCGAATCCTTTAAAATGGCTCCTGATCAAATAGTGTACTGTTGCTTTAACATGTTGGTCACATAGTCTCTGCACCTGTGCCTCCAGGCACTTCCTCTCTCCTCAGAAGTATTGATTTTGGTAGATGCTGTCCTGAAGCTGTCAACCCACAGTCAATCTCCAGGGCCTGCTGGGCTTGCTGCCTGATCTGTTCTCTTAAAGTGACAGTCCCAGTCAAATGAAAAGAAACTGAAAATGTGAGCACGTATGTCGGTGAGTACCTGTATATAAAAAAATTAAAGAGGAACATTTATCTTTTTGTTTCATTATGATATGATTGTGGGAGTCCAAGTTTGGAGTATGACAAATGTTACCACTAAATCATTAGTTTGTGTTCATTTACACTTGCAAGTGTGGACTGATCTTCCTGGTCACAAGAGAGTGAATTACAAGCTTGAATTATCTGAATTTTAAAATAAAATTGAAGCGTTAACAAACCAATCAATTGATGTTAGTTTCACACTAGTCTGATGTGCTGGTTGAAGGAATGAAGGCATGAGAAGGGGTAGTCATCTGATGAAAGGTTGAGGAACTTTTCTGATGATCATTGGTACTGAGTACAATAAGTGGTGATCATTTTGACGTACAATGTTTCAGGGGAGTTGATGGGATACACTTCCCCCTCGTTAGAGCAGAGGGTGTCAAGAGATGACTTGATTGAGGTATATAAACTTTATGAGGGTATAGACAAGATAGACCATAGGTACCTTTCCCCCTTGTCACAATTATAGGATCACTGTTAGCATCGAGGTTAGTGCGATGTCAGAGACCCGGGTTAGAACCTGGCTCTGTCTGAAAGGAGCTTGTAATGTTCTCCCTGTGTTGGTTTCCTCCAGGTGCTCCAGTTTTGTTTCACATCCCAAAAACGTATAGGCCAATTGGTGTATTTGAGTGGTGCGGGTTCAAGGGCCGGACAAGCCTATTACTGAGCTGTATCTCTAAATACAGGTACTTCCTGACTTGTGACCTATGCAACTTAATGTCCATCGCACATATGACCAAAATTTAAAAAAATAAAGAAAAAATATAAACTTACACAATACGGTGAAAATCGGGCCCATCTATGGTGGCTGCCATGTTGGCTGGGGCCAACCTCTCATGAGAGCTGGCCTTGGTGGCCACCATGTTGGCTGGTGTCCAACTTTTCGTGAGAGCTGGCCTTGGTGACAACCATGTTGGCTGGTGTCCAACATTCACGAGAGCTGATTTTGGTGGCCGCCATGTTGACTTGTGGCCAACCTCTTGCGAGAGATGGCCTTTGTGGCTGCCATGTTGACTGATGGCCAACCTCTCATGAGAGCTGGCCTTGGTGGCCGCCATGTTGAGATATTTCTCTGCATTTTAACTCCTTGTATCCCATTTTTTCTGATTCTGTTGCTCAATATTCTGGCACATGCTCAAGGTCTGCAGCAACAGAGAGAAGGAAAAGAATTCAGAGATAGAGAACAGAAGGAAATCGATTGTATAACTCTTCAGTATCACAGGTAGGGCAATTCCGACATATGTCCATTCTGAGATACAACCGGTCATCCAGAATGGAACACAGACGTATATCAGTGAGTACCTGTATATAAAAAAAATTAAAGAGGAACATTTATCTTTTTGTTTCATTATGACCAAACAATATTTATAATATTTGTGTACCGAGTTTTGCAAATCAGAAAAGCAATGTGTAGTTGTTATTTATGCCATTTTTAATTGGAGAAGAACTCATTGACTATTAACTATTCATGGATGCATAGTCAACAATGACCGTCATGGTGGAAGGTTCTGATAGAAGGTCATTGGCCTGAAACATACACTTTGTTTCTTTCTCTGCAGGGGCCTCTTGACCTGATGTGGGTTTACCTCATCCTCTGCTTTTAATTCAGATTTTCAGTATGGTCATGCGTCGTTTAAATCCACGATACATTCTGTGAAATAGGACGTTCAGTAATTTGGATGCTGTGCGAACACCCTATTATAGTAACACAGGCATTTGTTATAACTATCAAGACATATGTATTCTAGGTTATAAATGTACTGTGCTCTCTGTACAAGTAACATGAGATACACAGGTTCCATTCTCCGATCAGGATTACTATTATAACCTTATGGGACCGTGGATGTAAATGTGTTCGGACATTTCCTGTATTTGTGGCATTTTGCAATCAGATGACAAGAGCAGATCTTTCTTGTTTTTCAACCAAACCCCATCGGGAGTCCTGCAGTCACAGTACAAATCAGCAGAGACCCAATGGATTGAAGAGGCTGGAATCTGGAGAGAAAGGCAAGCTGCTGGAGAAAGTCCATGGCCTGGCAGCGCCCTCGGAGAAGAAGTGAACCAGCCCCAATGAAGAGTTTCCACCCCAAATGTCAACAGTCATCTCCCTTCACAGATTCTGCTTGACCCACGGATTTCCTTGTGCAACTCATTCTTCTGCATCAAATCAGAAGAGGTGGGCATTGATTTTAATTTTTAATTTTATTCATCAGGCTACAGAATAAATAAATCATGCTTTCTCCCTACAGACTGTCTGTATACAGCATCAAACAATTCTTTATTAGGCATAAATGTTTAATAAGCTCCCTTGGCATAACTTCGGGATAGAAGGGCATCCATTTAGAACAAAAATGCGGAGAAATTTCTTTTGCCAGCGGGTGGTGTATCTGTGGAATTTGTTGCCACGAGCGGTTGTGGTGGCCAAGTCATTGGGTGTATTTAAGGCAGTGTTTGATAAGTTCATGATTAGCCAGGACAATAAAGGTTATGGGGAGTGGGGCTGAGTGGGAGAATGTCGGAGCAGACTCGATGGTGTGAATGGCCTTATGGTCTTGAGATCTCAGCCAGTTCACAGTGAAAGAGTATTGGCGGCTTATTTAATTTTAAGATTTCAACTCTAAGCCACACTTCCACGGGCAAATCTTGTTTAGCGAACTTTGCCTTTACCAGGGTGTTTACTGAATTAATGTCAATTAGAGGTAAATGTCACAGAGACATCGCACTGTAATGTTGCACCCATCAGAACACTCAGGCTTATCGAACAAAGTAGGCTCAACAGCTGGAAGAGTTAGCATTGTCCATTCTATTCAGCGAACGAGGCTCAAGTGCCAAAAAGAGAAATAAAAGTCAAAGTTGTGGCCTTATGTTGACTGCTGTCTACACCACTTTCTTCCAATTGAACAAGGTTCAGTCAGAAACAATGAAGCATTTCCTGGCCACCTCTGAAATAGACAAGATGCTAAGTTTCAGTGACCATTACCTGGAATATCCACTCCATAAGTATGAGTGTCATATCAGACCCCATCATCAAATCACAAACAAAATGCAGATGCCAGCAATCTGAAATAAAACAGGCTGCAGCAAGTATTCAGTAGATCAGGCAGCAACTGTGGAGAGGAGGGAAACAGAGTTTATACGTTGACTCAAAGAACTTTAACCAGGAGGAAGCAAAAGAAATTTAATTTTAAGTTCCATCGGGAATGGGGAGGAAGGGTGTGGATTGAACAAAGGGAGTTTCTTTGATTGGGTGAGGTTGGGGTTGCCATAGCGATGAACTGTTTGTTAAGGGACTGTGGGAACAAGCTGTGAGTGAGGGGCAGAGTGAACGGGATCCAAGCAGTTAAGTTGGCGGGAGGATCAGTAAGTGCTCTTTTGAATTTCTCCATTCGCTAATTAGCTCCAGCCAATAAGAAAAGGGGAAGCACAAGTGGAGCAGTCAGCATGTGAGTGGCTCAGGGTAGGAGTGGGACTTTGAGGCTTTTGCAAGAAGAGGCTAAGGTGGCGGTGCAGGAATTGAAATAGGTAAGGGCCACCACATTTGAGGAACTAAAAGGATTTAGCAGATAGGCTCAGGTTTAATTTATCTTAAATATTTTTCCTCTAGTCATAGACAGTGGAAATGGCAGCCAGAGCAGGGGAATGCTCCTCTTGCAGAATGCGGGTCATCAGGTAAGTCAGCAGTTGCTGCACAGCGTTGCGCAAACTGTGAAATACCTTTACAGCCATAACCGTGCTTTTCTTGTGTATTTGGATTTTCAAAAGGCCTTCGATAAGGTCCTGCATAAGAGACTGCTTAATAAGATGAGAGTCCATGGAATTACAGGAAAGATATTAGATTAGGTGGAGCATTGGCTGATAGGCAGGAAGTAAAGGGTGGGAGTAAAAGAATCCTGTTCTGGTGGTGTTCCGCAGGGGTCGGTGTTGGGGCCAATTCTCTTTACAATGTCTATTGATGATTTGACTTATGGAGTGAATGGTTTTGTGGCCAAGTTTTCAGATGACACCAGATGGGCGGTGGAGTAGGAAGTGTTGAAGAAACCGAAAGGTTGCAGGGAGATGTGGACAGTTGAGGAGAGTGGGCAAAGAAATGGCAGATGAGATACAATGTTGAGAAATGTATGGTTCAACATTTTGGAAGAGGAAATAAACAGGCAGATTATTATTTGGCTGGGGAGAAAATTCAAAATTTGGAAGTGCAAAGGGACTTGAGTATCCTTGAGCAGGATCCCCTAAAGGTAAACCTCCAGATTGGATCGGCAGTAAAGAAAGCGAATGCTATATTGGCATTCATTTCAAGGGAAATACTGTATAAGAGTAAAGAGTTGTTGATGGGGCTCCAGGGGGCACTGGTGAGACCTCATTTGGTGTAATATGTGCAGTTTTGGACCCTGCATTAAAAAAGGATGTAATATTGTTGGAGAGAGTTCAGAGAAGATTGACCAGGATGATTCCTGGAATGCAAAGGCTACCATGAGAAATGCTTAGTAGCTCTTCAACTCTATTCAGTAGAGTATAGAAGAACGAGAGGGGATCTTATAGAAACACTTAGAATGCCAAAAGGATTAGACAGAGTAGATGTGAATAAGATGTTTCACATGGTAGGTGAATCCAGAACAAGAGGGCACAGTCTTAGAATGAGAAGGTACCCATTTAAAACAGAGATGAGGAGAAATTTCTTTAGCCAGAGGATCATGGATTGGTGGAATTTGTTGCCACATACAGCTGTGGAGGCCCAATCATTGGGGGAGTTTAAGGGGGAGATTGACAGGTATTTAATTAGTCAGGGAATCAAAGGGGTATGGGGAAAAGGCTGGAATTTGAAACTAGATGTGAGAACAGTTTAGCTCAGGGTGGAGTTGCAGTGCAGACTCAATGGTCTGAATGGCTTACTTCTGTTCCTTGATCTTATGATCTTGTGCCACCTTGTGGTGTTGAAATATCAGGCCGGAGCCTATGATTTTGATTTGTGTTCGATAATTTTCTCTGAACTCAGTGTGTTCTCATTCTAGTTGTGGCCAAATCATTAGAGAAGGCAGAGAAGGTTGTGCTGGTCACAAGTTTATGGAAAATCATCGTATCAAAGTGAAGTATATTGCACAAGGTAGTGGATTTATTTGTTCTCTTAATTGTGTGCAAGTCCCTCAGTAAACGCTCCTTGTATACCAGGAGCTGGAGTTTGGTCTCGAGTCAGAAGTCTTTAAGCCCTGTAAAGAACTGTGTGGAAGTCATTTCCCAAATTATGGAGGTTCAAGTGTGACAGCATTGTAAGCACAATGGAGACGAGATAGGCTGGACTGTATGAATGATATCATGGTTTAAACAACTACAATAATGGCTTCTCACAACCCTGGAGTTAAACAAGAAAATTATGGGGGACGTCACATTCATGCCGTGGGATCTGCACATAGGCTCCTGACTCCTTTGGCAAATTAGCGACAAAAGTTTTAAACAAGCACTGTTTTAAGCTTAAAATATTTTAAAAATCTATCTAAACCTCTTAAATATATGGAATCATTAATGTGGAAAATTGCAATGATAGAGAACTATTAATGTAGTTTGAACAATTGCAGAACAAATATGGAATGGCATGTACTACTCTTTTTCATTATTTTCTATTAAGGGCATATTTGAAAGATAAATTAGAGCCAGCGCAATGTTTTTGTCTAATTGTACTTACACCCCTAACGTCGAAGTACTCGAGATGGCAGAGGTCGACAGCATCGAGTCCACGCTGCTGAAGATCCAGCTGCGCTGGATGGGTCACGTCTCCAGAATGGAGGACCATCGCCTTCCCAAGATCCTGTTATATGGCGAGCTCTCCACTGGCCACCGTGACAGAGGTGCACCAAAGAAAAGGTACAAGGACTGCCTAAAGAAATCTCT
The DNA here is from genome assembly GCF_036971445.1 of Narcine bancroftii. NCBI lineage: Eukaryota > Metazoa > Chordata > Chondrichthyes > Torpediniformes > Narcinidae > Narcine > Narcine bancroftii. The sequence goes on along the minus strand of NC_091474.1, from coordinate 70,868,024 downwards.
TGGTGCCTGCCACATTGACCACTGCCAGTGGGCTGATAACGCCTCAAACCGTGCATCTTGGCGCCTCACAGTTTGGCGGGCAGCAACCTCCTTTGAAGAAGACCGCAGAGCCCACCTCACGAACAAAAGGCAAAGGAGGAAAAACCCAACACCCAACCCCAACCAACCAATTTTCCCTTGCAACCGCTGCAATCGTGTCTGCCTGTCCCGCATCGGACTTGTCAGCCACAAACGAGCCTGCAGCTGACGTGGACTTTTTACCCCCTCCATAAATCTTCGTCCGCGAAGCCAAGCCAAAGAAAAAAAAAAGAACTGAGGTAGAACTTCTTATTAGGAGTGGGAATGTCAAAAAATTATCTTTTTGATATATTTGCTATTGCAAGAAGGAACTCCTAAATTGGGATTGTGAAGATCTAGGCAGAGATGGGAAAAAGATTTAAATATTATGATAGATCAACAAATTTGGAAAAATGTATGTAGAGATTTTATAACTAATTCTGTATAGATTAGTTTGATACAATTTTTCCACATTAATTAAAATATTAAAATATTTTAAAAATCTATCTAAACCTCTTAAATATATGGTATCATTAATGTGGAAAATTGCAATGATAGAGAACTATTAATACCACAGAAGTTCAATAGATTAAAATTAGATTTATCAGATCAATGTTTTAGATGTGTTGAGGATGTAGGATCTTTCATACATTCAACATGGACTTGTCCAAATATAATTTTTTACAACAAGTTACAGGAGCTACTTTTCCATTAAACCCTGATCTTTTTTTATTAGGAAATATTGAAGGTACAACTCATAAATTGAAATTTATCAATTGAAATTTGTTAAATTAGCATTAGCGAGAAAATGTATTGCAATTACTTGGAAATCAGATACATCTTTAACATTGCCGAGGTGTCATACTGAAATTCAAAGTTGTATCTGTTTAGAAAAATAATACTTCTAAGAATAAATATTCTATGTTTTTTTACAAATTTGGTGCCTGAATACCCCGATAATGGGATTAAATTTGTAGTGATATCCTTTTTACCCCCTGACCCTGCAGAATTCTCCTCCATATGTTTGTGTTAGAACTGATGAGTTGCACTGCACAACATCTCTCTCTGTAATCCAAGATTCTTTGTAACTTCTTTTTCTATCTTTTTATATATATTTTTATTTTTCAATTTTTTTTTTTCATTTTTGGGGGTGGGAGGTTGGATGGGAGGAAAGGGTTTTGGGGTGGGTTGAAAACCATCAATTTGCTTTTTTATATATCACTATATTATAATAATTGTAGTTACTGCATGTATAAAGTATTAAACAAAATAAAAATAAGAAAATCCTCAGACCCTGAGGTCAAGTGCAATATACAAATGTGTTGTAGAAATTGAGCAGGAAACATAGCTTTCAGGGGAAGTAAACGGTAATCAGAAGGGCTTGATCCCTTGGCCAAGGTCTGATCAAAAGCAGGCAGGTGTCTGAATAAAAAGGTGGGAAGAAGGGGGGAGGAGGAGAGGAGAGAGGAAGGGTTAGGAGGAGGAAAACAGACCAACAGGTAAGGGGTTATAGGTGGATGCAGGTGGAAGGGTAGAAGATAAATGCTGAGAAGTGATAGGGGAGGGTGGTGGCACTTCATTGGAGAACTGACCTGCAGTCACAAACAAGGCTGAGCTCATGAGCATATATCTGAAATGCTTTGATGATTCACTTGGATGATATGGAGACTTTGAATCTCACATCATCATAGATTCAAACTGCAAACCAGTTACCCATGCTCCACGGAAAGTACCACTAGAGGTTAAGAAGAAGCTGGAACAAGAACTAAAGGACATGGAAATGATGCAGGCCAGAGCCAAAGTGACTGAGCCAAGTGACTGGGTAAATTCCATAGTGGTCAAAGAGAAACCAAATGGCCACTTGAGAATATGTCTGGACCCTAAAGACTTAAATCAAGCAATAAAAAGGGGTCACTACCCAATACCGACACTAGAATGGAATGTGAAACTAGATGAAGAATCAATACTATGAACAACATTCAATACTCCATTTGGTCATTATAATTCCCTGCGACTACCTTTTGGTGTAAAGGTGAGCCAGGACATTCTCCAACAGAAGATCGAATAGACTTACAGAGGGTGCAAAGGTGCTGTTGGCATCGCCAACGAGATCCAGGCTTTTGCCAAGATAGAAAAGCTGCATGAGGCCATTCAGAGAACAAGAGGAGCTGGAATTAAACTTAATGTAGACAAATGCATTATAAAAAAGAAGGAATGCCAATTCTTTGGAATGGTGCATACTCCTGATGGGGTAGAGCCAAGTTCAGGGAAGGTTAAAGCCACTGTCAAGATAGAGCACCCAAAGGACAAAAAATAACTCAGAAGATTCCTTGGGTTGGTCCAATACATGAGTTCCTACATACCACATATGTCAGACTACACAGCAAACATCAGAGAGTTGCTGAAGGAAGACATAGAATTTCAACACATCAGAGAAGTTTTGACCAGCTCAAAGAAATAACAGCAGAGAAGTGGAGTTGAGATATTATGGTAGAGAAAAAGCCCTCACTCTGCAAGTAGATGCATCTAACAGACGCCTTGGTGCAGCATTAGTACAAGAAGGAAAACCAATAGCTTTTGCCTCAAAAGCACTAACAACAGCAGAGACCAGATATGGCAACATTGAGAGAGAGCTGTTGGTGGTCATTTCGATATTTGAAACCTTTCACCACTTTCTGTATGGAAGGAAGTTTCTAGTGGAAAGCGATCATCGTCCACTGGAATACATCCAGAGAAAGAACCTAAACAAGGTACCAGCTAGACTCTAGAGATAACTTCGACTACAATGCTATGACTTCAACTTAAAATACATACCAGGCAAAGAGATGGTGCTTACTGATACCTTGTCATGACTTTCCCTGAGAATGAAAAATATGAAATGGAAGACATGGGGATCAAGGTACATCATCATCAGTGTGACCAGTAATAAACTAAGCCAGATCAGGGAAGAAATCAGTAAGGATGAGGTGTTGCAAATCTTCTTCTTTCTTCCTTCTTTGGCTTGGCTTCGCGGACGAAGATTTGTGGAGGGGTAAATGTCCACGTCAGCTGCAGGCTCGTTTGTGGCTGACAAGTCCGATGCGGGACAGGCAGACACGGTTGCAGAGGTTGCAGGGGAAAATTTATTGGTTGGGGTTGGGTGTTGGGTTTTTCCTCCTTTGTCTTTTGTCAGTGAGGTGGGCTCTGCGGTCTTCTTCAAAGGAGGTTGCTTTCTCAACAAGTAATTCAAGGGTGGCCAGAGAGGATAAAGCAGATACAGCCTTCAGTACGTCAATATAGGTCTATCAGAGACGACATATCATTGGAGAATGGGGTTCTACTGGCTGGATCAAGACTGATTATACCTGAAACAATGCAGGAAGAGATTCTCCAGGAAATACATGAAGGTTACATGGGAATGGAGAAATGCAAACTCAGAGCAAAGTCAGCCATGTACTGGACTGGCATATACAAAGACATCGAAAATATGGTGGCCACATGTCAAATATGCCAAAAGTACAGAAACACACAACAAAAAGAGGAAATGATTTCCACAGAAGTGCCTGCCAGGCCATGGCACACAGTGGGAGCAGACTTGTTCACCAAGAAACAATAGTAGCCTGTTACTTCTCTAAGTTTCCATTTGTTAAAAGGGTGTATTTTTATGCGGTTACAAAATAGTTCACATTATTTTGGCTATATAACACGGTCATGCTATTTGTTCCATTATACTGTCTCTGTGTGTACAACTGGCCTGCCTCCCTGCTGACCAACACTATGACTCTTCCCCTTGGAATTACCTAATAAAGGTGATGTCACACAAGTCCATCCCTCCAGTACGAACCCTGGAATCGGGCCAGCAATGAGTTCACATTCAGTCTTATGGGAATAAAAGCCTAGTGTTTGGTAACTTCCAGTTAATTGATGGTGTATAAAGGGGTAGCTGTCTGAATGTAGAGGGAAGAGAAGGGAGTTAGGAGCTGGAGGGAAGGAGATAGAGAGACTCGGGAGAGGGGTTTAATGGAAAGTGTAGATCGTTGCCTGGCTGGATAGTGCCCAGACGGAATACAAGGTGTTATTCTGGCACCTACTGCATTTGCTTCTCCTTGTTGTAGAGCCCGGGCCTGAAACATTGATAGTCTTGTACTTCCAATGGAGGCTCTGTGACCTGCTAAGTTTCTGCAGATTCGTTTTGCGTTGTACTACAGCCCCAGCATCTACAGACTTTCCTGTTAATCCCAAAGTTTTGGGCATTGATTTGGCTTCCTGAAGGATTGTAGGTGTTTCCTTGCCAGTCTTGCAGCAGCTGCCATGAGCTGCTACAAGCGGAGCCAATGGACTCATCCTTTCCAGGCAAACAAGAAAACCTGAAGGTCCTGGGGGTTTGTGGAGACTAGATTTGGAGAACTGAAAACAGAGCTGGTACAAGATGGCAACGGAGATTCCCTAAACACTGCAGGAATACACCTGCTGGCTTATGAATGATAAATGGAATGGCACTGTGATTGGAGAGTGACCCTTTCTTCTGTCATTCAAGTACCTCTTGAACAGTCCCATTGCTCTGATTCAGCGAAGTCTCTGAGACTTGCTTAATGATGCCCTCCCTGACCTGGTCAGTTTACTGATCTCACACGTTCAAAAGCTGTGCCAGCAAAATAATAAGAATATCTGCTCTTTTTCATCTGCGATCTCATTCCAAATAATAATCAAGGTCCAAATTATAGTACATACCTAATTGTCAGCATTTTATTACTATGGCATTTTTAATTGTGGTGCCATATTTAGCATAGTGGTTAGAGCATCAGCGACCCCAGTTCAAATCTGCTGCAGTCCGTAAGGAATTTATACCTTCTCCTCACAACTTCCTCCAGGTGCTCCGGTTTATCCCACACTTCAAAGACATTAACTCTGTTAATGTGATCATTGGGCAGCACATGGGTTTCATGGGCCGGAAGATCCTTCTACATCCTGTATTGTAAAAATATTAATCTTTAGCCATTTTTCCCCTTTAACATGCTTTAGTTCTAATGCAAATCATTGCTGGTTATTCAGCTATTCTGAAACAGCATTTAGGATGTTTGCAATAATCAGTTCAAGTCAAGTCACCTTTATTTATCATTCATACCATGCTCACATGGGAAGACGAGATAATGGTTCAATTTTGTGTGTTTTTCACTGTAATAACCTTAACCTCCTTTGAAGAAGACCGCAGAGCCCACCTCACTGACAAAAGGCAAAGGAGGAAAAACCCAACACCCAACCCCAACCAACCAATTTTCCCCTGCAGCCGCTGCAACCGTGTCTGCCTGTCCCGCATCGGACTTGTCAGCCACAAACGAGCCTGCAGCTGACGTGGACTTTTACCCCCTCCATAAATCTTCGTCCACGAAGCCAAGCCAAAGAAAGAACCTTATTGTAATAATGGAGAGAACCGGCCAGAAGCTGTTCTTTTAGTATCTTTAGTACCCCCACTCCCCAATAGCCCCCTGTTGGTAAACCAGCATGACAGTAACCCCAATGCACACAGACATCAGTTACTCAGCAATATACAAACCTGCTAAAGAATCCCAGCAGATCACACTTCTTCCTTGGGAATCCCTACCTCCATTGCCAAGGTATGAGAAAAAGCAGACAGGCACCTGAATAAAAAGGTTGGGGGGAGGGGGGAGGGACAAAGGAACTGGGGGAGAGCACAGGCTCATATGTGGATACAGGTGGGACGTAGAAGAGAAAAAACCAAAACCAAATCCTGTGCCGTAGGAGATGGTAAAGTTTCACTCCCTGATGAACCTAATGCCTTCTACATCCGACTCGACCACAAGGACAAGGAGGGTCCACCCCTCTGCATCCTCATGTCCCCTGATCATCCTCTCTTCTCCGTATCTGAGGATGACGTGCGGCTTGCCTTCAGGAGAGTGAATCCGAGGAAAGCATCCAGCCTGGATGGAGAACCCGGCCAAGTATTAAAAATCTGTGCTGACCAACTTGCCAATATATTCACGGATATCTTCAACATCTCACTCTAGCAGGGTGTGGTACACACCTTCTTCAAACAGATGTCAATTGTTCTAGTATCCAAGAAGAGTGCAGTAGCCTGCCTAAACAATTATCAACCAGTGGCACTCACATCAACAGTGATGGAATGTTTTGAGAGGCTGGTGTTGAAGCCTATCAGCTCCTGTCTGAGCGGTGATGTGGATCCATTCCAATTTGCCTATTGTGGCAGATGTCATCTCACTCGCTTTACACAAAAGCCCTGAAACATCTGGACAGCAACAATTCATTGATCAGGATGCTCTTTATCGACTAGAGTTCAGCATTTAACTACAACATCCCCTCAAAACTGATCAGGAATATCCAAGACCTGGGACTTAACACCCCACTATGTAATTGGATTCTGGATTTCCTCACCTCCAGACCACAATCAGTGAGAATTGGTAAGAACATCTCCTCCACAATCTCCATCAGTATCAAAGCACCACAGGGCTGTGTTCTTAGCCCCCTGCTCTACTCACTTTACACCTATGAAGGTGTGGCTCGGTACGACTACAAATTCACTGACAATACCACGGTAGTTGGTTATATAAAGATGGATGATAAATTGCATACAGGAGGGAAACTAAAAACATGGCTGAATGGTGCACCAACAATAACCTCACAACCAAGGAGCTGATTGTTGACTTCCAGAAGGGAAAACTAGAGGTTTTCAATGATCATTGGGGGATCAGAGGTGGAGAGTGTGAAAATTTTAAGTTCTTGCGAGTCACTAACTCGGAGGATCTTTCCTGGACACACATGCTAAAGGCATCATGAAGAAAGCACGGCAATTCTTCTACTTCCTCAGGAATTGGCAGAGGTTTGGTAAAACACCAGAAACCCTGAGAAATTTCTACAGATGGGAAGTGTTCTGTCCGGCTGCATCACGGTCTGATATGGGGGCATTAATGCACCTGAGCATAATTACCTGCAAAAGGTAGTGGACACAACCCAGGACCTCACAGGCAAAACCTTCCCCACCGTCAAGAACAGCTGCAGGGAACCCTGCTCTCAGAGAGAAGCAGCAATCATGAAGGACCCTCACCACCCAGCACACGCTCTGTTCTCACTGCTGCCATCAGGAAGGAGGTATTGGGGCCACAAGACTTGCACCACCAGGTTCAGGAACACCTCCACCGTCAGACTCTTCAATGACAAACTCAATCAGGGACTCACTTCATTGACTATTTCTCTCTGTATTCAGTTTGTTTGCATTCGTTATCTGTTTGCAGTTCTTTTTTGTTTACATATGTGGTGAGTAAGTGGTAATTCTGCTTTGCTTGCAGGAGAAAAGAGTCTTAGTGTTGCATGTGATGTTATACATGTACTCGAGGACTCGGTGGTGGTTGCAAATTCAAAAAGCTGGGATTTTCCAATGTGAATCAAAAATAAGTGGATTTATTTTTGATGCTTATCAATATTTCAAAAGTACCAAATGATAAATTATATCTGAAACTATAATCAGAATCTGAATAAAACTGAGTAGTGGTTAGGGGAGAGGGTATCTCTCTGATAGGAGATCAAAGAGTTACCATTACTTTGAACTGAGGAGGAGAGGGGAAAGGGGTGGGGAGCTGAAGTAAAGGAGATAGATGGATAGATGGGTGGGTGACAAGGGTGACAAGGTTCATATAATATGGAAAAGTTGATGTTAATACCATCTTGTTAGAAACTGTCGAATGGAATATAAAGTGTTGTTCCTCCAATTTGCATGTTGAAGCACAAAGAGGATATAGGGAAAATGGAGAGAAAAAGAATGTGATTTTTCATTTTAAATTGTTCCTTAATAGATTCTCATTCCAAAATCAGACATGGTAGAAAAGTTAATATACTTGTCTGATCCTATCTTCTCCTCTCTAGTAATGTCTTTCATTTTTAAAATTTAGACTTGCAGCACGTTAACAGGACATTTCAGTCCACGAGTCTGTGCCACCCAGTTAACCTACAACCCCTGATACATTTCGAATGGTGGGAAGAAACCGGATCCCTTGGGGAAAACCCACACAGACACGGAGAGAACGTACTAACTCCTTACAGACAGCATGGGATTTGAACCCCAGTCTCGATCACTGGCGGTGTGAAGGCATTGCTCTAACCCCTATGCCAATTGTGCCATCAGTGTCTGTGATACTCCTTTTTGAAAAAACTCTGCTTGTGTTTGTACAGTCCGGAATTTCTTTGGTCCATTTCCATGATGCTCTGTGGTCTTCTGTCCTCTGTGGTCTCTTGTAAATATTCATGTACTTTATACACTGGCAGAGGCGAATGTGGCTGAAATTACTTTTCCATTTGTTGTATCTGCCTAATAAGATTCATGAACCACCTCATATTTATGTCTATTGGAAGAACCACACCTTTTCACGTATTAACATAACAATTACAGCACAGAAACAGGCCATTAGGCCCTTCTAGTCCGCTCCGAACCAAAACACCCCTCTCTAGTCCCACCTCCCTGCACAATGCCCATAACCCTCCATCTTCTTCTCATCCATATACCTGTCCAACCTTTTCTTAAATAATACAATTGACTCCGCCGCCATGGAGGTACTTTTCAACCATTTATATTTATAGATTTATGAAATACAGTCTTGAAAATATCTCTGTCTTTTGAAGTTCATACAATATCAGATGTACCAATGAGTTAATGTTAATAACACCATTTCTCACACACACACTCCTTCAATTAACATTCAAAGCTTCAAACACCCATTTGTTTGCAGGGAAATTGACGTATAATAACTGTCCTATGAGACTGACTTTAGAAAGGCATATGAATATAGATTCAAAGTGTGAATGATGCGTGTGTATTTAAAGGGAAGTTAGTAGGTGATTATCGAGTTTATGTCGTCAAATGAAAGTGTTTTTCACTACTTCATCATTGTATAAAGATGAACTATGTGGTCGATTGAGCAGATATTGGAATGAAGCATGTTGTACTCTGCCAGAACACTTACAATGGCTATTGATTTTGTAATTTTTGTCATAAAATGGAATGTAAAACAAGAATCCAAAATTATGCTCAGCCAGTGACAATCTTCAAAATTGACTGCTTTAAATCACCATCAAAATGTTAATGCTAACTACAATTTTGCACTGATGTAATATTTTAAAAACAAGACAACAGGGAGAAGTTACATTTGTGTAACACCATTCCCGAGTTGAGGATGTCCTAAGATAATCTATCATTTGGTACTTTTGAAACATTGAGAAGCATCAAAAATAAATCCACTTATTTTTGATCCACATTTGAAAATCCCAGCTTTTTGAATTTGCAACTACCACCGAGTCCTAGGTTCAGATGTAGCTGCTGTGTGAGAGGTGAAGAGTTGGAGCCAATTTATGTTTTGTGCATCGGAATACAAAAGCTGCAGATACTGGAATCTCAAGCAGACAATGAATTGCTGGAGGAACTTAGTGGGTATAAATGTTCAGTCAATGTTTTGAGTTGAGGTAAAATTATGTTTATATTGGAGGAAAGAAGCTGGGAGAGGAGTCCAGAGATGATGGAGTGTGTGGCACAAGGTGTGGGAGGTGAAGGAACAGGTAGAAGGAGGAGACAACATTTAGAGAGAGAGAGAGAGAGAGAGAGAGAAAGAGATGGGAGAGATGGAAGAGAGAGATGGGAGAGAGAGTGATGGAGGAGACAAAGATGGAAGAGAAAGATGGGAGAGAGAGAGAGATGGAAGGGAGAGAGATGGGAGAGAAGGGGGGGAGAGAGATGGGAAAGAAGGGGAGAGAGAGATGGGAGAGAAATGGGAGAGGGGAGAGATGGGTGAGAGAAAAAGATGTGGAGACAAATGGAAGTGAGAGAGATGGAAGAGAGAAATTGAAGAGAGAGAGAGGGGAATGAGATGGGAGAGAGAGATTGGAGAGTGGGGAGAGAAAAAGATGGAAGAGACAGACAAATGGAAGAGAGAGATAGAAGGGAGAGGGGAGAGAGATGGAAGAGAAAGATGGGTGAGAGAGATGAAAGAGAGAGATGGAGGAGAGAGAGATGGAAGATGGGTGAGAGAGATGGAAGAGGAGAGATGGAAGAGAGCTTTAAATGGAAGAGAGAGAGATGGAATCACATGGTATCACATGAGGGTGGGGATTACTTTAAGTTAGACAATTTGATGTTCATGCTGTCCAGGAGGAATATGATGAGTTGTTCCTCAAGATTACGTTTGGGTTTACTCTAACAATGAGGATGGATATTACATTGTAGGAATGGTTGGGGAAGTTGAAGTGGTTGTCTACAGTAAGCTGAAATTTAGACCAACAAATAGAGCAAAAGTATTCAGCAAAATGATCACTCTGAGTTTAGTCTCACTGACGTGGATGAGGCCACACTGGTACAGCTCACCTCTGCATTAGTTCAGTGTTGACTTCACTGGAGCATAACCTTTCAAACAATTGTAAAACCTTGGATGAGGCAGTTTGAATGATGGAACATAGGGGTAGCCTTTTCAGTCCTATGAGCTCACAGCTTGAGCTAACAACTGCCCACTAAACTCTACAAATCTGATTGACTATTAATCTGAAAGGAAAGGACACAAAGAAAGCCAGGGTGGCTGGGAGATGCATAAGGAAAAAGAAACACTTTGCCTTTGTTGTTGGTAATAATCTCAGGAAATGTCCATCGGCCATCTCAATTCATCTGCTCTTAGAGTGTGTGTCTGCAGGATCTCCTCCCTCCCAATGGATACAGAACATTTCTCCAACTTTACATTTCCTCTACCTGTGCTACATGATGTTATAGCAATAGCTCAGCATTTCCTGGGCCAGAATTCAGTTCAGAAGAGCTTTCAGCATATTCTGCTGCCTAAGGAGCACACTCACCTTTGGAGATGTTTGCCGGCTTTGGTAAGTTAAGACTAGTTTTAGATAGTTCATCTCATGGAAGCATACACCAAGGAATGATGCAATTGGCAATGAATAAACACAATCTGCCTGGTCTATTTAGCCCCATTGCTGCTGGTTGACTCTGCCTACCCTTCCTCTCCAGAATGCTGTGAATTCTATCAGAAACATCCTTGACCCTGCCACTTGGGAGGCAACATAGCATCCGGGAGCCTCAATCTACTTCACGGAAGACCTCCCCCAATTCACTTGTTGAAACAATGAGTCCCCAATCACCATAGCTCTCCTCTGCTCCCCACCCCCCCACCACCACCTTCCCTTCTGAGCTGAGGGGCCAGCCTCTGCACCACAACTTGTCCCTGGTAGATCATCCCCCCCCAAAAAACCAGTATGATTGTTGAGGGGAATGGCCACACTGTTGCTCTGGAATGTCCCCTTATCCCCCTTCCCTTTTCTAACAGTCACCCAGTTACCTGCCTCCTGACGATTAGGGGTGACCATCTCCTTGAAGCTCCCCTTTATCACTTTCTCTGCCTCCTGAATGATTTGGAGCTCATCCAGCTCCAGCTCCCTAACTCTGTAGCTGAAAAGCTGGATGCACCTCTTGTAGGTGTAGTCATTAGGGGCAACTGTGTTGTCCCAGATTTCCCACATCCTGTATTTAGAGCACTCCACTTCCCGAGCTGCCGTCCCCATTATCTATTCCTAGCTTAATTACAAATATCTTATCGGCCCCTACCTTGCTGGAAACAAGCTCGTCCTCAGCCTCAGCTGCCAAAACCTTGTGAGCCAAAGCCTCCTACATTGGGCCACTCATTCTCCACAGGCCGCTCTGCTGGAGCTACCCCTCTTTTTATTTGACACTGCCCCTACTTTACTAATTCTCCCACCAATCACTGTTCTGTTTAACCCTATCTTTCCCTCCACTCCCTTTATAAATGAACTCACCTCAAGTGGGTTCCACATACTGATCCCTGCTCTGAGTTCATTCCCCTTTATTCCTAATACTCCTAGCACTGAAATAAACACATTTCAACCCCTCTAACGGACCACATTTTGGCCTGTCCTTCGTCACAAACTCAGAACATGTAACATCAAGCTTTTGACTTCTGGACTTCACATTCTGGTTCCCACCCTCCTGCCAAACCCTCCCCAACAGATCTAGCCTTAACCTCACAGCTCTCCAAAGTTCTCGTTCCTCGTCTTCCAGCAACGGTCCCAAGGTGACTAGGCTGAGATGTGTAAGCTGAGCCTTTATTCCCTGCAGGTTGAGAGGAGACCTTGCAGAAGTTCGTAAAATCATGAGGGGCATGATTTTCACCAGGGTAGAAGATTCTAGAACTAGAGGGCATGAATCTAAGGTGAGGGGGTAAAATTTAACAGGTATTTGAGGGCAATATTTTCACCCAGAGGACATCCATACCTGGAACAAGCTGCCAGAGGAAAGTGTAGCTTCCGCGCTACGCGAGTGTGGAGAAGAACGACCCGCTCATCAAAGCCTTGGAAAATGAGACTGGATTATTTCACTGGCCATTGTGCTTATATGGGTCCCAAGTGCTGACATCAGGGCCCTGTGTCATCGGAGTGCTGGGATGGGATTGGCTGACGTTCCCGCTGGAGATCCCCAGGGGATCAATGATTGATGTCATTCCTAAGTCCATGCAGTCGCCATGTATGTCAGCCATTTTGTGGCCAGTCTGTTTCTCTGCGCATGGGCCACTACACGACCCAATCCCCCCAGAACAGGCAATTGGACCATTGTTCATAGTCTTGGGCAATCTGCCCCTGTGTTGCAGGGGAGGAATGGAGACTAACTGGTCACAGTCCGGATATGCCGTTTCAGGTGTTTGACGGTAAAGGTCTCCTCCTAACTGCCGACGTTGAGGATGAAAATGGAGCCATTGTCCTTGATGACCCTATAGGATCCCTCATAGGGTTGTTGTTTGGGGGCGCAGTCTGCACCCCTTCACACGAATACATACTGACGTTTTTGTCCCTATGGACGTGGTGCTTGGGCTGGTCGTTTGGTGGGGGTTGTGCAGGACAAGGGACCCTAGTTTTCACTGCAAGTTCTCAAGGGTGGTTGCAGGGTCTTCCGGGCATTTACTGGGGGCCAGGAACTCCCCCAAATCGATTAAGGGTGCACCGTAGACCATCTCCATCATCAAGGTGTTGAAGTCTTCATTCAGTGCGGTACGAATCCCCAACAGGACCCAAGGCAGTTCATCCACCCAGTTGGGATCCTTGAGCCAGATCATCAAGGCTGTCTTGAGGTGCCTGTGAGACCACTCCACCAACCTGTTGGCCTGAGGGTGATTTGATGTGGTGTGATGGATTTGTGTCCCCTGGAAGTTAGCCAATGCTGTCCAGAGCCCAGAGGTAAATTGTGCCCCCTGTCTGAGGTTAGGTGGTCTGGGACCCCGAATCGGGACACCCATGTGTTGATGAGTGCCCTGGCGCAGGTTTTTCTGGTGGTATCAGCCAGCAGGAACACCTCAGGCCTTTTAGGGGAGGGGTGTAGCCCAGAGTCTGTTTATCCTGTGCCCCAAAAAGTCAATAGTGTCCAGGCAGAATTGGCACTTCGCAGGGTTAATTCCCAGCCAAAATTCACACAACCGGGTGCACAGTGGTCTCAGGTGGGTGGCCTGGTCTTTGAGGCTGCATCTGGCGATGAGGATATCGTCCAAGGAGATGAACACAAATGGGAGGTCCCGGCCAACTGCATCCACCACTGGAAAATTTGTGCCACATTTTTTAGTCTGAGAAATTCAAACAGGCCAAAGGGGTTTATGATCATAGTCTTGGGGATCCCCTGGGGGTGAACTTGGATTTTGTGGTACCCACAGATGAGGTCCACCTTGGAGAACACCCGTGCCCCGTGCAGGTTGGTGGCAAAATCTTGGATGTGATGCATGGGATATCTGTCAGGGGTGGTGACCTTGTTGATGTGGCGGAGGTCACCACATGGTCTCCAATCCCCTGCTGAGTTGGACTCTATGTGGATGGGGAGGCCCATGGACTATTGGAGTGCTGTACGATCCCCAGCTCCTTCATTTTCTTAAACCCCCTCCTTCGCCAGGCTGAGTTTTTCGGGAGGGGGTTGACATGCCATGGTGAGGAGCGGGGGGCCCACAGTCAGTATGTGGTGCCTTACCCCATGCTTTGGCTCGGCCGCAGAGAACTGTGGCACTACTATCAAGGGGAATTCATTGTCTGAGAGTGTTATAGAATCCAGGTGGGGGGTGGTTAGTTTGGCTTCCCCCAGAGACAGAGTCTGAAAAGTTCTGGCATGCATCAAACACCATCCCTTGAGGACTACGAGCAGGCAGGGGGCATGAAGGAAGCTGGGCCCCAGGTGCGGTTGTGCCACTGCCGTGGGTGTGAAAGTATATCTAAAACGACTGTTGCCAAACCAAAGGGGGATGATGTGGGTCACAAAAGTTCGAATGGATGAGCCGTTGGCTGCCCTCAGTGCTGGGCCCTTCTTGCCGTTGCGGGTGTGGAGGCCTGTTGGGGGCACAATGCTTATCTCAGCACTGGAGTTGACCAGGAAATTCGTGCCTGACAGTGAGTAGACAAAGAGGACATAGAGGAGGTGATCACATGGGCCCACTGCCGCAGCCATCGACGATGGTTGGCCAGGGCGTTTTCCAGAAACCTGCAGGGTGGACGGCATCGACAGGCCTCCACACCACATTGTTGATGGAAGTGGCATAGCTGCCCTGGGGTGTTCACTTGCCTCTCTGCTGGTCTTGGTCTCACAAGAGTCTGTTCGTAGGGCTTGCTGATGTGGTCTACAATGGTGCTGGTGTCCTTCTTCACTCTCCTGAGCATGTCCGCCCAGGTAGCAACCCTCTGAGGGTTGCTGAAGTCCTTGTCCATGAGCAAGAGTCTAATATCCTCAGATATCCATCCACATGGGGGGGGCGTGGCAACATGGCATAAAGGCAAGACGTGTATTCCACTTTCTCCCAGCTGGAACATTAAACGCCTGACTTTAAGTTGTTTAAAATTAGTTAAAAATAATATTTAAAATTTTTTAAACAATAGTAAATTACTATGGCAACTAATGTAAAAAAATCTAAGGCTCAACTGAAAAAAAAATTGCCATTTAAAAGTATGGAAGAATTGAGGCCTACCTTTACAATGGACTCCTCGGAGTGGATTTCGGCAATTCCTAAAGCCCAGAGGACCCCAGCCTGGCCAATTTTAACACAGGCGCTGACCTTGTTCCCGCAAGATGGCACCGGCACCTTGTTGAGTTCGGCCGCTGCTGATTTGCGTGCATGTGAAGCCGTGCGCACAGATGACACAGTCGACAGAGAGACCCACTACCCCGCGATCTTGCCAGGCAGCCTGGGGACATGCGGAGTAGCATCGGAAGATGCTCCGGTGCGCCCCGTGGCTTTGCCCAGCCTGCATGGAGCGTCGCGGGTCTGCAAACTCCTTGATAAGGTATGGGCTGTGGGGGAGCTCGAGCACCGGCACCCCGAAGAGGTCGGGGTGCCGGCGTCGGGTGTCCAGACCCACAGCCGCACTATCAAGGCATCCACACTGACAGAAGACGAGGAATTACTTACATTTGCAGAATATGTCCAGCAGGGGGAGCCAGCAACCTATGAAGGTAAATCTCAAAAAGTGGAACTGGAATCTTGAATGGATTTAGTATTTACAGTTCTGGAAGGGATTGCCTGTCAGATGGGTTATATGTCAAAACAAATATCAGATCAGATGAATCAAGGATTTATGAAGATGCATACTTTATGTGAAGAAATGTCAAATATGAAGCAAGATATCAATATAGTCAAAAATGATATTAATAGATGTATAAAATCTGTTGATACTGTACAAGAAAATTTTAAGAAAATTGAGACAACTTTTTCTGAATGTCAAAGTCAAGTGGAGCATAATAGAGAAAGTATAGAAAAAGTGGAAGGAAGTAGATTGAGGAATTTAAAAAAATGACTTATTGAAGAAGATTGATTCTTTGGAAAATCAGAGTCGGAGAAATAATGTGAAGATACTTGGTCTTCCAGAAGATATTGAAGGCTCTGATCCTATAAAATTCTTTAAATGCTGGATCCCAGAAGTTTTGGGTAAAGAGATCTTTCCTGAAGGTTAGGAGTTAGATAGGGCTCATGGAGCTCTGAGAACAAAACTGCCTCTGGGACAACCACCGAGAGCAGTTTTGATTCATTGTTTAAAATACCAAGATAGAGAAATGATTTTACGTACAAAAAGCGCGACAAAGCCAATCTCCATTAATGGTTCAAAATAACAGACTGCTTTTTTATGTTGATTTCGTAGATGATGAGAATTCAATACGACTAAAGATGTTCTGTGGCGAAAAAGGTTATAAGTTTGCTTTTCGTTACCCTGCAATTTTGAAGGTTTTTTAATGGAAATTTTCAATCTCAATTTTTTGAAAATGATCGAGATGCCTTAGTTTTTGCGAACTCCCTGCTGGAATTGAGAAGAAATGGTCATTCTCCGCCTTTGTCTCCTAAAAGGAGATTAAATGGAAATGGAAATGGCAGTGGAAATGGAAAGAATAGAAAAAATTGAAAGAAAGAAGAAATACAGAATCCTCTTGATATCGAAGATCTGGAGCAATTGTTGGGTTTGGAGTTATTGGGTTGAATTTATGGTCTATATTTGAACGTGTTTATCTATATAATATATCTGTATCTGGCTGGGGGGGGTGGATGACACTGAAAACTTTGCTAGTCATCTGCCACCAGTGGGTTTTCTACACTCAGTTTTTTAGGATAATACTGCCTTTGGGTTGTTTTTCTTTTGTGTGTGTTGTTTTTTAAATTTTTGTTTTGATTTTTTAAGAGGGTTTTTTTATCCTCCTTTTTAATTTTTTTTTATTTTGAAGGATTACAAAGGGAAGCATTATTTTATAGAGTTAAATTTTTTAGTGTGTGTATTTACTAATAGTTAAAATTATGTCTAGATTGAACTTCACAACTTTTAATGTTCAGGGGTTAAATAATCCAATAAAGAGAGAGTATTGGCGTACATAAAAAAGATGAAAATTGATATTGCTTTTATACAAGAAACACATTTGACTGAGAAAGAACATTTGAAATTGAAAAGAAACTGGGTTGGTCAAGTTTTTTATTTTTCTTTTAATTCTAAAGCAAAAGGAGTAGCGATTTTAATTCGTAAGAACTTACTATTTGAATTGAAATCTACTGAAGGGAATGCTGGTAGAGTTTTAAGAGTTAATTGTAAAATTTTTGTGGAATTTTGGACACTGCTTAATTTATATGCACCCATTACAGATGATGAGTGGTTTATTTCAGAAGCTTTTTTCTTGTTAAATCAGGCTAATGATAATATTTTAGTGAGTGGTGATTTAAATTGTGTTTTGGATCCTTTATTAGATAGAAATCTGAAGAGTATAAGGAAGTCAAAGATGGCAATACAACTTAATGCATTAATGAAAGATTTAAATTTGGTAGATATTTGGAGAAAAGTTAATCCTACAGATAAAGATTTATCTTTTTATTCTTCAAGGCATGATTCATTTTCCAGAATTTATTTATTTTTGATATCAGCACATCTTCAGGGTAGGGTACTGCAAACTGAATATAAAAGTAGAGTTATATCAGGTCATTCATTATTCTTCTTCTCTTGTGAAAGTTCAGAGATAGTATGTTCGACGTATAGATGGAGGTTTAATGCAATGTTATGGAAAAAAAACAGAGTTTGTTACCTTTGTAAAAGAGCATATTTCTTTATTTTTCACCGAAAATGTTAATTCTGTAAAGAGTCATTTTGTAGTTTGGGATGCATTAAAAGCT
Source organism: Narcine bancroftii (assembly GCF_036971445.1). Taxonomy (NCBI): domain Eukaryota; kingdom Metazoa; phylum Chordata; class Chondrichthyes; order Torpediniformes; family Narcinidae; genus Narcine; species Narcine bancroftii. The sequence continues at coordinate 70,850,298 of NC_091474.1, read as the reverse complement.
TATTTGAGGGGACGGATCATTAGCTATTCTACGAAAGTTAAGAAACAATATATTGCAGAAAATTTACAGTTGGAAAATCAGATTACTGAACTAGAGAAGGACTTTCAGAAAGATATAACAGAAAATAAAAAAAAGGCCCTATTAATGGCTAAAGTTATACTATAATACTTTACAAACTTAATGGTTTGAGTGCTTAATTAATAGATCTAAAAAATATTATTGAGTTGGGGGAAAGGGCTCACAAGGTACTTGCCTGGCAATTGAAAGCTGAACAGGCATCTCAGACTATTAATGCTGTTAAGAAGAATTCAATAATTACTTATAAGCCTCAGGAAATTAATGACCAATTTTATTCATTTTATCAAAAATTATATACTTCTGAGGGGAAACAGGATAATGGTTCTATTGATTCTTGCTTATCTAAATTAATGTTACCAGTACTAGATGAGAAAGATATTCAGGAGTTTGAATCTCCATTTATGGATTTTGAAATCAAGGAAGCTATTCAGGAAATGCCTAATGGTAAGTCTCCAGGAGATATTGGGTTTTCAGTGGAATTCTATAAACTTTTTTATGACGAATTTTCTAATATATTTGGGGAAGTGTTAAATCAAGTTACTGAAGATCAGAAGTTACCAGAAATGTGTTTGAGTGCTTTAATAACTGTTATCCCAAAGAAAGACAGAGATCCTTTACAGGTATCTTCATATAGACCTATTTCTTTATTGAATGTAGACTATTAAATTATGGCGAAAGTATTAGCTAACAGACTTGCTAAATATTTACCTAAATTAGTACATATTGATCAAACAGGTATTGTTTAAGAATAGAAATGCCTCAGATAATATACCTCGATTGCTTACTTTGATCAATACCTATTGGCGGCAACCTAATAACCCTATGGTAATTGCATTAGATGCCGAAAAAGCTTTTGATAGGGTTGAATGGGACTTTTTATTTAAGGTATTAGAGAAATTTAAATTTGGCCCTTTATTGGTTGGGTTAAGGCCTTATATATGAATCTCATTGCTAGGGTGGTGACAAATGGACAGACATCTTTACCTTTTAAATTGACTCGATCAACTCATCAGGACTCTCCATTGTCACCAGCCCTATTTGCATTGGCTATAGAACCGTTAGCACAGGTATTAGACAAAATGAGGATATTAGAGGGATGAGGATTAAGGATGAAGAATATAAAATTAATCTATTTGCAGATGATGTGTTGATATATTTGACAGAGCCTGAATGGTTGAAACAGTTACAGGAGTGTTTATCAAAATTTGGAGAATTGTCGGGATATAAAGTTAACTGGAATAAAAGTAAAATTTTGCCAATTGGAGTAGAAGATTATTCTGAATTTAAAAATATTACAAAATTAAGATGGATGAATAAAATAAAATATTTAGGTGTGTGTGGACATTGACTATCAATCGTTATATCAATTAAATTATGTACCAATACTGGGTGGATTAAAGCAGACTTAACTAAATGGAAAGATTTTCCATTAACTCTAATTGGACGTGTTAATTGTATTAAGATGAATATCTTTCCTCTAATTCAATATTTATTTCAATCAATACCTTGTTTAGTTTCAAAGAGTTTTTTCAGGATTTGAATAAAGCAGTACGAGAGTTTTTGTGGAAAGGTAAATTAGCTCGAGTAGCATTGCACAAACTTACTTGGAAATATGCATTGGGTGGCTTACAACTGCCACATTTTCAAAATTATTATGAGGCAGCTCAGTTGAAGTTTATTAGTAGACTGATGTATTTGGATCAACCTCCTAGTTGGGCTAAGGTGGAGATATCATGTCTACCTAGAATGGAGATACATGAATTTATATTCTGTTGGAATTTGATTTTATTACAGGAATATGATATGCCAATACTGAAACATTTATTAAAGATTTGGATTTAAAAAAATCAAATCTTAGGGTCAAAAAATAAATTACCAATTTTAACTCCATTGTACAATAATCTGTTTATTCCTTTTTCAATGTTTAATAGTTATTTAAAGATTTTGAATTCTAAAGGTATAAAGACAAAACAGGACTGTTTTGTAGAGGGACAATTTCTTTCTTTTATCCATTTGAGAGAATGATTTGAAATACCTTTAAATTCTTTATTTGTGTATTTATCAGCTTAGAGCTTTGGTAAAAGATAATTATGGTAGAGAGACGTATTTACCTACTTTGTCAAAATTTGAATCTTTGACTTCTACTATACCAAAGAAGGGTTATGTTTCAGTTATGTATAATTTATTACAGGACAATATGGATAAACCAGATTGGGAGAAATAAAAAACTTAAATGGGAGACTGATTTAGTGTTTACTTTTCCTGAAGATGATTAGGCGAACATGTGTCAGGACAATGTAATTAAATTGACTAATGTAAGATATGGTATGGTTAATTATAATATTTTACATCAATTATATTTGACCCCAGAAAAGTTAAAAAAATATAGGTTCAGTAATTCAGATTCTTGCTTTAGATGTGGTTTATGTATTGGTAACTTTTTTTTACATGCTGTTTAGACTTGTGTGAGAGTCCAACCATTTTGGCAAGAAATTAAAATAGTTTTGGAAAAATTGTATAATTTTAAACTACCTTTGGATCCAATTATTTTTTTTGTAGGAGGGGGGGTTTGTATTCATTAAGGGGAATGGGTTTGGATAAAGTTCAAATTGCTTTTGTATATTTGGTGTTGTTGGTAACACGTAAATGCGTTGCTAGTACTTGAAAAGATTATGTAGAAATTAATATAATACGCTGACATAACGAATTGAAAGCTTGTATTGTTATGGAAAAAAATTACTTATAATTTACATGACAATTATTCTTTTTTTGTTGATAAGTGGTCTCCGTATTTGAAATATATGCAATTGGAAGTATTTGAACTGTTATTAAAATTTATAAATTTTTTAAAATGTAAATATGATTTATATTTTTGGCTCCCCTTAAGGGAGCGAGCTGAAGGGGTGGGAGGATTATTTTTCCTTTTTCTTTTTTATTTGCTTTTTTTTTCCTTTTTTTAATTTGTTTTTTAATGTTTGTTGTGTTTTGTTTTTATTTATATACAAATCTTTGTAAAATTACTTTGTTTGAATATTTAGATTGTATGTTATACTTTTTACTTATCTTTTAAATGAAGTTTAAAAAGAAGATATCCATTCACATGCAGCAATGGGGCGGCACGCTCGTGCCGAGGGATCCCGAAAGTGCTGGATAACAGATCTTTGAGGGCTACATATTTGCCTTGCCCTGGAGGCTGCCATAGGAAGTCTATGAACCTTGCGCTGTGTCCTGATTGAGGGCACGCATGACGTACAAGTAGCAGGAGATATCAGAGGTGATGTTAAAAAGCAGGAACTGACCCCTCGCCTGCTCAAACCACATGTGTGGCTGCGACACCCAAAACAATGGGAGCCTGAGAGAGATCATATGGATGGTCGGTGGCACCACTCTCTCTGTCACTTATTCTCACTCTGTGACAAACCCTCGCTCTGTGACACATCCCTCTCTCTTCCACTTATCATTTCATTCTTTGGCACACCCCTCTCTCTGTGACATGCCCCTCTCTCTGTAACAAGCCCCTCTCTCTGTGACACATCACAGTCTCGATAACACACCACTCTCTCTGTGGCACACCCCTCTCTCTATGACATGCCCCTCTCTCTGTGACAGTACCATCCCTCTATGACACATCCCGCTCTCTGTGACAGGCCGTCCTTTCTGTGACAGGCTCCTCTCTCTGTGATATATACCTCTCTTTGTGTCATTCCCCTCTCTCTGTAATACACCCCTTTCTGTTTGTACCACACCCCTCTCTTTGTGACACATCCCTCTCTCTGTGACACGTCCCTCTCTCTGTGACACCTCCCTTGTCTGTGACAGGCTCCTCTATCTGTGACAGGCCCCTCTCTCTATGACACATCCCTCTCTCTTTGACACTTCCCTCTCTCTGTGACACATCCTTCTATATGTGACACATCCCTCTCTCGATGACACGACCATCTTTCTGTGACACACCCAACTCTTAGTGACACACCCATCTCTCTGTGAAACACCACTCTCTTTTTGACACGCTCGACTCTCTGTGACATTCCCCTCTCACTGTGACACACACCTCTCACTGTGACTCATCCCTCTCTCAAATGACATGCCCCTCTATCTGTGACTCTCCCCTCTCTCTGTGGCTCTCCCCTCTCTCTGTGACACGTCCCACTCTGTGACATGTCCCTCTCTCACTGTGACACATCCCTCTCTCTGTGTCATGCCCCTCTCTCTGTGACAAACCCCTCTATGACACATCCCAGTCTCGATGTCACACCCCTCTCTCTGTGACACACCCCTGCCTCTGTGACACACCCCTCCCTCTGCGACACACAATCCACTCTATGTGACATGCCCCTCTCTCTGTGACAGGCCCCTCTCTCTGTGACATGTCCCTCCCTCTGTGACGGTAGCTTCCCTCTGAGACACATCCCTCTCTCTGTGATTTTCCTTTCTCTATGTGACACATCCCTCTTTCTGTGACACACCCCCCCTTCTCTGCGACACCACCTGTCTCTGTGACAAACACCTCTTCCTGTGACACACCCCTGTCTCTGTGAAAGACCACTCCCTCTGTGACAGGCCCGTCTCTCTGTGATACATTCCACTCTCTGTGACATGCCCCTCTCCCTGTGACACATCCATCGATCTGTGATTCGTCTTTCTCTCTGTGACACTTCCCTCTCTCTATGACTCATCCCTCTCTATGTGACTCCTCCCTCTCTCTGTGAGAGTTGCCCCTCTCTCTGTGACACAACCTTCTCTCAGTAACACATTCCTCTCTCTGTGACAGGCCTCTCACTGCGACACATCTACCTCTCTTCCACATCATTTTTCACTCTGGCACATCCCTCCTTCGATGACAGGCCCATCCCTATGTGACACATCCCTCTCTCTATGACTCATCCCTCTCTCTGTGACATATCCCTCTGTCTGTGACACTTCCCTCCCTCTTTGACTCATCCCTCTCTCTGCGACACATCCCTCTCTCTTTGACAGATCCCTCTATCTGTGACCCATCTCTGTGTCTGTGACACATCACTCTCTCTGTGACTCATCCCTCTCTCTGCGACACATCCCTCTCTCTTTGACAGATCCCTCTCTCTGTGACACATCCCTCTCTCTGTGACTCATCCCTCTCTCTTTGACAGATCCCTCTCTCTGTGACACATCCCGCTCTCTATGACACATCCCTCTCTCAGTGACACATCCCTCTCACTGTGACACATCCCTCTCTCTTTGACAGATCCCTCTCTCTGTGATTCATCACTCTCTCTGTGACTGATCCGTCTCTCTGTGATACATCACTCTCTCTGTGACTATTCCCTCACTCTGTGACTCATCCCCCCCTCAGTGACACATCCCTCTCTCTGTGACTCATCCCTTTCTCTGTCACACATCCCGCCCTCTCTCAGTGACTCATTCCTCCCTGTGACTCATCCCTCTCTCCGTGATTCATCACTATCTCTGTGATACATCCCTCTCTCTGAGACTCATTCCTCCATCTGTGACACATCCATCTCTCTGTCACACATCCCTCTCCCTGTGACTCATCCCTCTCTCGGTGATACATCCCTCTCTCAGTGACACATCACTCTCCCTGTGACCCATCCTGTTCTCTGTGACTCATCCCTCTCTCTGATACATATCCCTCTCTCTGTGACACATCCCTCTCTCTGAAACACATCCCACTCACTGTGACTCATCCCTCTCTCAGTGACACATCCCTCTGTCTGTGACACATCCCTCTCTCTGTGACTCATCCCTCTCTCAGTGACTCATCCCTCTCTCTGTGACACATCTCTCACTCAGTAACACATCCCTCTCTCAGTGACACATCCCTCTGTCTGTGACACATCCCTCTCTCTGTGACTCATCCCTCTCTCGGTGACTCATCTCTCTCTCTGTGACTCATCCCTCTCTCTTTGACAGATCCCTCTCTCTGTGACACATGCATCTCTCTGTGACTCATCCCTCCCTCAGTGACACATCCCTCTCTCAGTGACACATCACTCTCCCTGTGACCCATCCTGCTCTCTGTGACACATCCCTCTCTCTGTGACTCATCCCTCTCTCTCAGTAACACATCCCTCTGTCTGTGACACATCCCTCTCTCTGTGACTCATCCCTCTCTCGGTGACTCATCCCTCTCTCTGTGACTCATCCCTCTCTCTTTGACAGATCCCTCTGTCTGTGACACTTCCCTCTCTCTGTGACTCATCCCTCCATCAGAGAAACATCCCTCTCTCTGTGACTCATCCCTCTCTCAGTGACACATCCCTCCCTCTGTGACACATCCCTCTGTGACTCAAACCCTCTCTCTGTGTCACATCCCTCCCTCTGTGACACATCCCTCTCTCTGTGACTCATCCCTCTCTCTGTGACTCATCCCTCTCTCAGTGACACATCCCTTTCTTTGTGACACATCCCTCTGTCTGTGACACTTCCCTCTCTCTGTGACTCATCCCTCCCTCAGAGAAACATCCCTCTCTCTGTGACTCATCCCTCTCTCAGTGACACATCCCTCCCTCTGTGACACATCACTCTCTCTGTGACTCATCCCTCTCTCTGTGTCACATCCCTCCCTCTGTGACACATCCCTCTCTCTGTGACTCATCCCTCTCTCGATGACTCAACCCTCTCTCAGTGACACATCCCTTTCTTTGTGACACATCCCTCTGTCTGTGACAGTTCCCTCTCTCTGTGACTCATCCCTCCCTCAGTGAAACACCCTTCTCTCTGTGACTCATCCCTCTCTCAGTGAAACACCCCTCTCTCTGTGACACATCCCTCTCTCTGTAACACATCCCTCCCTCTGTGACCCATCCCTGTGTCTGTGACACATCACTCTCTCTGTGACTCATCCCTCTCTCTGCGACACATCCCTCTCTCTTTGACAGATCACTCTCTCTGTGACACATCCCTCTCTCTGTGACTCATCCCTCTCTCAGTGACACACTCCTCTGTCTGTGACACATCCCTCTCTCTGTGACTCATCCCTCTCTCAGTGACTCATCCCTCTCTCTGTGACACATCTCTCTCAGTAACACATCCCTCTCTCAGTGACACATCCCTCTGTCTGTGACACATCCCTCTCTCTGTGATCCATCCCTCTCTCGGTGACTCATCCCTCTCTCTGTGACTCATCCCTCTCTCTTTGACTGATCCCTCTCTCTATGACACATGCATCTCTCTGTGACTCATCCCTCCCTCAGTGACACATCCCTCTCTCAGTGACACATCACTCTCCCTGTGACCCATCCTGCTCTCTGTGACTCATCCCTCTCTCTGATACATATCCCTCTCTCTGTGACTCATCCCTCTCTCTGTGTCACATCCCTCCCTCTGTGACACATCCCTCTCTCTTTGACAGATCCTTCTCTCTGTGACACATGCATCTCTCTGTGACTGATCCCTCTCTCTGTGACTCATCCCTCCCCCCACTCTCTGTCACACATCCCTCTCTCTGTCACACATCCCTCTCCCTGTGACTCATCCCTCTCTCTATGACACATCACTCTCTCTGTGACACATCCCTCTCTCTGTGACACATCCCTCTCTCTGTGACACATCCCTCTCTCTGTGACTCATCCCTCTCTCTGTGACTCATCCCTCTCTCTGTAACTCATCCCTCTCTCTGTGACTCATCCCTCTCTCTTTGACAGATCCCTCTCTCTGTGACACATCCCTCTCTCTGTAACACATCCCTCTCACTGTGACTCATCCCTCTCTCTGTGACTCATCCCTCTCTCTGTTTCACATCCTTCCCTCTGTGACACATCCCTCTCTCTGTTACTTATCCCTCTCTCGATTACTCATCCCTCTCTCAGTGACACATCCCTCTCACTGTGACTCATCCCTCTCTCTGTGACTCATCCCTCTCTCTGTGTCACATCCCTCCCTCTGTGTCACATCCCTCCCTCTGTGTCACATCCCTCCCTCTGTGACACATCCCTCTCTCTGTGACTCATCCCTGCCTCAGTGAAACATCCTTCGCTTTGTGACACATCCCTCTGTCTGTGACACTTCCCTCTCTCTGTGACTCATCCCTCCCTCAGAGAAACATCCCTCTCTCTGTGACTCATCCCTCTCTCAGTGACACATCCCTCCCTCTGTGACACATCCCTCTCTCTGTGACTCATCCCTCTCTCTGTGTCACATCCCTCCCTCTGTGACACATCCCTCTCTCTGTGACTCATCCCTCTCTCGGTGACTCATCCCTCTCTTAGTGACACATCCCTTTGTCTGTGACACATCCCTCTGTCTGTGACACTTCCCTCTCTCTGTGACTCATCCCTCCCTCAGAGAAACACCCCTCTCTCTGTGACTCATCCCTCTCTCAGTGAAACACCCCTCTCTCTGTGACACATCCCTCTCTCTGTGTCACATACCTCCCTCTGTGACACATCCCTCTCTCTGTGACTCATCCCTCTCTCAGTGACTCATCCCTCTGTCTGTGACACATCCCTCTCTCTGTGACACATCCCTCTGTCTGTGACACATCCCTCTCTCTGTGACTCATCCCTCTCTCAGTGACTCATCCCTCTGTCTGTGACACTTCACTTTCTCTGTCACACATCCCTCTCCCTGTGACTCATCCCTCCCTCAGTGACACATGCCTCTCTCTGTGACACATCCCTCTCTCTGTCACACATCCCTCTCCCTGTGACTCATCCCTCTCTCTGTGACTCATCCTTTTTGTGACTCATCCCTGTCTCTGTGACACATCCCTCGCTCTGTGACTCATCCCTCTCTCTGTGACACATCCCTCTCTCTGTGACACATCCCTCTCCCTGTGACTCATCCCTCTCTCTTTGACAGATTCCTCTCTCAGTGACACATCCCTCGCTCTGTGACTCATCCCTCTCTCTCTGACACATCCCTCTCTCTGTCACATATCCCTCTCACTGTGACTCATCCCTCTCTCTGTGACTCATCCCTCCCTGTTTGTCACCTCCCTCCCTCTGTGACACATCCCTCTCTCTGTGACACTTCCCTCTCTCTGTGATTCATCCCTCTCTCAGTGACACATTTCTCTCTCTGTGAGTCATCCTCTTTGTGACATCCCTCGCTCTGTGACTCATCCCTCTCTCTGTGACACATCTCTCACTCAGTAATACATCCCTCTCTCAGTGACACATCCCTCTGTCTGTGACACATCCCTCTCTCGGTGACTCATCCCTCTCTCGGTGACTCATCCCTCTCTCTGTGACTCATCCCTCTCTCTTTGACAGATCCCTCTCTCTGTGACACATCCCTCTCTCTGTGACCCATCCCTCTCTCTTTGACAGATCCCTCTCTCTGTGACACATGCCGCTCTCTATGACACATCCCTCTCTCAGTGACACATCCCTCTCTCTGTGACACATCCCTCTCTCTTTGACAGATCTCTCTCTCTGTGATTCATCACTCTCTCTGTGACTGATCCGTCTCTCTGTGATACATCACTCTCTCTGTGACTATTCCCTCACTCTGTGACTCATCCCCCCCCTCAGTGACACATCCCTCTCTCTGTGACTCATCCCTTTCTCAGTCACACATCCCGCCCTCTCTCAGTGACTCATTCCTCCCTGTGACTCATTCCTCTCTCCGTGATTCATCACTATCTCTGTGATACATCCCTCTCTCTGAGACTCATTCCTCCATCTGTGACACATCCATCTCTCTGTCACACATCCCTCTCCCTGTGACTCATCCCTCTCTCGGTGATACATCCCTCTCTCAGTGACACATCACTCTCCCTGTGACCCATCCTGTTCTCTGTGACTCATCCCTCTCTCTGATACATATCCCTCTCTCTGTGACACATCCCTCTCTCTGAAACACATCCCACTCACAGTGACTCATCCCTCTCTCAGTGACACATCCCTCTGTCTGTGACACATCCCTCTCTCTGTGACTCATACCTCTTTCAGTGACTCATCCCTCTCTCTGTGACACATCTCTCACTCAGTAACACATCCCTCTCTCAGTGACACATCCCTCTGTCTGTGACACATCCCTCTCTCTGTGACTCATCCCTCTCTCGGTGACTCATCCCTCTCTCTGTGACTCATCCCTCTCTCTTTGACAGATCCCTCTCTCTGTGACACATGCATCTCTCTGTGACTCATCCCTCCCTCAGTGACACATCCCTCTCTCAGTGACACATCACTCTCCCTGTGACCCATCATGCTCTCTGTGACACATCCCTCTCTCTGTAACACATCCCTCCCTCTGTGACCCATCCCTGTGTCTGTGACACATCACTCTCTCTGTGACTCATCCCTCTCTCTGCGACACATCCATCTCTCTTTGACAGATCACTCTCTCTGTGACACATCCCTCTCTCTGTGACTCATCCCTCTCTCAGTGACTCATCCCTCTCTCTGTGACACATCTCTCTCAGTAACATATACCTCTCTCAGTGACACATCCCTCTGTCTGTGACACATCGCTCTCTCTGTGATCCATCCCTCTCTCGGTGACTCATCCCTCTCTCTGTGACTCATCCCTCTCTCTTTGACAGATCCCTCTCTCTATGACACATGCATCTCTCTGTGACTCATCCCTCCCTCAGTGACACATCCCTCTCTCAGTGACACATCACTCTCCCTGTGACCCATCCTGCTCTCTGTGACTCATCCCTCTCTCTGATACATATCCCTCTCTCTGTGACTCATCCCTCTCTCTGTGTCACATCCCTCCCTCTGTGACACATCCCTCCCTCTGTGACATATCCCTCTCTCTGTGACTCATCACTCTCTCAGTGACTCATCCCTCTCTCTGTGACTCATCCCTCTCTCTTTGACAGATCCCTCTCTCTGTGACACATGCATCTCTCTGTGACTGATCCCTCTCTCTGTGACTCATCCCTCCCTCAGTGACACATCCCTCTCTCTGTGACACTTCACTTTCTCTGTCACACATCCCTCTCCCTGTGACTCATCCCTCCCTCAGTGACACATCCCACTCTCTGTCACACATCCCTCTCTCTGTCACACATCCCTCTCCCTGTGACTCATCCCTCTCTCTATGACACATCACTCTCTCTGTGACTCATCCCTCCCTCAGTGACACATCCCTCTCTCTGTGACACATCCCTCCCTCAGTGAAACATCCCTCTCTCTGTGACACATCCCTCTCTCTGTGACTCATCCCCCTCTCTGTGACTCATCCCTCTCTCTGTAACTCATCCCTCTCTCTGTGACTCATTCCTCTCTCTTTGACAGATCCCTCTCTCTGTGACACATCCCTCTCTCTGTAACACATCCCTCTCACTGTGACTCATCCCTCTCTCTGTGACTCATCCCTCTCTCTGTTTCACATCCTTCCCTCTGTGACACATCCCTCTCTCTGTTACTTATCCCTCTCTCGATGACTCATCCCTCTCTCAGTGACACATCCCTCTCACTGTGACTCATCCCTCTCTCTGTGACTCATCCCTCTCTCTGTGTCACATCCCTCCCTCTGTGTCACATCCCTCCCTCTGTGTCACATCCCTCCCTCTGTGACACATCCCTCTCTCTGTGACTCATCCCTGCCTCAGTGAAACATCCTTCTCTTTGTGACACATCCCTCTGTCTGTGACACTTCCCTCTCTCTGTGACTCATTCCTCCCTCAGAGAAACATCCCTCTCTCTGTGACTCATCCCTCTCTCAGTGACACATCCCTCCCTCTGTGACACATCCCTCTCTCTGTGACTCATCCCTCTCTCTGTGTCACATCCCTCCCTCTGTGACACATCCCTCTCTCTGTGACTCATCCCTCTCTCGGTGACTCATCCCTCTCTTAGTGACACATCCCTTTGTCTGTGACACATCCCTCTGTCTGTGACACTTCCCTCTCTCTGTGACTCATCCCTCCCTCAGAGAAACACCCCCTCTCTGTGACTCATCCCTCTCTCAGTGAAACACCCCTCTCTCTGTGACACATCCCTCTCTCTGTGTCACATCCCTCCCTCTGTGACACATCCCTCTCTCTGTGACTCATCCCTCTCTCAGTGACTCATCCCTCTGTCTGTGACACATCCCTCTCTCTGTGACACATCCCTCTGTCTGTGACACATCCTTCTCTCTGTGACTCATCCCTCTCTCAGTGACTCATCCCTCTGTCGGTGACACTTCACTTTCACTGTCACACATCCCTCTCCCTGTGACTCATCCCTCCCTCAGTGACACATGCCTCTCTCTGTGACACATCCCTCTCTCTGTCACACATCCCTCTCCCTGTGACTCATCCCTCTCTCTGTGACTCATCCTTTTTGTGACTCATCCCTGTCTCTGTGACACATCCCTCGCTCTGTGACTCATCCCTCTCTCTGTGACACATCCCTCTCTCTGTGACACATCCCTCTCCCTGTGACTCATCCCTCTCTCTTTGACAGATTCCTCTCTCAGTGACACATCCCTCGCTCTGTGACTCATCCCTCTCTCTCTGACACATCCCTCTCTCTGTCACATATCCCTCTCACTGTGACTCATCCCTCTCTCTGTGACTCATCCCTCCCTGTTTGTCACCTCCCTCCCTCTGTGACACATCCCTCTCTCTGTGACACTTCCCTCTCTCTGTGATTCATCCCTCCCTCAGTGACTCATCCCTCTGTCTGTGACACTTCCCTTTCTCTGTGACACTTCCCTCTCTCTGTGTCTCATTCCTCCCTCAGTGAAACATCCCTCTCTCAGTTACTCATCCCTCTCTCAGTGACTCATCTCTCTGTCTGTGACACTTCCCTCACTCTGTGACTCATCCCTCCTTCAGTGAAACATCCCTCGACTCATCCCTCTCCCTGTGATTCATCACACTCTCTGTGATACATCCCTCTCTTAGAGACTCATTCCTCTCTCTGTGACTCATCCCTCTCTCAGTAACTCATTCCTCTCTGTGACTCATCCCTCTCTCTGTGATCCATCACTCTCTCTGTGATACTTAACTCTCTCTGTAACACATCCCTCCCTCTGTGACCCATCCCTGTGTCTGTGACACATCACTCTCTCTGTGACTCATCCCTCTCTCAGTGACACATTTCTCTCTCTGTGAGTCATCCTCTTTGTGACATCCCTCGCTCTGTGACTCATCCCTCTCTTTGTTACTGATCCCTCTCTCTGTGATACACCCCTCTCTCTGTGACTCATCCCTCCATCAGTGACACATCCCTCTCTCTGTGACACATCCCTTTCTCTGTCACACATCCCGCCCTCTCTCAGTCACTCATTCCTCTCTGGGACTCATCCCTCTCTCTGTGACACATCCCTCTCTCTGTGAGTCATCCTCTTTGTGACATCCCTCCATCCGTCACACATCACTCTCCCTGTGATTCATCCCTCGCTGTGTGACTCATCCCTCTCTCTGTTACTATTCCCTCACTCTGTGACTCATCCCTCTGTCCGTGATTCATCACACTCTCAGTGATACATCCCTCTCTTTGAGACTCATTCCTCTCTCTGTGACTCATCCCTCTCTTAGTCACTCATTCCTCTCTGTGACTCATCCCTCTCACTGTGATTCATCACTCTCTCTGTGATACTTCACTCTCTCTGAGACTCATTCCTCTCTCTGTGACTCATTCCTCTCTCTGTGACTCATTCCTCTCTCTGTGACTCATCCCTCTCTCAGTGACACATTTCTCTCTCTGTGAGTCATCCTCTTTGTGACATCCCTCGCTCTGTGACTCATCCCTATCTTTGTTACTGATCCCTCTCTCTGTGATACATCCCTCTCTCTGTGACTCATCCCTCCATCAGTGACACATCCCTCTCTCTGTGACACATCCCTTTCTCTGTCACACATCCCGCCCTCTCTCAGTCACTCATTCCTCTCTGTGACTCATCCCTCTCTCTGTGATTCATCACTTTCTCTGTGATACATCCCTCTCTCTGAGACTCATTCCTCTCTGTGGCTCATCCCTCTCTCTGTGACACATCCCTCTCTCTGTCACACATCCCTCTCTCTGTGACTCATCCCTCTCCCTGTGTCTCATCCCACTCTCTGTGATACATCCCTCTCCCTGTGACACATCCCTCTCTCAGTGACTCATCCCTCTCTCTGTGACTCATCCCTCCCTCTTTTTCACATCCCTCCCACTGTGACACACCCCTCTCTCTGTGACACATCACTTTCTCTGTCACACATCCCGCCCTCTCTCAGTCACTCATTCCTCTCTGGGACTCATCCCTCTCTCTGTGACACATCCCTCTCTCTGTGAGTCATCCTCTTTGTGACATCCCTCCATCCGTCACACATCACTCTCCCTGTGATTCATCCCTCGCTGTGTGACTCATCCCTCTCTCTGTGACTATTCCCTCACTCTGTGACACATCCCTCTCTCTGTGACACATCACTTTCTCTGTCACACATCCCGCCCTCTCACAGTGACTCATTCCTCTCTGTGACTCATCCCTCCCTCCGTGATTCATCACACTCTCTGTGATACTTCACTCTCTCTGAGACTCATTCCTCTCTCTGTGACTCATTCCTCTCTCTGTGACTCATCCCTCTCTCAGTGACACATTTCTCTCTCTGTGAGTCATCCTCTTTGTGACATCCCTCGCTCTTTGACTCATCCCTCTCTTTGTTACTGATCCCTCTCTCTGTGATACATCCCTCTCTCTGTGACTCATCCCTCCATCAGTGACACATCCCTCTCTCTGTGACACATCCCTTTCTCTGTCACACATCCCGCCCTCTCTCAGTCACTCATTCCTCTCTGTGACTCATCCCTCTCTCTGTGATTTATCACTCTCTCTGTTATACATCCCTCTCTCTGAGACTCATTCCTCTCTGTGGCTCATCCCTCTCTCTGTGACACATCCCTCTCTCTGTCACACATCCCTCTCTCTGTGACTCATCCCTCTCCCTGTGTCTCATCCCCCTCTCTGTGATACATCCCTCTCCCTGTGACACATCCCTCTCTCAGTGACACATCCCTCTCTCTGTGACACATCCCTCTCTCTGTCACATATCCCTCTCACTGTGACTCATCCGTCTCTCTGTGACTCATCACTCCCTCTTTGTCACATCCCTCCCTCTGTTACACATCCCTCTCTCTGTGACACTTCCCTCTCTCTGTGACTCATCCCTCCCTCAGTGAAACATCCCTCTCTCTGTGACTCATCCTTCTCTCAGTGACTCATCCCTCTCTCTGTGACTCATCCCTCTCTCAGTGACTCATCTCTCTGTCTGTGACACTTCCCTCACTCTGTGACTCATCCCTCCCTCAGTGAAACAACCCTCGACTCATCCCTCTCCCTGTGATTCATCCCTCTCTCAGTGACACTTCCCTCTTTCTGTGACTTATCCCTCTCTCCGTGACACATCCCTCTCTCTGTCACACATCCCTCTCCCTGTGACTCATCCCTCTCTCTGTCACACGTCCCTCTCTCTGTGACTCATCCCTCTCTCTGTGACCCATCCCTCCCTCAGTGACACATCCCTCTCTCTGTGACACATCACTATCTCTGACACACATCCCGCCCTCTCTCAGTGACTCATTCCTCTCTGTGACTCATCCCTCTCTCTGTGATCCATCACTCTCTCTGTGATACATCCCTCTCCCTGTGACTCATCCCTCCCTCTGTGACACTTCCCTCTTTCTGTGACTTATCCCTCTCTCTGTGACACATCCCTCTCTCTGTCACACATCCCTCTCTCTGTGATTCATCCCTCTCTCTGTGACTCATCCCTCCCTCAGTGACACATCCCTCCCTCAGTGACACATCCCTCTCTCTGTGACACATCACTATCTCTGACACACATCCCGCCCTCTCTCAGTGACTCATTCCTCTCTGTGACTCATCCCTCTCTCTGTGATCCATCACTCTCTCTGTGATACATCCCTCTCCCTGTGACTCATCCCTCCCTCTGTGACTCATCCCTCTCTCTGTGACTCAACCCTCTCTCAGTGACTCATCTCTCTGTCTGTGACACTTCCCTCACTCTGTGACTCATCCCTCCCTCAGTGAAACAACCCTCGACTCATCCCTCTCCCTGTGATTCTTCCCTCTCTCAGTGACACTTCCCTCTTTCTGTGACTTATCCCTCTCTCTGTGACACATCCCTCTCTCTGTCACACATCCCTCTCTCTGTGACTCATCCCTCTCTCTGTGACTCATCCCTCCCTCAGTGACACATCCCTCCCTCAGTCACACATCCCTCTCTCTGTGACTCATCCCTCTCTCTGTGACTCATCCCTCTCTCTGTGATCCATCACTCTCTCTGTGATACATCCCTCTCCCTGTGACTCATCCCTCCCTCTGTGACACTTCACTCTTTCTGTGACTTATCCCTCTCTCTGTGACACATCCCTCTCTCTGTCACACATCCCTCTCTCTGTGACTCATCCCTCTCTCTGTGACTCATCCCTCCGTTAGTGACACATCCCTCCCTCAGTGACACATCACTCTCTCTGTGATACATCCCTCTCCCTGTGACTCATCCCTCCCTCTGTGACTCATCCCTCTCTCGATGACACATCCCTCTCTCTGTGTCTCATCCTCTTTGTGACTCATCACTCTCTCTGTGACACATCCCTCTCTCGATGACACATCCCTCTCTCTGTGTCTCATCCTCTTTGTGACTCATCACTCTCTCTGTGACACATCCCTCTCTCTGTGACTCATCCCTCTCTCTTTGACAGATCCCTCTCTCTGTGACCCATCCCTCTTTCTGTGACACTTCCCTTTCTCTTTGACTCATCCCTCTCTCAGTGACACATCCCACTCTCTGTGACTCATCCCTCTCTCTGTGTGTCATCCTCTTTGTGACATCCCTCCATCTGTCACACATCCCTCTCCCCGTGTTTCATCCCTCTCTCTGTGATACATCCCTCTCCCTGTGACACATCCCTTTCTCTGTCACACATCCCTCGCTCTGTGACTCATCCCTCTCTCTGTGACTCATACCGCTCTCTGTGACTCATCCCTCTCTCTGTGTGTCATCCTCTTTGTGACATCCCTCCATCTGTCACACATCCCTCTCCCCGTGTTTCATCCCTACCTCAGTGACACATCCCTCTCTCTGTGACACATCACTTTCTCTGTCACACATCCCGCCCTCTCTCAGTTACTCATTCCTCTCTGTGACTCATCCCTCTCTCAGTGACACATTTCTCTCTCTGTGAGTCATCCTCTTTGTGACATCCCTCGCTCTGTGACTCATCCCTCTCTTTGTTACTGATCCCTCTCTCTGTGATACATCCCTCTCTCTGTGACTCATCCCTCCATCAGTGACACATCCCTCTCTCTGGTGACTCATCTATCTCTCTGTGACATCCCTCTCTCTGTGATTCATCCCTCGCTCTGTGATTCATCCCTCTCTCTTTGACAGATCCCTCTCTCTCTGACACATCCCTCTGTCTGTGACACATCCCTCTCTCTTGGACTCATCCCGCTCTCTGTGACTCATCCCTCTCTCAGTGACACATCCCTCTCTCAGTGACTCATCCCTCCATCAGTGACACATCCCTCTCTTTGTGACACATCCCTCTCTGTGACACATCCCTCTCTTTGTTACTGATCCCTCTCTCTGTGATACATCACTCTCTCTGTGACTCATCCCCCTCTCAGTGACACATCCCTCTCTCTGTGACTCATCCCTCCATCAGTGACACATCCCTCTCTTTGTGACACATCCCTTTCCCTGTCACACATCCCGCCCTCTCTCAGTGACTCATTCCTCTCTGTGACTCATCCCTCTCTCTGTGATTCATCACTCTCTCTGTGATACATCCCTCTCTCTGAGACTCATTCCACTCTCTGTGACTCATCCCTCTCTCTGTGACACTTCCCTGTCTCTGTGACTTATTGCTCTCTCTGTGACACATCCCTCTCTCTGTCCCACATCCCTCTCCCTGTGACTCATCCCTCTCTCGGTGACACATCCCTCTCTCGGTGACACATCCCTCTCTCGGTGACACATCCCTCTCTCGGTGACACCTCCCTCTCTCGGTGACACATCCCTCTCTCTGTGTGTCATCCTCTTTGTGACTTATCCCTCTCACTGTCACACATTGCTCTCCCTGTGACTCATCGCTCTCTCTGTAACACATCCCTCTCACTGTGACTCATCCCTCTCTCTGTGACTCATCCCTCTCTCTGTGTTACATCCCTCCCTCTGTGACACATCCCTCACTCTGTGACTCATCCCTCTCTCTGTGACACTTCCATCTCTCTGTGACACTACCCTCTCTCTGTGACACTTCCCTCTCTCTGTGACTCATCTCTCTCTCAGTGACACATCCCTCTCTCAGTGACTCATCGCTCTCTCTGTGACTCATCCCTCCCTCAGCGAAACATCCCTCTCTCTGTGACTCATCTCTCTCTCAGTGACACATCCCTCTCTCAGTGACTCATCCCTTTGTCTGTGACACATCTCTCTCTGTGACACATCCCTCTCTTTGTGACACATCCCTTTGTCTGTGACACTTCCCTGTCTCTGTGACTCATCCCTGTCTCTGTGATTCATCACTCTCTCTGTGATTCATCCCTCGCTCTGTGACTCATCCCTCCCTCTGTGACTTTATCCTCTCTGTGACACCTCACTCTCTCAGTGACACAACCCTCTCTCTTTGACTCATCCCTCTCTCTGTGACACATCCCTCTCTCAGTGACTCATCCGCTCTGTGACTCATCCCTCTCTCTTTGGGTCACATCCTTCTCTCTGCATGACAACCACCTATCCTTGTGTGAGGCTCACCCTCTCCACTGTGACATTCTCCTTCTCATTTCGCTCTTTTTTGGTGTTCGTTATTTTGTTTTGATTGTGACTAACCCTATCCTTTTTGATGATTTTTTGTGCATCATGTTAATGACTAAACGTGCTTTTTTGTGCATTTCCATGCCTGAAGATGCCTTCACTGACCTGAAATGCCTATTGTATTCATTCTATTTATTTCGTTTCTGGTAGCATCATTTCGCCCAATTGTTCCACTAATGTCACACCATCTTGCCCTTGCAAGAGATGGAACAAAACACAATACAACGGCTGTGTACAGTGTTAGAGACAAACAAAAATGTTCACTGAAATCGATGTAAAGACATCCACATTTTCCCACTTCAAAATTCCTTTCAAAATTCTGGTACCAGTGGGAAAGGAACTCATGTTGTGCCTGGTGCCCAACAGAATGTATTCCATTAAGGACTTGCCTACAGCTTTGGAGAGTGTGGGAAGGTGTTGAAAGGTGAGCTGCTTGCTGCTGACGGCTGCAGATTTGATGTGGCTGGTTTATTTGCGTTTCTGAGCAATGCCAACAATTGTGAGGGACTCAGTGATGATGGTGCCTTTGAGAGTCAAGGCTCTTTGACTCTCTCTTGTTGGAGATTGCCATTATTGAACACCCTTGCGCATCAAATGCTATTTGCCACTTCTGCTGGTTTGCTGCCTTGTTTCCGCTGATGCAAACTTGGGTTGGTTCATCAGATGAGGAGATGGGAGTGAAAGCTGTACAATGACTCACCCAATTCTGACTTTTCGATGGAATGAGCGCCACGGGTGAAAACAACTTTTAAGATGGTTGGACTGAGGACAATGTCTGCAGTGATGTCCTGGGGCAGCTCCATTGGCTCATGCAACCATCCATGTGCACAGCTTGAATCCTGTTGCACAGATGTTAAGCTGTTCATTCCCTTTGCCTTGTGCTGCAAACGATAAGGCAGACTTTTAAATGTCTTTCCAAGTCTGTGAACTTATTAAAGTGCTGGCTTAGTGAGAGAATAGATAATGAATTTATAACTGCCGATGTAGCATGAATCTTTTCTATCTGTCACATGGGTTCTTTAATCTCACAAGGTTAACCAATCAAACAGTTCATTAAAACAAGGTCGGCAATAGATTGTTAAGCTGCTGTTTTTTATGGTAAGATGGACATGAGAGAGACACCAGACAGGCTACTTGATCAATAGAACTCGTTTTTGTGTGATGATAGATAATAAAGACTACACCATTTCTAGCCCATAATGTAAACAAGATTGCCTGAAACTATTTCCTCATTCTTCCAAGTTTTTAACATGTGTTAACACTATTTCTTTTTAGAAAGCTGCAAGCTCTCTCTTTCTATTATACCCCACTTGTGTTTGTGCTTTTTCATTCAACTCATAGAAGGGGAATCAACCAACCCAAAACATCGACCATCCATTCGCCTCCCTAGATGCTGCCTGACCCAGCAGTTCCTTTTGTTTTGCTCTAATCTCAGCATCCAGGGTCTCTTTTGTATCCAGGCTCCAAGTTAATGACATTGAGAAGGAGCCAAAGGGATGAAAGGATGAAAACAAATGGCAAACTGAAACAATGATTTAACACACCTTCTCGTATTAAGTTCTATAAGAGACTTTACACAAATTTAAGAACTTGCCACCTCACATATCTTTTAAAAATTAGATATTCAGATCCCTTGCTTGTTCTGACAAGAATAAATTAGCGCAGTTAAGGTAATGGTCAGCACAACGTTAAAACTGCACCAGTGCCCCTGGATTCTGTCTGTAAGGGATTCTGTCTGTATGCTCTCCCTGCGAACACGTTGGTTTCTTCCAGCTGCTCTGGTTTCCTCCCACGTTCTGAATGGGGTTTGTAGGTTAATGGCGTTTAATTGGACAGTATGAGTTTCATGTGTTGGTCGCAGGGTCTACCATGAGTTATTCTTAACATTTCTAAAAATTCAAAAACTTAAAAAAATTAACACTTGGGAATCTTGTGAAATGTGCATCAACATAAAATAAAAAAATGACCTCTGCAGATGCTGGAAATCAGACCCAAAGACAGGGAATACTGGAAATACATAGCAGGTCAGGCAGCATCTGTGGAAAGGGGAATAGTTACGATGGAAAATCAACAGTTAAAGGAAGAGATTTGGCGTGGAAACAATTATTTTCATGAACTCCAAAACTTAATGAGCTGAAGAACTCCTAAACTACTCAAAAAAAAATCATCTGGTCCCTCTATATCAGAGATATTCCCTTCGTTCTGCACATCCAATTCTGCCATCTCTGAAAATGATCTTGATTTTACTCCTTCCCACTGTGATGAAAGATCCCAGTCCTTCTCTTTCCACATGTGCTGACTGACCTACTGAGCATTTCCAGCATTTTCTGTGTTTTGATCCTGGGAAACATGCTCTTGCTTTATGGAAGCCCACCTTATTATAGTGTAACATCTCCCTCGAGCCAACTTGTCACAAAAATGGCATCTGCGGTCAATGCTATAAGTAGCTGATAATGTTACCCAGTGAACAAAAATCATAGAAAGGAATATCTTTCTCTTACTTTTAACATCTTAATGATTGGAAAATCAGGAGATCCATCTTCAGGCTAGATTTTTTTTAGTTTGTTTTCACTATGGGAATTGTACTATGCAAAATGTATTCTTTTTTTTAAACCCATGTCTTTCCATGGCCTCATGGACTGCCAGCTGAAGCAACCTGCAAATTTAAAGAACAGCATCTATTATTCTGGAGTCAAACACAAAGATCTGTAGACACGGAGGTTGAAGTAAAAGCACAGAAAGCTGGAGAAACTCAGCAGGTCAAACAGCAAAGGTAAAAATACAGAACTGACATTTTGGGCTTGAGTCCTTCATCAAGGTGTGGAAAATTGTTGGCAGGCTAACACTGACTAAAGAGTTGGGGCGGTGGGTGATAGGTGGTGAAGGGAGGGAGGGGACAGCAGTGATCAAGTGTGATGAGGCTCTTACCGCTCCAGCATAAAAAAGTCCCAGGTTTCTTCAGTATATAACATCTCTCCTTAAAAAAATTATTAACATTTAAAAAATTAATGTTAACTTAAAGTTTCTTAAAAATAAATTTAAGCTGCTGGTCCATCTGGCGCTTTCCATGTCAGATCTGGGGTTGGGCATATGTGGGTCCGGTTCCTGCCAGATTCTGTCTCTATGATGTATGACTTTGGCCTCTCAGCTTCTCTAACAATTTTTGATGGACTCCAGGTCTTTAATCACTGGCTCTTGAACATGCACCTGCTGCCCTCTGAATAGTTCTGGTTGTGTTTGTGCATGTTTATTATAATGCTGATGACTTTCCTCTTGTATGCTAGTCAACCTTTCTTCTTGTTTCCTCTTGGTCGTCTGGTGGATGGAGTTTGCTTGGCAGGGTTGTCTTGTACTTTCTGCCATTCAGAAGCTCTGTTGGAGATTTCATGTCGACCCTCAAAGGCGTGGCTTGCAGTGACAGAAGGGCGAGATAGGGATCTTCCTTTGTCTCTCGACACTTTGTGAGGATGTGTTTAATTGTCTGTACATGCCTCTCAATGAATCCATGGACTTTGGGGTAATGTGGTGAATGGTGAACCCATATTCTGCAGCTATTTCTCTGAATTCACGCGATGTGAATTGGGTCCCATTTTCACATATCACTCGTTCGGGTATCCCCTGTTCTGTGAAGAGCAAACATGCTGCAGCAGTGATGGTTGGTGCTTTCAGGTCCTTCACTTTCCTGATGAAGAGGAATTTGGAATCAGATACCATTCTTGGTTTTCTGTGAATAGGTCTGCTCCCATTGTGTGCCATGGCCTGGTGAGTATTTCCACGGGTATCATCTCTTCCTTTTGTTGTGTATTTCTGACCTACTGGACATGTAGCCACCATGTTTTTGATGTCCTTTTACATGCCTATCCAGTAAACTGCTGAGTTTGCTCTGAGTTTGCATTTCTCCATTCCCATGTGGCCTTGGTGTATTTTCTGGAGAATTTCTTTTTTCATTGTCTCTGGTATTATCAGCCGAGACCCTGCCAGCAGTACACCATTCTCTAAGGATATGTCGTCTCTGATAGACCAATACTGGCATATTGTAGCTGTACCTGTTTTATCCTTTTTGGCCAACCCTGTATCACCTGTTGGGAGAGCAGCTGCAGCTCTTCTTCCTTTATGGTTTCATCTTTAATCAGGTTTAGTTTGTTACTGGTCACACTGACGAGGTGATGTATCTTGATCTCCATGTCTTTTATTTCATATTTTTCATTTGGGGAAAGATGTGACAAGGCATTTGCCAGCACCATTTCCTTCCCTGGCCTATACTTCAAGGTAAAGTCGTAACATTGGAGCTGGAGAAGTAGCCTCTGTAGTCTGGCTGTTGCCTTGCTTTGGTTCTTTTTCTGGATGTGTTCCAGCGGGCAATGATCACTCTCTGCTATAAACTGTCTCCCATAGAGGAATTTGTGGAATTTATCGCATCCATATTTGACTGCCAACAGCTCCCTTTCGATATTGGCATATTAGGTCTCTGCTGTTGTCAGGGCTTTTGAGACAAAGGCTATCGGTTCTCCTTCCTGCACCAATGCTGCCCCAAGGCCTCTGATGGAAGCGTCTACTTGTAATGTGATTCCTTTTATTCTGTTGTTGTAGCTCAGTTCTATTTCTTTGCAAACCATTTCCTTAAGCTTGTCAAAATTTTGTTGATGCTATGGTGACCACTGAAACTCCACATTCTCTTTCAGCAACTCTCTGAGGTTGGCTGTGTGGTCTGATAGGTGTGGGGTGAAGGAACTCGTATATTGGACCGGGCCCAGGAAGTTTCTTACTTCCTTTATGTCCTTTGGGTGTTCCACTTCAGCCATGGCTGTTACCTTCTCTGGGCTTGGCCTGACCCCTTCAGGTGTGTCCACCATTCTGAAGAACTGGCACTCCTCCATCTTAATGATGCATTTGTCTGCATTGAATTTGATGCCGGTCTGTCTTGTTCTCGCCATGGCCTCGTGTAAGTGGAGATCGTGGGTTTTCCCATCTCCACCAAAGACCTGGATGTTGTCTGTGATGCCGACAGTGCCCTTGCATCCCCTGTAGGTCTCATCTCTCTTTTGCTGGAAGACATCTTGGCTCACCTTTAGGCCAAAAGGTACTCGCAGGAACTTGTACCGGCCGAATGGAGTGTTGAATATTGTGAGCAGTGTCGATTCTTCATCCAGCTTCACATTCCAATATCCACTCTTTGCATCTTGTTTGCTAAAAATTTTGGATCCCGCTAGTTCAGAAGTGATGTCTTCCAGCGTTTGTGTTGGATAGTGACCTCTTTTGATTGCTTGGTTTAGGTCTTTGGGGTCCAGACAGGTACTTCCTTTATTACAATGGAATTCACCCAGTCGGCGAAAAGAGAGAGAAAACAAGAATACAGAAGGAACATACACCACGTCAAGGGAAGTGACAGCAGTGACTCCGATTCACTGACGCTTGACATCGAAACAATCCTCCTCCATGAGATGTCCAAGAAAGCGAAGGGAGCATGGACACTAACACTCTAAGAGCTGTATCACACTTGAGAGTGGTGCATGCGTGACGAGAGACATTGTCTCTTTCTAGTGTTTATCAAGACTTCAGATGGTACAACCTGGACACAACATGGTGGCAGTGGTGGGATCGATCAAAACCCACACCATATAGAAAAAAAAAAGAAATAAATATGGGGAGAAGGAAACAAAAAAAAAAGCCGCATTATCTGACGACCAGAGCTGGAGAAGAACATGGTCCCAATAGCAACAGCAATGTTGCACCCAGTAATGGGCGGGGAAGCTAACAACGTCATAGAGACTTTTAAAAAGTTCAAGCAGAAGTGCAACCTGGCATTCAAAAGTTTCCTCATGGGAATCTCACCAGAGGAAAAGGTTAGTTACATCCTCCTTTGGACGGGGGAGCGAGGACTAGACCTGTTTAATAGCTGGGAGCTGGCTGAAGGGGAAGAAAATAAACCAGAAAGGATATTAGAAAAATGTCCTTCTCATCTGGAACTGCACCCCAACCATAGAATAAAGGGATATGAGTTCCAGGGATTAAAACAAGAGCCTGACGAGTCGGGAGATAATTTCCTCACAAGGCTAAAGAACGTGGCAGCAAAGTGCAAGTTCAAAGAAATAGAGGAGAGAATAGTCGACCAACTAATCTGAAGAAGTGCTCATCCTGAAGGGCAGAAAGCTCTCATAGCTTGAAACTAGCAGATGCCGTAGACGCAGCCAGGGCCTTTGAGGCCACTAGGAGGCAAATGCAATCCCTCTCCGTGCAGGCCAACACACAGCACAGAGATAGGAAGGTTGATGCCATAAAGTGCACACAGAAAGTCGCAGACATCCGAGAACTGCAGGAGGTGCAGCAGAATACAGCCCTTCCATGACCGCAAGAAACACCCCGCATATGGTTCGAAGTGCAAGACCTGTGGGAAGGTCAATCACTGGGAAAAGATATGTAGGTCTGACATGAAAAGAGAGAAAAAACAAGAATACAGAAGGAAAAGTACAGCCCGTCGAGGGACTCTGACTCACTGATGCTCGATAATGAAACAGTACTCCTCCATGAGACATCCAAGAAATGGAAGGGAGGAGAAAGTAAATTGTGATCCAAGTGAAAATAAACATTGGAAACAGACCGACAACATTCAACTTGAACATAAAGTTGGAAACTGGATCTCAAAGCAACATCCTCCCGCTCAGACTGTACCATCAGATGTTCCCCAAGAACATGGTGAACAGGTACCCGGAGGAAGGTGCACTAGAAGCCGTAAATGCCACGCTCACAGCCTATGGTGACCCCGTGAATAAACAACTAGAAAAAGTCCAAATAAAAGGCAGATATAAAGAAAAGGGCATCACATGCACATTTTTCATGGTTTATGCTGATGGACCAGCAACCCTAGGCCTGAATAGTTGTCTGGAATTACAGCTAATTTCTGTAAAGAATGAAATCAGAGAGAAGGAAATGTCGAAGAGGATCAATAGCGACATCCCGCTTGAGCAATGCCCTCTGATCACAAACAAGGCTGGGCTCACGGACACATACCTTAGATGCTTTGATGACACAGTCGGTGCTTCGGAAATTTTGAATACCACATAACCATAGGCATGGAATGCAGACCAATAATCCATGCTCCACTGTCAAGTATGATGCAGCTCTCACAGTGTTAGTGTTCATACTCTAGCATAAAATACTCCCAGGTTTCCTCAGTAAATAACACGCAGCGATTCAATAGTTTTGTGTCGAGCTTTTCAGAGACTAGTTGTTCCTCAAAGAAAAGTGGCACATTTATTTAATCAGTTGCAATTAAGTTCCGGTCTGGTGGAATTTCACCCATATCTCTGAGACAATGGTCCACATTTGCAGCTGCTCCAATTGGAAATACTGTGCATCCTGCACTAACAGCGATGAAAATCCACCTGACACTCAAAACCCAATTTTCCTTTCAAGTTATCATCAAGCTGTCATTCATTCTCAATATAAATTAGTGTGCCTGCAAAAAAAATTATTATGATTAAAAATAATTTTGTCTTGATTTCATGTTCTGAGATTATTTTTAAATGGTGACTATTGCAATTCAAATTGATGTTTTTTAATTAACTTTTAAATTGAAGTACTATCAATTAGTTGGAGAGCAGAGAGGCATTTTACAATTGAAAAATCATTTGACGATTATTAACTATTCAACAACATTATTGCCCCCATTATCTTCAGAATAACATCAGGTCATTAATTACAAACATGGAAATATAATTGCAAATAAATTGGTGCAGAATTATTACAATTATCTCTTTACGATTTCAAGCACTTTCTTATGAGAATGTTTTAATTGTTCCTTTTGTTTCTCATTAATGAAAGACGTAATCCCATTAAATCCCCGGGAAATGCCACTTCAAACAAATTAGAACCATGCAGAGGAAGAAATTTCATTTTTCCATGATGAGCAAGTTTACATATGGCAGGGAATGTGAAACGTGCAAAATAATTACTTTATTAGAGACACACTGAGTTCCTTTACCTTGGGAATCTATAGCCAAGTGTTGATCATCCTATTTCTCTCAGTAGCTAATTAAAATATCATCCTATTTACCAATAAATAAATAAATAAATATTTCTTCCAATTTTTAAAATAAAATGCAGGATTCTTTCCATTGCCTGCTGAGCCAGAATATTTGAAACTGCAAAATCAAAGCAAAGGATTGATGTGTTTTCTTTACACTCATCAATGTTTGAACATTTTGGAATTGATATTGCCTGAGTAAAACAGTGACATGAATAACTCGATTGAAAAGAATCAACACTCAATTATGTGAAAAATCCATTAAAAACATTGCATGCCCTATGATTCTGTTATTGAAAATTGGTCGTATAAATATGCAGTTAAAAAGTTAATGGAAGCCCTTTTTGGACCATTTAATTTTACACTGCTACATCATGCTAAAAACATTCCAGGGCCATGTAGCTGTTGCATTGGACATCGATAAAGAAATAAATAATCAATTTGATAAGTAACTATTTTCCCTTTCCTTATTCCTGTTCTCCAAGTGGCTCATCGTCATTGAATTTCATATATAACCACTGTACTAGAACAGGGAACATCATGAGCGCTGTAAATACGCTTCAATCTGACTTGAATTGCAGACTGGTCCATTCCTGTGCCTTCCCTACCTTCGATCCACTCACTCATTTGCGGTCAAATCCACGTGCAAACAATCAACAGACTGTCCACAAATAACAACCGGGGATATCAGCACAGGGAATGCATTCCTATTTCGTGCACATCAGGAGAGAAATCTAACTTGCTTCCACTACTTTTCTTTCATTACGGTTAATGTATTGACTTCCGCGAGCTGGTTGAATGAGGAAAAGTGAGATGATGAGATGACGCGAAAGTAAAATGTAACGAGAAGATGCCTCCAAGCATACGTGTGAGATATAGTCCATGTGGAAATTAGGCTGGAAAAGAAGCCTGACGAGTTTATAGGTTCCTTCCACATTTGTAGAACAAGTGCACAGTGCACAAGGGACAATGATGGGCTAAGGATGATGGAGGCAGAACTATTGAGTTCCATGGTGTCTCCAGCTAGAGGAACGCCAGCCCAGAGATAATGGGCTGGAAGCAGCATTCAGACATTTTTGGGAGGGGAAAAGTGTTTGGGATATTTCATTCCAGCCACTCTGCACCCCTGAGCTTCAGTTCTAAAAGTTAGTAAAGAGGAAAGGAAAAGTATGTGGCTAGAATGACGATCGAACAGAGCAAATGGGAGGAGTGCAGGCCTTGCAGGCTGTGTGGACAAGACCAGAGACCAGGGCAATTTGAGAACTGCATGACTCCATGATTTAGCACCACAGGTATCACAGTGGCTCCATTAACACATTTTAATCTTGCCTGCCTGTCGGGAGACATATTTCTGTACATAATGCCCAATTTGACTCTTCATCATAAATCTGTCCAACACTGTTAGTTTCCCCTGGAGCAGGTAATTGTAATGAAAACAAGTTTATTATTGTAGACATTGTGCGATGTAAATAGACAGCAAGATTCTTGCTTGTTGCAGCCAAACAGGTCATTGTATATAAAGACACTACATCCAAATAAAAAGCATCGACAATAGTATATTTAATTGAATTAAAAGAGAAACGATGCAGACAAAAATGATAGATAATAAATATTCACAGTTATCCTTGCAGAAAAGAAAAGTGATTTAAGTTAAACTCGTGAAAGTGTGAATGGGACGATTTTATATTTTAAAAAATTTAGAGTGACTGCACAGTAACAGGCCCTTCTGTCCCGTGAGTACATGCTGCCCAATTACACTCATGGAACGATGAACCTATTAACCCCTGTACATCTTTTGAACGTGAGAGCACCCGGAGGTTACCCACTGGGCTGGGTGGAGAACATACAAACTCCTTACAGTTGGCAGCCAATTTGACCTTGCCTCACCAATTTGCTGGTTAACCAAACTGATGGACCATCGATAACTCCAAATGACTGGAAGTTATGTAAACATGACAGACTTTTATTAGCAATAGGTTGGAGCCCCGACCATGCCGGTCGACTGTTCTGAATTGGGGAGGGGGCTGTGGGACAGCCATCTTTATTCAGGAATCTGTGGGAGGATCCACAGGTCCAGTTGGACAGTGGGTGTGCCCAGACAGTGCAACATACAAACACACACACCAGCAGGTAGATCAGTGGAAGAAGGTGATATTGATGATTTCTCGACCACACAGTAGGTCTGGACCAGCTTGTAGTCATTCTAGGAGACAACAACAATTGCTGTATTCCCCACTCCACTCCCTTTTTTCTCTTCTACCCTCCCACCTATATCTTATCTGTCAGCCTGTGTCTTTCCCCCTGTCACGCACCCCACCTCTCCTCTCCTCTCCCTCACCATTCCATTCTGGGGTCTGCCTGCTCATGGTGAAAGCCTCAGACTCGAAGAGCGGGTGACACACTTCCTTTAGGTGCTGCGTGACTTACTGAGTTTCCCCAGGACTTCTGTGAATTGCACGACAACCCCAGCGTCTGCACTCTTTCCTGTAACTTGCCCCTTGGCCAACCGACTCCATTCGACAGCTGAACCAGATCATGCTCTCTTCCAATCTGGGAGCTCTAGCTGGGCCGTTGCTTGACTAGGGCTGTGTGCAGAGGGACTGTTGGATCGAGCAGGGATCCTGGTTTGGAAAAGGGAGTGTTCTCAGAAAGGTGGTGAAACTGAAGAATTCTTCAGGGACAGGAGGAACCCAAAGTGAGGATAACAACTTTGAAACTTTGGTGGAGTGGAGGCAAATGAAGGTTAGGAAGTGCCAGGATAGTGGGTGAATGTAACTGGATATCCTGGGCTTCTTCAGTCCCATCTTTTCACCATGCAAAACCCCTTTTAATAACAGTGCAACAGAAAATCAGTATGCATAGCCTGCCTCTGCACTGTCCCTTCCCTTTTGTTACCATTGTCATTGATCATTTCAGCTTTTAGAAGCAATTGCTCTCTGCTTTCTGCCATCCATTCTCAACCACATTGCTGGGGGCTTTTAAATTTGTTGGCTTAACTCCATTCCAAAGCTGTTCTTTCATTTTAATCATGACTGTCACAGCAGCTTCAGTTTGCATTGATGTAATAAGAATAATACTTCTTTACTGTTTACAACTAATTCTTTTAAAGTGTCTTTAGAGCATTCCTCTGGCACATATAATGAAAGTGGATTTGCAGATTTGATAAAACAACGGCCTTCTCATGTTATTTTTTTAAATTCTCTATCTTATAGTGACTTGGATTTTACATTAAGGATGAAACAGCCAGAGCTCACCATTATATAAACCAGGCAAGGTTAGGGGAATCGGCAACCGGGAACACAGATGAGGAGGGAGAGATTTAACAGGAGACTGAGGGCGTAACCTTTTTTACCCAGAGCATGGTGGGTGTATGGAGCCGGTTACTGGAGGAGCTGCTTGACGCAGTTTAAGACTGATACATATGGGCCAAATATAGCCTGGTGGACTAGTGTGGGTGGTGCAGGCCGAAGGGCCTGTTTCTATGCTCTATGACTCTACAGGGTACATGGAACGCACTTTTGGGAGCCTACACAAGCAGGAGTCTGAATATTGCCCCTTGGTCTTCTGTTTCCCCACAAATTGTGTTGGAACAGTATTATTCATAATACAAAGACTCAGCACTGAACTCAGTTTTAGGGCATGATTAGGCCCCTTATCCAAATTAATTAATAAAGGCTGATACTTCGAAACACATACATTATTAACGGCATGATTACTGTAATTATTAACTACACCCAAACAACCAGAACGTTTAATTTTGAAAGCACAAGGTGTTATTTCTTCAGAATTTAATTGGTATTGACAATGAAATAATAATTATTTTAGATTCTCCTGAATCCTAATGCCACGTTCTGCTTTCTCACTTATTTTACCTTTGGAGCGTGATTTGCATCTGTGCCTCCTGGATGAGACTTTGCATCAATCGATGTGAATGATTCGGAAGGCCACCTAAATACCTTCCCATTCACAAATATCACAAGTCCCAGACCCAGGCACCATGGTGAATGGCACCCAGCTGAATTACAGCAAGGTTATGCTTAAAAACCCATTATAACACAGTTATGTTCTCATCACACCATTCCTTTGCTAGTGACAACAACATCGAGGTCAATTATTTTCATTTTTCAACATACAGCACTATATCAGGCCATTCAGCCCATGAGTCCGTGCCACCCAATTTACACCCAATTAACCTACACCCCCGGTACGTTTTGAATGGTGGGAGGAAACCAGAGCCCCTGGAGAAAACGCACAGACAGAGACACACAGGGAGGACGTACAAACTCCTTACAGACAGTGTGGAATTCGAACCCCAGTCCTGATCATTGGTGCTGTAAAGGCATTGAAATAACCATTCCATTATACCTTACAAGCACAAAGAAAATTCTCCTTGATGGCCTCCTCTAATAAACCATCTCTGACTAAATATCATTTGTGGAATTATCTCCAACATCAGGGAGGAAAAGATCTATCTGCTAATTTGGAGAGAAAATGTATTTGAAATCACATTGTAATTCATTCAATATGTGAAAACTATTTAATGGACAGTTATCATTCGGTAAATTTCCTGTCTGTAAGGAATGATTGTTTGGAGTTTCGAAGAATGACGGTGATCTCATTGAACCATGTAAGATCCTGAGTGGGCCTGACAGGGACATTGTTCTACTCAGCAGAGAATATTTCAACCAACAGCACAGGACAGGACAGGCCCACAGTAATGACGGGCCTGATTACCTCCTCCAGCAACTGACTAGGATTTCCTTACTCCAAAACCCTCCAGTTTTCTCTGTTCTATTTACCTTAGCTTCTCAAATATCCTATTGGACCTGCCTCCACCACCATTGCACATTCAGAATCAGAATTTATTGTCATGGACAAATCACGAAATTCGGTGTTCGCCAGCAGCGTCATTGGGCAAACATTCATATTATAACCGTCTTATGACATGACTATTAAAAAAAAATACTGCTCGGAAAGTGAGGCAGTGTCTGTGGTTCATTGATCATTCAGGAATCTGATGGCAGCAGGGAAGAAGCTGTCCTTGTGCCGCTGAGTGCTTGTCTTTAGGCTCCTGTACCTTCTCCCCAATGGTAGCAGAGTGAAGGGGACGTGGCCTGGGTGGTGGGAGTCTTTGAAGATAGAGGCTGACCTCGATGTAGATGTCCCGATGGAGTGGAGTCTGGTGCCTGTGATGTCACAGGCCGAGTTAACAACCCTCTGGAGTTTTTTCTTGTCCTGAGAGTTGGCGCCTCCGTACCAGGCAGTAATGCGACCAGCCAGCATGCTTTCCAGGGTACAGCTGTAGATGTTTATGAACAGTCCTTGGTGACATACTGACGCTTGACAAAGTACAGCCCCTGATGAGCCTTCTTTGTGATTGCATCGATGTGGAGGCTCCAGGACAGATGTTCAGAGATGTTGACACCCAGGAATTTGAAGTTCTTGACCCTGTCATTCCATGCACCCCTCACTCTGTGTGAAGAACCTACCTCTGGCATCACCCCTGTGCTTCCTCCCAAACACCTTAAAACAATGCCCCCTGGTGTTAGCCATTCCAACCTGGAAGCAGCCTCTGGTCATACACACAGTCATTGCCTCTCAGATCATCTTGCCTGCCTCAATCAGATCATGCTCACGCTCCGTCACTACTGGTGGGAGAATTGGGAACGATGGGACATGGCTACCAGATTAGATGTTAGCTCTTCATGACTGAGGTGTGTCGGAACTCTTTCCCGTACCAGGCCTGGTTGTGGATGTTGGATCATTGTGGGTATTTAAAGAGAAAGAATATTCTTTTTTGTAAAATCGGGATGTGAGGGCCACAGGGAACAACAGCGGGCAAAATGGATGAAGGCACCAATGGTAAGAGGCTTATCATAGTCACTGGGGTTTGACCTTTCCTACTGCTGTTTGAATAGGACATGCAGGTTAGGAGTCAATGTCACACTTTAACCAAACTGGCACAGGGTCAATTTATGCTGGTGTTTTAATGCTTTTAAGAAAGTGGCCTTGCCCACTTCCTCTGTGGCATCTAGTCAGCTCAACAGTTTTTGAACAGCATGGGAAGTAGAAGTAGAAGCCCATTTCCACCACCTGTGCCAGTCAATTGGAAAACCCTGGGAAAACCCACACAGGTCATGTGGAGAAGGTACAAATTCCTTTTAGGCAATGGCCAGATCTAAAACTGGGTTGAGGCCACCTGTTACAGAGTCCAGAGGACCCCCAAAACCAGTAGCAATAGATATGCACCACTCCACAGGCTGACTTAAACAAAAGTAGTTTTTAATTATATTTGAACAAGAAAACAGAATTTAACTTTAACATTACTTAACCTACCTAATTACTTAATTTCCCCTCTAATTCTAAGCGCAGGTGTGTGTAATGTATATTTAAGATTAGAAAAGTTCTTTGGATCATACTCCAATCTCACTGGTTGTAGGCAATTCTTGTACTGTGCACAAAAGTTTGCATTAACAAAGTTCACCAGTCTTTGGTGCTTAACAGGCAAATGGTTACCACTCAAGAGGGTTCTTTCTGGTTTTCAGAGAGAGATCCCTTTTCCACGATATCCGCAACTGATTCCTTCTCAATCAGTCTTGCTGACAAAACTTGCCCCCTTCAGGGTTCTCCAGATGATCCTCTTTCTTTCAGGTCACCTTTCACACTGTCAGTCTTCTCCTTTGACTAGGCAGTTTTTCAAAGTTTGCTAGCTTGTATCTCTGGAACAGATTTCTGTCTCTCTCCTCTGTTTCACTCCCTTCCTCTCTGAGAGCAAACCTCTTCACTTCTGCCTACAAAGACCACATGCTCTCCCAGGCAAGCTGTATGTCGATACTTTGTTGCCTCTTGCAAAAAGCACTCTGCAAATGTCCTGCAAATATTCTGTTTTAAGATGTGTGTGTGCAAGCTGCTCTAACAATTCTTCCCAAACCACCTCTAAATACTCTGTCACACACTGTAATGGCATTTTCCCAATGATTACACTAACCGGGCTGCCCAGAATTTAAATCAGTAATGATGGGGACTTAAGTGGGAACCTGTGATGTTTATGTTGGCTTTGGTTTTGTGGGCTTGCCTTTGCCACTCAGATACAGGGATTTGCTTCTCCTAAGGATGGGGATATTCAAAGAGTCTTCTCTATTACGTGATTTATTCACAATTGTCTCTGAGAAAATAATATATACAGACTCCATATAATAGATAAAGTAAGCTTGTGGTGGCCCCTCACAGTCCCCTCAGGGCACTTCACAAAATGAAGGACAAACAGCAGGCTGCACGAGGCCCTCAGCGCTGCCCTCCAATTGGCCACAACTAAAGGAGGCTAACTGGCCTATCAAGGAAAGCAGATCATCAATGCACCAATCTGCACTGAGGGGGTCTTTGACCATGCCCCTCAGCTTGAGAATAAAAGCAGGACTGTGAGCCCAATAAAGATCAGTATTAACTACACCCACCTGGGGTTCTTGTCATTCTTTCTGGGAACAGCGCGTTCTTTGTGAGCCAACCTGCACACATCTATAACCTCTCCTTCACTATAGGCTCCACAGAGCCATAGTCTATAGCAGCTAGCCAAAGCTAATATTTACAATACCCTGTACATCTAAATTTCACATTGTCATATTTTTTGATTTAAAAAATAGCACACTTCATTTTATATGTGTCAAGTCAAAAGCATTGTCCTGTATGCAATGTCGTCACATTTTGCAATTTACATTTAAATTATGCTTCAGATGCAGCCCATATAAGATCATTCGGCATTCTGGACAACAACCTTGGTTTCTCTCTATTTTTTTTTTGCAGTTTTAACATTATCACTTTCATGAGATCAAATTTTTCAGCTGACTTACCCAGAACACAATCGCTAGGTTTTTACACCAATCTTTCCACAAGAATTCAGATTCTGTTACTTTCTGAACGACAAGTCTGTTGTGGTTCCGACACTGCACAAAATGGTGGAGGAACTCAGCATGTGAGAAGTGCCTTCGCGTTCGCAAAATATGCTCGAGACAAAAGTTGAGAACAAAGAACATTTATTTATATTTACAACATTGCAAGGTTGGGTACTCTCCCCTTACCTCGGGAAAGTACCCCGAGGGCGGGAAGCCTCTTTGTTTTTATACAATTTTTACTTCACCTCCCTTTACATTTGTCTTACGTTTGTCCTTCTTGGATTGGTTTGGCACTTTTCTCTATTCGTCTGACTCTTGACTGACTCCAATTTTCTCTTATCCCGTGCTCACACCTCCTTTCCCCACCCCCCTATTAAACAAGCTCTTTGTGTGTGCGTGCATATTTCTATGTCTGCTTAAATTCCTCTGTTATCTTGTTTACTCTGTTCTGCTTTTTCATGCGCCATTTTACACAAAGAACATTTTAG
The DNA here is from genome assembly GCF_036971445.1 of Narcine bancroftii. Taxonomy (NCBI): domain Eukaryota; kingdom Metazoa; phylum Chordata; class Chondrichthyes; order Torpediniformes; family Narcinidae; genus Narcine; species Narcine bancroftii. The sequence goes on along the minus strand of NC_091474.1, from coordinate 70,815,111 downwards.
CTTTCTTCTTGCTTTTTCTTTCTACCTTCTATAACTGTTTCAGAACTCCTACCATTAAAATAATAACGGTTTCTAAACTCCTACAAGCAGGACCGGCAGCCTTCATGGAAAGGAATGTACGGTTGACGTTCCAGTCCAGAATCCCAGCACTGTCCCGAAATGCTGACTCGTTATTGCTTTCCACGGACCCCCTGAGACACTCCAGCACTTGGTATGTTGCTCCAGTGCTCCAAAAACTCCTTATTTACCTTCTGTGATTTCCTTTGTACCTTCCATTCAACTTCTCTTGAAACCAAATACCCCACAGCAGATTTACCAGGTATCTACGTGCCTCGTGAACATTGACCTGTCCAGAGCATCTCCTTTGTCATGTTGATGAGCTTGCAACACGTGTTGGGCTCGTACGTAGAAGTTCTGAACCTGTTTCCTGTCCTGGAGTTAAATCAATGAAAATGAACGCCAACCATTTTTGTTCCTTGTAAAATGGAACCAATGAATATATTTAGAAAAATAAATAGAAAATAATTGTAAATAGGGGATCACGACTGGTGTAGCAATTAGCACACAATGCATTTACAATGATCGGGACTGGGGTTCAAATCCCACACTGTCTGTAAGGAGTTGGTAAGTTCTCTCTGTTTCTACTTGGGTTTTTCTGGGGGGCTCCGGTTTCCTCCCACCCTTCAAAATATACCTGGTTTTAGGTTAATGAGGTGTAAATTAGCGGCATGGACTTATGGCCTGTTACTGTGCTGAATGTCTAAATTTAAAAAAACCCTAGCCCAAACTTGGTAGGGGAAATGATTCTCTAATGAACTAAGTGTGTCATTCTTACTTGATGAGACCCAAATTGAAATCTATTATAAATTGAAAATGAAATAGCCTATTAGAAGATGATCATGATCTTTTACAATTCAGAGACAAAAAGATTGGTTGATCAAGGGCAAGGTAACTTGCTAAAGCATCCCCAGCAGAAATTTGAACATAATCCAGCATAAGTTTAGATATTTACTTCTTCAATACAAAAGTCAAAGGAACTAAATAACTGTAATTTTGACTGTTGAAGCAGAATTAAAATTAAGAATCAGGGAAAAGGGAAGCAAGGTAGGAGAAAGGTGGAGTGAGAGGTAGTCAGTGTAAAAATACACAGGATTAGTTTCAATATCCAGCATTTAGGTCACAATGTTAAAAATTACGCACCTGTTACTGGCTGATAATGTCGCCCTATTTACCTCTTGGCACAGGTCAGCCCCTGTGGCTCAGGAGGGTAGGGAAAGGAAGAGGAGGGCAATAGTCATAGGAGACTCAATAGTTAGGAGGGCAGATAGAGGATTCTGTAGACAGAGTAAGCAGAACAGGATCGTGGTTTGCCTCCCTGGTGCCAAGGTCCAGGATGTTGCTGTTTGTGACCAAGATATCCAAAGTGGGAGGGAGATGAGCCAGAGGTCGTTGTACACGTAGGTACCAACAACGTAGAGAGGAAGACAGAAGATGTTCTGAAAAGTGAGTACAAGGAGTTAGGTAGGGAGTTGAAAAGAAGGACCTCAAAGGGAGTAATCTGGGGATTACAGGCTGTGCCACGCAACAGTGGGAGCAGGAACAGAATGAGGTGGAGGATGAATGTGTGGCTGAAGGGGTGGAACAAGGGGCAGGGATTCAAGTTTCTGGATCACGGGGACCTTTTTTGGGGGAGGTTGAACCTGTACAGAAAGGACGAGTTGCACTTGAATCCCAGGGGTACCAGGATCCTGGTGGGGACATTTGCTAAGGCTACTCGGGAGACTTTAAACTAGAATAGTTGGGGGGAGGAAATCAAGTGAAGGAGAACAGCAAGGAGGCTAGATTGCAAATGGAGAAAGCTTGTAAACAAAGTTGGGGGGGGTGGTGGATAGGCATGTGATAGAGAAGGGAGATACTCTGTACGAAGATGGAGGGAAGATGATAGAAAAATAACATAATAGAGTTGTTTATAAAGATAGGGGCAAACAGAGAATAAGAAATGGGAAATCTCTGAAATGGATATATTTTAATCCTGGGAGCATTGTAGGGAAGGTGGATGAGCTGAGGGTATGGATTGACATGGCAGTATGACATGGTAACAATTAGTGAAGCATGGTTGCAGGAGGGATGTGATTGGCAGCTAAATATTCATGTATTTCATTACTTTAGGTGTGATAAAATTGGAGGGGCAGGAGGGGGTGGTGTAGTATTGTTTGACAGAGGAATGGGAAAGGGGTAGTCACACTTATAGGGGTGCATTATAGACAACCTAATGGGGAATGAGAACTAGAGGAGGAAAGTTGTAGGGAGAAGGCAGATATTTGTAATAAGCACAGGGTTGTGATTATGGGAGATTTTAAAATTGGGAAATCCATTCTGTGAAAAGGCTGGATGGATTGTAATTTGTAAATGTGTGCAAAATGGTTTTTTACAGCAATACGTAGAGGTACCGATTAGAGAAGGGGCAGTGTTGGATCTTCTGTTGAGAAATGAGATAGGGCAGGTGTTGGGGATCACTTCGGGTCCAGTGATCGTAGTGCCATTAGCTTCAATGTAATTATGAAAAGGGATAGATCAGGGCCTAGGGTTGAGGTTTTCGAGTGGGGAACAACTAGATTTGAGGAGATGAGAAATGATTTATGAGGAGTGGATCGGGACGATTTGTTTTATGAGCAGGATGTAATTTAGAAATGGAGGTCTTTTAAAAGAAAGATGTTGAGCGTACAAAATCTTTGTTCCTGTTAGGTTAAAAGGAAGAGTCAAAAGTTTGAGAGAACTGTGGTTTTCAAAGGATATTGGAAACTTGGTTTGAAAAAAGAGGGAGATGTACAATAAATATAAGAGACAATGAATAAAGAAGATGTGTGGAGAACACATTGAATCATAAGAAAGAAATTAGAAAATCTAAAGGAAGGTACGAGGTGGCTTTACCAACAGGGTGAAAATAAATCCAAAAAGTTTCTATAAATGTGTTAATAGCAAAAGGAGATTGAGGGATAAAATTGATCCCTTAGAGAATCGGAGCAGAAAACTGTGTGTAGAGCCAAATGAGATGGGGGAGATATTGGACAAGTTCTTTTCTTTGGTATTCACTAAGTTGAAGGATGTTGAATTGTGTGGGGTAAAGGAAGCAAAGAGGGTAATTATGGAAACTATAGGGATTAAGAAAGAGAAAGTAATGGAGCTTTTGAAGCATATAAAGGTGGTTAAGTCTCCTGGTCCTGATGGGATTTTCCCCAGGACCTTGAGAGAAGTTGGTGAAGAAATAGCAGCGGTTCTGACAGTGATTTTTCAAATGTCACTAGTGTTACAAGATCAAACCAGCAACCACAAAGAAGGCATATCACACAGGGGTAAAGATGAACAATGACTTCATTAACAAAAAATTCACCTTCAAACTTTTATTCAAAATCTTCCCTTTTATAACAATGCCCACTGGTTACTATGCAAATTCCTATAACAGTGTCAAACTATTAAATTCCCCAACCTAAATATAACATATGTTATTAAAGTCTAAGTTATATTTCCAACCAGCCCACAGAAAAACCTAGACACAAAACACACAAGACTCACAGAACTTTGATCTCAACCGAAGCAAAAATCATAAACAAGATTCAGTTTGTTTGGTAAACTGAACCCAAAAGATCTTTGAGAGAGAGAGAGGGAGAGAGAGAGAGAGAGAGAGAGAGAGAGAGAGAGAGAGAGAGAGAACAAAATTCAAAGTTGTCATGTTGGTTGCAGAGAGAGGAACAATTGGCTTGGTCCAGATCCTTCTGGCTGCCTTTGTAGTGTTCATCCTTTTTGAAATCCCAACATTCTAAACTGTCCTCCAGACCATGACTCTGGGCCGCCTTCCACTCCACAGCACCACCCAGTGGTGGTTTATTGTCCAAGTCCACAAATTTTTAGATTATTTTTCTGCACATGCTCAGTCCGTCTCCCACTCTCTCAGCAGTTCACCTTCATCTTGGCTCTTAAAGGCAAACTGTCACTTTTTAACATAAAACCACACAAGACATAGGCCATTACACAACACAGAACTCTGTAACACTAGAGATGGGTATAGTGGCGGAGGATTGGCGAATTGCACATGTGATTCCTTTGTTTAAAAAGGGTTTGAGGAGCAAGTCTGGCAATTATAGGCCTGTAAATTTGACGTCTGTGGTTCGTAAGTTAATGGAAAGCGTTCTTAGAGATAATATATATAAGTATCTGGAGAGACAGGGTCTGATCAGGAACACTCAACACAGATTTGTGAGTGGAAGGTCATGTTTGACCAATCTTGTTGAATTTTTTGAAGAGGTGACTAGGAATGTTGATGAGGGTAGAACAATGGATGTTATCTATATGGACCAGTAAGGCCTTCAATAAGGTTCCTCTTGGAAGGTTAGTTGGGAAGGGTCAGTCATTAGTTATTAATTTTGAGATAGTCAAATGGATTCAACAATGGCTGGAAGGGAGATGCCAGAGAGTCGTGGTGGATAACTGGCTGTTAGGCTGGAAGCCTAACAGTGGTGTGCCTCAGAGATCAGTATTGTTTGTTATATACATTAATGATCTGGATGATGGGGTGGTAAATTGGATTAGTAAATATGCAGATGATACTAAAATAGGTGGAATTGTGGATAATGAAGAAGGTTTTCAGATTGCAGAAGGATTTGGACTGCTTAGCAGAGTGGACTGAAAGATGGCAGATGGAGTTTAATGCTGAGAATTGTGAAGTGCTTCATTTTGGAAGGAATAATCAAAACAGGACATACGTAGTAAATAGGAGGGCATTGGGGAATGCAGTGGAGCAGAAAGATCTAGGAATAACAGTGCATCATTCCCTGAAGGTACAATCTCATGTGGATAGGGTGGTGAAGAAGGCTTTTAGTATACTGGCCTTTATAAATCAAAGCATAGAATACAGGAGTTGGGAAGTGATGTTGAAACTGTTCAAGGCATTGTTGAGGCTAAATATGGAATACTGTGTGCAGTTCTGGTCACCAAATTATAGGAAGGATATCAACAAGGTAGAGAGAATGCAAAGAAGATTTACAAAAATGTTACCTGGGTTTTCAGAATCTAGATTACAAAGAAAGATTGAGCAGATTTGGTCCTTATTCCTTCGAGTGTAGAAGGTTGAGGGGGGATTTGATAGAGGTATTTAAGATTATGAGGGGGATGGATAGAGTTGATGTGGATAGGCTTTTTCCATTGAAAGTAGGAGAAATTGAAACAAGAGGAAAAAAGTTTAGAAGTAACATGAGGGGGATCTTCTTCACTCAGAGAGTGGTGGCTGTGTGGAATGAGCTTCCGGGAGAAGTAGTGGAGGCAGCAGGGTCCATTTTGCCATTTAAGAAAAAATTGGATAGGTAGATGGGGAATGGAGGGTTATGGGTAGGGTGCAGGTAGGTGAGACTAGAAGAGAGTACTTAGTTTGATGCAGACTAGAATGGCCAAGATGCTCTGTTTCCATGCTGTAATTGTTATATGGTTATTTATGACCTTCAACAGGTTCTGGTACTTTTACACTCAGGAAGGTCTTCGTTGGTTTCAGGGAGAGAGATATTCATTGTTCGTTGGACACACAAACAAACTGATCTCCTTCAATCAACCACTTCAGTGTCTTGCCGAAGAAACTTGCCCCCCTCTTGGGTTTTTCCAAAAGATAACCTCTTCTGGATTACCAGAGATAATTCTTTCTTCCTCCTAGTTCAGGAGAAACACATCAACCAACCAAGCTGTTGGGCACTGCCAGTTGCCCCGATAATTACAGAGACAAAGACTGAGGGGAACGATAGGCTTTATTACACACAAGACTGCTGGCCCGGGTCCTAGCTAGGCAAGTGCAGGGAAGGAAAAGGTGGAAGACCTTTATGGCCTGGGTCACAGGGGAGGAGTCCAGGGGGGAGTCTAGGAGAGGATGTCATCAGGAGGGTGGGCCAGCCCGTGCCTGTATTGGCAAGTACATACAACCATATCATTACACAAGCCTCTGCAATTGACTACAGAGATTTATAATAGGCTGAACTCGAAACGCAAAACCCAAATTCAAATGGGGTGTTTACCAATTCTCCCAATTTTCAGCCTTCACCTCAGACTGCTGCGGAAAAACTGACTCTCTCTCTCACTCTCAAGAAAAGCATGGATGAATTCCTCTGTTGGCAAAAACACATGGCCCTTCCTGAAACAATAAAATATCGTTCTTGATCCTGGACACTGTGTAAACATGCTGTGCATTTAACATGTACCGGTGAAAACCCTTCCCCAAGGCAGTTCCATTGTCTCTGTAAAACACTGTAGACTTGCACTCATTTTTGCATTCCAAATGAGATGTTGGTTTGTGAAATGTAACTGAGATATCTCTTTGTGAAGTGTGACCTAAATTAACACCCCCCCCATCCCGCCACAATCTATACCTTTTAAAGATATATTTTATCATAAACTTATTAACTTATTCCATAACAACACAATACTCCAAATTTGGCCTCATCCGTGTCTTATACAAGTTTAACTATATAGCCTATCTCCTGGGCTCAGTACTTTGATTTATGAAGGCCAATATGCCAAAAGCTCTCTTTACAACTCTATCTACCTGTGACACCATTTTCAGGGAATTATGTATCTTTATTCCCAGACCCTTCTGTTTTACGGCACTCCTCAGTGTCCTGCAAATTCCCGTGTAAGTCCTTTCTTAGTTTGTCCTTCCAAAATGCAACACTTCACACTTGTCTGCATTAAATGCCATTTGCCTTTTTTTTTAGCCCATTTTTCCAGCTGGCCCAGATCCCTCTGCAAGCTTTGGAAACTTTCTCCACTGTCCATATCACCTCCAATCTTAGTGTCATCTGCAAACTTGCTGATCCAATTTATCACATTATCATTCAGATCATTGATATAGATGAAAAATGACAATGGTCCAGCACTGATCCCTGAGGCACACCACTAGTCACAGGCCTCGAGTCTGAGAAGCATTATCCACCCTACTCTTTGGCTTCTCCCCTCCAGCCATTGTCGAATCCAGTTCACTACTACATCACGAATACCAAGCATCTGAACCTTCCTGACTAGACCTTGACAAAGGCCTTACTAAAGTCCATGTAGACAGCATCCACAACATTTCCTTCATCAACATCCCTGGTAACCTCCTCAAAAAGTCAATAAGATTGGTTAAAGACGACGTACCATGCATAAAGCCATGTTGACTGTCCCTTATCAGTCCATGACTATCCAAATAATGAATATCCAATCACTTAGAACACCTTCCAATAATTTGCTCACTACTGATGTCAGGCTCACCAGCCTATAATTTCCAGGGTTACTTTTGGAGCCTTTTTTAAACAGCTCCACCTCTTGCCCTTCTGATCGCTCCCCATTATGATTGTAATTACCTCCAATACTAATCCTTGCAAATCCACTGGTCATTCTGGCTCTGTGCTCCCACCCTCCACAACCTCTCAGAAACAACCACAGAGGGTCCTCCCCAAACTTCCCCATCAGCCAAACCCCTAATGCCCAAAGGCTGCAGACTGATGTTCCTGATACACAACTTGTTTCTCAATCTCCAAGTCCCTCCAACCACCCTCAATATAATGGAAATTCCATGCAGCTAATTCATTGCAAAGAAGCTATTTTTAAAAATTGGAGGTGGCCCATGAGCCCATGCCAGCCAATTACACCAATGTGAGCAATTAACCTACTGACCTCTTTCGCTTTGGAACATGGAAGGTAACTGGAGCACCCAGATGAAACCCATGTAAGCTGTGTGGAGAACGCTGTGACAGAGTATTTAGAGGTGGTTTGGGAGGAATTGTTAGAGCAGCTTGCGCGCGCACACACACACACACATTTTAAAACACAGAATCTTTGCAGGACTTTTGCATAGTCCTTTTTCAAGAGGCAACAAAGTATCGACATACAGCTTGCCTGGGAGAGCATGTGGTCTTTGTAGGCAGAAGTGAAGAGGTTTGCTCTCAGAGAAGGAGGGTGTGAAACAGAGAGGAGAGAGACAGAAATCCATTCCAGATGTACAAGCTAGCAAACTTTGGAAGGCTTCCTGGTCAAAGGAGAAGACTGGCAGTGTGAAAGGTGACCTGAAAGAAAGAGGATCATCTGGAGAACCCTGAAGAGGGCAAGTTTCATCAGCAAGACTGATTGAGAAGGGATCAGTTGTGGATGTCCTGGAAAAAGGAATCTCTCTCTGAAAACCAGCAAGAACCATCCTGAGTGGTAACCATTTGCCTATTAAGTACCAAAGACTGGTGAACTTTGTTAATGCAAACTTCTGTGCACAGTACAAGAATTGCCTGCAACCAGTGAGATTGGATTATTATCCAGAGAACTTTTCTAATCTTAAATATACATCACACACACCTGCGCTTAGAATTAGAGGGGGGATTAAGTAGTCATGTAGGTTAAGTAATAAGTTAGACTTTAATTCTGTTTTCTTGTTCAATTATAATTCAAAACTACTTTTGTTAAGTAACCCTGTGTTGTGGTGCATATCTATTGCTGCTGGTTTTGGGGGTCCTCTGGACTCCGTAACAATGTACAAACTCCTTACCCATGGCAGCAGATTTGAACCTGGGTCACTGGCACTGTAATAGCATTGTGTCAACCATCAACAGTGCTGCCCTCTAATGTTTTACTCTGCAGAGTTCTTGGACCACAAATGCAGTTAACAGCAACAAGATGTCAGGGCTGTACCTGACGGTACTAAAACCACTTCAGTTATTTTGATGTGGTGTTTTATGTGAGCAATCTTCATAAGTGAAATTCAATAAATGTTGCTTCAGTTTGTAAGCAATATTAAAAAAAACTCATTAAAATTAAAAAAACCCCAGAAAATCAATAAAATGAGCAGATTTTGGAGACATGAAATAAATCAGGAAATGCAAGGAATGGTTAGGTGTCAGGCAGCACCAATGAGGAGTTAAATTGCTGAACTCAGCAGGTCAAGCAGCGGCAAGTGGCAAGTGAGTGGTCAATGTTTCGGGTTCAGTGCTCTTATCATTCCTGAACTACACACAACAATCTGCCTGCACTTTAAACAGCGCTTGTAAAGTTGCATCTGAATGTCCCAGCTTTTACATACTGTGCCTTGGCCTGTGAAGGCAACTATGCCACATGCCTTCCTCACCACCCTATCTTGCTGCTTACTGAATAAAAGTCAATAGACAATCTGGAAGGGTTCTCTCCCACAATCCACTAGAGGATCTCGGTGAGCCCAGCAACCTCTGTGGGAGAAAAGGAATGGTCAGTATTTCGGGCCGGAACCCTTCATCTGTACTGCACGAGACCCACAACAGACTGCAGATGTTAGTATTGCCAGCTTTGGCAGCCTCTTGTGTGTCCCCAAAGGTCTCTGTTTCCAGTCACATTCCTTAGCACCCTTCCATTTCCTATATGTGTCTTAGGCTGATTTGACTTGTCGAAGTCCCGGTCAGGATCAAATTCCATCTGCCATTCTTCCACTCAACTTTCCATTTGATCTATATCCTGTGGTAAGCTTTGATAACCTTCGTTATTATCTACAACAGCACCAACATCAGTGTCACCCACAGACTTATCAATTATACCTCCCATATTCACACCCAACTCACTCCTCTCGATCAGAAACAAGAACCAGAGAAGGTGAAGAGGGATGGTTGAATCAAAGGGAATATCTTCGATAGGCTTAGAGCAAAGGCCGTAATGGGGCCTATTACAAGCATTTATGGCTGTAGCCAGAGAGGTAGTGGGTCATGCACAGCTGGCCAGATTATATGAGTAGAATAATAAAAGATGGAGCCAAATTATGATGTTACAGATTTTAAATGTTTTCCAGTTTTTATTTCAGTTCTTTGCTATTGATTTTAGTTATTCAGCTCATGGTGGTAAAATGATTGATTAGCATGAAAGGATTAATATAAACTATGCAGCAACTATAAGTAATTGTTACTGGCATTTTAAAAATCTATATGTAGTTACACAGCACAGATCAATAGATAAGTCTCATGATTGACTCTGTAGGGAAACAACAGTTAAGATACCTGACACAATCCAAAAATCTGGGGAGCTGCAGTATAATTTAAATTCTGCTGATAATCTGAAATTTTCTGCACATTGGTGATCAACTACCAGATTGTTATAGAGATTATCTTAAGGATATTTGATTTTTATTTTGATTTAAAGATACAGTGTTGTGAAACCAGAGCACCCAGAGGAGACCCTTGGGGAGAACGTTGCGCTAGCCACTGCACTATTGGTGCTGCCTGGATAACTGCCATCGTTAGTTGGTCTGAGCTTCGAAGGACTCCAGTCAAGGAAATGACCTCACAAGATGCTCTGTTGCCACACCTTCTCTTGTGACAATGAGGGATAGGCAATAAATGATGGTTGTGACAATGATGCCCAGATCCTGAAAAGGAATAAGTAAAATATTGAGCCGTAAAGAAGAATGAGGAATCTCTCTACTTTCAATTTCCCCAAAATATTTACTTCCAATGAAAGAATTAGATTACCAGCTCCCATCTAAATTTAGTCTGTCTGTCACTTTAAGGGGTGGGGGGGGGGGGGGTTAAAAAAATCAAGCTGCAAACATGCACAACTTTGGAGAGACTGAGGCAACAACTCATACAGCATGAACCAGCTTCGCCACTTTTGAAAAGAAGAGAGGAAAGGTGTTGCATTTCCTGGGACACAGGTGGAGAGAGTCATGTGAGTAGAAAACATTACAGGAACAGCAACCATCTGAGGGAACACTGTGCTGGAGAGGCTCTGTGTGCTCATGGACAATTTGATTGATTCTCCCTCTCAGGGAAATTATTGAACCCCATCGTGACCAAAGGAAAGGTCATTTTGAAGGGGAATTATTGAACCCCATCGTGACCGAATAAAAGGTGATTCTGAAGGGGAATTATTGAACTCCATCGTGACCAAAGGAAAGGCCATTCTGAAGGGGAATTATTGAACTCCATCGTGACCAAAGGAAAGGTCATTCTGAAGGGGAATTATTAAACCCCATTGTGACCAAAAGAAAGGTAATTCTGAAGGGGAATTATTGAACCTCGTCATGACCAAAGGAAAGGTCGGTCATTCTGAAGGGGAATTATTGAACCTGGTCATGACCAAAAGAAAGGTCATTCTGAAGGGGAATTATTAAACCCCATCATGACCGAAGGAAAGGTCATTCTGACGGGGCATTATTGAACTCCATCGTGACCAAAGGAAAGGTCATTCTGAAGGGGAATTATTGAACCTGGTCATGACCAAAAGAAAGGTCATTCTGAAGGGGAATTATTGAACATCATCATGACCGAAAGAAATGTCATTCTGAAAGGGAATTATTGAACCCCCTCATGACCAAAGGAAAGGTCATTCTGATGGGGAATTATTGAACCCCATCATGATTGAAGGAAAGGTCATTCTGATGGGGGATTATTGAACCTGGTTGTGACCAAAGGGAAGATCATTCTGAAGGGAAATTATTGAACCTGGTCGTGACCAAAGGAAAGGTCATTCTGAAGGGGAATTATTGAACCCCATCATGACCGAAGGAAAGGTAATTCTGAAGGGGAATTATTGAATGCCCTCATGACTGAAGGAAAGGTGATTCTGACGGGGCATTATTGAATTCCATCATGACCGAAGGAAAGGTCATTCTGACGGGGAATTATTGAACCTGGTCGTGACCAAAGGAAAGGTCATTCTGAGGGGGAATTATTGAACCCTATCATGACTGAAGGAAAGGTCATTCTGAAGGGGAATTATTGAACTCTATCGTGACCAAAGGAAAGGTCTCTTTGATTGACCTGCATCTGTATTTTAGAAGCTTCATTAAAGACATACATTTCATTTCCCCTATGCAAGGAAAAGGGGAATTTTGACAATCACTCATCTCGCACTTCATTGGCACAACTCAACAAGGATTCATGAGTTTCCGCAGTCTGGTCCCTCTGTCTCTCCCACCTCCTTCATGATTGTTTATTTCTTTGCATTAGTTTAAGAGTCTTTGTTTCAACACTGGATTTCTAAGACTGACTTTGGAATGTCTTTCCAGAATTTTTCTAAGCAGCAATGGTTTTGGGAATCTCACACACACACACACACACACACACACACACACACACACACACACACACACACACACACACACACACACACACACACACACACACACACACACACGCGCGCGCGCACACACACATACACACACACGCGCACGCACACACACACGCGCGCGCACACACACACACGCGCGCACACACACACGCGCACACACACACGCGCACACACACACACACACACACACACACACACACACACACACACACACACACACACACGCACACACACACACACACACACACTAGCATTTTTAGGAAGTTGATGAGAGTTTAAAATGTCCAATAGACCAGCAGGGTTAATCTGCCCTTACAACTCGACAAGCAGCCGATTATGAATGATACTGTGAAACAAGCCATGATTAAGGCTTATAAATTGGTTCCAGAGGCCTTCAGACAAAAATTCAGGAATTTGAGAAGATCAGTAAACCAGTTTTATATGGATTTTGCATAAGACAAAGCTGTAAGCTTTACCTGATGGTGCACATCAAAACATATAAATGGTGATTCTTTGGCTTGGCTTCGCGGACGAAGATTGATGGAGGGGGTAAAAAGTCCACGTCAGCTGCAGGCTCGTTTGTGGCTGACAAGTCCGATGCGGGACAGGCAGACACGATTGCAGCGGTTGCAGGGGAAAATTGGTTGGTTGGGGTTGGGTGTTGGGTTTTTCCTCCTTTGCCTTTTGTCAGTGAGGTAGGCTCTGCGGTCTTCTTCAAAGGAGGTTGCTGCCCGCCAAACTGTGAGGCGCCAAGATGCACGGTTTGAGGCGATATCAGCCCACTGGCGGTGGTCAATGTGGCAGGCACCAAGAGATTTCTTTAGGCAGTCCTTGTACCTTTTCTTTGGTGCACCTCTGTCACGGTGGCCAGTGGAGAGCTCGCCATATAACACGATCTTGGGAAGGCGATGGTCCTCCATTCTGGAGACGTGACCCATCCAGCGCAGCTGGATCTTCAGCAGCGTGGACTCGATGCTGTCGACCTCTGCCATCTCGAGTACTTCGACGTTAGGGATGTAAGCGCTCCAATGGATGTTGAGGATGGAGCGGAGACAACGCTGGTGGAAGCGTTCTAGGAGCCGTAGGTGGTGCCGGTAGAGGACCCATGATTCGGAGCCGAACAGGAGTGTGGGTATGACAACGGCTCTGTATACGCTTATCTTTGTGAGGTTTTTCAGTTGGTTGTTTTTCCAGACTCTTTTGTGTAGTCTTCCAAAGGCGCTATTTGCCTTGGCGAGTCTGTTGTCTATCTCATTGTCGATCCTTGCATCTGATGAAATGGTGCAGCCGAGATAGGTAAACTGGTTGACCGTTTTGAGTTTTGTGTGCCCGATGGAGATGTGGGGGGGCTGGTAATCATGGTGGGGAGCTGGCTGATGGAGGACCTCAGTTTTCTTCAGGCTGACTTCCAGGCCAAACATTTTGGCAGTTTCCGCAAAGCAGGACGTCAAGCGCTGAAGAGCTGGCTCTGAATGGGCAACTAAAGCGGAATCATCTGCAAAGAGTAGTTCACGGACATGTTTCTCTTGTGTCTTGGTGTGAGCTTGCAGGCGCCTCAGATTGAAGAGACTGCCATCCGTGCGGTACCGGATGTAAACAGCGTCTTCATTGTTGGGGTCTTTCATGGCTTGGTTCAGCATCATGCTGAAGAAGATTGAAAAGAGGGTTGGTGCCAGAACACAGCCTTGCTTCACGCCATTGTTAATGGAGAAGGGTTCAGAGAGCTCATTGCTGTATCTGACCCGACCTTGTTGGTTTTCGTGCAGTTGGATAATCATGTTGAGGAACTTTGGGGGACATCCGATGCGCTCTAGTATTTGCCAAAGCCCTTTCCTGCTCACGGTGTCGAAGGCTTTGGTGAGGTCAACAAAGGTGATGTAGAGTCCTTTGTTTTGTTCTCTGCAATGGTGATTATGACAGACTGAGAGAGCTGGTGTTAGTTGATGAAACTAAAAGGTGCATTCCTCATGACATAAAAGTCTATTTAGATAAAAAGGGAGTGGAAATTTGACAGGAAGCTGCTAAATTAGTGGAAGGGTATGCTTTAACCCACAAGGTTAAATGTGTACAAAATAGAATTTCCCAAAGGGTTTTGTGGAATACCTACTTAAGTGAGAAATTATATTGGGAAGTAGTGCTAGGGGGAAGTTGAAGGGAGGCAAGAAAAGGAAAAAAATTTCGGGTTCCCTTTGCCTCTATTGTAAGAAACCTGGTCAAGTGATAGCAAGTTGTTACATGGGGAGGAAAAAAAGAGAAAAAGAGGTAGCATTAGATGCCTGTATTCAAAAGGATGGAAAATGGGGAAACCAAAAGGGTTTCAGACCTGTTGGGAACATTAGGCATGAATTCAAATATTTTGCGTCAGAGGGTTTAGTTTAATTGAAGGGAGGGTTGGACAGCATTTTGGAGTCTGGCGATAAAACTACCATGGGTGAAATAAATTTGATTTGAGGTTTGGGGGTGCGTTCAGGTTGTTAATGAAACCTTATTATGAGGATAAGGGTAGTGGAGCACAGTCTGTATCAGAGGTATTAGTTGTTGACAGGGTTCAGGAAGTTATGGATCATAAGATTATGGAAACACAATCTTGTGAGGGTAACCTTAAAGAAACCATGGTAACTGTCTAACTCAGTAATATTTGAAAAATTTGGAGGAAAAGTTAGGCCATCTTAAATCACGAGAACAAATGCAGTTGAAAGAATTAATTTTGAAATATATAAATTTGTTTCCTGATGTGCCAAAAAGGACATCAGTGATTTATCATGATGTGGACATGGGAGAAACAAGTCCCATAAAACAATACCCATATAAATTAAACATTCAGAAGAGTAAAATCATGGATCAGGAGGTGGAATATTTGTTGAAAAATGATATTATTCGACCTTCAAACTCAGATAGGAGTTCACCTTGTATTCCGGTACCTAAACCAGATGGAACTGTTAGGTTCTGTACAGATTACAGGAAGGTTAATTCAGTAACTAAAACAGATGCTTATCCTATATACTGAGATGATAAAATTGGGAAAGATAAATTTCTTACTAAGTTGGCTTTGTTGAAGGGTTACTGGGGTGTGCCTCTAACTGAGATAGGAAATAGTATCTTGGCTTTTGTAACTCCATCTGTTTTATATGAGTATAATGTGTTAGCTTTTGGCATGAAAAATCCCCCTGCAACATTCCAGAGGATAATTAATTCTGTAATCCAAGGGTTGACACATACAGATGCTTATATTGATGACTTGGTCACAAAAAGTGACACATTGGAAGAACATCTGAGTGAATAGGACAAATTGTTTGCAATATTATACAAAGCAAACTTAACTATTAATTTAGCAAAAAGTGAATTTGAAAATGCCACTGTTACATACTTGTGTCATGTAGTTGGTCATGGCAAAGTTGCATCTATCCAAGCTTAGGTGAATGCAATTTCAGAGTTTCCTACTCCCAATGACAAGAAAGCAGTGAGAAGGATTTTAGGAATACCTGGATATTTTAGGAAATTTTGCTGAGGTTGCTCTTCCTTTAACCAATTGTTTGAAGAAAGTGGCAAATTTTCTCTGGACTAAAGTTTGTCAGACAGCTTTAGAAAATTTAAAAGAGATCCTTCCACCTATTTAAATCACCTTTAATTTTAGTCAATAAGGGTAAATAATTCAATGCCAATAAGTGATTATAATTACTATCAATAATAATCCCAAATATTTAATATGTTCAGACCATTTAAACTTCACAACTTGTTTACACCACAAATAATCCATATCAGCTAAAAGCATAAATTCACTCTTCTCCCAATTTACTTTATTATCAGACAATGCTCCACATTATTCCAAACATTTATGTAAAATCTCCAGAGATTGCAGGGGATGTGTTAAATATGTCAAAACATTATCTGCAAACAAATTTATCTTATATTCTTCAGAATTAACCTTAATACCTTTAATAGCGCTATCCTGCCTAATTATCTGTGCCAAAGGTTCAATAATCAATACAAACGGAGCTGGTGACAAAGGGCAGCCCTGTCTAGTCAACCTAGTTAATGTGAAAGGCAAAGACATTTGTCCATTTGTCACCACTCTCACAATGGGGTTTTTATATAAAGCCTTAATCCAACCAGTAAAAAGAGGCCCAAACTTAAACTTATCCAAAACCTTAAACAAAAAACCCTATCAAAGGCCTTTACAGCATCTAAATAAATTACCATCGCTTGGTCAGATTGCTGCCGAGAAATATTAATTAAAAAAATTAATTTTACTACATTATCTGCTGAATAACAGTTTTTAATAAAACCTGTCTGATCTACATGAACTAAATCAGGTAAACATTTAGCCAGTCTATTGTCCAGAACCTATAATCCACACTTAACAAGGAAATAGGTCGATAAGACCCCACCTTCAAAGGATCTCTATCCTTCTTAAGAATAACAGTAATAATTGCTTTACAAAAAGAATCTGGAAAAGAACCATTTTTCTCCACCTGATTTAAAATCTCCATCAGCAAAGGAACTAATAAGTCTTGAAATTCCTTATAAAATTCATAAGTATTCCCATCATCACCTGGAGATTTACCACCCAGCATAGATTGAAGTGCATCTATTATTTCTTTAGCAGTAAAACAAGCATCCAATTCCTTAACATCCTTATCATTTAAGGAGGGTAAGGGTAAGCCAGATAAAAATTCATCAATATTAACTTCATTTTGCATTACCTCAGATGCATAAAACATACAAAACTCATCATTAATCTCTTGAGGTTTATATGTAACCCTCAAATGATGCTGAATAGCATTTATTGTCTTGATGCTTAACTGCAATGCTAACACTTCATGGGCTCTCTCCCCTAATTCATAATACCGTTGCCTACTTCCCTGTAAAAGCCTTTCAAATTTATATGTTTGTAATGAATTATACTGTAATTTCAAATTAACTAATCGTATTTTTTAATCTTCCATCGAAACATGTAGCAAATCTTTCTCCAGAATCTTTATCTCCTTCTCCAACTTATCAGCCTCAGCCATTTGCCATTTCTAAACTTTAACCGTATAACTGATAATCTGTCCTCATAAATTAGCGTTCATAGCATCCCACAAAACAAATGTAGAATCAACTGAACCCACATTTATCTTCAAAAATCGCTGAATTTGTTCATGCATGCATTTACAAACTTCCAGATCTTTCAATAAAAAACGAATTGAAACACCATTGGTGAACATTCTCCATCCTGTCTGAGGCACTACAAGTATCAACAACAAGGAGTGATCGGATAAAATCCTAAATTTACATACAGCTTCAGAAATTTGATCTTGCAGTTGTGCCGATGCTAAAAACAAATCTATTCGAGAGAAGGAATCATGACAAAATGATAAGTCTTTTTCCTTAGGGTTCATTTTCCTCCATATATCAACTAAATTCATCTCCTTCATTAGTTCCATCAACTCCTTAGCCATCTTAGTTTTAATTATCGATTTCAGAGATTTGTCCAATAATGGATCTAAACAACAATTAAAATCACCTCCTATCATAATTTTATCATATGCCTGATTCAAATTTAAAAAGGGATCCACCATGAATTGTTCATCATCAGTATTTAGAACATAAACATGCATTAACATCCAACATTCAGAACAAAACTGTGCAATTAACAACTGAAAGTTTACCTGCTGCTTCAAAAACTGACTCCAATTTGAAAGGTAACTTCTTATTGATCAAAATAGCAATTCCTCTTGCTTTGGAATTAAAATAGGATGATGCAACATGCCCAACCCCAATCCCTTTCTAATTTTTGATGCTCTTAATGAGTTTCCTGCAAAAAAGCCACATCAACCTTTAATTTTTTTAATATAAGCCAATACTCTCTCTTAATCGGGTTATTCAGCCCATTAACATTAAAAGTAACAAAACTTAAATTAGCCATTTAGTAGTCCTTTAATTATCCCTCCATAAATGGTGGAGTACCTCCCCATGACATCAATACACAAAGAAATTAAGCATCTCCTCCAAAAAAGACAGAAAAATCGATTAAAAAAATACAAAAAAAAAAAATCCCCAGTGGTATTACCTCTCTCAATTATGCGGGAGTGACAGACGCCACAAAGTGGCCGAAGACCTTGGAAGTAACCACAGTTGGACCACCTCCCCCCACAGGGAACAGAGCAATCAAAGGTAATACAGTAAATCATTTCAAGTATGAAACTCTTCTTCCAAAGCAAGGTTCACTTGATCATCATCAGTACCAATATCAATCAACTGCTGAGATTCCATCTTTCATTTACCATTCTTCCCCTTCGGAATAACTGCTGAGAAAATTTATTTGAATTTTGACCCTGCATCATCCGCTAAATTGCATCATCAGAAAAAAATTGAGACTGATAATCCCCATAAAACTTTTAACACATCAAGGTAACGGAAAGCAAATTTATAACCCTTCCTCTAAAGAACAGCTTGAGGCAAATTAATGATGGGTGGGCTCAGATCAGCATGCATAATTGTTCTCCTTGGTCAGGATTAGATTGACACAACTGAACGCAAAGTCGGTGCCGGTGTGGTGGACACCTTATAGATGGACCGTCGCTGAGGCCTGGGTTGAATAGAAATTGGATCCGCAGGCTGCATTGTCAAGGTAGGCCGAGATTCTTCTGATATGGTAGCTGATTTAGTGGCCGTTTTTTTAGCAGCTTGAGTTTTAATTTTCCTCATTGCTACTAGTTAGAAACTTCAATTATATAATCTACAATTTTTCAAATAATTTTAACACTTTTATATGGGATTTTAAAAGTTCTGCCAGGAGGGGGTGTTTTTCCACATCTTCTCCCTAAGCCATCATGCCACGCTCACCACCCCCCACCTCCCCATTTTGGAATTCTTGAAAATGAAGCAAAGGTTTAAAATTCCAATTTAGCGGCCTGATCTTCATGTGCCAATTTTGCCATCTGTAAACATCAATTGATACCTTTAGAAGAATGAGAGGGGATCTTATAAAAATGTATAAAATTATGAAAGATAGAGATAAGTAAGTTGTTCCCATTGGTGGGGGAGGCTAGAAGTGGGGGACATATCCTTAAGATTCAGGGGAGTAGATTGAGGTTGGAGATGAGGAGGATGTGCTTTTCCCACAGGTGGTGAATCTGTGGAATTCGCTGCCCATACTGAAGCAGTAGAGGTGACCCAAATGGTTATATTTAAGACAAGGTTAAGTAGATTGTTATATAGTAGGGGGAATTAAGCGATATGGGGAAAAGGCAGGCAGGTGGAGATGAGCTGATCATCAAATTAGCCATGGTCTCACTGAATGGCGGAGTAGACTGGACTGGCCAGATTTTTAAAATTTACAGCCCAATTACACCCAATTAACCTACACCACTTGGTATGAACAGTAGGAGGAACCCAGAACCCTGCGAGAAAACCCACACAGACAAGGGAAGAACATGCAAAGTCCTTACAGGCAGCACGGGATTTGAACCCTGGTCCGATCCCACTCACTAGTGCTGTAACAGCGCAGCGCCTACCACGGCGCAGCACCTACCACGGCACCAACCACGGCGCCAACCACGCTGACCTCCTTCTGCTTCTACTTATATCTTCTTATGATTCTTAGAACACGAGATCATTAAACCATTTACATTCAAGTGTTTCACCAGGAGCTTTTAAAGGGTTTCCCATGGTCCAGATATGAAGAAATGAGCCATTTTATTATATGGGAATCAGGCTAGCTCTCAGAGTTGCTCTGTGATAGAATCTCTGCTTTGGAACTCCAGTAAGAAAGAAAAATAAATATAAAGTTCTAGCAGAACAATTTTAAAATAAATAAAGTCTCCATCAAGAAATACAAGAACTCAGTGTCAAAATGTATTCTGCTTGCTTGCTCCAGTGGTTTGAACTTGTCAGCCAGACTCGATCCTGTGCAACGTTTTCACATAAATTACGTATTTTTTAATGAAAACTCTGAGATAAATGTGAAACCTCAGTGGCAGTTACTGACTTCAAATTGACTCTAATATTTTACTCAATGTTCCCATAAAACAACTCACTTGACACGTTTGAATGAAAGGACGTTAGTCTTCCACTCAACCTTGTGGATGTGATCTCATAGCACGTGCAGGACTATTTTACTTCTGGGAAAAGACAAAGATTTTTCACTTGGGTGAAAATGGAACATGGATTAAGATGGCATTTTGCTGTCACAGTTTTGGACACTTGCAGTGATTGGGGTTGTTCTGTGCAGATAGTGCTCCCCCTTGTCTAATCGTGAACTGTAAACTATGGTTGGAGCTTTTGCATTATTTGTGACAGATAAGATGATATAATTAAGATAAGGGAAATTGCGCCATCATGTAAAAAAGCTCCCAGTTCAATGCAGCTTCTGCTCAACTCAAATGACAAGATAATGGAAGAGGATTGCCTCATTAGTGCAGAATGTTATTAAATAACGTTATTAAATAGCTATATGAAGATAAATTAAGCAGCCAAATGAGCGATCAACTAGTTTCCCATCTGTCTACCTCGTACCTTTCAACATTATTAGGTTTTGATGTTACGTGAAATGCTCATATTTTAGGAGAAGGTTTCCTGCTTTGAAAAGAGCCAGAACTGTTTCTGTGCACATTCGTAACAGATCTCCTTTTGCTCTTTTTTTCATTAGTTTGTAATATATTTTCACGTTTTATTCTTCATAAAGATGGTTGAACACAACTGTGCCAGGGTTTATGAATCAATAAATATTTCATCAAAAGCATTGTGTCATTTCTCTGCCATGTATTAAACATTATTTTCCAAATTTGCAGTCACCTCAAAGAAATCTACAGTGGAGCTGACTGCTCTGTGATCTGCCTTCCTAATTCACAGAACAAAAGATTCTCTTGAGCAATGATCTCATTGTACATCCTGGGAGCAATTTATATGCTGTGTATTGTCTCCAGTTCCAGGACAAGGAAATTGGTGTCCTTCGTTGAGACAATATCCTTGTGCTGATACCTGGTGAAGGCCACACCGCAGGCTATGCTTTAAGTGGGAAGAAATTCTGGCTAAGGGCCTTTGGATTAAAGGAAATCACAACACATGTTATACCCCTTTCACTTAACAGTGAGCAAAGATTAATTGAGCAGCACATTAAATCAAACTTTTTCAGTCAATGTCAAGCAGCCTCGGTGATTTTTATTCTTGGGATTTGTTTCCTAATAGATGGGTAAACTGCTGAAGCTAAACCATATTTGCACTGAAACATGAATCTCCAGGATTGCTAAATCAGATTTTTCTGGAGAAAATAAAGACTGAGAAGGCTGCAACTTAGATTTTCTTGTCAATACACTACTCTATGATCTGTAATGTGGTTTTTTTAGGAACATGTAATATAATTTTGATCCTTTTGTTTGGAAATAGATATTTTATCATAACATTCTAATCTGTAATATTTAGTGTGATCACTGAATCAATTGAAATATCTTCTTCCACCCATTCACTTTCCATCCATGCTCTTCATGCAAGTTTATTACCTGACTATATATACTGTACAGCCAGCCAAAACAACATTTCTCCAGACCATGGTGCACATATATACACAAAAACAATATGCAACACATAATAATCATATATATTCATTAAAATATCATCTAAAATGAATAAATATTTTGGAATAATTTATTAATTTCATTTATGAGACCCAAATTTGCAGGATACCATTCGTCAATCTCACAGCTTACAGGAAGAAGCTATTTCCCAGCCTGACAGTGCCTCTTTAATGGTACTGGGTCAAAGATACGGTATCCTGGATAAAAAGGGTCCTCATAATTTTTTGAACCCCATTTTAAGCAATGCTCTGATCTGAACCTTTGCAGCGAGCATACCATGCAATGGTTCAGTCAGACAGAGCACTCTCATAGGTGCTTTTGTAAAGGACAAATCACTTGAGGCAAGTGCCAGCAACTAGAACTGCATGTAAGAGCTGCCATACCAAAGGGTGAATGGTGATGCGGTGACAAGGATGTTGTTCTGGGCAAAATTCAGATGCATTCTCTGCAGTAGAAGTAACAAGTTACGAGACATTATAGAAGTAACAAAGTAGAATGCCAATGTTACATTCTCAATACAGGAATTAAGATATTTAATTAAAGATATTTAAGATATTTGATTAAAATTATAAGGTTTAAATGCCATGTCAAGAGATGTGTTAGTGTCATAATTGTGGAGTCAAAAGATACACAGAAACAGGCTCTTCAGCCCTGCTCATCCATACCAACCAGGATGTCGATCTAAACTTGTCCCATTTGCATGTCTTTGTCCCATACCCCCAACAACTTCCTGCGGCAGCTTGCTACATTTGCCACCAACCTCCAGAACAATAGGACAGAGAATAGAGCAGGTAGAGGAACTGATTTTGCAATGTGTAGTGAGAGGCACAGGCAAGGGAAAGAGAATAAATGTAGTCAGCTGCAATGCTGAAATATGTTGGCTTCAGTGCAAAATGTATTAGGAATAAGGGAGATAGAGCATTGCTCAGGGATATGAAAGCTGTGGAGCGACTGTCAACTGGGTCAATGTGGGTGGAAGTCAGAGGCTGCAATCACTCTATAGGCCCCCCAAATAGCCCTCGGATACTGGGGAGCAAATAGGAAGACCGATCTTGCAATGATGCAAAACTAAGAAGGTCTGCTCCGTCAAACCTCCCTGACTAAACTGTTCTCACATCTAGTTCCAAGTTCCGGCCTTGTCTCCATATCCCATGATACCCTGACTAATTAGATACCTATCGATTTCCCCCAATGATCGGGCCTCCACAGCTGCATGTGACCATGAATTCCACAAATCCACTACCCTCTGGCTAAAAAAAATTCTCCTCATCTCTGTCCTCATGGCTCTGAGAATGGTAGGTTGTGCTTACCAAATCATAGTTGTTTTGGGAGGTTACAAGAAAGTTGATGAAGGAATGGCTGTGGGTGTTGTCTACATGGACTTTAGTAAGGCCTTTGACAAGGTCCCACCTGGAAGGTTAGTCAGGAAGGTTCAGTCACTCGGTGTTCATGGTGAGATTGTAAATTGAATTAGATATTGGCTTTATGGGAGAAGGCAGAGAGTGATAGTGGATGATGGCTTCTCAGACTGGAGGCCTACGACTAGTGGTGTGCCTCAAGAATCGGTATTGGGTTCTTTGTTGTTTGTCATCTACATCAATGTCTAGAGGATACTGTGGAAAATTGGATCAGGAGGTTTGCAGATGATACAAAGATTAGAGGTGTAGTGGACAGTGATAAAGGCCTTGCAGCGAGATCTGGACCAAATAGAAAAATGGGCTGCAAATTGACAGGAGGTAAGGTTTTACATTTTGGAAGGAAAAACCAAGGTTGGACATACATGGTAAACTGAGGAATGTGGTAGAACAGAGGGATCTGGGAATATGGATATATAAGGTCATATTGCGAGCTTTTGGCACATTGGCCATCATAAATCAAAGTATTGAGTGTGGAATTTTGGATGTTATGGTAAAGTTGTGTCAGACATTGATGAAGCCAAATTTAGAGTGTTGGTCACCTAACTACAGGAATGTTATCAATAAAATTGAAATAGTGCAGAGAAGATTTACTAGTATGTTGCCATGACTTGAGGAACGGATTTACATGGAAAGGTTAAACAGGTTAGTACATTGCCAAGAGCATAGAAGAATGAGGGGAGATTTGATTGAAGTATAGAAAACTAAGGTGGGTACAAAAAGGGTAAATGCAAGTAATTCTGTTTTTCCCACTGAGGGTAGGTGAGATACAAACCAGATGACATTGGTTAAGGGTGAAAGGGGAGAAGTTTAAGGGGAACATTAGGTGGAATTTCTTCACACAAAGAATGGTGAGAGTATGGGATGGGCTTTTAGACGAAGTGGTGAATGCA
The DNA here is from genome assembly GCF_036971445.1 of Narcine bancroftii. Taxonomy (NCBI): domain Eukaryota; kingdom Metazoa; phylum Chordata; class Chondrichthyes; order Torpediniformes; family Narcinidae; genus Narcine; species Narcine bancroftii. The sequence continues at coordinate 70,791,159 of NC_091474.1, read as the reverse complement.
AGCTCAATTTTAACATTTAACAAAGCTTTGGATAGGTATGGAACAATGTGAGCTGGGTGCAGAATAATAGCTTGGAACAAACAAAAAGGACCAAAGGGCCTGATTTCTGTGCTGTAGTCTTCTATGGTTCTATGGATCTATCCACCGAGACAGAGGTGCACCAAAGAAGAGGTACCAGGGCTGCCTAAAGAAATCTCTTGATGCCTGCCACATTGACCACCGCCAGTGGGTTGATATCACTTCAAACTGTGCATCTTGGCCCCTCACAGTTCGGCGGGCAGCAACCTCCTTTGAAGAAGACCGCAGAGCCCACCTTACTGACAAAAGACAAAGGAGGAAAAACCCAACATCCAACCCCAATCAACCAATTTTCCCTTGCAACCGCTGGAACTGTGTCTGCCTGTCCCGCATCGGACTTGTCAGCCACAAACGAGCCTGCAGGTGACGTGGACATTACCCCTCCATAAATCTTCATCCGTGAAGCCAAGCCAAAGAAGAGGATCTAAAAAATGTGGAGGACGTTTAAGGATGTAGCATAAGGGAACCATGGTGGATAAAAGATGTGTGAGGAAGAAGGAAGCAAACATAAAGTTTAGACACTAAAAGTCAGGAAGGGCTGATGAGAATTATATGGTAGTCTGGAAGGAACTTAGGAAGGATCTAGGAGAGCTGCAAGGGGGGACGAGAAGGCCTTGGCAAGTCGGATTAAGGAAAACCTTAAGGCCTTCTATGCATAGGTGAAGAACAGATGGATGACTAGAATGAGGTTGCGTCAATTCAGGATAAAGGAGGGAATGTGCTTGAGGAAGAGGGGAGATCTTAAATGAATGCTTTGCTTCAGTTGTCAATGTGAGGTCAATATGCAACAGGCTTATGTGTTGGTGCAGGCTGAGATTAAGAAAGAGGAAGTGCTGGATCTTTTTTTAAAACATTTGTATTGATACATTCCCAGGATCCTGATGAGATTTATCCCAGGTTACTCATGGAAACCAGGGAAGACATTGCCAGGACATTGGCAATGATTTTTGCATCCTTCCTGGCAACTGAAAAGGTAATGGAGAAAATGGGAATGGGAAATGCAGTCTCCTTATTTAAAAAAAGGTAATTGGGAGAATCCTGAGAACTATAGATCAGTGAGACTTATGTCAGTGGTGAGAATGGAGAAGATTATTTAGGAACAGGATTTAAGAGCATTTAGAGAAGCATAGACTTCTCACGGATAGTCAGCATGGCTTTGAGGAAGTGACAAGGTAGGACAGTCAATGTGGTGTTATATGGACTTTAATAAGGCATTTGGCAAACTTCCCATGGTTCAGAAATACATGATGCATGGGATCCATGGAACTTTGGCTGTGTGGATTCAGAATTGGCCTGCCCACAGAAAGCAGAGAGTACTGGTAGATGGAACATACTCTGCCTGGAGGTCATTGACTAATGGAGTTCTGGGACACCTGTTCTTTGTGATTTTTATAAATGACCTGGTGAAGAAATAATGGTAAAGGTAATGAGGCCCAGCAAGGAACGAACTTGCGACCCCTGTTTTACAAGACCAGTGCTCTAACCACTGAGATATCGGAGCCTCTAGAGGGATGGGTCAGTAATCTTTGCAGATGACACCAAGGCTGGAGGTGTTGTACATAGTGCAGAAAGTTGTCGTAGGCTACAACATGATATTGACAGAATGCAGATTCGCCGGAGAAGTGGCAGATGAAGTTCAATCTGGATAAATGTGGTGACACATTTTGGAAAGTCGGACCTTGAAGGTGGAGGATATGGTTAATGGCAGGATTGTTATAATTCTGTAAAGACAAGTGGACTTGGTCCAAACTAACAGATCTTTCAAGGTTACCATGCAGGTTGATAAGGTAGTTAAGAAGGCTCATGTTATGCTGGCCTTCATTAGTTATGGATTTGAGCTCAAGAGCCGTGAGATAATGCAGCAGTTCTATAAACTCTGGTTAAACCACACTTGAAATGTTGTGTTCAGTTCTGTTTGGTTCTTTGCAGAAAGGATGTAGAAGCTTTGGAGAAGGTGCAGAGGAGAATTACCAGGATAGAGAACATATCTTATGAGGCAAGGTTAACAGATCTAGGGCATTTCTCTTTGGAGTGAAGAAGGATAAAAGGTGATGGTAGTGACCTGCAAGATTATGAAAGGCATAGAGAGGGTGGAGAACCAGCACTGTTTACCCAATGTGAGAGATACCAAAGGACATCTGTATAAGGTGAGGGGGGGGGGGGGGAAATTTTGATGTCAAGGGTATTTTTTTATATAAAGAGAGAGTAGCTGGTGTTTGGAATGAATTGCCAGGGGTGGTGGTGGAGGCTGGTGCAGTTGTGATATTTAAAAAAATTCTAAGTCAAGCACCTGGATGCAAGAATAATAGCATTTAACAGGTGTGAGATATGGAAGATTTCGATTGTTGAGTGGGTTTATTTGGGCCAACATACTATGAAACACCTGTACTATGTTGTGATGTTCTATGTTCAGATGGCCATCTTCAACCTCAGCTCCTTGTTTTAGATGGCTCTATACAGGGTCCATTCACTCACCTAGAACCCTCATGAAAAGCTGCGGATGCTGCAATCTTGAGCAGAGAAAGACTTGCTGGAGAAACTCAGCAGGTAGAACCAGCATCCTTGGGATGAACTGGCTAGAATCAAAATGTTGAAAGACCATTTTGACCCACGGATGCTGCTTGAACTGATGAATTCGTCCAGCTATTCTTGTCTGCTCAACATTCCAGTATCTGCAGCTTTTGTGTTTTCCTGAGGTAAAGTGTAATGAGCCCAGAAGACCCCAAAACCCAGCAGCAACAGAAATTCACCAAGACAAATGGTTACTTAAACAAAAGTTGCTTTTAATTATCTTTAAACATGAAAACAGAATCACACTTTAACTTAACTAACCTAACTTAACCCCCTTCTAATTCTAAATACACGTGTGTGTAAGTTCAGAGAAGTTCTTTGGTTCACAGTCCAATCTCGTTTTTCATTGGTTGCAGGCAATACTTATACTGTGCACAGAATTTAACATTTATGAAGTTCGCCAGGGTTTGGTGCTTGAAAGGTAAATGATTACTGCTCAGGAAGTTTCTTGTTGGTTTTCAGAGAGAGATTTGTTGTTCCAGGACATCCACAACTGATGTACTTCCATCAGCCACTCCAGTGCCTTGCTGATGAAACTTGCCCCTTCAGGGATCTCCAGATGATAACCTCTTTCTTTCAGGCCACCACCGAGTACCTTTTTGTTTCTCTTATTCCAAGTGAAACATTGGACAGCCACTCCTCTCCTCTCGCATGAACCACAAGGGATTTGACCAGACTGTCTTCCAAATGGGGTTTTCCACAACCTTGCCAGTTTGTCCCGTTCCAGTCCCAGCTGCCTCTGCTGGCTGTAACACTGTAGAATGATCTCTTTCTCTCTTAGAGATAAAGCTTGTTTGACTGTCTCTGCTTGCAAAACCAAATGACCCTCTTAGAACAGCAAGCTGTTCTCCAGTCAGAAGGCAACTCTGATAAGATCTTTCATCTGTTGCCTTTTGTAAACAACAATCCATTAGTGAAGTCTTTTGGGCACTCTCCAAAGCTCTTGCAAAAGTTGTGGAGCCGATATGTCTAGTATTAGCAAAGCTCCAGTATTTCAAATAAGATCTGTTTTAAATTGTTTGTATGTAACCTACTCTAACAAACCTGGCCCAATTTATCTCCCAAAAACTTATCTATATACTCTGTCACAAAGCATCATCATTCTTTTTGACACGAGAGGGTGGTGGATGTCTGGAACAAGCTGCCAGATGAACGGTAGAGGCAAGTACAATAGCAACATCTAAAAGATATTTAGACTGGTAGGAAAGGTTTAGAGGGAAATGGGCCAATTGCAGACAAATGGGTCTCGCTTTGGTTGACTAGGTCGGCATGGCCAAGGTGGGCCAAAGGGCTTGTTTCCCCACTGGGAAGCTCGATAACCTTTTTCAACCGCTATAAGATTTGGATACATATTTTGCAACATGGGCCTGATGCAACGAAGCATCACAGTGCAGTCCTAGAAACAAAACAAAAACTCATTATTGGCAACTCATTATTCATCTGACGTCAATTGAATAGCTTCATATTCATTCAAAGGCTTTCAGGAGGACCCACAGTCCTGGGGAAATGTGATTTTTGAATCCCTGGGGAAAGGATTATTGAGTTTAATGCCTCTTCAGGATGCTGGTTATAATCCCAAATGAAGCATGGCTTTACTTTGTTTAAAACAATCCTTTTTATGGTTATAGTTGAAGTGATAAACTGTGAACATTCTGACTCCCCAAGTATTTCTTGTAATTGGAGGTATCTGGCTTAATATTCTTATAACCATTTAGAGTTTTTTGAAAAGTGATTGGGAAAAATAAAACATGATCCAATCAACCAGAGGAAATTAAACCAAAATAAAATGGCTTGTCATTAAGTTTGAGTGTTTGATGCTGCAATGAAGAGACTGAATATTTGACAGCTAAAACGGAGATGAAGGATACAGAATGGACTTGCTTGTGTATTTGTTCATTTAATGGGGGCTCGTTCAACTCAACAGCTGACTTCGCATTGGAATATTGTGAAGATAATTACAAAAATAGAGTGAACAATTAGAAATAACCACATAACAACATTGAGGGAAAGGGCCACACAAAGAAAATCATTTATCGCTGTTTCCAGTAGGCTTGGCAAATGTCTGCCATGGAAACACTCAGGAGATCAGTTGGCAACTGTGGGAAGAAGAGCAGGTGATGTTTCAGGTCCGAGACTCTTCATCATCAGCATCTTCAGATTAAAAAAACATTTGCACCTGCCAAGTTGTTGCCATCAAAGTCCATTTTTGTCAAATAGTTCAATTTATATAAATTATTTAAATCATTATTGACCCTAATACCTAACTAGAGTACATTGTATTAAGATGAATATTTTCCCAAGAGTTCAATATCTTTTTCAGACGATCCCCATCTTAATTCCTCAAAAATTCTTTAAGGACGTTTTAGAAAGGTTTTGTGGAAAGAGAAAATGTCGAGGGTTCTTCGGAAAAATTGACTGGGAAGTTTGATTTGGGAAGTTTAGAACTTCCCCACTTTAAGAACTATTATAAGTGTTAGGTCTGCTTTGTTCAAGAATGAGTGAGTCAGACACCAGACTGAGTCGAAATCAAGGTTCTTTATTATCGGATTGTAACACTTACAACTAACAGTGTTAGTTGGAGAAGGCGCATTCTTCTGATATCAGCAAGTGGTGTTTTTTTATACCTCAGGACACATACTTAGTAAATTATCATACCGTTACACTGTCCAATGAATAAGCTGTTACTACCCTTCTCTGTTAGTCTGCTGCACATCATTCTTGTTAGTGCCAAGCTTATCTTGAGTGTACAAGGTCACATTTGCATTCTGTTACTCCTTAGTACCCGCATCATCCCCCTTCGATTTGCTGGCCACCAATTTAAATGGAGTTTTACTGTCCCAGCAGTGGAGCAACCGCTCCTGGGAGCTGATTTCCCACATGCCCACTGCCTGCTGGTTGACCTCAAAGGTCGGTGTTTGGTGCACACCAGAACTTTTCAGATGATACACCTGGTGGAAGCCAAACTACCGGCCCCCCACCTTGACTCAGTCATGCTGACCGAAGACACTTACACACACATCCTGGTGGAGATCCCCGCAATCACAGCACCACAATTATCCTCCACAGAACCAAAACACGGGGTAAAGCACCAGATCCTCACCAAGGCCCGCCCCGCTCCACGTCAGGTCACGGTGCCTTCCCCCTGAGAAGCTCACCTCACCAAAGAGGAGTTTAATAAAATGGAGGAGTTGGAGTGAGTGCAGTTTTCTGACAACCCCTGGGCCTCCCCCTGCACATGGACCCAAAGGCAGCAGGAGCTCGTGTGGTGATTACTGATGCCTTGGACAGATACCCCGTGCCCCATATTCAAGACTTTCCCACCAACTTACAAGGGGCACGGGTGTTTTCAAAGATCAATTTAATCAGGGATCATCATCAAATCCAGTGCACCCCAAGAACATGCCCAAAACCACCATAATCACTCCCTTTGGCCTGCTCGAGTTCATGAGGATGCCCTTCGGGTTACGAACACGACTCAGACTTTTCAGCAGTTGATGGACATGGTAGGCCGGGACCTCCCATTCACGTTCATCTACCTGGACGATATCCTTATTGCCAGCCGCAACCACTCAGACCACACAGCCCACCTCAGACAACTATTCACCCCCCTGCATGGGTTCAGGCCAACCATCAACCCCACCAAGTGTCAGTTTGGGCCAGACACAATTGACTTCCTGGGGCATTGGATCGACAGGTACAGGGTGAAACCACTGCCTGAGAAGGTGGAGGCCATTCAGCAGTTCATGAAACTTTGCACCGTGAATGGGCTGTAGGAGTTTGCCAGAACGATCAACCTCTACCATCGATTCATACCAGCAGCAGCTCGGATCATGTGCCCCCTTTTTGTGCTATGTGGAGAAAAATGAAGACATTGCCTGGGACGAGGAAGCCTTGGAGGCATTCCGGAAAGTGAAGGATGCTCTGGCCAACACTACCCTTCTGGTTCACCCCAGGCCAGAGGCACCGACTGCCCTCATGGTGGAAACCTCCAGCACAGCGGACGGGGGGAGTCCTCGAACAGCTGATTAAGGGGCAATGGCAGCCCCTGGCCTTTTTTTGCAGGCACCTCTGGGTACCTGAACTTAAATCCAGCGCCTTTGACTGGGAGCTATTGGAGATGTACCGTCAGGCACTTCCAATACTTTCTGGAAGGCAGACAATTCAAGGTCTTCACATACCACAAACCACTGACTTTCACCTTCTACAGTGTCAAACCCATGGTCGGCCAGGCAGCAGAGGCACCTTTCCTACGTGTCTGAATTCACCACGGACATCCAACACATCACCGATAAGAACAACGTGGTGGCCGATGCACTCTCCCATCATGCTATTAAGTCTGTCCATGCCCTATCCCAAGCAAGGGTACAACACGATGACCCTGAGATACCACCATACACGACGACACTTTCCGGGCTGCAGCTGGAGGATCACCCCTGGTAACCAGAAGCTTCACTGTGACGTCTTCCCCGACAAACCCCGCCCCTTCGTGCCGGCAGCATGGAGATAGCAGATCTTCGATGTGATGCACAACTTGGCACATCCAGCCATCAGAACCTCGGTGAAGATGGTGGCCAGTAGGTTTGTCTGGCAAAGGCTTCACAAGCAGGTCAGTCAGTGGGCCAAAACCTGCAGCTCTGGCAGGTGTACAAGGTGCAAACTTACCCTAAAGCATCTCCCCAGACTTTAGAACCAGCGCAGCGTAGGTTCAGCCTTGTCAACATCGACATCGTGGGGCCGCTACTGTCAGGGGGGGGGAGATACTTCCTCACTATGGTTGACCACTCCTCGAGCTGGCCTGAGGCAGTCCTGATGGCCAACACAATCACAGAGACCTGCACCAGGGCACTGATCAACACCTGGGTGTTCAGGTTTGGAGTCCCGGAACATCTCACCTCCGACAGGGGAGCGCAGTTTACCTCGGGGCCATACTGTTTGGAACCTAACTCCACCAAACCACGGCGTATCACCTGCAGGCCAATGGTTGGTGGAGCTGTTCCATAGACACTTAAAGGCAGCCCTGATAGCCTGGCTCAAGGGGCTCAACTGGATGGATGAACTGCCTTGCGTCCTTCTTGGGATTCACACCGAAAGAAGACTTTAATGCCTCGAGAGCAGGAATTATCTACGGCGCACCCTTGGTAATCCTGGGGGGTTTTGGCCACCACCAAGAATCCAGAAACCCCCACTGTGGGACTGAAAAAGCTGTGGGAAAGACTGGGTACCCTAGCCCCTCCACAGTCCCCACCGCATGGCCAGTCCAAATCTTTCAATCTTTCAATCCCAAGGATTTGCACACCTGTGAATATGGCCTCCAATGGCCATATGAAGGACCGTACAGGGTCATCAGGCATAATGGGTCAACAAGTGTATTGGACGATGTCGGCAAAGTGAAAATCTTAACCTTGGTCCACCTGAAACCGGCCCATGTGGACATTAGCCAGCCAGTCGAGACTCAGCCCCTGCTATGGAGAGGTAGGCCGCCCAAAGAGGCAGCAGACACTCTGATCGCCAGTTCTGTGGGGCAGAGTTGTGCAGCTGCCTACAAACTGAGTCGCGACCCATCTCCTAAAATGGCCGGTGAACACAGTGATCATGAGGGGCCCGCAGGGACCAATGGCTGTCATCCCGCGTGATCTCCCACATGGCAGGAAACAGCGGGCGACAGCAGGAATGCCAGCCAATCAGAGGCTGGAGTGGTGATGATGTCACTCCTGTCGTCAGAGGCAGGGAGTGAATCTAAACAGAGCTGACAGAGCAATAAATCATTCTTCGACCTTGACCCGACTATGTGTGTGTCGTTCTTACTCCACACTTCACTAGCCTGCACGCCACATGCAAAGGATTTAATTTCAGAAAAAATGCCTTTACGTCAAAATAGAGATTCCATTTTCTATGAATGATCAGTTTTGGAAGACTTGGATGTGGATGGGTGTTGAGAGGATAGAAGTTTGTTTTGAAGCTGGAAGATTTATGATATTTGAACGAATGAAGAATAAATTTAATGTGCCAAATAATAATTTTTTCTGTTATTACCAAGTTAAAGCTTTTTGATAATAAAATAAGTCCGAGTTTGACCTTATCTTGTCAGAGTGAATTGGAATTATTGATTTGTAATAGTAATGTAAATAAATTTTTATCTATAATGTATCATTTACTTGAAAGGAATGGTCCTAACATAGGGGTGCAGAAGTCAAGATTAAGATGGGAAGCGGATTTAAATAGACAAATAGATGAGAAAAATTGGATGGAATTGTGTAGAAATAAGTATGACAAAGGTTATTATTGTTAGATATAGTTTGGCTTAATATAATTTTTTTGCATCAGTTATATTTAACTCTTCAAAAATCTTTTAAGAATTGAACCTGACATAGGGAGGAAGAGTAAAGTGGTCCTAAAATGTGAGTACAGGGAGTTAGGTAGGGAGTTGAAGAGAAGGACCACGAAGGGAGTAATATCTGGATTACTTCCTGTACCACATGATAATGAAGGCAAGAGTAGTATGAGGTGGAGGTTGAATGTGTGGCTGAAGGGTTGGAGTAAGGGGCAGTGATTTGAGTTCTTGGATCGGTGGAACCTATTTTGGGGGAGGTGGGACCTGTACCGAATGGACGAATTGCATTTGAATCCCAGAGGGATCAGGATCTTGGTGGGGGAATTTGCTAGGGCTTTAAACTAGTGTGTTTGGGGGAAGGAGTCCAAATAAAGGAGAACAGAAAAGAAACTGTTTGTCTGCAAAGAGAGAAGGCTTGTAGACAAAGTTTAGGGTTGGAAAGACAGGTGATCAAGAAGGAAAATGATCGATGCAGTGATGGAGGGGGGGATGGTGGCAATAAATAATAGAGTTGTCTGTAAAGATAACAAACGGAGGGAAAGATGTGGGAAATCTCTGAAGTGCATTTACTTTAATGCTGGATGAGCTGAAGGTGTGGATAGACTCTTTGCAGTATGACGTGGTGGTAATTAGTGAGACGTTTTGGCAGGAGGGATGTGACTGGCAGCTAAATATTCCGGGATCTTGCTGCTTTAGGAGTGGAGGGGTAAGCGGGGCGGGGGGGGGGTGGCGGGGGTGGTGTGTAGCATTGCATGTCAGAGAAAATATTACAGCGGTCCTGATGTGTGATAGATTGGAGGGCTCGTCAAGGGAGGCGGTATGGGTGGAATTAAAAAATGGAAAAGGAGAAGTTACAATTATAGGGGTCTATTATATTATAGACCACCTAGTGGGGAGTGTGAAATAGAGGAGCAAATGTGTAAGGAAATAGCAGAGATTTGTAATAAGCACAGGGTTGTGTTAGTGGGGGATTTTAATTTTCCTAATATAGATTGGGAAGAACATTCTGTGAAGGGGCTGGATGGATTAGAATTTGTAAAATGCATGCTGGATAGTATTTTGCAGCAATATGTTGAGGTGCCCACGAGAGAAGGGGCAGTGTTGGATCTACTGTTCGGGAATGAGATGGGGCAGGTAAGAGGGGTGTGTGTTGGGGAGCACTTTGGGTCCAGTGATCAAAGTGCGATTAGTTTCAATATAATTATAGAAAAGGATAGGTCTGGTCCAAAGATTAAGGTTTTTGAGTGGGGGAAAACCAGTTTTGAAGAGATGAGAAAGGATTTGTGAGGAGTGGTTTGGGCTGATTTGTTTTATGGGAGAGGAGAATTGCTCCTCTATGGTAGAGAATTGGAGGTCTTTTAAAGGTGAGATTCTGAGAGTATTCCACAGCACTTCTGACATTTACCACTGGCTTTAGTGTCAGCATTTGGGCGCTCTCACTGTGGTCCACCTGGGACCAAACTCATTAGTCGCCTCCAGTTTCTTTATTACTGCGAAGCCTACAGTCGTACATTCCAACTCATAAGCAATACACTGTAAAAATGGATTAGAAGTTTGAAGGTTATTCGACCTTTACTGTGTGCTCATTGTTGGGAGAAAAAGCTCAAGGACAGAGGGTGAAAATGCTTCAGCAAAACAACCACTAAGAAGAAGCTGATCATTTTACATTGTGCTCAATATTAATTGGAAGCAGATTTTCACTTTCAGTGTCTATGTTCACATATACACCCATATTCATTTCAATGGTGTTTTACAGTTCAATTCAGTTTTTCAAGATGGCATTATTATTTTCACACTTCAATACAGATTGATGATACATATACATTTCTCTGTTTTCGCTTGCAACAAAAGCCATTTGTGTTTTTGTTTAAATCCAGTAACCGGCTCCGACATTCATCAAAAAGGACTACATTCAATAAACAAGAATTCACTTCTCAACCATAAAAGCCAACAATCCAACAAGAACTGCCTTTTATTCCATCGATTTCAGTAGAGTCAACCTTTACAATGTTGAAAGAAATAATTTGTTCTTTCACCAATCAATCCAGAATAAAGGAAATGTTCTTTTGTCAATGCAAATGTTTTCCTGAAAACCGTTGCGTGAAAATTTCAGCCATTGGTTCAATAATTTTATGAAAAGAAACATTTGTGTGTCACATGGCTGAAAGCAGTCTGTATTTGTACTGAGTTGTTTTGATCCAGATCTCTGAATATTAAACAGTAAATTTAGTTTTGGGCAGAGCTTACATGCTTCTAAAATAGAAAACAAGACCATAAGACATAGGAGTGCAATTAGGTCCATTTACCCCATTCTCCTCCGTAATCCTTGATTATAAAACCGTCGGACATAGGAGCGGACGGAGCAACCAAAAAAATGAATGAACAGTGCAGTTAAAGAGGGTTAGAAAATAAAGTGGCCTGTTCAACATTTGTGCAAAGGAAGCAATTCACTAGAAAAGGAAGCAATGTTAAATGATCAGAAAATACGACTGTGGAAGTGCTTCCTCCCACTACCAACATTTGGTTTAGTTTTCTTAAATCAAATCTGTCCCATGGAGAGGGTCACTCTGCCTCACGCTCCAGTAACCCCTGACGTGATGGTTCGCACGATCTCCCTGTGACCACGTGGTTTTCTCCTGTGCGGTCTGGTTTCCTCCCATATCCTGATCAAAGGTATGTTTGTGGATTCATTCGCTGAAGTGTTACCCTCAGTGTGGATGAGGTGGGAGAGGTGATGCATATGCAAGGCTACCAGAACACCAAACAAATGGTGCTCCACTATAGGCTCAATGGGCAGAAAGGCCTTGATTCATGTTGAGAGAATATGCCAACGTGATGGCATGGGAAAGACTCACTGAAGCAGCACAATATGCGCAGTGGTCAGCGCGACGCCGCTACGGTGGCAGCAGCCCGTGTGCGAATCCACTGTGGCCTATAAAGAGTTTGTATGTTTTCCCTGTGACATGCATGGGTTTCCTCCGGGTGTTCCTGCTTCCCGACTGTTGGGCACTACCAGTTGTCCCAGTAATCACAAGGACAGAGACTGAGGGGAACGATAGGCTTTATTGTACATAAGACTTGAGCTGGCCCGGATCCAAGCTAGGGAAATGAGGAGACGGGAGAGGTGGCTCGACCTTTCTGGCCTGGGTCCCGGGGAGGAGTCCAGGGGAGAGTGTCATCAGGGGGCAGGCCAGCCTGAGTCTTTACTGGGCAATGAGTACATACAATCCATACCATTACATTCACCCCCTCTTTTTAAATAGAACCCCCCCCCCCCTTATGACACAAGAGAGAGATTTTTTTTCTAACTAGAGATTTAGCCACACCGGCGACTTCCTCCTTCTGCGGGACCGACGGGGGCAGGCGTGTCTGTGCTCTGCTGTTTGGGAGGGGAAGCGGTCCCGGGGGGGGGGCGGGGCGCAGAGGAGGGAATAGTCCGGGTCGGGTGATGATTGCGGACTCCCGTGAGGAAGGGAGGGGGGTTTGATGTTTCCCAGACGACCGACTCCTAGAGAGGAGAGCCGGGCGGCTTGGCCTCCAGTATTGTGGTCCCATGTGGGGTGGTCTGCTCCGTGGGATGGGGTGTGGCAGGCAGGGTAGTTTCAGGATCCCCGGCCCTAGCCAGGTCTTGAATAGGCACAGTGTCCTCGTGGCCATCGGGATACCTCACAGAAGCGTATTGAGGGTTGGCGTGTATGAAGTGTACTGGTTCCACCAATGGATCCGTCTTATGGCCCCTCACGTGTCTCCATAGCAGGACCGGCCCTGGGGTTGCCAACAAAGAGGAGGCACCATTTGCCGATCTCCTGGGGAAATCAAACAATTGATCATGCAGGGTGGTGTTAGTTGTGGTGCACAGGAGCAATCGGATAGCATGGAGCGCTTTGGGAAAAACCTCCTGCCAGTGGGACACCAGCATGTTTTTGGACCTAAGGGCCAGGAGCACTGCCTTCCAGATGATGGCTTTCTCCCTTTTCACCTGGCCATTACTCCTGGGGCTATAGGTGGTGGTCCTGCTGGTGGCTATGCCTCTGGCCAGGAAGAACTGTCATAGTTCCTCACTCATGAACGAGGTCCTCCAATCGCTGTGGATGTAATCGGGGTAAGCGAACAGGGTGAAAATACTGTGCAGCACCTTCATTACCATCGCCAAGGTCATATCCGGGCAGGGAATAGCAAAGGGGAACCTGGAGAACTCGTCAACCACCGTCAGGAAGTAGGCGTTCCTATTTATAGTGGGTAGGGGGCCCTTGAAATCGACACTGAGCCATTCAATAGGGTGTGTGGCCTTAATGAGATGTGCCTTCTCGGACCGGTAGAACTGTGGCTTACATTCCGCGCAGATCTCGCAGCGTGTGGTCGTGGACTGGACGTCCTCTATGGAGTACGGGAGGTTCTGAGTCTTGACGAAGTGGTACAACCTCGTGACTCTGGGTTGGCACAAACTGTCATGAAGGGTGTGGAGATGGTCAAGATGCACGCTGGCGCACATCCTCCGGGATAGGGCATCTGGTGGATCATTAAGTTTACCCGGCCGATACAAGATATTGTAATTATAGGTGGATAATTCAATCCTCCACCTCAGAATCTTGTTATTTTTGATTTTACCTCGCTGTTTAGTATTAAGCATGAAGGCCACGGCCCTCTGGTCTGTCAGCAGGGTAAACCGTTTACCAGCCAGGTAATGTTGCCAGTGGTGCACTGCCTTAATGATCACTTGGGCCTCCTTCTCCACCGAGGACCATGCAGGGTGCAGGAGGAAAAAGCTACTGGCCTGCCTGCCTGGTTAAGAGTGGTGGCCAGTGCAAGATCGGAGGCATCGCTCTCCACCTGAAATGGGATGGACTCGTCCACAGCATGCATTGGATCTGGTAGAATGCAGCTTGGGCTTCCGCTGATAACGGGAAAGTTGTGGACTTAATCGTGGGTGGGCTTTATCGTCGTAATTGTGCACCCATTGTACATAATAGGAAAACAGCTCCAGGCATCTCTTCAGCACCTTTAAAGTGTTTGGGACAGGGAGCTCCATAAGAGGTCACATGCAATCGGGGTCTAGGGCAATCACACCATGTGCCACAATGCATCCGAGGAGAGCCAGGTGGTCTGTATTGAACAAGCACTTGTCCTTATTGTACGTCAAGTTGAGAGACTTTGCGAGGTTCACGTCGTGATGCTACTGGCTGTGGCCGCAGATGGTGACATTGTCAAGATATGGGAATGTCGCTGTCAGCTTGTGCTCCTCCACCATCCGATCAATGACCCTCTGGAAAGCAGAGACACCATTCGTAACACCGAAAGGCTCCCGCAGGAAGTGAAATAGTCTGCCATCAGCCTCGAAGCCCATGTAGAGCCGGTCGCTCGGGTGAAGGGGAAGTTGATGTTAAGCCGACTTGAGGTTAGTGGTCGAAAAGACTCTGTATTGTGCGACCTTGTTGACCAAGTTGGCTATCTGAGGTAGAAGTGGATGGTGGTTTGACTATAATCAATCACCATCCGGGGCTTGCCCACTCCTCTGACCACGGGGACCTGTTGCCTCCAGAGGCTGGAGCTAGGGGGCGATGATCCCCTCTGCCAAGAGTCGCTGAACCTCGTCCCGGATGAATACCATATCCTCAGTGCTGTAACATCTGCTCTTGGTGGCGATCGGTTTACAGTCCAGGGTGAAGTTCGCAAACAGTGACGGAGGGGCCATCCGCAGGGTGGTGAGACTACAGGTCAGTGCCGGAGACTGGGTGCTCGATTGGAGGGGGGTCCATAAGCTGCATGTTGCAAACGATGAGTGGTGGTTGGGGACCTCGAACGCCATCGTAATGTTCCTGAACTGACTTTGGAAGTTGAGGACCAAGAGGATCGGCGCGCAGAGCTGGGGCATGACCAACAACAAAAAGTCATTATAACACTCCCCCCCACTGTCAGAGATGCCGCACAGTACCCCCGGATACAAGTCTGCTGGTCTTTCGCTGCCATCGACACGGATTTGGTCATTGGCCAAATGGGTATCGAGAGTCTACCGACCACCATGGGGTGCCACTATCAAAGAGGTAGTTTGATTTGTGCCCATTCACCTCAATCTGCATCATGGAGTTCGTGATCAGGTGAGAGCTGGCTTGGTCCAAGGTGATTGATGCCAGGATGAGTGCATCGTCCTCGTCGTTGGTGGGGAGGCCCAATGTCTAAGATGGTGGCCTCCATGTTGACCACGCTGCCAACGTTGATGAAGAAGATGGAAGTGATGTCGTCAGGGGTGGAAGTGACGTCAATGGTGAGAGCTGCCGCTGCGTAGAGGATCGAGGCGGGAACGAGTAAAATGGCGCCTGCCTTACTGTGCACGTGGCCAGCACCGGGAGGTCTTCAGCCATACACGCCTCACTGCTTTGGGATGGGGCTCTGGGCCTGCAGACTCATTGATAGTGGCTCTTTTTCCCGCAGCCCAAGCAGGTAGCTCCTTTCGCGGGGCAGAGATATCGTGGATGCCTTGCCTGCCCACAGAAGTTTCACCTCGAGGATCCCGGTACCCCTGCAGCTGCAGTCGGGTCGACCACCCCGACGCAGACTCCCAGGATGGCGGCCCTCATGGCGGCACATACTGGACAGGCCTGCTTCTGCCACGATCGACTCCACGTGGCACTGGGCCGAGTCTAAAGTCCTGGCCAGTTGGATCACCCATTTTAATGGGAGTTGATCCTCCTCGAGGAGACGTTGTTGGATATAGTCTGACCTCAATCCCGACATGCAAGCGTCCTGAACCAGGTCTTCCATGCACTGGGCTCCCAGCACTGGGACCGTGGGGTTCCCCAAACAGTCTTTTCCCAGTGTGATTACCGACTCACCACACTGCTGTTTTCTGTACACCAGGAGATTACGGGAGTAGACTTCATTGATCTTGGGCTTGTATAGCGCCCGTAGCTCAGCTATTGGCTCGGTGTAGATCGTGCAGCTTCTGATGGCCTGGAAAACCCTCTGGCCGACTCTTGCCTGTAGGACTTTCAGCCTCTTCACATCCTAGTTGACCACTCTAGCAGCGGCCTCCATAAAGTTGTTAAAACAACTGATCCACTGTTTAAAGAGTTCCGATGCACCTGGACTTGGGGATCCACCTCTAGTCAATCGGGGTGCAGCAACTTCTCCATTACTGGAGACGTTAAAATCTTATGTACAATAAATTGTTGGGCACTACCAGTTGCCCCAATAATCACAAGCACAGAGACTGAGGGGAACAATAGGCTTTATTGTACAGAAGATTTGAGCTGGCCCGGATCCAAGCTAGGGAAGTGCAGGGAAGGGAGAGGTGGCTCGACCTTTATGGCCTGTATACCAGGCCCGAGCCTTTACCGGCCAATGAGTACATACAATCCATATCATTACACTGACCCCCCCCTCCCTCGCGCACCCCCCCCCCCACCATGGTCCAAACATGTCTGAGGTTTGTAGGTTAATCGGTCACATAAGTGTATTGAGTGATGCAGGCTTGTAACCAGAAAGGCCTGTTATCTTGTATCTCTAAATTTAAAAGAAGGGCTGTGACCTGAAACGTTGACTATTTTTACTCCCTCTGGATTCTGTTTGATTTGCTGAATTTGTGGTACTGCACTAAAGGAGTTTTGATTATTCTTCTTAGAACAGACGAGGTCATGGTAAGGACTGCCAAAGAAAGTTTAGATAAACAGATAAGCAGAAGCTGTTTGGAGCCAAAAGCTGCTGCTTTAAAGAATGGCTCAACGTTTCCCGTCAAGGTCAGCTGCCCCTTTCCATGTCTTAGGTCAGTCATTTAAGGTTAAATAAGAGAAATGCTGGAATTGAGGGACTCAGCAGGTCAGGCAGATCCGTGGAGAGAAATGGTCAGTGAAATATTTTGGTTCAGAAATTTTTCTTGAGACTCACTTAGTGGTAAAACACTTTGGAATGACTTGGACGATGGTGTACGAATGCAAGACTTTTACTCCAATTGCCTGTAGATTTTCATTGCGATAATTTCCAAACAAACATACAGATTATTTCTCCTTGTACCTCGTAAATGCACAAAGGCATTTCATTGGACACAATTGACAGTATTATTGGAGATGATAGATTTTATATCAAAGGTAAAGTGAAGGAGACTGAAAAAAACAGCAGCGATTGGAATTAGAGGAGCAGAAGCAAGTTCGAGAGGGAAACACGTTTTGATGTGGATGATTTTGCCATTCATAAATGAAGTAACACGTAGTCCATGCCAGATGTATCAGAAAATAAAATCCGTTCAGATGTCGGACCATTTGGGATTATTCTGATCAACATGGTGCGAATAAATGATTAATTAAGGGTTCATTAGAATGTGAAATAAGGAGTCATTTACAATGACATATGGGATGGGTGCTGGTGAAATCGTACTTTAATGAGTTTGAAGCGTAATGGGAAATACCATAAAAGAATCATTACGGAAATGCAATAATAGTTATTCAGTGAAGGAAGGTTATAAATTTCAATTAAAAACATTACTTTTCCATTTCGGTACAAATAATATTGGCTGAGATGCTTGACATTATGAAGTTCATTATCCTTTTTTCACATTATAATCAAACACTCTTTGTACTTTATGTTCCGTTATTCCCCCTGCAGTGAGTAGTGCAATATCCCAGTGGGATCAGACCCAGTGGGATCATTTTAACAGGTTAGCAAACTGTTTCAACATCCTGACCTCCTTACTTTCTCTTGATTTGATCTCCCTTTCATCGTATGTTGAAGGAAATTGACCAGACTGGGAAATCAGGATCCTTCTTAATTTGGTGACTTCTACACTCCCTCTTAGTGCTTAGAAGATCTTGGTCTCCTTTTGATTCCCACATATTAAGCTCCTGACAAAGTACTCCTGATGTTCCCTCATTTGTACTGGCTTTGGCCATTATTGATATTTTGTTCTGTCTGGCATTGAGTTTAATCCTTGTTCTTCATTTTTATTTTTCCAGCTCAATATTAAACATTAAGCAAATGTTCGACATGATGGTTCAAAAGCAGAATGATCAAGTGAAGGGAGTTTGAGAGGAAAAACAATTCTGATAGAAGACCAGGTTTCAGAGGTTTCTCTGGGGACTTGAAACAATATTTATTTTTATCTATTACTAAATATAAAAAGTGCTATAGAAACTCAGCAGGTCACGCAGCATCCACGAGAAGTAAAAGGCAGTTGATGTCGTGGCTCGACCCCTTCATCAGGAATGCCTTATCTATCTATCTATCCATCCAATGATCGTCAGTCTGTCCCTTCCTAGATATTTATATTTTTCTCTCTATTTATTGCGTTATTAGACTTAAATAATTGTTAGTGTGTTGTTTTGTTCCTGGGAAGCTGCAGCAAGTAAAGTTTTCAATGAATCCATACTGATCTACATGACAATAAATGATTTTCATATGAGGAGTGTTTGCAGGTTCTGCGACTGTACTCACTGAAGTTGAGAAGACAGAGGGGGATCTCATTGAAACCTACTAAATCCTGATCGGCCTGGATATAGTGGATGTGGAGATGATGTTTCTGATGTTGGGGGTGTCTGGGACCAGAACACAAAAATGTCCCTTTCGAACAGAGATGAGGAGGACTTTCTACATGAGAGGATGGTGAATTGATGGAATTCAATGCTGCGGATAGCTGTCATTGGTGATATTTAAGACGAGGTAGATATATTCTTGATCAGGAAGGGAATCAAGGATGATGGGAAGGCAGGAGAATGGGCTTGAAAAGGATAGCAAATCAGCCATGATGGAATGGTGGGGTTGACTCAGTGGGCTGAATGACCTAATTCCGCTTCTATGTTTTATGGTCTTATGGTAGAACTCCCATGGAGCTTTGAGAGAAAGGCAGTGAGGGAGGTACACATGGCATTAACATCAACTTCTCTAACATTAAACCCTCTCTCCTGAATCCCTTACTCTCCATCTGTCCTCTTTCTTCCAGCTCCCCAGTTCCTTCCCTTCCTTCTCCTGTCAGAAAGATACCCTCGACCTGATCACATCTCAGCCTTTTTCTCTTCTACGCTCCCACCTACATCCTTCTATGACCTCTTAAACATTAGCCTCCCCTTCCCTTTCCTCCCTCCTCTCCTCTCCCCCCTCCCCCTTCTCCACCTTTCAGAGTCTTGTGTTTCTATCTTATGCCCAGTTAACCCTCATAACCTCTAGATGCTGCGTGAGCGGCTGAGCTTCTCAAACACAGTTGTGTATTGCATGTTAAAACTGAGGCATTGTTGGGGAATACAAACGGGCAGGGGATCTTTTTAATTTTTCAATTTAGACATAGTGCACAGCAACAGGCCCTTCCAGCACATTGCCTGTGTTGCCAAAATACCCCAATTCACCTGAAGGTTGGGAGAAGCTTGAAGGATGGGAGGAAACTGAGCACTTGGAAGAAACCCACGTAGACATGGGGTGAATGTACAAATTCCTCACAGGCAGTGCTGGATTCGAACCCTGGCCGCTGGGGTTGTAATCCAGTATTGACATTGGCCAGCAACATATTTGACATATTTGTGGGGTGTGCTATTGTAATAATGGGTCCACTTCTGTCATGCACAGATTTCTGAAGTTACCTGTGAAATACTGTAACCAGGGTAATTTTCTTCTCTTCCTGAATTTGGCTCGTCTTTTACATTCTGCATGTTTTCGCCCTCTAACTTCATTCTACTGTGGGATTCTGGTTGAGCAAATATTTAACTTCCACATTTTCCTGACCACACTCTCTAAAAACTTTCCTGAGTTAGCCAGGTTCTCTGATTTCAATGGGTGAAGTAGAACCTTGAACTGGCGGCACGGTTGGCGTTCTCCTCGTGCTTATGTGGGTTTCCTCTGGCCGCTCTGGTTTCCTCCCACCGTTCAAAACATGCCAAGGTTGTAGGTCAATTGTGTATAATTGGGCAGCATGGGCTTGTGGACCGAAAGGGCCTGTTTCTGTGCTGTACGTCTAAAATTAAAATTAAATAAATTTTAAAAGTTCACATTCTTTGACAAGAAATGAAAGTCAATCTCATTTAACTAAACTATTTAACATACTCAATGCCATTATTGCTTCTTTCTGCCAGTTTGCTATAACCTGGGCTTCTCAAGTCTTCCCTTGGTCTTGCCCTCACTAGCTGATTGATCTCCTTCATCTCAGCAGCCCATTAAGATCTTACTGTCCATCTCATTCTTGCCTCCTTTCAATTCCCAGTTTGAATCACACCTCATCTGCCGTAATTTTCAATTTCTTGTCTAACCCTCTCTATTTTGCCAGGTAAGTGCACTTCCTCAAAAGACTGAGGACATTTGGCATGCCACCTGTGTTCATCTGCAGATGAACCATTGAAAGCATCACTACAAAGGGACAGGAACTGCTCTGTCCAAACTGCAAGAAACTGCAGAAAGTTGTGAATGCAGCAGCTCCAATCACAAACCTCTCCCCCCCATCCCCCGTTCCCCCCCACACCCCTTCCCCTCCATCGTCTCCAACAATGCAACTTGGAAAAGCAACTGTAATGGATCTGTGTTAATAGTAATATTTAGGATAAGTTAGTTATATTTCTTATAACCATGCCTTAAGTAATATAGTGAGTTTTGAACATTGCACTCAGAACAAAGTGTCAGTTTGAAGTCACAGTGTCTCAAAGAACAATACCATAATATAACAGAAGTGTTTTATTTTGAAACTCAAATACCAGATGCGGTTCTTAAAAGCACTTAAGGCCTCTTGACCAAGAGAAATGAAACTCAGAGCCATGTGAGAGCTAAACTTAAGCCTTTGAAACAGAGTGAGGTGATCTTTCCAAGTCATATCATCATAAGTTAGAGGTATGGAGATCATATGATTTCTAAGAAACTGTTGCTAACAGCTATTAAAGATGGTCACATGATTTCAAAGAAATTAAGACTGACCTCATTGGTGCTGTCATTTCATATGAGTTTAAGGGTATATATATCTGAAGTCCAGAAGAAGAAGAAATCAGAAGTTTGACAGTATTCTCTGGAGAAGGAAAAGGTGCTGTTCTAACTGGCTTTAAAGTAAACCAAACCACTTCTGACTGTTTCTTTTAGCTATGAGAAGGCAGCCTCATTGTGGACAAGAACTCCAGAACTCTTAAAGAAGCTAAGAGGGAGTTGAAGATCACCAGGATGAGAGTTTGAGAAGAAATCTCTTCCTGGGAAAATAGCTCAACAAGATTTGTGAGTTTGAACAGTCTAAGGACTGAATTCAGTGTTAACAAACATTTCATTACTGTTTTAAACAACAATTTAAAAGAACTTGATATTTTGTAATCACTTCTGAACTACAATTTAATATATCTTCAAGTTCAACAAGGCTTTAAAATACTGGGCCTTAAAAATAACTTTTCAGATTCAAGTTTAAAACTGAATTAGTTTGGACAATAATACACACACATTTATACCATTACATTCACGCATAGTGGGGTTTAAGCTTAGAATAAAGTGAGAATTATTGTGGTCAATAAAATGCTTAAATAATGTTTAATTTAAAAAAAAACTATTATTTTGAATTTACCACTGTTTGGTGAATGTTCCATTGCTGTTCCTGTGTTAGTACTAACAGGGGTCAGTCAGTTGGTAACACAACTAACATATTAAAGAACTCGAACCATTCTGTCCACATTGTCTTTACCCCCCCCCCCCCCATTTGTGAAGAAGATTCATGAGAGTAAGACAGTTCACAACCAGATTCAAGTACAGTTCCTTTTCTGCTATTGTGAGACTTCTGTATAAAGCAAGAGAAAATTATATTGCTTTTGCTCTGCACCAACTGATCTCTCTCTATAACCCTGTGATACTTTACTTGCAGTACAATGTATGAAGCTAGACTACTTCTAAAGCAAACTTTCTCACTATACCTTGGTACATGTAGCAGTAAGCTTGAACTTGAACTTGTAGACCTCTTGAAGATGCCCAGATAAGCCTATTCCTTTGACCAAAGCTTGGCCTTCTCTACTCATACATGATATTAAATATCCTGGTGCTTATTATCACAGAATGTAATATCGTTGAAGGTGATCAAGTTTAAGAGTTCATTGACATATGCGCAGATGAGCCAAAATCTTTACCAGCTGCAGCTACACACATTTATATCAGAAGAAGCAAAAGTATAAATTAACATTATTCGCATTGGCTGTGAGATAGAAAAGGAGATAGAAGGATAGGTAATTAAATAATTATTCACAGAAGGAAAGTGATGTTTCAGTCATGCAGACAGATCTTTTGGTGGTCCTGGAACAATTTATGGTTAGGGTTAGGATAGTACAGGAAGACTGAAGAGCTGAGAGCAATTGGAAAGAAACTGTTCTTGAACGAAGAAGAGCTGGTCTTCAGGCTTCTACTAGTACATCGCAGACCAGCAGCAGTAGAAATTCACCAAGACAGTGCTATTTTAAAAATAATATATTTATTATTAAGTACTAATAATATAACATATTAATTAACTTAACCCCAACTATGCATTAATATATATGTGTGTGTGTGTGTGTGTGTGTGTGTGTGTGTGTGTGTGTGTGTGTGTGTGTGTGTGTGTGTGTGTGTGTGTGTGTGTGTGTGTGTGTATTACCCAATCCATTACAGCTTAGGCACAATTCTGGAACGTCCATTCAAAATTCAATCTTAGAAATCGTGTGTTGAAACTCAGATTTTAAACTGATGTACAGAAGTTATCACAAAGAAGGTCGATACTGTGTGATCAGACAAAGCAAATAGAAATGTATTTTTATGCGAATGGTTGTCACAACTCCTCTCTTCCTTGCATAGGGGAAATGAAATGCGTGACTTTCGCAATGCTTCCAAAACTCAGGCATAGGTCAAATGAAATGACCATCAAAATAGTCACGATCTCATGTTAAGGCTTTCTTGGTTGATAAATTAGGTCTTAGTTTCTTCTAGTCCTCGACAAAATGAATTAGAACTATTGATTTGTAGGGCAGGTTGAATCAGTTTGTTTTGGTGATATATAAACTACTTCAAAAAGAAGCTCCTAAATTAGGAATTCATAAATTGAGATTAAGATGGGAAGTTCATTTAAATAGAAAAACAGATGAAAATGATTGGATGCAATTGTGCAAAGAAAATATGATGTAAATTATTAATGTTAGGAATAGACTGGTTCAATATAAGTTTTTTCATCAATTATATTAACTCCTCAAAAAATTTTTAAAAATTGAATATATCATTATCAGATTTATGTTTTAAATGTGGTTGGTTTGGTTTTACATTCTGCTTGGAAGAGTCCTAGAGTAAAAATGTTTTGGTTAGAGGTAGTGAATTTTTTGGAGAAAATATTAGGGACTAAGTTCCTACAGGACCCGATGTCATTTTTGTTGAGTAATATCAGAAATAAACTGAGGTTAACTATTGTTAAAGAGTTCTGTGTGTATTGGCCTGTGTATTGTGTGGTTTTGTGTTGAAAAGTGACAGTTTGCCTTAGAGAGCCAAGGTGAAGGTGGACTGCTGAGAGAGTGGGAGACGGACTGAGCATGAGCAGAAAATGATCTAAAAATTTCTGGACTTGGATGATAAACCACCACTGGGGGTGGCTGTGGAGTGGAAGAAGGCCCAGAGCATGAGTCATGGTCTGGGAGACAGTTTAGAATGATGGGATTTCAAAAAGGATGAACATTCCAAAGGCAGCCAGCAGGATCCGGACCAAGCCAGTTGTTCCTCTCTCTGCAAGCAACAGAAGAAGACAACTTCAAGTTTTGTGCTCTCTCTCTCTCAAAGATCTTTTGGCTTCAGTTTACCAAACAAACTGAATTTTGTTTATGATCTTTGCTTCGGTTGAGATCAAATTTTTGTGAGTCTTGTGTGTTTTGTATTTGTTTTTGTGTCTAAGTTTTTCTGTGGGCTGGTTGGAAATATAACTTAGACTTTAATTGCATATGTTATATTTAGGCTGGGGAATTTATTAGTTTGACACTGTTATAGAAATTTGCATAGTAACCAGTGGGCATTGTTATAAAAGGGGGGATTTTGAATTAAAGTTTGAGGGTGAATTTTTGTTAATAAAGTCATTGTTCATCTTTACCCCTGTGCAATATTCCTTCTTTGTGGATGCTGGTTTGATCTTGTAACATTATGTATCAAATAGATTTTTTTTACAATTAGCTTTAGCTGTTTCTAGGAATTGCATAGCAATCACTTGGAAATCAGATGTGGATTTAGGGCTGGAGAGATGGAGAGGATAACTTAATTTTTGTAATAAATATAAATTCTTTTGAAAAATATGGAGCCCATATTCACAATATGTTGGTTTGAATATTGAACGGATTCTCTGAAAGCCTATCCTGTTGGTAACCCTCAGTTCCATTATTAGTATTGAGATGTTATGATATATAATTTGTTTTCTTGGCATTCTCCAGACTTTCTTTCTTTTTCTTTTGCTCCTTATTCTTTTCTTCTTCTTTTGGTATATTCTGAGGGGGAGGGTGGGTGGAAGATGGAAGGTATTTATATATATACTATACACCTCATGCCTTTTGGCAAAGGAGGAAAAACCCAACACCCAACCCCAACCAACCAATTTTCCCTTGCAACCGCTGCAATCGTGTCTGCCTGTCCCGCATCGGACTGGTCAGCCACAAACGAGCCTGCAGCTGACGTGGACTTTTTACCCCCTCCATAAATCTTCGTCCGCGAAGCCAAGCCAAAGAAGAATACACCTCATATAATTCTTGTCATTTTTTTATTGAATACATATACATTGATGTGGTTTTAAAATTCTTAAATAAAATATTTTAAAAAAAGAAAGGTTATGATCCAAATACAGGAATCTTCTTGCTTCCTTTACCCAGATATGTGTCAATTAAAATGACCATTATAATGACCATTACTTCTCCTAACAAGGAGAACCATCAAAATTGTCCATTTCACACAAAGTCACCCCACATTTGTGTCTTTCAGATTTCTGGTTGCATGTTAATCGATCCTACCTCTTCAAGGGTGCCAATCACATGACCTTCTGTAAGTCCCACTCACATGACTCTTTGTAAGTGTCCCATCTGTTTCTCTTGAATAAAGACCATTGTTCTCTTGTCTCATTGCTCTGTTTATAGTCAATATTTAAGGTGCCTTTCTGTCTGTGAACTGTAAAAAGGTTTTGCTGTGAGAGGTTTGCAGCCTGTGTTAACCCTTAAAGCGTGCTTACTAAATGAAATGTGAGCTTGTCGTACTATACTTTCTGCTGGAAGGTAACAGTAAGAAGAGGTTTTGACTTGAGTGATGGAAGTCCTTCTTGAGGCAACATCACACATAGATTTCTTCAGGATGGGGCCTGTGAAGAACTTGGCTTACTGCAGTCTTCTACATTCTTGGGCATTTGAATTTCCAATCCAGGCTAATGATGCAACAAGTTAGTACACTTTCTGCAGTGCAACTGTAGAGATTTGATGGAATATTTAATGACTTGGAAAAGCAAATTAGACTTCTTAGAATTTAGAGCTATTAATGTGCTTCTCAGATTCAAATACTGATTCAGATTCAGATTTATCGTCAGAATAAATACATAACATTTAAAATGAGATTCTTTTGCCTGCGGGCAAGGCAGAATTACCACTTATTGGCAGTGACTCAACACGAATATGTAAACAAATAAAGAAATGTAAACAAATTGACTGTGCACTACAGAGAGAAAAATCAGTAAAATACCAAACTACGAGTCCTTAAATGAGTCCCTGATTGAGTTTGTCGTTGAGGAGTCTGATGGTGGAGGGGGAACAGCTGTTCCTGAACCTGGTGGTGCGAGTCTTGTGACACCTACACCTCTTTCCTGATGGCAGCAGTGAGAACCACGTGTGCTGGCTGGTGTGGGTCTTTGATGATTGCTGCTTCTCTCCAGTGGCAGCGTTCCTTGTAGATATTCTCGATGGTGGGGAGGGTTTTGCCTGTGATGTCTTGTGCTGTGTTCACCTTTTTCAGGGCTTTACGCTCAGGGATATTGGTGTCCCCATACCCGACCGTGGTCAGCACACTTTCCACGACTCCTCTGTAGAAATTTACCAGTGTTTCTCATGTCATGTCAAAGTTCCACCATCTCCTAAGGAAGTAGAGGAGCTAACAGGCTTCCATCATGATACCATTAGTGTGTTGGTTTTGGTGACATAGTGTGTGAGGTTGTTGTTGGAGCACCATTCAGCCAAGTTTTCAATCTCCATCCTTTATGCTGACTCATCACCATTTTTATACAACCCACTACCGTGGGGTGGAGGACATATTCTTACTGATCCTTACTGATTATTGTTTAGAGTTGAGGAAATCCAGAATCCAATTATAGAGTTGGGTGCTAAGTCCCTGGTCTTGGCATTTACTGATCAGGTTTGAGGGGATGATGGTGTTAAATGGTGATCTTTAGTCAATAAATTTTAGGAAGAAAAAAATCCTGAGAACATTCAATTAATAAAAGATAATACATATAAAAGAATACATGCAGTATATCCACCCTCCCTCCCCACCACCTCCCTCCCTTACTCTATTCCCTCTATCGATGACACTTTCCAGAATCTAATATTTCCCAATTTCAAAATGTGTCATCTTCAAGGTGATGTGAGGACGATATTCCAAATTACTCTCTTATTAATCCAATAAACCAAACTTTGTAGATACAGCTTTAAGTAGCTTTAAATTGTTGATAAAATAGATAAAAAGTTTGCATAACTTTGCATTGAGATTTTCATCATAATGAATAAACAAAGTGTGTACTGTATAATGATATATTTAAGCAAATATACAAGAAATACAATAAAATAAGGTAATAAAAGATGAATTCAAAGAAAAGTATCTCGAGCCCATGCCTCTGACATGATTCTTCAAAGAATGAGATGCAAACTCTCACTCCGCTCAGATATTATGTCATAGTCACCATGGTAACACTACAAACAATATTTCTTAAATGGATAGGCACAGAATTAATTGCAACTCAAAAACACAAGGTTTAAACTTTTACAGCCCCCAAAAACCCCAAAGAAAGAAAGAGAGAAAAAAGAGATTGTCAATGAATATCTAAATTCTGATGAACTGCCATGGAACCCAATACCACCCAGGGTGGGTCATTGAGGGTTTAAATTTTAAAACCTACTTGGTGTAAATATGGGCTCCATATTTTCAAAGAAGAATGATATTTATCACATAATCCTAAGTTATTTTCTCAAGAGGAATACAAGATCTCATTTCAATATGCCGTTTTGCATCCCTAAATCCAAGTAATGGCTGCACATTTCCTTGCAACAGCTGAGGCCAATTGTAAAAATTCAATTTGATACATAGTTTTAAACTAGACATTTTAATATTTCCTAATAAAAATAACATTAGACCTAATGAAAGCTTAACCTTTAACACTTTCTCTAAAAATAGACTAATTTGTATCCAAAAAGACTTAACTTTAATACACTGCCAAGTTGAATGAAAGAAGGGATCTATTCTTTATTACATTTAAAGCATAAATCTGAAGAAATTAAATTAAATCTCTTTAATTTTTGAGGTGTTAAATATAACTGATTCAAAAATTATACTCTACTAATCTATTTCTTACATTAATAATTTTAGTCTTATCACTCTTGACATGAGTGTGATAGTACAGATTCTATCACCAATATGTATATGTATAGATTATAGTAGGATGACTGTGATTGGTTGAGAGCGTTGCCACGCTTACTGGCAGGTATTAAAGGATTGCTCCTAGCCAGACCAGGTCATTCTAGACTGGTTGACCTACATGTGATACGCTCCAGTCTTCTAGTTAATAAAAGCCTTGGTTTGGATCAACAAGCCTTTGATTCTTTTGACGCGCTCTACAATGAGTGTTACTGGTCGATAGTCATTTAGGCAGGTTACCACACTCTTCTTTGAAACGGGGGGGACTACACCCTGCAGGATCGAGTTGTTGAAGTTATCCATGAATACATTGGCAAGTACTTTGCCCAAACCAGATGCTTTCCTTGGATTCACTCTCCTGAAGGCAGCCCACGCATCATCCTGGGTAACAGAGCGGAGAGGATCATCAGGGGACAGTGGTGGTTCTTCACTCTTTGTATGGTTGAATCGGGCATGGCAGGCATCGAGTTCATCTGGGAGAGTAGCTTTGCCATCATCTACTGCACCAGATTTTGGTTTGTAGTTTAAATTTCCAATCCAGGTTAATGATGCAACCAGTTAGTGCACTTTCCGCATTTAAACCCTATCACAACTGTCAGATAACCTTCATTGTCTCTATTTTCACTTGGAAACTCCGCTTCACCTGTGAGATGCTTTCCAAAGGCCATACCTGCTCTTAATTTCGAGATCTTGATCTCTGGACTTAAATGCCTGTGATCTGACTCTCAACAGGTTCCAGATTTCATTGTCCATCCAGGGCTTCTGGTTGGGGGAAACCCTGAATGATTTGGTGGGAAAAAATTCATCCACAGCTGTTTTGATAAAGTCTGTGAGAGCCGTGGTGTAATCATTCAGATCTTCATCTGAGTACTTGGCCATTGGTCAATCCATTGACTTGAAGAAGTCCTGCAACCATTCTTCAGCCTCCTGTGACCATAAGCTCTTTTGATTTCTGCAGCATCTCTTTTTAGGCTCTGTCCAAATGAAGGCAGAAAGATTATAACCAGGCATTCCAACTTGGGAAAGAATGGTAGGCGTTCCTATTCTTCTTGTAGCAGTGACTGAGTGTGCTGGGACATCTGGTGCAGCAGGTTACATGCTGGTAGTAGATGGGAATGGTTTTCTTGAGACAGGCCTGGTTAAATAAGATTTGCCGTCTCTTGCTTATTAACACATCCTGCAGCTCTGCGAGTGCCTGTTTTTAATCAGCATTGGGAGGGATATAAACTCTGGTGTGAATCGCTGATGAGAACTCTCAGAGTAGATGGAAGGGTCTACATTTAATCGAGATTTGCTCTAAGGCAGTGGAACAGGATATTGACATAACCCTAATGTTCATGCACTACCCACTATCAACAAAAAAAAACCACATGATCCCCCCCCCCACCATTTACCAGAATCCGAGTTCCAATCCAGTCTGTGAATGGTGAAACTCTCTGGTCAGGCAGTGGTGTCCGGTGTTCTTCATGGTTTCTTGAGAGGTCCATGGATATGGGAACTCCCAGGAATCTAAATGCTCTGACCCTCTCCACTACCAATCTGTCAATGAAGACTAGTGCGTGATCCCTCAGACTCTATTTCCTTAAGTCCACACTAGTCTCCTTGGACTTGCGACGTTGAGAGAAGATTGTTGTTCTGGCACCACACAACCAGATTCTTGATCTCAATCCTATCTTCTGATTCATAAATTCCAGTTATTTGGCCAATAATGGTGGTGTTGTCTGTTATTTTGTGATAAAGCCAAACTTGGATTTGTGGTCATGCGTGTAGAGGGAATAAAACAGAGGAGTAAAGACGTAGCCTTAAAGTCAGTGAGGAGCTGCTGACATTGCCGACGAGCAAGTCGAGGTGCAAAGGGAGGAACAGATTTCCAGACCATAGAGTTTTATCCTTATTTCTCATCCTATTTGTGGCCTCTTTGCCAGATCAACTTCATCCATTCATTGTGGACCAAATAATATTTCTCCATCATATATTTATTCAGATCCTTGTGGAAGGTCAGCATGGGAATTTCCCCATGACATGTGTGGACAGCGTGCTCCAGATTCTGATGGCACTCTATCAAAGTTCATTTCCCCGGTGAAGAGAGAAAATGTCAATGCTTCAGTCCAATGGCCCATGATCGAAAAACGTTTTGTTAAAACAATGGAATGCTTCTATTATGTGAAAATATTGACATTTACCAGCACTTTATTGTTCAAACTCAGAGGGGATTGCGATAACTTGAAACATTAATCATGCCCTCATAAAAGAAAGGATTTTTTTGGATGAATGATGAACAGTATTTGAATAAATGATTCCTGCAGGAAGTTTCTTCATACCTGAAGTAACATTCACCAAGCTCATGGAGAAAGTCTTTCAAAAGCTTTTTAAGGGAAAACAAAGGCCAAAAATATAATGAATGCAAGCTCCACAAATAACATTGCATAAGGGTTCCAAGGATTGTAAGACATAAAGCGCTACTTACCATGAACTAATATCGCTTCCACCTTCACCAATGTTTACCAGATGCGGTTATGGCTCCCAGTGATTTACAGTTGAAGAGCTGTTTCACCTGGGGAGGACTGTGGGCTTTCGAATAGAGGGGATGGAGGAGGCAAGGGTACACGTGTGGTACTTCTTGCGATTGTAGGGGTAGGTATCAAGAGGGCGATTGGTGGGAAGGAATCAAAACTTATCAGGCTGTAGTGCCACACTGAACAGAAACTGTATAAGGCGATGTGGATGCCATCTGGCTGGAGTGTGCCTACATGGTGTTGTTCCTCCAATTTGCAGGTTCGGCCGAAACTCTCTCTCTCTCTCTCTCTCTCTCTCTCTCTTTCTCTTTCTCTCTCTCTCTCTCTCTCTCTCTCTCTCTCTCTCTCTCTCTCTCTCTCTCTCTCTCTCTCTCCATGTATCTGCAGAGTATTTCAAGGGATTACTATATTCTGAACAAAATGGCTTTTTCTTAAATACCAAGGCAAAAATAGTCTTATATTTTTGGAGAGCAATTCGATTAAAGATTTTCATGATGATTCCAGCATTAAAATGAACCTGAGATATTTTTACTGCAGTGAATAAAGTTTTTGCTCTGCTCTTCAGATCAACGAGGGCTATGATATTATATTTAATGTCTATTCTTTTAATGCAAGGTGATATCAGGAATGTACATAATTAATTTTGTAGGTCACAACATCAGCATTTCTTGCTGGCAAGAGCCTAAAGGACCATGAATCATAATTACTTTCTTCTACTGTGTGTTACCACATGTAGCCTTTGCTTGGAGATTTCAAATTCATCATTGTTGTGCAAAGAAATGGAGCAGTCAATAGAGACATTTGTAACTCACGGCAAGAAAGACAGAATCCAAAATGTTTGCAAAGAAGTGCATAATAAGATCATTTCCAAACATTCATCAAAATACATGTTATCAACTACCAGAACCAGCGTCCATATTTAAAATTTAAATTGTCTAGCCTTGTGGAATTTATATTGCGGCATAATCCAGATATTGTCTGAGAATGGCATAAGATTTTTCATGGTAACATTTATTATTTTCAACTTGCAATGATTTTAATTTATGTTGGACTCTGGTAAACCACAATGACGATTATCCAAAGCAGGATGATCCAGTGTTTTGTTAAGCTAAACACAGCACCCTGGGATAACCTGGGGTGCTTTACTTGGGTACCGTTAAAAAAGAAGCACACAAAAGTAGCTGATAATTGGACAGGTTTTGTCTAAACAAATTAAATCTACGTTCCTACTTATTTAGCTTGGTCTTAACATGCAATTGCTTGGGAATCAAGCGAATCAAGCAAACAGTAACAAATATAATCAATTATTGACAAAAATCTTGGCCTCAAGAGCACTGCGGTAAATTTGTTTAAACTAGAAATGTGCCCGTGTATTGCATCAGTTGAAGGAACAACCAAATGATAGATTGCTGGACTAGCATCTTATGCACCAAAGGCAGATCACTTGACCAAATATGAACCCATTTAAATTGCGAGTGGGTTTCCTCCAGGGGTTCTGGCTTCCTCCCACACGTGCAGGTCAGTAGGTTACTTGGCCCCTGTTAAATGATATATTCTGGAGGGAGTTGATAAGAATGCGGCAGAATAAATAAAAGGGATAAAGGTAGGATTAGTGTAAGGGATGGTTAACATTCAGTGAGGACTTGTTACTGCATCACTCCATGAATGCTTCAATGAGTTGACCCAATGTCACAGATTTCAGAAACTCAGACTTGTTTGGTTACGTGTGTATATTCAATTTGAGTTCAATACATCAAGATTGTAAAAAAAACCTGTGGCCCTTCACACTATTAAAAATGATTACATGCAGATTATGCAGATTATCTGATTGGAAACCAAACAAAAACCATTAGATTTTGAGCTGGTTGAGGCAAAGTGCAGAATGGTAGCAAAGCATTTTCTCAGCTCTTAGAACTCCAAGATAACAACTGTGTCAAATATTATGGACCTGGGCACACCTGGCTTGCTTTGCCCTAAGTAATTACGCACCAAGGGAAAGATTGGTTGCTTCCAAAGTGATTAAATTATGACAAATAAAGAATAATTGATTTCATTTTCTTTCTCAAACTGCCTCTGCTTCAGAGAAGCAAAGATTTAAATCCCATGTTCAAAAGTTTCTGTAACGGTACACCTGTCCCCAAATGAAGGATATTAAAAATTAATTTATATTTCAACAAAGAGAAGTAACACCAAGAAATCATAGATTTGGCTTTAAAAAAAAAGTGTTCAGTTTTGGTCACTGCTATCAGAAAGATGTTGCCAAGCTGGAGAGACAGATAAGATTTACGAACAGTTTTAAGGACTTGGGACTCATATCAATAAGTTATTACTAGTTAGCTGATTTGATATTGCATGGATTAATTAATATGGTTAGAACCATTGAACACTACAGCACAGAAACAGGACTTTCGGCTCATGTAGTCCGTGATGAACTATAGTCCCATTGACCTGCTCCCAGACCATAGCCCACCATGTCCCTCCTATCCATGTACCCATCCAATCTTCTCATAAATGTCAAATCAAACCCACATTCAGCATTTCTGTTGTCAGCTTGTAACACCACCCTCTAAATGAAGAAGTTCCCCCTCATCTTCCCCTTCAACATTTCACCTTTGAGGTCCCCCAGTTCTTGTCTCATTCATCCTCCATTGAAAAAGTCTGCTTGCATTTACTTTATCTATACCCCCTATAATTTTAAATACCTCTTAGAAAAATCTTTCCTCATTCTCTGACACTCCAAAGAATAAAGTCCTTCCCCCATAACTCAACTCTCTTGGCAACATCGGCATATACACTACCCTCATCTGGAGTGGAGGGTATGGTTTGAGATTTATCTGCCCATATTCACCTCTTTTTGATTGAGCAGAAAAACCGTGATTCAGTTTTTTTAATTCTTCCTGGAAATAAATGTGTTTTTTGTTGCTGATTCTTTATTGGTGGAAAGCTTTTTAAAAAATCAAATTCACCTGTAGGTATTTATTTGTTAATGTGTTTGCATGCAAGAGGGGTGGTAATCTTAGGATTACAGTCTGCATCACATGCTGGTGAGGGGAAGAATAGTGAGGGCAGGCAGATAAATGTGTGGCTAAGAAACTGGTGCAGGGGAAGGTTTGCAGGTTCTCGGAACATTGCAATCTCTTTTGGGCAGGGTACAACCTCTACAAAAAGGATGGGTCACATCTGAACCCAAAGGAGTCCAAAATCATGGCGGGCAGATTTAATATAGCTGTTAGGGAGGGTTTAAACTAATCTGGCAGGGGGATGGGAACCAGAGTGCTTGGGCTGATGAAGGGGAGGAAACAGCAGTAAAGTGAAGATCGTGTTCAGCAAGGATGACAGGCAGGCGACGAGACAAAATAATAGCTGAAGGGATGGCAGAAAGAGAGTACAGTCTGAAGCTGTTATACTAAAATGCCCGCAGCATGAGAAACAGGGTGGATGACCCTGCTGTACCGCTACAGATTGGAGGGTACGATGCTGAGTTGCAACTAAAGGATGGATGTCACTGGGAGCTGAACGTCCGTAATGGAAAACTCTAATCGCGTTTCTCTCTTTTGCAGCCTTTGCTTCTGGAAGGCTGAGAACCTGCTTGTGTTTTAGAATCAGCAGACATAAGCTAAATTCCACCGAGGGGCCAGAGATGCTGTTATCTGACGAAAGGACATCTGTGTACCAAGAACATTTAATCTTCCTGCTTGTTTTAGTCACAGACTGTCAGAGGCCTAGCCTTGATGGAAAATAAACCATTGTATTCAAAGTGATAAGCTGAAAGTTGTGTTATTCGATAGAAGCCTAGGCATGCTAGCTTGCTTGCTTATCTTTCTTGCTGTGCTGGGAATAGGTGCTTGGGTAAGCCGCTTTTGGGTAATATAAGCCATGGTCCCACTGCTGAAGTTTGAGACTCTCCGAGAGGTGGCAACATCTCTCAGCAAGAAGAAGAACTTCTAGAGTCCAGCCAACTTCCCGGTCAGGGGAGGTGGAGAAGCTGCTACCGGCGCCCTGACAACCTACTACAAGTGTGCAGTCGTTGTCTCGCTTCGGCAGTTGGGACCAGTCCAGGCGTTGATAAGTATAGTTGGGAAGGGCTAGCATATTGTAGTTTGAAATCAGCTTTTGAATTTGTAATAAACATTTGTATAATCTGAACTGCTCTCGGTGTGTGTGTGTCTATTTTCTTTTGGTAGCTTAAACACTGTGACCAATCTAAAACGAACAAAATGAGAGGTATAAGTTTACCCACTATACACGGTGTCTCAGAGGATAGGCAGGGAGGTAGAGGGGCCAGCGTGGCTATGCTGGTAAGCATCAATATTAAATCTCTGCAAAGAAGGGACAAGATCAGGTAAAGTTCTTCTGGGTTAAGTTAGGGAATGGTGAAGGTAAAAGGATGCTCATGACAGTTTTATATAAGGCTTCCAAACAGCAGCTGGGATGCAGACTATATAGTACAACTGGTAATAGATAAGGGACGGCCATTGACTCGAACGCCGGCCCCGGTCGCCCCTGATGCCCTGGCCGCCGACCCAATGGAGCTCTTGACACCCCAGCTGCTGACCCATACACTCACACTGGCTACCGACTCCATGAAGCTTCTGACACCCCCATCGCAAACTCCAGCCAAATTCCTGACCACCTCCTCACTAGAGCTCCAGACACTTTGACCGCCTATTCCAGCATTGACCCAGTCTGCCTATCTGCAGGAGGTCCCGATACTGATGCCTCCCACTCCCACCTGAGCCCTGACTGCCCTCGGACCGGAGCTTCCCACGCTGACTCCACATGGCTCCTGACATAGACTCCCACTGTGGTCCTGATCTCAGTCTGGATCCCACTCACTCAATCCCCATTATTACTCAATACCCTTCCCTAGCCCCCTACACCTCTCCCTACTCCATCCCCATCTCCCCCTCTCAGCTCCCCTCTTCTCCCTAACTCCCTCACTCTCAGATCTCATCTAACCCCTCACTCTCTTTAGTTAACCCTCACCCTCAGATCTCATCTAACCCCCCCCACTCTCTTTAGTTACCCCTCACCCTCTTCCTCCCCCCCTGACCTACCCCAACCCTATCTCACCCTTCTGACCTCCTTAACATTCTCCCTTCCCCTGAAAACCCCCTCTACCCTCCACTTTCCATCTCCACCCTTGGACCTCCAAATCTTTCACCTCCTGCTTCCCCCAACACCCTCCACAACACCAATTCCCACTCTGCACCCTTCTAGGTCTTTTCAATCCCCTCTGACCTTCCATTATCTGAGATGGAGTGCTCGGTCCTCACCTGCATCCAACTCTACCTTAATGAATTCCGCCCACACCATGAATTCAAACTCTTCTTCCGTCACCTCCAGGCTCACTTTCATGTCCGTGACTCTTAACCTCCCCCTCCCCTAAGACCCCTTCTTCTGCTTTAAACCTTCTTTCTCCTCCTGATCACCTAGTCCTGGCCATTTGCCCTCTCTGTACTTTTTATTTCCAACTGCCGCCGAGACATCAACCATCTCAAATGACCAGCCCTCTCTCTTCCCTCCACTCTCTCTGCAACAATCCCAACCTCACCATCAAACCCGCCGACAAAGGTGGTCCTGTTGTGGTTTGGCACACTGACTTCTACCTTGCCGAGACCAGACAATAGCTCTTATACACCTCCACCTATCGACCCCATCTCACAGGACCCCTCCATGGCTCACCAAACCAGTCTCCAACATCATCTCAAAGCTTGTGGCCTCTGATCACCTTACTATCCATGGCCCCCAAACTAATTGTCTCCAATCACCGCACTGCTTGTTACTTTCTTCTTCCCAAGATACACAAATCCAACCATTCGTGTAGACCCATTGCTTGCTCCTACCCCACAGAACTATTATCATTCTACATTGACTCTATTTTTTCTCCCCGGTCCAATCCCTCCCCACCTTAATGCACGACACCTCACATGGCCTTCATCTCCTCAATGACCTCAGATTCCTCTACTGGATTGCTGCATTGTCACAATCGATGTCCAACCTCTTTATACCTCTGTTCCCCATGCAGAAGGTCTTAAAGCAGTTTGCTTCATCCAAGACCAGAGACCCGACCAGTCACTCTCTACCACCACCCTCCTCCACCCTGGCGGAACATTCTCACTCTAAATAATTTCACTTTTAACTCATCCCACTTCCTTAAAATCAAAGGAGTAGCCATGGGTACCCGCGTGGGTCCCAGCTAGGTCTGCCTGTTTGTGGGCTTTGTGGAGCGATCCATACTGCAAACCTACATGAACAAGACCCCCCATCTCTTCCTCCGATCGGGGGATCAGGGCAGCCTCATCCACCAATGATGAGCTTGTCAACTTCATCCATTTCACAGCCAACTTCCACCCTGATCTCAAACCTGGTCTATCCCTTTCCTGGATCTCTGTCTCCATCTAGACATATACTATAAACCCTCTAACTCCTACAACTACTTGGACTACTCACCCACACACCCTGCCCCCTGCAAGGATTCCTTTCTCTGACTTCACCGCATCCGTTCCCAATTTGAGATCTTTCAGTCCAGATCTTCTGAAATGTCTTCCTTCTTCCACAAACGTGGCTTCCTCTCCACCACCATCAACCCACCCCTCAGCCGCATCTCCTTTATTTCTTCCTTATCTGCCCTGGCTCCCTCTGCCCACAAACACAACTAACATAGAATCCCTCTTACCCTCACCTACCACCCCACCAGCCTCTGCATCCAACACATTATCTGCCGAAATCTCCAGCATTTACTACAGGATCCACCACCAGACATATCTTCCCCTCTCCTTCCCTCTCTGCCTTCTGTAGGGTCCAGTCCCTACATGACTCCCTTGTGGACTCATCCCTCCCAACCAATTGCCCCCCTCATAGAATCTTCCCCTGTGCCTATAGGAGGTGCAACACTTGCACCCACATCTCTTCCCTCACCACGATCCAGTGCCCCAAACAGTCCTGTCACGTGAAGCAACACTTCTCTTGTCATCTGCAGGACTGATTTACTGCATCCGGTGCTCCCTTTCTGTCCTCTCCACATTGGAAAGACTGGGCGCAAATTGGGAGATCGATTCACTGAGCACCTTCCCTCTGAACGCACAGTGACAGAGACTCCTAGCAGCAACCATTTTAATTCTGTGTCCCAGTCCTACACTCACATGTCTGCCCATGGCCTTGTGCACTATCACTGCAAGACCACCCACAAATTGGAGGAACAACCTGATTGTCCGTCCGGGTGCTCTCCAGCCAGATGGCATTAACATCGACTTTTCCAGTTACTTCTAACCTGCTCTCCTCTTCCCCCTCCCCGCCTCCCTGTTCTTCTCCCTCCCTTCATCCAGCCATCCCTCCTCCCCTTAATTACTGCTGTCCCCTCCCTCCTTTTTCCACCTTCTACCTTTGCGACCACCCCTCGCTCCCCTACTCTTTTGCTCCGATGCCTGCTGAGATTTTCCCATACTTGATGAAGGGCTCAAGCCCGAATCGTCGATTAAGTATTTTTACCTTTGTTCCAGGCCACTGTTTGACCTGCTGAGTTTCTCCAGCATTGTGTGTTTTTACTTCAACCACCATGTCTGCATATTTTCTAGTTTTACTTACATAGATAAACCATGTCAGAAGGACATGGAGCCAGGATTCAGAATTTATTGTCATGAACAAGCCATGAAATTCGGGGCTTTGCAGCAGCCTCATAAAGCAAGCATTCATATTACAACCATCTTCCTGCATTAATATAAAAATTACAATAATAGGGCACGAAAAGTAAGGCAGTGTCTGTGGCTCATTGATTATTCAGGAATCTGAGGGCAGCGGGGAAGAAGCTGTCATTGTGCCTCTAAGTGCTCGTCTTTAGGCTTCTGTACCTTTTCCTCAATTGTAGCAGAGTGAAGAGGGCATGGCCTGGGTGGTGGGGGGCCTTTGAGGATAGAGGTTGCTTTTTTAAGACACCGCCTCATATAGATGTCCTTGATGGAGTGAAGTCTGGTGCCTATGATGTCGCAGGCTGAGTTAACAACCCTCTGGAGTTTATTCTTGTCCTGTAAGTTGGCGCCTCTACACCAGGCAATGATGCAACCAGCCTGAATGCTCTCCATGGTCCACCTGGAGAAGTTTATATGAGTCTTCATTACATACTGAATTTTTTGAGATTCCTCACAAAGTATAGCCGTTGGTGAGCCTTCTTCATGGTTGCATCAACGTGGAGGTTCCAGGACAGATCCTTGGAGATGTTGACACCCAGGAATATGAAGTTCTTGGCCGTCTCCACTACTGAGCCCCAAATGAGGACTGGGTCGTGTTCCCCTGACTTTCTCCTGAAGTCCACAATCATTTTCTTGGTTTTGCTGATATTGAGCACAAGGTTGTTGATGTTACACCACTCAACAAGCTGATCTATCTCCCTCCTGTACACTTCCTCATTGCCGTTTGTGATGTCATCGGCAAAGTTATAGATGGCATTGGAATTGTGTCTGGCCACACAGACGTGGGTGTATAATGAGTAGAGCAGTGGGCTAAGCACACATCCTTGGGGGGCACCTGTGTTGATGATCAGTGAGGAGGAGACGTTATTTCCAATTCGTACTGACCGTAGTCTTCCAATCAGAAAGTCAAGGATCTAGTTGCAGGGTGGCATACACAGGCCTAAAGTTTGTAGCTTCTTGACCAGCACTGAAGGAATAATGTGTAGGCTACTAGCATCAAACAACATGAGGAAGAGTGCAGGTAAAACATTAGTTTTAATAGACTGGTATTCAGCTAGGCTTTGGGCCTTGGTCTTGACTCTGTACAAGCCTACGCCAGAATGAGGGGGAAGGGATTCCCCCCCCCTCCCTCGGGCTTAAATACAACTACTTGGTTCACCTGGTGACCTAGTGATGACATCATGCATGACATACCACCACATTCACCCCGCCTTAAAAAATTGTGACTGACACCCCCTCCCCCCCAACCATCTCTGTCTCTTTACACCTGTTCATAACTCCAGTATTTGATGTGGTTTCCTCTACCTTCTGGACCTTCGGGGGGCCAGGTCAGGGGAGGTCAGGGGTGCTAGGGCCTGGGTGTCTTGGCCCTGGGCGAGGGTATGGTGCATGGGTGCAGGACTTTCTGCCCGTGGGGGTGTGTTCATCTGCCGCTCTTCATGCTGCTCCATGGGGGTCCGTGACCCTCCCGCGTCGACTGTGGTTCCTTCCTGCTGGTCCTCCGGAGCCTGTGATGCTCCTGCGTCATCTGGCGTCCTGTCTTGCTGATCTGTAGGGGTCTGTAGTTCTTCTGCGCTGCTCACACCTCCTGCCAGTGCGAGGTCCCTGGTGGCCACCGAGTCTTCCCGTTCATCCTCGAACATGATGTAGGCGGAGTGAGGGTTCGTGTGCCTCACTTCCATGGGCTCCACCAGTGGGTCTGTCCTGTGGTGTCTGCAATGCTTGCGGAAGAGGGCCGGTCCCGGCGACATCAGCAATCTGGGCAGCACAGTGCCTGTCGTGGCTTTCCTCAGGAAAGAAAAAATATGGTCATGTGGTGTCACGCTAGTGGTGGTACACAATAAAGAACGTGTGGAGTGGAGAACCTCCGGTAACATGTCTTGCCACCTTGCTGCTGTAGGTCCTTTGCTTTGAGAGTTAGCAGAACTCCCTTTCTACCTGCCCATTCCCCTAGGGTAATAACTCATAGTGTGACTGGTCACAATGCCTCTAGCCCTGAGGACCTCGGTGCTCATGAAGGCAGCACCCCTATCCATGTGTATATAGCTAGAACTGGTACCCACACAAAATGAATATAGATTGCAGGCACTTTATTCCTGTGGCTGCGGTGACATCGGGACACTGGATAGCAAAGGGGAACCGTGAGTACTTGTCAATAGCATTTATGAAATAGATGTTCCTGTCGTAGGATGGGAGAGGGCCTTTGAAGTCAAGGCTAAGCCGCTCGAAAGGGCAGGTAGTGGAAGAGCCTCGCAACTCCCAGGTGGCCCAGCTCGATGTGCAAGCTCTGCAGCTGGGACATGTGATTAAGGGCCACACAAGTGCCCCTGTATAATGTGTCTGAGGGCACATTGAGCCTCACTGGATGGTATAGGATGTCGTAGCTATACGTTGACAATTCTATCCTCCAGCGCAAGATTTTATCATTCTTTATCTTCCCCCGTTCTGGTTATCAAACATGAACACCATGGATTGTTGGTCCGTGACAAGAGTGAAGCTTTTACAGGATATAAAATGTCTCCAGTGCTTTACTGGTTCCACAATGGCCTGGGGCTCCTTCTCCACTGCCGAGTGTCTTGCCTCGGACTCCTGGAGGGTCCGTGAGAAAAAGGCCATTGGTCGCCCCTCTTGATTCAGGTGGCAGCCAACCGTCAATGAATCGCAGGGTTGCCTTCATGATCAGATCCCTGATCTCTTTGAAAGCTTTAATAGCAGCAGAGCTGAGAGGAAAAGTTGAGGCCTTTATGAGTCGGCATAATTGGCGACCCACTGCGCATAGTATGCAAACAGCCCCAGACACCTCTTTAATGTCTTTTGAGAATGAGGGATGGGGAGGTCTAGCAGCAGGCGCATGCAAGCTGGATCTGGGCTGATTTCCCCGTTTTGCACCATGTAGCCCAGGATCGCTAACTTCCTGGTGCTAAAGACACATTTATCCTTATCGTACGTTAGATTACGTTCCTTTGCTTCCTGAAAAAACATTGAAGGATAGCATCATAGTCAGCTTGTGAGTGGCCGCAGATCGTAACGCTGTACAGGTATGGGAACACTGCCTTTAAGTGATACTCGTCCACTATGTGGTCTATCTCCCACTGGAACAGGGATACCCCATTGGTGATACCAAAGGGGAGGCGGAAGAACTGGTACAACCTGGCATTCGCTTCAAATGCCGTGTATATCATATCGCTCTTTCTAATAGGCAACTGGTGGTACTTCCCTTGAGGTCGATAGTGGAGAACACTTTGCATTGGGCAATGCTGTTTACCATGTCCACGATATTCAGAAGCGGGTATGCATCCACCTGCATGAATTTGTTGATGGTCTGACTGTAGTCTATGACCATACGCCTCTTCTCCCCAGACTTCACTACCACTATTTGTGCTCTCCAGGGGCTGGAACTCTTTTCTATAATGTTCTCCTGCAGGAGTCTACGGACTTCTGCACCAATAAACTCCCTGTACCTCCTGCCCTTGGTGGTCACTGTGGTGCAGACAGGCGTGAGGTTCATGAATAAAGGTTGGGGGGGGCGGCTCTATGTTCAAGGCCATGAGGTTGCAGTAACGCTTCCTTCTAAGGATTAATGGGGGAAGTGGCCCATCGTGCACCATTGTGATGCTTTTCAGTTGGCACTGAAAATCCAACCCCAGCAGCATTGGAGCACAGAAGCGTGGGAGCACCAGTAATTTAAACTCCTCATACTTTGTACCCTGGATCTCCAGAGTGACCCTGCAGAAGTGGTTGCCCTTAGTCACATAGTTGTTAGATGGCATTAGGATCTGATGGTCACTGGGGTACATTTTTAACGCAAGGTGTTCTACCAACCCTTGGTCTATAAAACTCTCTGTATTCCCACTATCCACCAAACAATTTACAGTAGCCCCGTTAACCTTAATTCTAATGGTCGTGTCCAATAGGTCGTGCGGACTTGCCTGATTTAGTCGTAATGAGGCCAGCTAGCACTTCCTCCATTGTGATAGGAGTTTTCATCCCAACCTCGATCGTAATACTCGGTACCGAAGATATCATCTGGTCTATGTATCCTCTGCCCAGCGTTCCAAGAGGGCCGACAGCACATTGCACTCTGCTTCGTCCTGCCTGTGGGGGAAGGAGAAGATCTTTCTCTCCTCTCATTTGACTGAGAGAGGGCTTTGGTGGGAGCCTTGAGGCTTCTGCATACTTTCGCATAATGCCCCTTCTTTCCATACATCGAGCAATCCTTCTCCTTAGCTGGACAGTGGGCTCTGGGGTGCTTTAGCTGTCCGCAAAAAATGCACTTGGAACGGTCTAATGAAGCAGTTGCTGCGGAATGTTGCCCTTGTTCACCCGTGCATCTCTCCCTGTAAGTGGCCCACGAGTCCGGCTCAGTGTACACCTCTAGCTCCCTCTGCGAGTTCTCCGCAATGATTTCAGCCTCATCTAGCCTCACTGTCCCCTTTTCCAACAGTCTCTGTCTTATCTCCGTTGACCTGACCCCGGCTATATTCTGTCCCTCACCAGATCATCTGCGTAGTCTTGGGCAGATACTGTCTTAAAATTGCAAGCCATCGCCAAATCCTTTAGCGCGAGTATGAAGTCTCTAACAGACTCCCTGCTTGCTGCGACCTGGTCATGAGTCTGTGCCTGGAGTGCTGCTCACTGTGTGTCTTATTATAATGTCTTTGTAGTGTGTCCATTGCTTCCCGGTATGACTTGGCGCCCTGAATTAATGAGTACGGATGATCTCCCAGCTGAGCCAGCAGTAGCATCAGCATTTCCTCCTCTGACGCTCCCTCTAACCCCGCGTAATTAAAAAAAAACACGAAATGCATGCTCCCACCGCGGGTTCTGGGATCCAGCTCAAGCTTCTCTGGCTACAGTACCTGGCTGAGCCTCAACTTGTGGTTTGATAGCTGGGGCGTAGGTGTGTGCTGGGACTGATCCCTCTCGCATGTGGTCGCCCGCCCCTGCAGAGATGCGGGCCCCCTCCGGGGAATCAGAGACAGTTAGGGGTGGCTCTGGGGTAACAGCTCGTCCCCCGATCCTGCCGGTAAACCGCGATCGGCAAGGCGACTTGCTGTATGTCCTTCACCCATGTCTGGCATGACACTTGGTTGTACACCAGGTACCCTGCATGCTGCCCCGGTGAGTTTGCGAACATGTAGGGCACTCTGCTGCTCATTACCTGTCCCGGGGTGTTTCTGACCCTTCCGAAATCCACCACGACTGTGGGGTGGGCTTCCCCCCTCGCTCGCGATCCAAATCTCGCAGCTTTCTGGCCGGTCCATTTTTGGCTGCACGTGCGCAGGGCCCCTTTCCGTTCCTGGGTCCCTGAGTCAGGTCTTGGCTGAGTCGAAGTCTAGCAGAGCATGCATTCTGGAGATGTATAGCAGTCTAATACTAGCATCAAACCATGAGGCAGAGTGCAGGTAAAACACTAGTTTTAATAGACTGGTATACAGCTAGGCTTTGAGGCTTTGGTCTTGCCTCTGTAGAAGCCTAGGCCAGAATGTGGGGGGTGGGATCCCACCCTGGGCACCAGGGTGGCTCATCTGGTGACCTAGTGGTGTAATGACATCATGCATGACATACTACTACATAATGGTATTGAAGGCCGAGCTGTAGTCATGAAGAGCAGCCGTACGTATGAATCGCTGTTTTTCAAGGTGATCCAGAGCTGAGTGGAGAGCCAGCGATATTGCATCTGCTGTGGGGTGATTGTGATGACAGGTCAATTGCAGTGGGTTCAGATCTTTACTTATGTACATGTTAATTCTGGCCATGACCAGCCTCTCGAAGAATTTCATCACTGTAGAAGTTAATGCTAC
Source organism: Narcine bancroftii (assembly GCF_036971445.1). Lineage (NCBI taxonomy): Eukaryota > Metazoa > Chordata > Chondrichthyes > Torpediniformes > Narcinidae > Narcine > Narcine bancroftii. The sequence continues at coordinate 70,747,595 of NC_091474.1, read as the reverse complement.
TGGGCAATAGTCGTTGAAGCAGCCCACTCTGCTCTTCTTGGCTACCAGGATGATTGATGCCCTTTTGATGCAGGTGGGACCTTCTGACTGCAGCATGAAAGGATGAAAATGTCCATGAACACTCTGGTTAGTTGGTTGCCACAGATTTTAAGTACGCTGCCTGGTACACCGTCAAAGCCTGACACCTTGCGAGGGTTCACACTTTTGAATGATATTTTGACATCACCCTCAGAGACAGGTATCACAGGGTCCTCAGGCTTATCAGAGATTCTGGTAGGTACGGTTTGATTCTTCTTCTCAAAGTGGGCATAAAAGTTGTTCATTTCATTGGGTAATGAAGCATTGCAGCCATCTATAGTGTTTCCCTCGCTGTGTAGGCTGTAATGGCCTGCACTCCCTGCCTTAGCTGGCGTGTATCTGTCTCTGTCTTGAGTTTTACAATAATTATGATAATTATGGGGAATTTTAACACTAAAGTAGATTCGGAAAGTCAGGTTGGTGTGGGATCTCAGGAGAAAGAGTTTGTGGAATGCCTACTAATGGGGAAGGCAGCAGATTAACGATGGCTGGAGATTCTGTGAGAAATGAGGAAAATGCCAAGCAGGTACACACCAAAATGAAAGAAATTTGTGAATAGGAAATGAGACAATTGTGACTGATGAAGGAAGTTAAATCAAAGTGAAAGCAAAAGAGAGGGCAGACAAGGAAGCAAAAGTTAGTGGGAGGGTGGAGGGCCGGGAAACTTTTAAACACAGCTAAGAATGTAATTAAAAGGAAAGGCTGAATTATGAAAGAAGTTATATCAAAGAGCATTTTTAAATATATGAAGAGTAAACGAGTGACCAAAGTAGACAGAGAACCGATAGAAAATAACGTGGGAGAATTTATAATGGGAGACAAGGAGGTGGCAGAGGAACTGAATGAATATTTTTGATCAATCTTCACCATGGAGGATTTAGTAGCATCGTGGACTCTCATGGCTCTCTCAGAAGAGAAGTGAGTGTGGTCAAGATCATGAGAGAGAAGGTACTTGCGAAGCTAAATGGTTTAAGGGTAGATAAGTGTCCTGGACCAGATGGAATGCATCCCTGGGTTCTGAAGGAGGTAGCTGGAGAGATTGTGGAGGCATCAGTAATGATCTTCCAGGAATCAATGGAGTCTGGCATGGTTCCTGTGGACTGGAGGATTGCGAATGTCCTTCCGCTATTTAAGAAGGGAACGAAGCAGCAGGAAGGAAATTATAGACCTATAAGCCTGACATCGATGATTGGGAAGCTGTTAGAGTCAATTGTCAAAGATAATGTCACAGAATACCTGGAGGTGCATGAAAAGATAGGCCCAAGTCAGCATGGATTCCTTCAAGGAAAATCATGCCTGACGAACCTATTCCAAATTTTTGAAGTGATCACAAGTAAGGATAGACAGGGGAGATGCAGTGGATGTTGGTTAGTTGGACTTTCAAAAGGTCTTCGACAAGATGTCACATATAAGGCTGCTAAACAGGATGAAAGCTGATGGAATTACTGGAAGGATATTAGCAAGGGTAAAGCATTGATTGATCGTCAGGGAACAGAGTGTAGGAATAAAGGCATCCTATTCTGGTTGGCTACCAGTTACCAGTGGTGTTCCACAGGTCAATAAAGAGGAAAATAGAAAAAAAAGACGAAAATAATGTGCAGCAAAGAAGACAAAAAGGACAGGCAGGTGAAAAGACAGGATAATTTGTTGTACAATAGAAATACAGCACAATTGGTAACAGATACTAGTATAAGGGAACTGTACATAAATGCATGAAGTATTACGAATAAAGTAGATGACCTTGTGCTTCACTACAGATTGAAAGATATGACATTGTGGCCATCACCAAGACATAAGGGCATAAGAAATAAGAGCAGGAGTCGGCCATCTGGCCCATCAAGCCTGCTCCACCATTTAATAGGATCATGGCTGATCTGATCATTGACTCAATTCCAACAACCTGCCTTTTCCCCATATCCCCAAATTCCTTTTATATGTAAAAATCTTTCTAACTAAACCTTAAATATGTTTAATGAAGGTGCCTCAACTGTTTCCCTGGTGGAGAATTCCACAGATTTACTCCTCTCTGGGAAAAACATTTTTTTCTCATCTCTGTCATAAATCTACTCCCCTGAATCTTGAGGCTGTGTCCCCTAGTTCTGGTCTCACCTATCAGTGAAAGTAATTTTTCTGCCTCTATCTTATCTATCCCTTTCATAATTTTATGTTTCTAGAAGATCTCCTCTCATTTTTCTGAATCGAGTGAGTATAATCCCAGGCGATTTAGTCTCTCCTCATAAGTCAATCCCCTCATCAGCCCCCTGTGACTGGCAGTTAAATGTTCCAGGATTTTGCTGTTTTAGATGTGACAGAGTTGGTGGAGTAAGAGGGGGAGGTGTGGCATTACTTGTCAGTGAGGATATTACAGCGGTGCTGAGGCAAGATAGACTGGAGGCTTATCGAGGGAGACAGTGTGGGTAAAACTGAAAAATAAGAAGGATGAGGTTACTATTATAGGGGTATATTATAGGCCTCCAAATGGGGAAAGGGAACTAGTAGAGCAAATGTGCAAGGAAATAGCTGAGATGTGCAGTAGAAATAGGGTGGTGTTGCTTGGGGATTTCAATTTTCCAAACATCGATTGGGAAACATAGTCAGTTAAGCATTGTGTTCAGGATTGCTTTTTGCAGCAATATGTTGAGACACCAACTGGAGGGGGTACAGTGTTAGATCTGTTATTTGGGAATGAAATGGGGCAGGTGACAGAGGTGAGCATTGGAGAGAACTTTGGATCCAGTGACCATGGGTCCATTAGCTTTAGCTTAATGATGGAAAGGGATAGGTCGGGTCCAAAGTGAAAGGTCTTCGAGTGGGGGAAGGCCAGATTTGGAGAAATGAGAAAGGATTTGCAGAGAGTTGTGTGGGCTGATCTTTTTGCTGGAAAGGATGTAGAGGACATTTGGGGGGCATTTAGGGATGGGATTTTGAGGGTACAGGGAGTACAGTCAGGCTGAAAGGGAAGACCAAAGGTTCGAGGGAGCCGTGGTTTTCTAGAAAAATTAGGAAGTTGGTTCGGGACAAGAGGGAGGCTTATGCTAAATATAAAAAAATGGATTGAAGAGATGTATGATCGTTACTTAGATTGCAGGAAGAACTTTAAGAGAGAAATTAGAGAGGCAAAAAGAAGGTATGAGGTGTCCATAGCTAATAAGGCGAAAGTGAAACCTAAAGGTTTTTACAGATATGTGAACAGTAAAAGGAGGGTTAAGGATAGATTAGGTCCAATGGATGATGGGACCGGTGAACTATGTCAGGAACCGTATGAGATTGGAGAAATATTGAACAATAACAAATTTTTCTCATCTGTATTCACGAGGGAAAGGGACATTGGGCTATACGAGATAAGAGAGGCAAAGGGCAGTTATGGAGAGGATAGGGATGAGTAAAGCGAGGGTTTTGGAGCTTCTAAGGTCAATTAAGATGGATAAGTCTCCTGGTCCTGATGGGATTTTCCCCAGGATATTAAGGGAGGTCAGGGTACAAATAGCGGGGGCACTGACAGTGATTTTTCAAAGATCACTGGAAGAAGGGGTGGTACCACGTGATTGGAGGGTTCCAAATGTAGTTCCGTTGTTTAAAAAAGGTATTTTGTGTAGGCCAAGTAGGTTTGAGATAGTATATATGCATATCTGGATAGGCAGGGATTGATTAGGGGCACCCAGCATGGGGCTGTAAAAGGAAAGTCACGTTTGATGAACCTTGTTGAGTTTTTTGAGCAAGTGAAAAAAAAGTGGATGAAGGTAGGGCGGTTGATGTGATCTATTTGGAATGTAGTAAGGCTTTTCATAAGGTTCCACATGGAAGGTTAATAAGGAAGGTTCAGTCACTAGGGATTAATGAAGAGATAGTGACATGGGTTCAGAGGTGGCTGGAAGATAGACAGCAGAGAGTCAGAGTGGACAACTGTCTGTCAGGTTGGAAGCTTGTGACAAGCAGGGTGCCTCAGGGATTGGTGCTGGGTCCCTTGTTGTTTATCATTTATATTAATAATTTAGAGGAGGGTGTGGTTAACTGGGTAAACAAATGTGCGAATGATACAAAAATAGGGGGAGTAGTGAATAGTGAGAAAGGTTTTCTTGGATTACAGAAGGATTTGGTTTGTTTGGAAAAGTGGGCTGAAAGGTGGCAGATGGAATTTAATGTAGACAAGTGCGAGGTGCTGCATTTCGGTAAAAATAACCAGAATAGGACATATGCAGTTAAAGGGAGGGCAAAGAGGCACATTGAGGAGCAGAGGTACCTGGGGGTTATGTTACAGAGTTCACTGAAGGTGGATTCTCATGTAGACAGGTGGTTAAGAAAGCATATGGTATGCTGGCCTTCATAGATCATAGTACAGGTTCACGATCCTTTTTCCGGACATCTAAAATTCGGAAAGCTCCAAAATCCAGCAAGTGGGGAGAGAAGCGGCAGCGTGAATCAGGTGGTTAATGTGGGGAGACCGGAAACGTGAGTCGGGCAAGTGAGGGGGGCAAGGCCAGTAGCGCAAGTCGGGCAGTCGAGGGGGGAGACCGGCAGCATGAGTCAGGCGGGCGAGGGGGGAGACCAGCAGCACGAGTCGGGGTGGGGAGAGATGGCAGCGCGACAGGAAGGGGGTGGAGGTGGATATGGCAGCACAATTCAGGTGGACTGAAATCTGGCTTTCCGAAATCCGGAAAAATCCGAAATTCAGAACACACTGTCCACCAAGGGTTCCGGATAAAGGATCGTGCACCTGTATAGAGTATAGGAGCTGGGAAGTGATGCTGCGGCTGTTTAAGGCATTGGTGAGGCCAGGTTTGGAGTACTGTGCTCAGTTCTGGTCTCCAAGTTATAGAAAGGATATAGATAAGGGGAGAAGGTGCAGAGAAGGTTTACAAGAATGTTGCCTGGCTTACAGCATCTGGATTACAGGGAGAGATTAAGGACACTGGGACTTTATTCATTAGAACTTAGATGACTGAGAGGGGATTGATAGAGGTATTTAAAATTATGAAAAGAATAGATAGAGTAGAAATAAACAGACTCTTTCCCCTGAGGGCAGGGGAGGTTGGAACAAGAGGGCATGAGTTAAGGGTAAGGGGGCAAAACTTTAGGAGAAATATTAGAGAATACTTATTTCACTCAGCGAGTGGTGGCAGAATGGAATGATCTTCCATATTAGGTGTGGACTTGAAGGGCTGACATGGCCTGTTTCCGTGACTTAATCGGTTATATGGTTACATTATATATCTGCGAGATGAACCTGGTAAACCATCTCTGGGCTGCCTCCAAGGCCAGTAAATCCTTCCTCAAATACAGAGACCAGAACTGACACAGTTACTGCAGGTGCGGCCTCACCAAGACCTTGTACAGTGTCAGCATGATCTCCCTGCTCCTGAATTCAATTCCTCTAGTGATGAAGGTCAACATTCCATTTGCCTTCTTAATAACCTATTGGTCCTGCAACCCAACTTTATGTGATTCAAGCACAAGCCCTCCCAAGTCCTTCTGCACTACAGCATGCTGCAGTCTTTCACCATTTAAATAATAATCTGCTCTTCTATTTTCCCTACCAAAGTGGATGATCTTGCATTGTACTCCATCTGCCAGACCTTTGCCCACTCACCTAACTAGATCCATCTACAGCCTCTCCACATCCTCTGTACAATTTGCTTTTCCACTCAGAATCATCCACAAACTTGGCTACACCTCACTTTGACCCTTCTTCCAAATCATCAGTATAACTGGTGAACAGCTGCGGGCCCAGCACTGACCCCTGCAGCACCCCACTTACCACTGTCTACCAGTCAGAAAAACACCCATTTATCTTGACTCTCTGCCTTCTGTCAGTTAACCAATCCTCAATCCATGCCAAAATACTTCCCCCAACTCCATTCATTTGTATCTTATTGATAAGTCTCTTGTGTGGCATCTTATTAAACACCTTCTGGAAATCCAAAAATACATCAACCTGTTCCCCTCTATCTACCACACCCATTATATCCTCAAAGAACTCCAGAAAGTTTGTCCAACAAGACCTGCCCTTTCTGAATCCATATTGCATCTGCCTGATGGAACCCCCTCATTCTAAATGTCGCATTATTTCGACAGCATCAAGCATTTTCCCCACTACAGACATTAAGCTAACTAGATGATAGTCACCCATCTTTTGCCTACATCCATTTTTTTAAAAAGTGGTGTGACACTTGCTGTCTTCCAATCTGCTGAGACCTGCCCAAAATCCAGAGAATTTTGGTAAATGACTACCAATGCATTGACTATAACACCTGCCATTTCCCTTGGTATCCTGGGATGCATCCCATGAGGACCAGGAGATTTGTCCGCTTCCAGTCCCATTAATTTGCTCATCGCTATCTCTTTTGTCACAATTATTTTATTGACGCTCTCACCTCCCTTTACATCCCTATCACCACTCTTTGACATGCTGGATGCATCTTCCACTGTGAAGACTGACATAAAATATCTGTTCGATGCCTCGGCCATTTCCTCATTACTCAATATCAATCTCCCTTTCTCATCTTCCAAGGGACCTATGTTGACTCCAGTCACCCTCTTCCGTTTTATATATTTACAAAATATTTATTTTGCTATCTGTTTTTATACTTTGTGCTAATCTACCTTCAGAATCCTTCTTCCCTTTCCTTATTTCCCATTTCATTGTCCTTTGCTGCCTTTTACATTTTTCCCAATCCTTGTTTCCCACTACTCTTGGCTACTTTGTACATGTGAGCTTTTAATTTTATACTTTCCTTTATTTCCTTAGTTAACCATGGCTAACTCTTCCCTCTCTTACTGCCCTAATATGAATGGGAGCTGAATGTCCAAGGGTGGGTACGCAGTGTATAGGAAAGATGGGCAGGTAGATAGAGAGGGGTGGAGTGGCCCTGATGGTGAGCAATGATATTAAATCACTAGAAAAAAGGGACATAGGGTCAGAAGGGGTAGAATCATTATGGGTTGAGTTAAGAAATGACAGGGGTAAAAGGACCCTATTGGCATGCCCTCAAATAGCAGCTGGGAAGTGGACTACGAGCTACAGGTGGAGATGGAAATAACGTGTCAAAGTTATTCCTTTTTCAATGAATAATTCAGAATTGATTTGGGATTCTAAGGGTATAAAGGTGATGGATTATTGTTTCGAAGATGGACAGTCTCTTTCTTTCATTAGACTTCTGGAGAAGTTTGGGATACTATCTAATTCTTTATTTGTATATTATCAAGTGCGAGCTTTGGTGATAGATAATTTTGGAAGAGTAATGACGCTACCTAAATTAACTAAGTTTGAACTTTTGATTTTGGAAACATTAAAAAAGGCATTTATTTCAGCAATGTATGTTTTATTACAAGATAAGATGAATAAATCAGATTTAAGTAAATCCAGAATTAAATGGGAAGAGGATTTGTCTTTTGATATATCTCAGAAGTTATGTGTCAAGATAGTGTGACTAAATTACTTCATGTAAGATATAGTTTAGTTAATTATAATTTTTTACATCAGCTATACTTGATACCCAAGAAGTTAAAAAGGTACGGTTTTAGTCATTCAGATTTATGCTTTAGATGTGGACTTCATACTGGAACATTTGTACATGCAGTTTGGTCTTGTGATAAAGTTCAACCGTTTTGGAAGAAAATTCAAACTTTTTTGGAAAATTTATTTAAGATTAAATGAACTTTGGACCCATTAATTTTTTTGTTGAGGTGTTCTGTATCTTTAACTGGTTTAGGGTTGGACAAGTTTCAGATGGTGTTTGTTCATTTGGCATTGGTGATATTGCAGAAATGTATTGTGAATCGATGGAAAGATAACATGGAACTAAATATAGCTCATTGGCATAATGAGCTGAGATCCTGTTTATATGGAGAAAATAACATAAAATTTGCATGATAATTATTCCTTTTTTGTTCACCTTATTTGAAATTTATGGGTTTGGAAATATCTTAATTTTTTTAATTGTAAGTTTGATACATCACACAGTGTATGTAATTAACTAATATATGTCTTTTTTTGCTCCCCTTGGAGGGGTCTGTTGTGGGTAGGGTGTGGGAAGGTGGGGAGGGAGGGTATTGTTTATTTTTTTAATTTTTGTTTGTTTTTATATGTATTTTAAAATCATAAATAAAATCTTCAAATAAATAATAATTATGGGGGATTTTAACATGAAAGGGAATTGGGAAAGTCAGGAAGGTACTGGATCTCAGGAGAGAGAATTTGTAGAATGCCTACAGGATGGCTTTATGGAACAGCTTGTCGATAATCCCACCAGGGGATTAGCAGTTTTGGTTACAGAAAGAGACAAGGAAAGTATTTTGGAAAGAAAAGATGAATTATGAAAGGAAGTTGGCAAATAACATACAAAAGGATACTAAGTGTTTTTAAAAATATTTAAAGAATAAAAGAGAGACACAGGTCGATATAGGACTGATTGAAAATGATACTGGAGAAATGATAACAGGTAACAAAGAGATGGTAGAGGATTAAATGAATATTTTGCATCATTCTTCACTGAGAAAGACCATAGCAATATACCTGATAGTCAGAGGTCTCAGGGAATAGAATTAAGTACAGACATGATTACTAAAAAGATTTGAGTCTTATTGTAGCTTTTAATGTGGAAAAGGCTTTTGATAGGTTAGAATGGGACTTTTTGTTTAAGGTGTTGAGAAAATTTCGTTTTGGTGTAAATTTTATAAATTGGGTTAAGGCTTTATATAGAAGTCCGAAAGCTAAAGTGACAACAAATTGACAGGTGTGCCAATCTTCTAATTTAAATAGATCTAGTAGACAGGGATGTCCTTTATCATCTGCTCTGTTGCTTTAGCTATAGAGCCACTCGCACAAAAGATTAAAGATGATCAACAATTAAGGGGATTTGAGAGAGATTAGACTCAGCATAAAATTAATTTATTTGCTGAATTTATTTAACTCAACCACAAATGCCATCACCAAGGTTTTATCAACAATTATTAGACTATGGGAAACTTTCAGGATATAAAATAAATTGGGATAAAAGCAAGGTAATTGAATTAGCTAAAGGAAACTATTCACATTGTAAAGAAGCTGCTTGTTTCAAATGGACCAATAAGATTAAAAAATAGGTATATGTATTGACACTAATTTGAAAAACTTAAATAAATTAAATTATATACCAATATTTATAAAAATAGAGTAAGATTTGAAGAGATGGGTCAATTTACCAATTATATTAATAGGGAGAGTTAATTGTATTAAGATTAATGTTTTTCTATGAATTCAATATTTATTTCAAACTTTACCTATATCTCTACCCCAACATTTTTTTCAAGATTTAAATAACCAGTTTAGGAAGTTTCTTTGAAAAGGGAAAATGGTAATAAAGTTATTAGAGAAATTAACATAGAAATATGAACAAGGAGAATTTATAACGTTTTAATTTTAATTATTATAGAGCAGCCCAATTAAGGTTCTTAGTTTATATGTTTGTTAAATTCAGAACATCATGAGTAGATAACTGAGTTAAGTAGGATAGGAGAAGTTAAGCCAGACAAATTTATTTATAAATGGGAACCTAAATCGAGTGTAATAGATAAGGAAATCCTAATATTAAAAAAAACTTTTTGAATATTTGGAATAAAGTTAAATTAGAAATTGATGGAAATATTATTTTGTTAAAAAAACCATTAATCAATCCTCTTTTACATTTTTCAAAAGATAATCCTTTTTTAAATATATGGTGTCATAGGGAATTTCCAAATTGGGAGATTTTCATGATAATAATAGATTGATGTCTTTTGATCAGTTAATGCTTAAATATAATATTCCTCATAATACATTGTTCTGTTATTTTCAGTTTAGGGCTTATTTAAGAGAGAGACTAGGATCAGAAATGATTTTAAAAGATTCATCAAATTTGGAACAAATTATGATTGATGGAATGATTTAAAAGTTTATTTCAATTGCATACATGTTATTGCAAGAACAGATGCCTAAAGTAGGATTGTTCAATTCAAAAGAAAAATGGGAACAAGATTTAGATATCACCATAGAACAAGAACATTGGCAAAATTTGTGTGGTTAAAATTTGTGTAAAGGCACAGACGGCCTTCTCTATCTGCCGGACTGCCTGAGAACCAACGTTTCAGCGGTCCTCCGAAGAGGGGGCCGACAGGGGAGTGTCCACTGCCGGAACTGTAGGGTTGGGGTGCTGGCTGTGGACCCCTGAATGTAGGAGTGGGAGGAGCGGGAGGAGCCTGAATAACCGCCTGCAAGGTTGCCAGCTCAGGCTCTGGGGCTGTGCTTGGGTATGGCACCATCGGGTTCACGGCATGGTCAGCAGCTGACAAGGCAGTCTTGGGGTCTCCGGCCCTTGCCAGGTCTTGTAAGGGCACCGTGTCCTTGTGGCCATCCATGTACCTCATAAATGCATACTGGGGGTTGGCATAAATGAGGTGTACCATTTCAACCAGTGGATCCATGTTATGGCCTCTGATGTGCTTCCGAAGAAGAACTGGCCCTGGGGATGTCAGCCAGGGAAGGATGGAAGAACCATTCGCTGACCTCCTAGGGAAAGCAAAGTGGCATTCATGCGGGGTGGTGTTAGTTGTGGTGCAGAGTAACGATCGGATAGCATGGAGGGCCTCTGGAAAAACGTCCTGCCACGGGACACTGGTAAATATTTGGACCTGAGGGCCAGGAACATTGCTTTTCAGATGGTGCCGGTCTCCCTTTTCACCTGGCCATTACCACTAGGGTTATAGCTGGTGGTCCTGCTGGTGGCTATGTCTCTGGTCAGGAAGTACTGACGCAGCTCCTCACTCATGAACAAGGTCTCCCAGTCACTGTGAATATAGTTGGGGTACCCGAACAGAGTGAAGATACTGTTCAGGGCCTTGATGACTGTGGTTGAAGTCATATCTGGGCAGGAAATTGCAAAGGGGAACCTGGAAAATTCATCCACCATCGTCAGGAAGTAGGTGTTCCTATTTGTGGTTGGGTGGGGGCCCTTGAAATCAATACTGAATCATTCAAAAGGGCGGGTGGCCTTGATGAGGTGTGCTTTCTCTGGCCGGTAGAACTGAGGCTTACACTCGGCGCAGATCTGGCAGCATCTGGTCGTGGACCGGACATCCTTGATGGAGTAAGGGAGGGTCCTTGATCTAATAAAGTGATAGTGCCTCATGACTCTTGTTGTGCAGGACCTGGAGATGGTCGAGATTCGCACTGGCGCATGTCCCTTGGTATAGGGCATTCGGGGGATCATTGAGTTTACCTGGCCGGTACAGATGTCATAATTGTAGGTGGATAACTCAATCCTCCACCTCAAGAATCTTGTCATTTTTGATTTTACCCAGTTGTTTGGCACTGAACATGAAGGCAGCTGCCCTCTTATCAATCAACAGGGTAAATCTTTTACCGACTAGGTAGTGCCGCCATTTGGTGCACTGCCTCAACGATCGCTTGCACCTCCTTCTCAATGGAGGAGTGCTGGTGTTCGGGGCCGTGAAGGGTACAGGAAAAAAATGCTACCGGCCTGCCTTCCTGGTTTAATGTGGTGGCCAGTGCGACATCGGAGGCATCGCTTTCCACCTGGAAGGGGATGGACTCATCCACGGCATGCATCGTGGCCTTAGCAATGTCTCTTCGAATTTAGTTGAAGGCAGCCAGGGCCTCCGCCGATAATGCAAAAGTGGTCGGCTGAATTAGGGGATGGGCCTTATCGGCGTATTGGGCATCACTGCGCATAGTACGAAAACAGCCGTGGGCATCACTTCAGCGCCTTCAGGGAGTTCTAGAAGTGGTCGCATGCAGTCGGGGTGGGGAGCAATGACACCATGTGCCATGACACATCCAAGAAGGGCCAGGCGCTCCGTGTTGAACACCCACTTGTCCTTGTTGTACGTCAAGTTAAGCAACTTGGCCGAACGCAAGAACTTGGTGAGGTTTGCGTCATGGTCCTGCTGATCATGGCCACAGATATTGACATTGTCGAGGAAGGAGAATGTCGCCATCAGCCCATTCTCCTCCACCATCCAGTCCATCACTCTCTGGAAAGCGGAAACACCATTAGTAACCCCAAAAGGCACCAGCAGGAAGTGGAAAAGTTTCCCGTTAGCTTCGAATCCGATGTAGATTCGATCACTTGGATGGAGGGGAAGTCAATGGTCTAAAAAATTCTATATTTGGCGACCTTGTTGACCAAGTCGGCAATGTAGATGTGTGGGTATGCATCCAGCTTGGTGAAGCGGTTGATGGTTTGACTATAGTCAGTTACCATCAGGGGCTTGCCCGCCCCTCTGAACACAAGGACCTGTGTTCTCCAGGGACTGGTGCTAGGGGCTATGATCCCCTCCACCAGAAGTTGCTGAACCTCAGCCCGGATAAATTGCATATCCTCCAAACTATAGTGCCGACTTTTGGTGGCAATGGGTTTGCAATCTGGGGTGAGGTTCGCAAACAGCGATGGAGGAGGCACACTTAAGGTGGTGAGACCACAGGTCGTAGCCGGAGACCGAGTGCCGGGGCCGCAGGATGGTGCCATGGACTGGGTGTCAGGGCCACAGGATGGTAACGGGGGTCAGGATGGTCATTCAAAAGCTGAGGGCTGCAAATGGTCAAGTGGTTGGGGGCCTCCAAACGCCATCGTCACACTCCTAAATTGACTCTGAAAGTCAAGGCCTAGGAGGATCGGCGGGCAGAGGCAGGGCACGATCAGTAACACAAAGTCATTATATTATTCTCCCCCCCACCATCAGTGACGCAATACAATACCCCCAGATACTGGTCTGTTGGTCCCTGGCTGCCATTGAAACCATCCCGGTCATGGGTCGGACCGGGAGGGCGAGTCTATGGACCACATCAGGGTGTACGAAGCTTTCCGTACTGCCGCTATCAAAAAGACAGTTGATTTTATGTCCATTTACTTTGATCTGCATCATTGAGTTTGAGATCGGGTGAGGACAGGCTTGGTTTAGAGTCATGGAAGTGAGAAGAGGTGTCTCTCCGTCGTCGTCATCGGTGGGGAGACCCGCCAAAGATGGTGACCTCCATGTTGACCATGCAGCATCAGATGAAGAAGAAGTTGGAGGTGGAGTCGAGGCAGCTGGAAGTGACATCACTAGTGCAATAGGCCGAGGTATCAAAGTTGGGAGCGGTGGTTGGTAAGATGGCGCTCCCCTCACCGCACACGTCGTCAGCGCAAGAAGTTCTTCGGGGATGCATGCTGCACTGCTCGCCAGCTGCGATCGAGACCTGCAGACCCTCTGGTCATGGCCCCCTTACCACAACCCGAGCACATTGCTCCTTTCGCGGGGTAGAGACGCCTCGCGTGCCTGGCCTGCCTGCAAAAGTTGCACCTTGATGACATGGTTGGTGTGGTTGCGGCCGCGGTTGGGTTGCTGATGTCCGATGCTGAGTCCCAGGCTGATGGCCCTCATGGTGGAACATATACTGTCGGCCCGCTTCTGCCCACGTTCGACACTGCCTGGCGCTGGGCCAAATTCTGACCATTTTGATAGCCTTTTAAAGGGGGAGCAGGTCCTCCTCAAGGAGTCTCTTCTGGTTGTAGTCCGACCACAACCCCGACATACAGACATCTCCGATCAGCTCTTCCATGCACTGGTTCAACTATATCGTGCCCGGGCCTGAGAGATCCCCCAAACAGTCTTTTTCCGTGTGACCAAGGATCGGATGTACTCTTTGGCAGACTCACCAGACTGTTGTTTCCGGGACGCCAGCAGATAATGGGAATAAACCGAGTTCACCTTGGGTTTATAGAGCATCCATAGCTCAGCCATAGCATCGGTGTAGGTTGCACAGCCTAGGATGGTCAGGTAGGTCCCCTGGCTGACTCGTGCTTGAAGGATCTTGAGTTTCTTCTCGTCGGAGTCGACCACTTCCACACCAGCGTTGAGGTAATTATTAAAGCAATTCACCCACTGCTCAAAGAGGTCCCCAAAACCCAGCAGCAACAGACATGCACCACGACAAAGGGTTACTTAAACCAAAGTTGCTTTCAATTATCTTTGCACATGAAAACAGAATCAAACCTCAACTCACCACTATCAACTCACTTAACCTACTTAACCCCCCCCCCCCACCTCTAATTCCAAGTGTAGAAAAGTTATTTGGTTCACAGTCCAATGCCACTGTTTGCAGGCAATTCTTGAACTGTGCACAGAAGTTAACATTAATAAATTTCACCAGGCTTTGGAGCTTAACAGGCAAATGGTTACCACTCAGGAGGGTTCTTGCTGGTTTTCAGAGGGAGATTATTTTGTCCAAGAAATCCGCACCTGATTCCTTCTCAATCCGTCTTGATGACAAAACCTTCCCCCTTCAGGGTTCTCCAGATGATCCTCTTTCTTTCAGGTCACCACAGAGTTCCTTTCAGACTGCAAGTCTTCTCCTTTGATCAGGCAGTTTTCCAAAGCTTGCCAGCTTGTCCCTCTGGAACCGAAGGCTCTGTGTCTCCTCTCTCTCACTCCCTCCCTCTCTGAGAGCAAAGCTGTTCTGCCTCTGCTTGTAAAGATCACATGCTCTTCCAGGCACACTGCTGACTATGCTACCTTGTTGCCTTTTGCAAAATAGCACTCAGCAAAAGTCCTGCAAAGATTCTGTGTTGTAAAATGTTTGTGTGCAACCTGCTCTAACAATTCCTCCCAAACCACCTCTAAATACTCTGTCACACCTGCTATCTGTGAACTTGGTGGAGCGAGAAGTGAGATTGGACTGTGAATCAAAGAATTTCCCGAACATACACACATTATATACACATGCATTTAGAATTAGAAGGGGGTTAAGTTAACAGTAATAAGTTAAAGTTTGATCCTGTTTTCATGTTTAAAGATAATTAAAAGAAACTTCTGTTTCAGCAACAATGTCTTGGTGAATTTCTATTGCTGCTGGGTTTTGGGGCCCTCTGGACTTGAAACAGCATGTTCTCCCCGTGTCTGCGCGTGTTTCCTCTGGGTGCCCTGGTTCCCTCCCATGTTCCAAAGATGTACGGGATTGGTAAGTTAACCAGTCCCATAGGTGTATTTGGGGCAGCACAGGCTTATGGGCTGGAAGGACTTGTTACCGTATTGTACCTCCAAATTTAAAACATGATTAAAAAGCATAATCCAAAGGATATTAAATAAACTAAGTTCAGATATTCAGGACCCTCTTTTACATTCTCTGGTCATCACTTGAGGTGAAAACTTTAGGAAATCAATGATTTGATCCCCCATCTTTTATGAATTGAAATTCTATTCAACTTCAAAGTGACATTCATATATCAAGATAGCAAAAGATCAATTTATATTCTGCTCATTTGTATGAGTTTTCACTTCCATCAGCTAACAAAGAAGAGACTGAAGGTTTGAATTGACTGTGAGAAGTGCTGTTATGTAAATCCAGAGATTGATCTTATCAAATTTCTCCTGTTCCTGCTTTAATAGAGGTTGATTTTGGAGTTGATGGTGCTGAACTCAGCTTAATTGGATGCATCATGGAATCGAAAGGAACAGCGGGAAGTACATCCGTATGACAGGTGGGTGGCAGTTTTCCAGCAAATAGACTGACTGCCTCACAGTTCAAGGCTCAATCCTGAACAACCACCCTGTGACCCAATGGATTCTATTGGCACTCCACTTTCCAACCATCTCCCAAAGATGTGTGGGTTAATTGCCCTAGAATGTAGTTGAGTGTAGAATCTCATGGCTAGTGTGTTGGTGACTGGTGGGATCTAGTGTTTAGTTTTCAGGTAAGTGGTGGGATCTAGTGGTTAGTGTGTTGGGAAGTAGTGGAATTTGGTAGTTAGGCTCTCTATGAGTGTTGGAATCTAGTGGTTGGTGTGTCAGTGAATGGTGGGATATTGTGGTTAATGTATCCATGAGTGGTGGGATCTGGTGGTTGATGTGTCCGTGACTGGTGGTTGGTGTGTCAGTGAATGGTGGAATCTGGTGGTTGGTGTGTTTGGAAGTAGTGGAATTTGGTAGTTAGGCTCTCTATGAGTGTTGGAATCTAGTGGTTGGTGTGTCAGTGAATGGTAGGATATTGTGGTTAGTGTGTCAGTGAATAGTGGGATCTGGTGGTTAATGTATCCATGAGTGGTGGGATCTGGTGGTTGGTATTTCATTGAATTGTAGAATCTAGTGATTATTTTGTAAGTGAATGGTGGGATCTGGTGGTTGGTTTGTCAGTGAATGGTGGGATCTTGTAGTTGGTTTGTCAGTGAGTGGTGGGATCTGGTGGTTGATTTGTCAGTGAGTGGTGGGATATGGTAGTTGGTTTGTCAGTGAGTGGTGGGATCTGGCATTTAGTATGTCCATGAGTGGTGGGATCTGGTGGTTAGTGTGTCCATGAATGGTGGGATCTGGTGGTTGGTTTGTCAGTGAGTGGTGGGATCTGGTAGTTGGTTTGTCAGTGAGTGGTGGGATCTGGTGGTTAGTATGTCGATGAGTGGTGGGATCTGGTGGTTAGCATGTCCATGAATGGTGGGATCTGGTGGTTGGTTTGTCAGTGAGTGGTGGGATCAAGTTTGTAGCTGAGTGGTGAGATTTGATAAGGGTGAAGTGATGTAAATGCACAGAGAATAAAACAGGTATGGGTCAGATTTGTGTGAAAATGTGTGCTACACAAGATCATGAAATAAAGGAACAGAAGTAGGCCATTTGGCCCATCCAATCTGCTCCGTAACTCCTCCCGTAGCTAAACTGTTCTCACATCTAGTTCCAAATTCCAGCCTTTTCCCAATATTCCTTGATTCCCTGACTAATTAGAAACCTATCAATCTCCTCCTTAAACTCTCCCCATGATTGGGCCTCCACAGCTGTGTGTGGCAATGAATTCCACCAATCCCTCTGGCTAAAGAAATTTCTTTGTTTTATATGGGTACCTTCTCATTCTAAGACTGTTCCCTCTGGTCCTGGATTCACCCACCAAGGGAAACATCTTATTCACATCTACTCTGTCTAATCCTTTCAGCATTTGAAATGTCTCTATGAGATCCCCTCTCATTCTTCTATACTCCACTGAATAGAGTTGAAGAGCCACTAAGCATTCCTTATAGTAGCCCTTGCTTCCAGGAATCATCCTGGTAAATCTTCTCTGAACTCTCTCCATCATTATTACATCCTTTCTAAGATAAGGGCCCCAAAACTGCACACAGTTCTCCAAATGAGGTCTCGCCAGTGCCGTATAGACCCTCATCAACACCTCTTTACTCTTATACACTATTCCCCTGGAAATGAATGCCAACGTAGCATTTGCTTTCTTTACTGCCGATCCAACCTGCTGGATAACCTTTTGGTTATCTTGCACAAGGACCTCCAAGTCTCTTTGCTCTCGCAAATATGGAATTTTCTCCAATTATCTGCCTGTTTATTTCCTCTTCCAAAATGTCCAACCGTACATTTCTCAACATTGTATCTCATCTGCCATTTTTTTGCCCGGTCTCCTAAACTGTCCACGCCTCTCTAATAACTTTCGGTTGCAGAACAGGATCCCTTTATTCCCACCCTTTGCTTCCTGCCTATCAGCCAATGTTTCACCCAATCTAATATCATTCCTGTAATTCCATGTGGCACCTTATCAAAGGCCTTTTGAAGATCCAAATACACCATATCCACAGCCTCTCCCTTGACCCCCCTACTTGAGATTTCCTCAAAAAAGTTCCAGTAGGTTGGTCAGACAGGATCTTCTCTTCATGAACCATGCTGGCCTGGACCTATCATGTCATGCCCCTTGAGGTATTTCATAATCTCATCCTTGAGGATCAATTCCAATATCTTTCCAACTGCTGATGTCTGACTAATAGGCCTATACTTTCCTTTTTCCTGCCACCCCCCCCTTTCTTAAACAGTGGAATTACATTTCTAATCTTCAGAAACCATGACTAAGTCTATTGATTTCTGGAAAATAAACTTCAATGTCTCCACAATCTCCAAAACCACTTCCTTTAGAACCCATGGGTGCCCTTCATCCTGTCCCGGAGACTTTTCTACCTTAGTCCATTTAGCTTACTTAGTATTATCCCTCTAGTAATTATTTTTTTTGAATATTTTATTTAATCAACATATATAAGATCAAATAATTAATAATAATATACCAAATTATATAATAGAGTGATAACAAATATAAGTTGAAACTATATATATATATAAAACTAAAACTAAAAACCAAAAACCCTCCCACCCTCCCTCAGCAGAAATAAAATACAAAATATTTCATTTAAAAAAAATCACAGTTAATTAATTTAGATTGCATCAGTTGACACTCAGAGACCTTAAAGGCATCATAAAATCATTATATTATTTCTTCGGGGAAAACTTCATGTAACAGGAAAAATATAAAAATAAATTTTAAGATTTTAATTTCATAAATCGAAATTTGGAAAAATAAAGAATATTTATTCCTCAACTTATACGTAATTTTCTCTAATGGAATGCAACTTTGAATTTCAGTATGCCGCCTCTCTTCAGTTAATGAGTCATCAGGTTTCCATGTTATAGCAACACATTTCCTTGCTATTACTAAGGCCAACTTAACAACTTTTAGTTCGGAATCTGACAATGACAATTCAGAGGTAATACTTTCAAAGTTACCTAACAAAAATAATTCAGGGTTTAGAGGAAAATCCACCCACATTATCCCTTGTAAAATTTTTAACAAAAGAAACCCAAAAAGAATTAACCTTTGTACAAGACCATGTAGAATGAAAAAAAGTTCCAATTTCTGTTCAACCTCTAAAACATTGACCTGATAAATTCAAAGTTACTGTTCTTTTTCAACATTGTGTGGTATTTTCCTCCGGGTTTTTGTAATTACCGGTGGGTTCTTTTTTTAAAAAGGTTGGGGGGGTGGATGAATGTGGTGATATGACTGTTTGTACTGCCCTCTGGGGTCTTCCTACTTTAGCTCCTCCCTTGATCCTTCCCATGTGACCCCTGGCCATAAAGGTCGAGTCCTCTCTCCTTCCCACTCATTTTCCTAGCCTAGACCCAGGCTAGCAGTCTCCTGCTCAATAAAGCCTATCATTCCCCTCATTCTTCTGTCTGTGTAATTATTGGGCTACTGATGGCACCCAACAGAAAGAAACCCTTAAAAAGAGAAAAAAATATATATAAACCCCCCGAAAGAATAAAACACTCACAAGCAGTACTACCCTCTGCTATATGGGAAGTGACCAATGTCACCATGTGGTCAATGACTTCAGAAGGAGAGGCAAACAAAACACCTCCCCCGAAAAGAACAATTAAGTAAAAACAAAAATACTTAAAAAATCATTTCAAGTATCATACGCAGGTTGCAAATCTGTTAACTTGGTTATCATCAATATCAATTTCAGTTAGTTTGTGACATTCCACCTTCTGTGAACCGTCTTTCTCCCTTGAGTTGGTTTCAGTTGTTGAGAATGTTGATCTTGACTTTTTTCTGCCTATTTTCAGGCAATGAATTAACAAATAGAAGAACATCATCCTCATCAGTAAAAAATTGGGTTTGATATTCACCATAAAAAACCTTGAGTGTAGCAGGGTATCTAAACACAAATTTATATCCGACTCATTTGAGTTGATAAAGTTTTCTTTGCCATACGTCGAAAGACTCTGAACTGTCCCAATCTGGCCAGTTGTAGTTTAAATGAACAGGAGGAGAAAAGGATAACTGTCCAAAATTTCTCAATGAACATGTCTATCAAGCTCCATGATGGCATTGGGCTTTGAATTGTCTTTTTTGACAAACGTCATTGTATTCTCTATCTTCTTGAACAAAAGGCAACATCAGGCAGTTCATCCAAAAGTGAATCCAATCTCTGCATCAAAATAATAGGTTTAGCGGATGCCCGGGCAGACCTGCACTACTAAACACACAATTTGTAGATATGATCTGCCTTCACTGAACTTTGGGAAGAGAAGGAATGTGTGAGCATCTTTTTAATGGTGTCTAGGGTGAACAAGGATAATCTTGAACCTGCTCCTGGTCAAAATTATGGATACTCATGGAAGACACATGTTTCTCAGCTGCTTGCTATACATCAGATGTATAGTTTTCTAGATTTAGACACTTAGACAGACATGCATCACGGTTACAGGCCATTTCACCCCACAAGTCTGTTTCACCCAATTACATCCAATTAACCTACACCCCTGGTACGTTTCGATCAGTGGGAGGAAACCGGAGCCCGCAGGCAAAATCCATGCAGATAGGAGGACAAACATACAAAATCCTTACAGACAGCATGGGATTCGACCCCTGGTCCAGATCTCTGGAGCTGTAAAGGTGTAGCGCTAACTGCTATGCCAACTGGGCCATCCTTGGATCTTGGACTGTCAAAAAAAGACCTTACAAGGACGTCTGTCAAATTGCCACATTGAGGCATTTATTCTAGTTCATCAAACCTCAGATGCACTCCTGACCATAGTCGATACGTCTGCAAAAGGCTGCCCTTTCAATCCTTTCATTAAAAACAATGATGTTCCTATTCATGCCATTTACAGGCTGAGCATTAGAGCAGTTGTTATTTACTCGTCTGGTCCTTTAAATGTAGTGATGAGCTGTGCTGAGGAGTTTACTTCAGAAAGCAATTATAAAGAGCCAAATGTCAAGATGTCATGGAATGATAAACTGTAGAGGTCGACACAGCCACAAGCTGTTTCTTCTTACATGAATGGCCATAGATCTAGTGACCACTGGCTGCCATGACATCAGTCAATATAGGTGCTGAAAAGTCAAATAAATAGAACACTAAGCTTATTCTTCTGTTATACCTGAATTTCGGTTTATCAGTAATGTCAGTCCTTCCCAACATTAGTATAAAAAAACATAAAGTGATGTATTTTAATTATTTTTCATTCACCAATATCTTCATTTTCCTAGATTTCTAAAGAGGCAAATTTTTTGCCAAGTAGCAAGTATAGGGCAACATGATGAGCAGAGCGGTTAGCACAATGGCTTCACAGCACCAGCGATTGGGTCCTGGGTTCAAATCTATAAGGAGACTGTATGTTCTCCCAGTGTCTGTGTGGGTTTTTCTGGGGGGGGGGGTGGGGCATCAATTTCCTCCCACCGTTCAAAATGTACGGGGTTGGGAGGGGGGTTGTAGGTTAATTGGGTATCAATTGGGTGGCAAGGACTCATGGACTGTTACCATGCCATATGTCTAAAAAAATTTTTTTTGCAAATGTTACTGTGAATTACATACATGGGAGACACTGGATTGGATTGCCATCTGAGTTATATAATCACACTCTGGGTAGTGAAATAACTATTACAATTAACCTATACACACTTGGGAAAGAAAGAGGATGCCAGACAATTATTATGATTTAAGTCCTTTGGAAAAAGCATGACTACAGCTTTCTGATTTCAGTTCTGCCAGAACAAGCCAATTTCTTGATTACTCTGTTCTGCCCGTTTAAGGAAAACTAACCTCAAGGCTGGATGCTCAGACCTGCATTTTCTCATTTGGCTAGTGATGTTTCTGACAAGTTCCAGAACTTTAGCTAAACCTTTTATACATTGTTTTGTGAGGGACACAAAAAAGTATGATATGCATTGTGAAAATAGTTTTGGGCCCAGAATGAGCCATCATGTCCTTGTATCTTCATGCTGCATGAACTTGCTCACAAGGCCCGGCCATAAATGAAGTGTGACAGAAGGTTACTGGGCAAGGCAATTAGAGGGAAATTGGTTGAATGTTGTATCAACTGATTCATAGCACCAGACAGTAATGGAGTGAAGGAATATTGAGGGAGCCCATTGGATCTTTTGGCCTGTACCAGGGTCTCCAACCAATCCTAAACTCCTACCTTTGCGTAGATTATCATAGCATGGCATCATGACATCTGGATCTTTATAATTGCTTTCTGAAGTATCCACTTCATCACAAGCAAAAATATTTATCGTTCACGCTTTTACAGATCCATTCAGATGGTTTCTCACTGACCCATAGAATCCTAGAGTCATGGAGAAACAAAGGAGTATCTGACTTTGGAATGCCAATTCTACATTGACCATCAGCCACCAATTTATACCAATTCAGTGATCTTATTCTCTCCACAATGTCATTGGCTTTCCCCCTCCCCCCACCGCCCCCATGCCAGACTTGAGCTGGGGATGATCAACAGCAGTCAGTTAACCTATCTCCTTGGGATGCGGAATGAAAGCAGAGCATCCAGGGGAAATGGACTCAGTCATGGAGAGAAAGGGAACATTTCACATGCAGGAGTGTGGTGACATCTTGCGAGCTGGTTCTGGCAGATCCTCCACTTACACGCCTGACAGTTATTCCACGCTTTTAAATTTCTAAAACCACTAGAATTACTAACATTGTTTCATTAAATGTACTTTCTCTATAACCTACACTTTTCTTTGTAACACTACACCCTGCACTTTTGTTTTGTTATTGCAACATTTGCTGTACCTTAGTATGAGTTTACTTATCTGGATAGCACGGCAAACCAAGCATTTAGCTGTGCCTTGAAATGTAACAATAAACAATTCTATCCATATGAATTTACATCTCTGAGTTTTGAGACAGCAATCTTGTAGCGATACCACAGTATCAGATGCCATTGAAATTCCCCTCATTATCAAGCGAGGAAGTTCCTTCCTGATCACAATTCATTGGGTTAAACAGACATCATCTGTCCTTCTTTTGTCAGTCGTTTGCATTGGTATCATTTATCATTTCCAAGAATGAAAACCTGATCTGTCAAGATAATGAACATTTCAATTAAATCTCCTTTATCCTTTTTTTTAAAAGCAAATCAATTCTGTTTGTCTTTTGTTGAGCTGGAAATTTACACTGGTGCAACCATTTGAACACATGAACAAACTTGATTTTCCAGACAATACTCAATCAGATTACACTGGGCAACAAAGAATTTACTTCCTGAACTTTATGGAATTTGGGATGTTGATCATGAAAATCACTTTAAAATTTTCTTGAGATATACCACTTTTTTAGATATAGCCTCTTTTTGTGTATTTTAAGTCCATTTCAAGCATACAACACATGTTACTGAAAATTCATTTTTTGCACTCGTACTTGGCTTTCTTCCCTGCTGATCCTGGTGCAGTCAATAACGAACGTGGTTAAAGGTTTCACCAGGACATTGCGACCATGGAAAAGCAGTATCAGGGGGATCTGTGATCCATCAATGCTGGTTGACTATTATTGGACACTGACACGAGAGGCATCAGATGCTGAGTACAAATGAAAATCAGCGGCAAAGCATTGATAGGTTAGTTGAACGAACACAATATGTCAGCACCATTATGTGATTAAACATGCTAAATTCAATAAAAGTTAATTTGATGTTTAGAACCATAGAATATTACAGCACAAAAAAAAACAGGCCACTCGGCCCTTCTAGACTGTGCTGAAAAATCATACTGACCTGCACCCATTCCATAACCCTCCAGACCTCTCCCATCCATGTATCTATGCAGTTTATTTTTAAAACTTAAGAGTGAGCCCACATTTACCATGTCAGGTGGCAATGTATTCCACACTCCCACCACTCTCAAAAAGCCCTTTCAGGTGGACCATCTGCCTTGAGGGCGGCGGCAGGAGCGGATCTTAACCTGCGGACTCACCTTTCAGGTGCCAGACCTAAAAGGCTGCTGCAGCGTTGCCTGGTCCACCTGAAAGGACCTTATCATATCCAGAGGCACCTTGTAGCACCTCCGGATCTGCTGGAGTCGGGGCGAATGGTGCCGCAGCGCCACCCATTTAAATGTGCGGCATAGCAATGGCTGTCTTCCCTACCCATGTAGTGAGGAATTATGGAATTGCTCTGTCACACTTTGAGCATCAGAGAGCGGCCCTGGTACAGGAAAAAAAATAATTTGTTGAGCCTTAGAACAAGAATAGTGCTATAATCTACCCTTTGTAAAGCAGCAGGGGTTGCATATACATAAATCCCTATAAAGCAGCAGGGGTTGGATATAGTCAGATCCCTATAAAGCAGCGAGGGTTGGATATAGTCAGATCCCTATAAAGCAGCAAGGGTTGGATATAGACAGATCCTTATAAAGCAGCAGGGGTTGGATATACACAGGTCCCTATAAAGCAGCAGGGGTTGGATAATAGTCAGATCCCTATAAAGCAGCGAGGGTTGGATTTAGACAGATCCCTATAAAGCGGCAGGGGTTGGATATACACAGATCCCTATAAAGCAGCAGGGGTTGGATATACACAGGTCCTTATAAAGCAGCAGAGGTTGGATATTCACAGATCCCTATAAAGCAGCAGAGGTTGGATATTCACAGATCCCTATAAAGCGGCAGGGGTTAAATATAGACAGATCCCTATAAAGCAGCAGGGGTTGGATATAGACAGATCCCTATAAAGCAAAGCAGCAGGGGTTGGATATAGACAGATCCCTATAAAGCAGCAGGGGTTGGATATAGACAGATCCCTATAAAGCAAAGCAGCAGGGGTTGGATATAGGCAGATTCCTATAAAGCAGCAGGGATTGGATATAGACAGATCCCTATAAAGCAGCGAGGGTTGGATATAGACAGATCCCTATAAAGCAGCAGGGTATGGATATTCACAGATCCCTATAAAGCAGCAGGGGTTGGATATAGATAGATCCCTATAAAGCAGCAGGCATTGATATAGACAGATCCCTATAAAGCAGCAGGGGTTGGTTATAGACAGATCACTGTAAAGCAGCAAGGGTTGGATATAGACAGATCCCTATAAAGCGGCAGGGTTTGGATATAGACAGATCCCTATTAGCCGGTTGATTTACCACTCGTAACAGGAATTCTTGGAATTAATAATGATTGGAAAATTCTTCCAATACTGCTTCTTTATTGGCACCAGTTCTTCTTACACATTCTAATGTAATGGTGAAATGGTTGAAGTTCTCTTCCACTCCCATTCTGTTATATCGGGGAAGTCCGGCCCTGAAACCTTCATGGACCATTTCACTCCATGGACGCTGCCTGACCTGCTGAGTCTCTCCAGCTTCTGCTTCTTCGCCCTTTGAAAACAATGGCAGCTTTTCCTCTTGATGAAGCATCTTCAACCATTGTAGCTCTTACCTGCACATTCTCCAACTCCATTCCCTCCTTTGCTTAATGTAGGGACCTGAACAAACCCTGCAGGAATGACCAGTTATCACATTCTCCAAGACAACTAGGATGGGGCTATCTTCTTCCTTGACAGCTGTTGCTGTTTCTTCTGGTGCCTTGCATCCTGCCAACAGGATGTTGGCACACCCCATGTAAGCTGTTATAGCTTTCTAGAGACAGATGTCTCCCACAGATTCAAGGTTGCGTAGAGGTGACACTCTGACCCATTCTCTCTGTTCGCCAAGGTAAATGTACATTATAGAGAGTAGGTGATGTTCATTCATGGGTCTCGCCACCCATCAATTGAAACCACCTGTACGAGTCACTGCTTCAACAAGGCAGCCAACGTTAGAAAAGGCCTCCATCACAACCTCTTCTTTCTGCTACATTAAGGGAGAAGGTACAGAAGCTTGAAGATCAGTGCCTCATTTCAAGTTCAGGTTTGTTACCATCCAATAATATAAGTACAACCCGAAGAAACAGCACTCTTCACTGCTTGGTGCAAGAGTATGTAACCACGCATCCAGACATAACATGCATACAGAGAAATGATATATACGCAGTACGTAGATACCTATATAAAAGTAAGTACAATTATTGTGTAATATTGTACTCTCCGAGGGTCGGTGTGAGCAGTTCAGCATTCTCACTACCCGTGGGAAGAAACCGTTCCTCAGCTTGGTGGTGCTGGCTCTGATCCTCCTGTGCTTCTTCCCCGATGGGAGCAGCTGGAAGATGCTGTCTGTGGGATGGGATGGGTCCTCAATGACTTTGTGAGCCACCTTCATATAATGATCCCACTAGATCACATCGATGTGGAGGAGGGAAGTTCAGGAAGTAAGAACAGTTTCTTTCCAACAGCTATCAGGATCTTGAACCTCCCCTCATCACTCTGATCCCAGAGACCTCCAGCACTACAAAAGAACTGCCTGCACCATGGCTAAGTTGCATTTTCAGATAACTGCGAAGACACACGACCTTTTTATTTAGTTGTAGCTGGTTTTGTTGTTTTGATTGTTTATTGTACTAAACATCTGTTCAGCTGCAGCATCAGAATTGAACAATGTGTATGACAATAAACTCGTTATCGCCTGCTTCCTGAGAACAGAAGAAGTATGTACTGGAGAAGGAGATTTGCTCTAAGAGTCTGCCTTCAACATGACCAGGGCATATCTTTCACATTGATTTCCCTGCTACCAAACAAGAAACTGCTGTAAACATCTGTGGGAAGAGAAACCATAACTATTAGAGATCTACCATCAGAACGGAGAAGCAGATTTAAAAGGAAATGCAAAATGCCGGAAAAAAGTGAGCATCAAAGTCACTGGCTTTTCAATGATGTTGCCTGACCAAGTTTGAGCTTTATACATATGTACATGTGTCGGATTTTTTTCATCACTTTGTCTCACAACTCATCACTCAGCTTGTCAGGTAGATCCCTATACTTCCCCATGAACATAATTTGGGGGATTCGTCCGGGATCAAACTAATTTAGGGACGATTGACTTGTGCTTAGTTATCAGTCGTCTGAGTTTGACTCAACCTCCAGCTTGAAATTAAAAATAAACGGTGAGTGTATAAATCACCAGCAGAAAAACCAGCAACTATGAATATTGACCAGTTCATCACGAACCCTTCAGTGGTTAATTTAAAAATGGATAAAAAGTCAGAACTGATGGTTATAGTTGGCAAGTTAAAACTTCTTACAGTAATAAATGGGATGAAAAAAAAAAGAAAATTGCCCGAAAGATTGTTAAGCACGATGTTGGAAAGGGGGTATTTGAAGAAGCTGCATTAGAACAGTTTCCAAAGGAGAAAACTTCAGAGGAAGTAAAGTTGGCTTTGAGAAAACTAGAGTTAGAGGAAAAAAGAGAGGCAGAAAGGAAAGGCGAACAGGAAACATTCCAAAGGCAGCCAGAAGGATTCGGTCCAAGCCAGTTGTTCCTCTCTCTGCAAACAACACAAGAAGACAACTTTGAATTTTGCGCTCTCTCTCTCTCTCTCTCTCTCTCTCTCTCTCTCTCTCTCTCTCTCTCTCTCTATATATATATATATATCTCTCTCTCTCTCTCTCTCTCTCTCTCTCTCTCTCTCAAAGATCTTTTGGCTTCAGTTTACCAAACAAACTGAATTTTGTTTATGATCTTTGCTTCGGTTGAGATCGAAGTTTTGTGAGTCTTGTGTGTTTGGTGTCTAAGTTTTTCTGTGGGCTGGTTGGAAATATAACTTAGACTTTAATTACATACGTTATATTTAGGCTGGGGAATTTATTAGTTTGACACTGTTATAGGAATTTGCATAGTAACCAGTGGGCATTGTTATAAAAGGGGGGATTTTGAATTAAAGTTTGAAGGTGAATTTTACCACTGTGTGATATGCCTTCTTTGTGGTTGCTGGTTTGATCTTGTTATATAATTTGGTATGACCTTGGTAACGACAGCCTTTAAACCACTTTGAGGCATACAGGAGATTGTTGACACTGGAATCTGAAGCTAAACACACTCTGCTTAGCAACTCAATCAGCATCTGTGGGAGGAAACTAGAGGGAGTGAAACAGGGTCGTCTGCAAACGCTGCAATTGTAGTGAAACACCGAAATGCTGGAGGAACTCAATCGGTCTTTCAGCATCCGTAGGAGACAAAGATACATTGCAGACATTTTGGGCTTGAGCCCTTCTTCAAGGATTACACAGAATGAGCAAAAAACAGGAAATCTCAGAATACAGACTGAGGGAAGAGTCCACACTGAGAAAAGGTGTTAATTGGATATGACAGAGGGAGAATTGATTATGTCTGATTAAGGAGCGATACAGAACTGGGGGAAGGCGAAGGGGTAAGAAGTTGGGGATGTTTGATGAAAGACAGAGAAGTCGATGTTAATGTCATCTGGTTGGAGGGTGTCCAGTTTGAAGATGAGATGTGTGCCTCCATTTTAGGGGTGGTCTCAGTCTGGCAGCGCATGGACAGACATGTCAGCAAGGGAATGGGGTGGGGAATTGACATAGGAGACCCACACTATTCCAGCGGACAGAGCCGAGGTGCTCAGCAAAGCGTCCTTGCTATTGCGTGGAAACAAGAATGTCCAATTTTTCAAGGCATAGCTCTTTATTAATCAGTAGGAGGAATGGTCACTGTTTTGAGCCAAAACTCTTGCTCCAATATTATTGGCAAAGGGCTTCAGCTTAAAATGTCGACTATCATTTTTCTCCCTTGATTGAGGAAGAGTTGCAGCTGGAAAATTTGTGCATTCGTTTTTGCCCTCTGATCGATGGAGGACTTTGACTCAGAGCCTTGAACTTTATTTATTCTCTGACTGATACTGCTCAACCTGCTGAGTTCCGCCATCAGCTTGTATTCAGCCACTTGGTCTTGTCCTATCGCAGAGAGCCTCTGGGGACCGCACATCCGTCTCCCACTTCCTCTCCTCTGAAAAGTAACCTGCATCAGTCTATTTTCAGTTCTGGACCTGAAGTCCTGACTGCTTCTCATTCCAGAGATACTGCCCGGTCGGCTGAGGGCTACCACCATTTCTTCTTTTTCATTAACAATTCCAGCAGTTTATTTTGATCAAAAAAACAGAATGATGGAAGGAATCAACAGGTCTTTTGTCCACAAGTTTTTAAGACTACAATTTTAATTCTCAACCCAGATTCTTTATTTCTCCCAACATTCAATTGCAATTTTGAATTAACTCAATGAATCGGCATTCTAAGACACCCACCCACAACCACCCCCTCCAGAGGGGGAATAGAGTTCCAGATATTCACTACTCTTTGAGTGAAGACATTTCTTCTCATTTCAATCTACATGGCTCCTTGGGCTCTTGAACTTCCCCTCACCACCCTCGCCATAAACTACTCCGATACGACAATTGGAACACCACTTTTTTCTTGCCCTTCCATTTTTGTGAATATTTATTATCTATCTTTTGTATTTATTATTCCTTTCCATACAGTAGTTTTGGAGATTATTTTTCTTTTTGGAAAGTGAGAATTTTAGTGCAAATATGCATTGTACTTCTGTATATGAAAATAACCATGATATCACTAATATTGTGACACTGACCAAGGATCGTTACTCATTCTCCCAACATTCACCCTGTGCGCCTTGAACTGAGAGAAATTATCATTATTTGGAGTTAGAGCAGCACTATAGGTGGACTATAATTCCCAGAAATCTAGTGAATTGGCACGGGATGTCATGACATCATGACGTGGCGAACGTGGTTCAGTGCTTTAAAGGAATACGTGCTTGACTCGAGTAAATGAGTTCTAATATACTTGCAACTGTGTGTCATTATTTTGCGTCCATTAGCCACCACTGCATTTTCAGTGACTACATTTGGTGACCCCGGCGGGTCCAAAATGAGCCTTTGGCCCATATGGATACTACAGCTGCTGCTGTTAAGCTCCTGCCCTTCTGGACAGTGGATCCGGAGCTGTGGTTTCGACAGACTGGGGCACAATTTCACCTTGGGAAGATCGAGGTGGGTGTGATTGGCTCTTATCACCTTGTCATTGCCTTGGGCCAAGACACTGCCAAGCAAGATGGTGATGTCCTGCACGATCCACTGGAGCCAGGAGAATGCAGTTATGACATTCTAAAAGCTCTCCTGCTGCAAATTTATGTCATGCCTCGCAGAGAAAGGGCCGTAGACTTTTACACCTGGAGGAGTTGGGTGATCGTGCCTCATCCAAACTAATGGATAACATGCTATGCCTGGCATCTGACCAACAGCCAAATATGTTATTCGAACAGCTCTTCCTGGAGAGGATGCCAGAATACTCTCCTATTATCGCAGAGTTCTTTCGAAGACCCCCAGGGCAGAAGCTGCAGAGGCAGATGTCCTGTGGCTGGCAAAAAAAAACACACCAAAAGGTTTTTGGACAATGCAACTTCATCACAGCTGTCCGCACCCAGCACCTCCGTTGTTGACACTACTTTCCAAGCCAATGTTCTCAGTGCACAAGCTCCTAAAACAAAATAACGTCTCAAATCAGGCAGACAGCTTGTCGACACTTCCACCTGGTGTTTTTACCACTGGCATTGGAGAATCAAGGTACGTAGGTGCCTGCCACACTGTGCGTTCTCAGGGAAATGCCATGGGCAACCTTTGTCAATGGCTGTGATGGTTGGCCAAAAATCTAGAAGCTTTCTATAGGTTTGGGATCAGCTATCCCAATGTAAATTTTTGATGGATCGGAGGTCAGTGTTTTTCCACCAATCGGATTCGATACACGTTAACCTACCCCTAACATCCAACTCACAGCAGTTAATAGTTCCAACATACGGCACCAAAAAAATTAATGTTCACTTCAAGGGAAACATTTATACATGGCCTTTTATTATAGTGTTAATGTAACGACCGCTACTCGGGGCCGATTTCCTTCGAGCTCATTCTTTCATGGTGCATTTAAAAGGGCGTTGGCTGGTGGATAGTACCACCTTTCAAACTATTAACCTGGCAGAATCACACGTTCCTGTGCTATGCCTTCAAGCCCTGCATAAAACTGTTGATAAGTTCTCCAGACTTGTAGAAGTGTTTCCCAAAATTACAACTCTGCAGTTTTCGACCCCCACCGTGAAACATGGAGTAACTCACCATATTTCTACTAAGGGTGTTCCTATTCCTGGTAAGGCATGTCGTTTGCTTCCTGAGAAACTGCAATTAGCTAAACAAGAACTCCACAAAATGGAAGAGATGGGATAATTCTCAGGTCCGACAATCCGTGTGCATCTCCATTATATTTAGTCCAAAATTATAGATGGTTCAACAACACCACTATTCCGGATCGCTACCCTATTCCCCATATTCACTATTTTTCAGAGAATTTGCATGGGGGAAAAATATTTTCAAAAGTGGACTTGGTGCACAGACTTGGTGCTAGGGGAACCAGATGACATCCCGAAAACGGCAATAATTACCCCTTTCGGATTGTTCGAATTTTTACGTATGCTTTTTGGGTTAAAGGTACAGCTCAGACCTTTCAGCAAGTTATGGATGCAGTAGGGCGTGGCATAGCCAATGTCTTCATTTAGCTAGACAACATATTAGTCGCCAGCAAAACTAAATAAGAGCACACAGAACATCTGCGGACACTCTTTAGGATGTCTGCAAGAATTTGGACTGACCATCAATCCAGATCAATGTGTTTTCAGACAACAGTTCCTGGGGAGTACAATCACTGACAAGGGTGTGATTCTGCTGCTTTCCAAGATCGATGCCATCACTGCAAGAGTTCTTGGGCATGGTTAATTTTTATCATCAATTCTTTCCAGCAACAGGTCATGTTATGAAGCCTCTGTTCAATCTGCTGTCTGGTAATGCCAAATCTATTCAGTGGGCAGATAAAAACAAAGGAACTATTAGAACAAGTAACAGTGCTCAGTTATCCAGTCCCAAATGCAGCCACCACCCTTTCAACAGAGGGGTCTGATATGGCCATAGGGGGCGCTCTGCAGCAGTATGTCGATGGACATATGGAAACCATTGGCATTCTTTAGTCGCCACCTCATGGACAGCCCTTGGAGGTGCCATACGAGGGACCATGCAGAGTGATAAAATGAATGAGGTCAACTTTCATCCTGGGCATTGCCGGGCAGCCTCTGTGATTCACAATTACAGGCTCAAACCTGCCCCTGTTGACAAAACTGCCCCTATTCAACAGCCAGCAGTCTGATGCAGGGGATGACCTCCCAAAAAACTACCAGGGGGAGGGGCCATGTAGCGGCACTATAGATAGACTACAACTCCCCAAAGTCTAGCGAACTGGCACGGGACGTCATAATGTCATGACGTGGTGCACGCGGTTCAGTGTTTTAAAAGAATATGCATGCGACTCGAGTAAGTGAGCTCTGATTTACCTGTAACTGTGTGTGTCGTTACTTCATGTACTTCAGTCACCACTGCGTCTTCAGAGGCTACAGAGTGTCTGAAATTGCCTTAAAACTTGAATGCTGCTTGAGGAGGTGAAGTGGAAGTACTGACTGAAAGAAGTAAGTCACCCTGGAATGGCTTGCAGCGTCATTGGCTCACTTTCTTGTCCCTTTCTGTAACCACTTTAGTTACCGCTCGTTGGAGGAGATTCCAGAATTGTGAAGATTTTGTTTCAAGTCAACCTTACAACAAATTTCTCCCCATTTTGGAACTGTGCTGATTGTCTTTACCTCCCTGGACATTCACTGCCATTTCAAGAAATTAAGGGACCTGTGCATTCAATGGTCATGCAGACATTCTCTTCTGCCATAATTAAAAATAAAGAAAAGAGAAGCTTGTTAGCCTGTTTAATTAGGTGTCTTTCATCTCTCATTAACAGTGAATGGGAGTCAAGCACACGAGAGTTCAGCTGACATTGAGAACCCTGGATGTGTGGCAGGTTTCCAATGCGCCTTACAAGGCTGCCAACTGTTAATTTGTACTCGAGGACCATGGGCTTTTGGGACATGATGAGCAAAACAAAAAATCAACTGTTGTTATCTCAGAAAGATTTAAGTCTACTTCAATCACTTGCTAAACAACCTCATGTCTGATGGCCCTTCACTATTTCCACAAAGAGTAATTACCATTTTTTGGTCATTATTTCTCTCAGTCGTTATCTGCCTTCTTTGTTACCACTTATTCCTTTGATAATGGGAAAACTCAGGCTCACGCCTCATTTCTGCAATCCTTCCACTTCAGATTAGATGTATAACTGGCCTTGAGCAAATTTTTCTCGTGTAGTATTCAACTTCAATTTTGATTGTGGAGAGATGAGCTATCGCTCAGATTTATGATTATTTTTGTCAATATGCTATCCACGTCAGAAAATATCTAACTTGTTTCTCAGCACCATTTCCATCTACTGAGAGCCTGCTGTACAACGTCACATGTTCAACTGTAAACCCAATCCTGGATCACATGGCCCATAGAATATTACAGCATGACCTACATAAACCTCCTCCACAATCTAAACCAATCTCCCACCCACAACTCACTATTTTCCCTTGCATCCATGTGCCTGTCAAGGAGCCTCTTAAATGTCCCAACCTCCGGCAACACATTCCAGGCTCCCACTACTCTCTGTGTGAAAAAAAAATAACCCCTGACCTCCCCAAAACTTTCCTCTCCTCACCTTGAACAGATGTCCTCTGGCTTATGATATTGTCATCCTGGAAAAATAGTGCTGGCTGTCTGCCCTATTTATGCCTCTCATAATCCTGGAGACAAGAGTATGGTGTTAACACAAGACAACTTTGTTCGCTTTGTAAAGCGGGTGCTCTGTTAAGCGAGAAGACCTGTTGTAATCTACAGTGAGGTCTTTCTGCAAGAAAGCCCCTAGGCAGATGCGGACGAGCCTTTTTGCACCGTTAGCTTCCCATCCTCCAGCCTGTTCCCCACGCAACCTGTAATCTGCAGGCTTCAGCAAAGCATCGAGCACTGGTTTCGAGAGAGAACAGCACGGCCTTGCTTCTCACCTCTTGCACTACTAAAAGAAAAAAATTTCTTCAACAGACTCTATAACTTCCCATAAAATATATCCTTTCTAAGCCTTTTGTTGTTGAAATTTATAGAAAGGAAAGAAGGAAATAAGTACAATCTCTGTTGTAATCTATCATAGGCATTTGCATGCCTAACTCATTAGTGATATTGATGGGAATGGGAATAGAAATGGGGGAACATTCCAGTAAAATTTTTTTTGAAACGCTCAGATATGATATGGATTTCACTTGGCCATGAGAAGATCTTTATTCCTTCTTAATGGCACATTGAAATTTGCTGTTACTTGTTATTCTTAGGATGAAGGGATTGAGAGAGGAGAATCTGGTTGAGTCTGTCCTTCTAGAGATTGAAAGAATGAGCGGTGATCGTAAATAATGAGTGTAATAAGAATTTATTGCTAGGCACTTAAAGCACAATGAACAGATTCTGACTTGATACACACTGAAATGTGAGATACACTAAACACAACAACACAAATTAAATGAGCAAATTATGTTGAGACAGACAAAAAGATAATAGATATAAAAGGATAGAGAGGTGCATTTTTAGTTTCAGCAAGCACAAGAAGGAAAAACAACTCTATGGTGCCTGCATATCTTTTGATGGTCCTCTGTGAGTTTTTGGTTAGAATTTAGATAGCAAGGGGAGATTCAAGAGAGCTGTTGGATCTAGGGCTGTGTGCGCACTCCTCTCCTGTTCACGACCGCATCGCCAGATCCAGCCCCAACAGGGTCATCAGGTTGGCAGTTGACACAACAGTCGTTGGCCTCATCAGCAACATTGTCACTACAGAGAAGAGGCGGAAAATCTTGTGAAATGGCGCAAGAGTAACAACTTGGGTCTCAGTGTGGACAAGATGAAGGAGACGATCATGGACTTCTGGAGGACCAGGAATGACCACCCTCCACTACACACCTCTAGTGGAGAGCACAAAGTTCCTTGGAGTTCACTTAACTCGTGACCTTTCGTGGACACAACATCTCCTCACTTGTCAGGAAGGCACGACAGCGATTGCACTTCCTGAAAAGACTGAAGCAGGCAAGGCTACTGCCCACCATTATCTCAGCACCTGGAGGAAACCAGCGCAGATACGGGGAGAACGTACAAACTCCTTACAGACAGCACCAGATTTGTACATGGGTCGCTGGTGTTGCAAAAGCATTGTGCGAACCGTTAGGTTGATTGGGCCATTCCAATGTGTAGAGCAACCCTGTGCTTTGTGCAATTGTAGAGAGTATGTGTTCTAATTCTAGCAAGATCTCAAGTGTAGGATCAATCAAGATTAATGCTGTTCAGGGTGGCCTGAAGAGGACTGTATGTGCAATGTTTTGCACTGGAACACTGCCGCAGTGTCTGAGGGAGTTCTTTGCTTCCCACGTGTGAATTCTGATCTTGCCTTTGTCTCCTCAGAACCACTTTTCACCACTAAGGAAGTGTCAGAACTCACATTGTCAAGATACAAGAGGTTCAGCCTGGGCCCATGGACAAAGAGAGGTTCAACACACAAGAAACAGGTCGGCACAACACCAAGGCGGAAGGGTCTGTGCTACTATGTTCTATCTCAAAGTGGAAATACACACAGGGTTCGTAAAAATGGAAATATAGAACAAAGAACAGCAAAGCACAAGAACAGGCCCTTTGGCCCTCAATGTTTGTGCCAAACAAGATGCTCAAATGAAACTGAATTTCTGCTGCTCACACATGATCTATTCCCTCCATTCCCTCTGTCTGTCTCGAAGCCTCTTAAATGCTGCTATGGTTTTGCTTCCACCACATTCCCTGGCAGCCTATTCCAGGCACGAACCAATCTCTGTGTGTGTCACTCTGCACATTTCCTTTAAACATCCCCACCCCCATCTTAAACAAGTCCTCTGTGATATTTTTACTATAAGACGGAGGAGCAGGACCTGATCCCCAATCGTGGCTGATGTATTTCTCCTACCAACCTCTTCCTTTTTCTCATACCCTTTGAGATACTTACTAATCAAAAACCCATCAATCTTTAAATCTCCCCAATGACTTGGTCTCCACAGCTGTCAGTGGTAACACAATCTACAGATTTGCCACACTCTGGCTGAAGAAAACTCTCATCTAAGGGGGATATCCTTTTATTCTGAGACTGTGATCTCTGGCCCGGGGCTCTAGAGACATAGGTATAGGAGTTAGCCATTTGGCCCTTCAAGCCTACCCCGCCATTCATTATGATCATGGTTGATCTGTACCCGGTTCCTGCCTTCTCTCCATACTCCCGATCCCCTTAGCCACAAGGGCCAAATCCAACCTCCTCTTAAATATTGATGAGGAACTGGCCTCAACTACTTCCTGTGGCAAAGAATTCCAGAGATCCACCACCCTTTGAGAGAAGAAATTTTTATTAATCTCCGTCCTAAAAAAATTCCCCTTATCCTTAAACTGTGACCCCTGGTCTTGTTTTTTTCCAGCGTTGGAAACAACCTTCCTGCATCTAGTCTGCCTAATCCTTTAAGAATTTTATATGTTTCTATAAGATCCGCCCTCAATCTTCAAAATTCCAGCGAATAGAAGCATAGTTGATCCAACCTTTCTTCATATGTAAGTCCTTCCATCCTTGGTATCAGTCTAGTGAATCTTCTCTGCACCCCCTCCATGGTAAGGATGTCCTTCCTCAGATAAGGAGACCTAAACTCCACGCAGTACTCCAGGTGTGGTCTCACCAAGGCCCTATACAGCTGCAGCAGGATCTCCCTGCTCCTGGACTCAAATCCTCTCGCTATGAACGCCAACATACCATTCGCCCTCCTCACCGCTGCTGCACCCGCACGCCCACTTTCAACGACTGATGCACAGCAACGCCCAAGTCTCGCTGCATCTCCCCTTTTCCTAAACAGATACCATTTAGATAATAGTCCTATTTCCTGTTCTTACTTCCAAAGTGGATCATCTCACATTTATCCACATTATATTGCATCTGCTATGCATTGGTCCACTCGCCTAACTTGTCCAAGTCACCCTGCACTCTCCTTGAATCCTCTACACAACTAACCCAACTTCGTGTCATCCACAAATTTTGAGATGCTGCTTTCTATTCCCACATCTAAGTCATTGATATATATTGTAAATAAATGTGGTCCCAGCTCTGAGCCCCGCTAGTCACTGGCTGCCATTCTGAAAAGAACCCATTTATATCTACTCTTTGCTTCCTGTCCATCAACCAATTCTCTATCCACCTTAACACAATACCTCCTATACTGTGCTTTTTAAGTTTGTACACTAGTCTTCTGTACAGAACCTTATCAAATGCCTTACTAAAGTCCAGATATCCCACATCCACTGGTTCCCCCCCTATCCACTCTACAGGTAACATCCTCAAAAAACTCTATTAGATTCGTCAGACATGATTTTCCCTTCACAAAACCATGCTGACTCTGTCCGATGATACCACTACTCTCCAAATGTCCTGCAATTGTATCTTTAATAACTGATTGTAGCATTTTCCCTCCAACCGATGTCGGCTAACTGGTCTGTAGTTTCCTGATTTCTCTCTCCCTCCCTTCTTAAAGAGTGGGACTACATTGGCCACCCTCCAATCCTTAGGAACTAATCCAGAATCTAAAAAGTTTTGAAAAATTATCACTAATGCATCCACTAGTTCCTGGGCTACTTCCTGAAGCGCTCTGGGATGCAGATTATCCAGCCCTGGGGATTAATCCACCTTTAATCCCTTCAATTTAACTAACACAACCTCTCGACTTACAATTATTTTCTTCAGTCTCTTCCTCACATTAGATCCACGATCCTTTACAATTTCCTGGATTAGTTATGTCCTCCTTGGTAAAGAC
This sequence comes from Narcine bancroftii, assembly GCF_036971445.1. Classification (NCBI taxonomy): domain Eukaryota; kingdom Metazoa; phylum Chordata; class Chondrichthyes; order Torpediniformes; family Narcinidae; genus Narcine; species Narcine bancroftii. The sequence goes on along the minus strand of NC_091474.1, from coordinate 70,710,191 downwards.
AGAACTAAAGTAGTCATTCAGACAGTCTGCCATACCCTTGTTCCCCATGATTAACTCCCCCGTTTCTGTCTGCAACGGACCCACATTTGTCTTAACCTCTTCTCTTAACGTATCTATAAAAACTCACAGTCATTTTTTATGTTCTCTCCCAGCTTTCTCTCATAATCCTTTTTACCTTTCCTAATTAATCCTTTTGTCCTCCTCTGTAGAACTCTGAATTTCTCCCACTCATCAGGGATATTATTTTACTTTGGCTAATTTACGTGCTGCTTCTTTGGATTTGATCCTCTCCCTGATCTCCCTTGTTGGCCACAGATGTGCTGCCTTCCTTGATTTATTCTTTATACAAACTGGGATGTACATCTGTTGTAATTGGTCCAAGCTTTCTTTCCACTGTTAATCCTTTAAGTACTATTTGCCAATTTATTTCAGTCAATTCTCATCCCATTCCATCAAAGTTACCCTTCTTTAAGTTCAGAACTTTGTATCTGAATGAACTCTGTCACATTCCATCCGAATGAAGAATCCTACCATATTGTGGTCACTTTTGCCCAAGGGGTTCCTCACAAGATTGTGAACAAACTTCTCCCCATTACTCAGTACACAGTCTAAAATGGCCCGTTCCCTCGTTGGTTCCCCGTCATGCTGGTTTAGAAAACGATCCCACATGCATTCTAAGAAATCCTCTCCCTTCTTACCCTTGCCAATTTGGTTCACCCAATCTACAAAGACTAACTGTTGTCCATTTGTTGCACGCATTACCAATTTCCTGAGTAATGCCATCCCTAACTTCACTGCTACAGTTAGGTGGCCTGTAGACAACACCCACTATCATCTTCTGCCCCTTCGTGTTTCGCAGCTCTACCCATATCGATTCCACATCCTCCAAGCTAATGTCCTTCCTTTTTATTGCATTCACCTCTTCCCTAACCAACAACGCTACTCCACCTCCTTTTCCATTCCGTCTATCCCTCCTGAATGTCGAGTGACTCTGAATGTTGAGCTCCCAGACACGGTCCCCGTGAAGCCATGTCTCTGTGTTCCTGACTATGTCATAGTCATTAATAGCTATCTCCACATTCAATTCCTCCACCTTATTATGAATGCTCCTTGCATTCAGACACAAGGCCTTCAGATTTGCTTTCGCCACACTATTATCCCATTTACGTTTTGATTTTTCCCCTGGGTTTACCTGCCTGGCACTATTGCTTTTCACCTTGCTACCTTTATCTTCTATCCTCATTTTACACCCTTCTGTCTCTCTGCACTTGTTCCCATCCCCCTGTCACATTAGTTTAACAGCTCTAGCAAACAAACCCCCTAGGACATTGGTCCCGGCCCTGCCCTGATGTAGACCATCCTGTTTGTACTGGTCCCATCTGCCCCAGAACCAGTTCCAATGTTCCAAGAACTTGAAACCTTCCCTCCTACATCACTGTTTAATCCACATATTCCTTCTAACTCTAACTCTGATTAACTCGTGGCACCGGTAACAATTCAGGATTATTACCCTTGAGGTCCTCCTCCTTAGCTTATTTCCTAGCTCCCTAAATTCAGCTTGTAGGACCTCATCTTGTTTTTTTCCTATATTGTCGGTACCAATATAGACTATGACAGCTGGCTGTTCACCCTCCCCTTTTAGAATGTCCTGTAGCCACTCCGAGATATCTCTGACCCTTGCACCCGGGAGGCAACATACTCTCAGGGACTCCCATTTGCGGCCACAGAAACTCCTGTCTATTCCCCTTTTTATGGAATCCCCTATCACTATTGCCCTACCACTCTGTTTCCCGCCATCTCGCACAGCAGTGCCACTCATGGTGCCGTGACCTACTGCTGCTGCCTTCTCCTGGTGGACCATCTCCCCCAAAAATATCCAACCAGCATATCTGTTCTTCAGGGAGATGATCGCAGGGGACTCCTGCACTACCTTCCTGGTACTTCTCTTACTGCCATTCACCCAGTCCCTATCCTTCTCCACCCTTGGAAATTGCGGTGTGATGAACTCACTAAAGGTGCTATCCACCAGCATCTCAGTCCCAAATTGAGTCCATGCGTTGCTGTAAATTTTTCTCCTCATCAACATACAGCTAGTCCTTTCAATATTCAGTAGGTTTTAGTGAGATCCCTTTCTAAACTCATGAGTCCAAGGAAATAGATTCTGACTAGCTTCCCCATCTATGCCTCTCATAAATGTATAAACTTCCATCAGGTCTTCCCTCAGCCTCTAATGCTTCAGAGACAACAGCCTCAGTGTGTTCAGTCTCTCCCCATAGCTCATTTTACCCAGGCAACATCCTGGTAAACCTCTCCTCTGCCCATTCTAAAGCCTTCACCTCCTTCCTATAATGGAATGACCAGAATTATAGTCTTATCTAACAACTACGAACAACAGCACCTCATATTCATTGGGGACACTCTCCAAACAGATGGCATTAATATTGACTCCTCCAGTCTCTGTTGGGCTCTTCCCTGTCTCTCTCTCTCTCTCTCTCTCTCTCTCTCTCTCTCTCTCACTCTTTTTCCTTTCCTTCATTCTTCTTTCCTCCATCTTCCCACCCCTTCCCTCTCCATTCAGAGAGTGTCATCTTACCTGCTACTGCTCCCAATCTCTACGCTGCAGTCTACTACAACGATGGCGTCACTTCTGCCTGCCACGACTCCACTTCCCCCTTCTTCTCTGACAAGAGCAGCCTGGTCAACATGGAGGTCGCCAACTTGGGCTGGCCTCCCCACTGACGACGACACCAAGGAGATGCCTGTCCTGGCGTCAGTAACCCTTAATCAAGCCAGCCCTCATCCGATCTTGAACTCCATGATGCAGATCGAGATGAATGGGCATAAGGCGAACTGCCTCTTTGACAGTGGCAGTACTGAAAGTTTGGTCTATCCCGACATGGTCCGCAGACTCTCCCTTCCTGTCAGGCCGATGACCGGATCGGTATCAATGGCAGCGAAGGACCAACAAACTTGTATCTGGGGGTACCGTGTAGCATCTCTAACAGTGGGGGTGGGGGTGCGGGGGGGGGGAAAGAATTTTTGTAATGATTTCGCATTGTTGATCATGCCCCAGCTCTGCGCACCGATCCTCCTGGGCTTAGACTTCGAGAGTCAGTTCAGGAGTCTGACGATGGTGTTCGGGGCCTCCAACCACGGCTGACCATTCACAACCCCCAGCTCTCAGGATCCCCCCTCCCCCACAACCAAGCACCCAGTCTCCGGCACCATCCTGAAGTCTCACTACCTTACGGGTGCCCGCTGCATCATTATTTGCAAACCTCACCACAGACTATAAGCCGATCGCCACCAAGAGTAGGCGCTATAGCCCAGAAGATATGCAGTTCATCCGGGCTGAGGTTCAGTGACTTCTGGTGGAGGGGATCATCGCCCTTAGCTCCAGCCCTGGACGGTGTAGGTCCTCGTGGTTAGAGGGGCAAGCAAGCCCCGGATGGTGATCGACTATAGTCAGACCATCAACCGCTTCACCCAGTTGGATGCATACCCACTACCCCGGATAGCCAACTTGATCAATAAGGTCACGCAATATAGAGTTTATTCAACTATTGACCTTAAGTTGGCTTACCACCAGCTCCCCCTCCACCCAAGCGATCAAATCTACATGGGATTTGAGACAGATGGCAAACTTTTCTACTTCCTGCGGGTGTCTTTTGGTGTGACTAACGGTGTCTCTGCTTTTTGGAGGGTTATGGACTGGATGGTGGAGGAGCACAGGCTGACAGCAACATTCCCATATGTCGACAATGTCACCATCTGCGGCCACAACCAGCAGGACCGCGACTCTAACCTTGCCAAGTTTTAACATATGGCCAAGTCCCTCAACTTGACGTACAATAAGGACAAGTGCATGTTTAAAACAGACTGCCTGGCCCTTCTTGTATGCATCGTGGCACATGCTGTCATTGCCCAGGACCCAGACCGCATGCGACCACTCATGGAGCTCCCTGTCCCAAACACCCTAAAGGCGCTGAAGAGATGCCTGGGGCTGTTTTCTTACTACGCACAATGGGTGCCCAATTATGCCAATAAAGTCCACCCCCTGATTAAGTCCACAACCTTCCCATTATCGGCAGAAGCCCAGGCTGCATTTCATCAGATCCGAGGAGACATCGCAAAGGCCACAATGCATGCAGTGGATTAATCTGTCCCCTTCCAGATGGAGTGCAATGGCTCCGACTTCGCACTGGCCATCACACTTAACCAGGCAGGCAGGCCAGTAGCGTTTTTTTCCTGTACCCTGCATGGTCCTGAAGTACGTCACTCCTCCGTCGAGAAGGAGGCACAAGCGATCATTGAGGCAGTGCGCCACTGGCGACATTACCTGGCTGGTAAAAGGTTTACCCTACTGACAGACCAGAGGGCAGTGGCCTTTATGTACAATACAAAACAGCGGGGTAAAATAAAAAATGACAATATTTTGAGGTGGAGGATTGAGTTATCCACCTATAATTATGATATCTTGTATCGGCCGGGTATACTCAACAATCCCCCAGATGCCTTATCCCAAGGGACATGTGCCATTGTGCATCTCGACCATCTCCAGGCCCTTCACAACAATCTGTGCCACCCTGGAATCACGAGGCTGTACCATTTCGTTAAGACTCGGAACGTCCCGTAGTCCGATGAGGACGTCTGGCTCACGACCAGATGCAGCCAGATCTGCACCGAATGTAAGCCGTTCTACCAGCCAGAAAAGGCACTCCCCATTAAGGCCACACGCCCCTTCGAATGACTCAGTGTCGATTTTGAGGGCCTCCTCCCAACCTCCAATAGGAATGCCAACTTCCTGATGGTGGTGGACGAATTCTCCAGGTTCCCCTTTGCGATTCCCTGCATGAATATGAACCTGACGACAGTTATTAAGATGCTGCGCAGCATCTTCACCATGTTTGGGTACCTTGACTATATTCATAGCGACCTTGTTCATGAGTGAGGAGCTGCGACAATACTTTCTCGCCAGAGGCATAGCCACCAGCAGGACCACCAGCTATAACCCGAGGGGTAATGGCCAGGTGGAAAGGGAGAACGCCACCATCTGGAAGGCGGTGCTCCCGGCCCTCATGTCTAAGAACATGCCAGTGTCCCGCTGGCAGGATGTTTTGCCCGAGGCTCTCCATGCCATCCGGTCATTGCTATGCACCGCTACTAACACCACTCCACATGAACGCCTCTTTGCCTTCCCTAGGAGACGGGCGAATGGTTCCTCCATCCCTCCCTGGTTGGTAACCCCAGGGCCGGTCCTGCTACGGAAGAGCGTCAGGGGCCATAAGACGGACCCGCTGGTGGAAGCGGTGCACCTCATTCATGTCAACCCCCAATACATGTTCATGAGGTACCCTGATGGCCACGAGGACTCTGTACCGATCTGAGACCTGGCGAGGGCTGGAGACCCCGAACTGGCCTTGCCGGCCTCCGACCAGACTGTGGATCTGATCACAATGCACAGGAGCACAACCCTGGAGTCCGAGCCGCCTGCCTCGCTGCCGGACATCCAGGAACCTACCTCCCACAAGGCAGCGGTCCTGCCGTCCCCCCGGGAGTCCCCCGCCAGCACCCTGACCCAGACGGTTCCTGCCTCGGACTCTCCCACAATGGCCTCCTCTCCAGAGGAGTGACGCACGGACATGCCGGCCCCTCAGCAGTCCAGCAGAAGGAGGAAGTTGCCCATGTGACTAAACCTCTGGTAGGAGGGAGCGTCCGCCTTTCTGTTTGTTTTATCCCCCCCCTTTTTTTCTCTGATTGTTCCTGGTGGTTTCTATTTAAAAAGAGGGGGGTGAATGTAATGATACGTTTGTATGTATAGGCTGGCCCGTCCTCCTGATAGCATCCTCTCCTAGACTCCTCCCATGTGACCCAGGCCTTAAAGGTCGAGTCCCCTCTTCCTCTCCTCATTTTCCCTAGCCTTGACCCGGGCCGTGTGTAATAAAGCCTATCGTTCCCCTCAGTCTTTGTCTCTGTGATTATTGGGGCAACTGGTAGTGCCCCAACACCGACTGAGTATTTCCAACCATTAAAAAAGTACTACCTGTAGTGAGCTGTTGCCTGTCCTGTAGAATTTTACAAGATATAGTTGACTTCTTTGCCTCACACAAAGGAGAGCTGTTTCATTACCAAGGAATCGGCCACCAGCCGATGACGATTTAATTATTAGCATTGCAGTTGCTGAAATTAGATGTTGGAAACATTCAGCAGGTCAGGAAGACTCTATGGAGAGGAAAGCAGGGTCTCAACCCACAATCCCAGCCTCCACATCCATTGTCTGACCTGCAGGGAGGCCCCCAGCTGTTGGGGCTTTTGCTTCAGATTCCAGCATCTGTGTCTCCAGGGAATATTTCTCCTTTGGGTGAAGGGCTCCACATTGAATGCATTAACTGTTTCTCTTTCCACAGATCCTGTCGGACCTGCTGAATGTTTTTTCTTTAACAAAGAGTTAAGGTAATTACTACAAGTTCCAGAGGAGGATTCATTTTTCAACGAAGCATGCTGTGATGATGTGCGTTCCACAGCCTGAAGGTTTGCTTACAGCAATTCAATAATAACTTCCAGATGGAAAATGGACTCATAATTGAAAATGGAAAATGGTACAAATAACTTCCTTCTGCTGTAACATTCCATACATACATAAGATGGCTCCTCCACTGAAACAAATGCTGTTGACATCTTACGGCATAAGTTCAGAGGCAAACTTATTTATTAATGACAATCAGAATTCTTCTGCACTGGGGAAAACTATTCTTTTAAAAAAGGAAGCTATCATTGAAGAAACTTGATGGACATGTGACTAAAGATCTCTGCAGGAGCTGATCTGTTGAAACCTCCTTTGAAAGAGAGTCGGCACCATAAAATACTTCATACTTGGGGAAACAAGTCTTAACTGGATCAGGTTGAAGGCAATACTTCCACATAAATGCATGTGTTTGGAGCAGTTCCTATATCTCATTGACCTTTGGTGGCACCGCATAAATTATAAACCAGATTTAACCATCAATGACAACGACGAGTGCTTGTGAATGTGGTTCTATGGAGTGAAGAAGTGTCAGCAACATTTTCTGAGACCCCCATCACCCAGGTCATTCTGCTTTTCTTTCTTTCTTTGGCTTGGCTTCGTGGACAAAGATTTATGGAGGGGGTAAAAGTCCACGTCAGCTGCAGGCTCGTTTGTGGCTGACAAGTCCGATGCGGGACAGGCAGACACGGTTGCAGCGGCTGCAAGGGAAAAATGGTTGGTTGGGGTTGGGTGTTGGGTTTTTCCTCCTTCGCCTTTTGTCAGTGAGGTGGGCTCTGCGGTCTTCTTCAAAGGAGGTTTCTGCCCGCCAAACTGTGAGGCGCCAAGATGCACGGTTTGAGGCGATATCAGCCCACTGGCGGTGGTCAATGTGGCAGGCACCAAGAGATTTCTTTAGGCAGTCCTTGTACCTTTTCTTTGGTGCACCTCTGTCACGGTGGCCAGTGGAGAGCTCGCCATATAACACGATCTTGGGAAGGCGATGGTCCTCCATTCTGGAGATGTGACCCACCCAGCGCAGCTGGATCTTCAGCAGCGTGGACTCGATGCTGTCGACCTCTGCCATCTCGAGTACTTCGACGTTAGGGATGAAAGCGCTTCAATGGATGTTGAGGATGGAGCGGAGACAACGCTGGTGGAAGCGTTCTAGGAGCCGTAGGTGGTGCCGGTAGAGGACCCATGATTCGGAGCCGAACAGGAGTGTAGGTATGACAACGGCTCTGTATACGCTTATCTTTGTGAGGTTTTTCAGGTGGTTGTTTTTCCAGACTCTTTTGTGTAGTCTTCCAAAGGCGCTATTTGCCTTGGCGAGTCTGTTGTCTTGTGAATGTGGTTCTATGGAGTGAAGAAGTGTCAGCAATATTTTCTGAGACCCCCATCACCCAGGTCATTCTGCTACCATCAGGGGAAAAGGTACAGGAGCCTAAAGTTGAGCACTCAGCGGGACAAGGACGGCTACTTCCCCGCTGCCATCAGATTCCTGAATGATCAATGAACCAAAGACCCGGCCTTACTTTTCATGCACTATAATTTTTACTTTTTTATTCAAACGAACTATGATACTGAATTTGATGGCAATACATTCTGATTCTGATTAATAGTCTGGGCTCGGTTCCTCAGTGGTAACACAAAGTAATTTCAAAGAGAATCATATTATCTGAATCAGTCTACAGACAAATGGGCAAAGAGGCTTTCAAGTGAAAACCATTTAGCCCTCTGGCTTAATGCAAACCACTGTAAACAAGGTGAGGTGGCCATATCAATGAAACAAGTGAAGGCAATAATAAAAAAAAACCACATCTGTGGACTTGGCTGAATCTCAGTGGGAGATGACAAAGATAGCCTGTGAGTCTAGACTCCCCTCTCTGTTGTTCTTTCAAAGCCAGTGTGAGCATGAGGGCTTTTGGTCATATACATATGTATAATGTACAGCCCCATAGGTATGCAAGATACACCAACTGCAAGGGTATAAATTCTGCCAAGACATAAAATAAAAGATCATGAATGGAAAAGGAGAGATGAACAAATGTTCACAGACGCAGTGAGGCAAAAAACAAGTGATGTTTAAAGTGCAGACATCTTTGTCGTGGTCCCATATCTGTGTGTGGTTTGGCCCAGGGAGGTTCAGGAGCCTGACAACCTTGCACCAGATATTTTTTGCCAGCCTCGTCTGGTCCGTCACCACGCGGCTGGTTATCATTGGTCCATGTTTGCCAGTTCTCCGCTCTGCCACCTCCTCCATTTCCCATCCTGCTGTTCCGCATGGTGAAGAGATATCCCCCCCCCCCCCACCTTATCGGCATCGAGAAATGAACAGGTGATGCAGGCCATGTTGCTTCTGTGCTGCGAGAATTCCTTTTGGATCACGTTACTCCTGTATTGTGATTGATTATATTGTTCCCTCCAATTCAGCTTTACTGCATCAAATTGTCCACCGAACAACTGTGCACAACCTCCATGAACATGGGAAGCGAGAAGAAACCATTTTAATCGATTTAAGAAATGTACTTTGACATCCAAAGTGCTCACTCAAAGTTCAAGTTCAGTTTTGTTGGGGATTTTTCATTATTTCTGTCGGCAAAGAAAATGCTAAACCTTGCTTGCTCCACAAATATCACTTCGTTCTTATCCTTTTTAACAATCTATTTAACTTTAAATAGGAGGGGACCGTGCATACCATGCATAATCTCCAACTGCCTACTGTGTAACTCATCTTCTTGAAAAGTCCAATCACCCTGATTTATTAAGATTGACTTCTACTCAGTCTCGTTACAATTCAGAGAGGTTGCACCTTATATGAAGCCTTTTATACTACTGAGCAAGGCCTAATTCCCTACAATACAACTCTGTGAATTAGGAAGGATCAATAAATGGAGATTGGGGACAAGACTTTGCAAGAATAATTACAGGTAAAGCAAAACTATGGAGTAAGTTGAACATATGTGGAATTGGAAGTGTAAATCCAGCAGTTTTCCTAAACTCGGAACTGAAGTGAAGTTTACATTGTGAACGTTTGTCTATTTGGCCAGTAGCGATTAAACATCTTTTTAGGATCCAGGTATACCTGGCAAGGAAGACCAGCATTGAAAGACGATCACTAATTGCTTTTGAGCTAACATCTTGGCCCATTGAATATTTCTGGGTGAGGGGACACCCAACATTACTCTTATCTCTGGAGTCCCAGATAATGGCTGGCTGCACACTTCAGTCTCAACATGAAATGTGACCTTGAGGAATGCTGACAGATGCTGGTGTTCCCATCCAATTATGACCATTGTCTTTAAGGATGGACGATGCTATCAGAGAGGCCTAGATGAGATATTGTAAAGGATCATAGAAGAAGAATGAGTGATAGATGGAGTACTAATCCATTGGGATGCTTTGCCCTACAGATATTTTAGTAATTTTGGGACCCTCATCCATGTAGGCAGGTTCAAATGTACCTCTCAGTTCAGAATCAGAATCAGAATTTATGGTCATGAACAAGTCATGAAGTTTGGGGTTTGCAGCAGATTCATATTGAAAACGTTCATATTCTAACCATCTTACGACATTACTATAAAAGAAAATAAAATAATAATAAAAATAATTGTGCAGAAAAGTAAGGCAGTGTCTGTGGTTCATTGATTATTCATGAATCTGATGGCAGCGGGGAAGAAGCTGTCCTTGTCCCGCTGAGTGCTCGTCTTTAGGCTCCTGTACCTTTTCTCCCGATGGTGGCAGAGTGAATTGGGCCTGGCCTGGGTGGTGGGGGTCTTTGAGGATAGAGGCTGCTTTTCTAAGACACTGCCTCATGTCGATGTTCTCGATGGAGTGAAGTCTGGTGCCTGTGATGTCGCAGGCCGAGTTAACAACCCTCTGGAGTTTATTCTTGTCCTGAGAGTTGGCACCTCCATACCAGGCAGGAATGCAACTTGCCAGATTGCTCACCACGGTACACCTGTAGAAGTTTTCAAGAGCCTCAAGTGACGTATAGAATCTCCTCAGACACCTCATAAAGTATAGCCACTAGCGAGCCTTCTTTGTGATTGCATCAATGTGGAGGCTCCAGGACAGATCCTCAGAGATGTTGACACCAAGGAATTTGAAGCTCTTGACCCTCTCCACTACTGAGCCCTCGATGAGGACTAGATTGTGTTCCCCTGACTTCCTTCTGAAGTCTACAATCATCTCCATGGTTTTGCTAATGTTAAGCACAAGATTGTTGTTGTTACACCATTCAACGAGCTGATCTATCTCCCTCCTGTACACTTCCTCATTGCCGTTTGTGATTCTGCCAACAACTGTGGTGTCATTGGTGATCTGGTAGAAGGATTTGGAATTGTGTCTGGCCACACAATCATGGGTGCATAATGAGTAGGCCAGTGGGCTCAGCTCCTATCCTTGGAGGGGGAACCTGTATTAATAATCAGTGAGGAGGAGACGTTGTTTCCAATTCATACTGACTGTGGTCTTCCAATGAGAAAGTCAAGGATCCAGTTTCAGACAGGGGTACAGAGACCTGAAGTTTAGCTTCTTGACCAGCAACCACTGAGTGAATAATGGTGTTGAAGGCCGAGCTGTGGTTGATGAAGGGCAGCTGTATGTATGAATTGCTGTTTTCAAGGTGATCCAGTGATATTGCATCTGCCGTGGAGCGATTGTTACGATAGGTGACTTGCAGTGGGTCCAGATCTTTGCTTAGGTTCGTGTTAATTCTGGCCATGACCAGCCGCTCAAAGCATTTCCTCACAGTAGAAGTTAATGCTACTGGGCGATAATCGTTGAGGCAGCTTGCGCTACTCTTCTTGGGCACTGGGATGATTGATGCCCTTTTAAGTAGCTTATACCTTCAAGTTCAAGATCAAGTTCATTGTCATTGGACTATGAATACAGTGGAGCCAGACAAAAGAGCATTTTTCTGGATCATGGTGCAAACACATAAACACACACACACTACACATTATAATCACATATACAGTATTCGTAAAATAAAAAATAAATATGTAAATATTTCAGAATAATTTCATTCTTTAATTAACAATAGATGACTCTGTTCATCAAGCACATAGCCTGTGCAAAGCTATTTTCCAGCCTGCCAGTCCTGATATTGATGTTTCTGTACCTTGTTCCTGATGGTAGCAGATTAATGATACTGTATGATGAATGGAAGGGATTCTCAATAATTCTTTGAGGTCTATTAAAGCAATGAACCCAGTGTGATAGTACAGACCTATCACCAATGTATATAGTTACAATATCTAGACTGTGCTTACAGCGATTGGCTGAGAGCTTAGCCACGCCTACTGTCTGGGCCTTAAAGGGTTGTGTCCCTAGCCAGGTCGGATCATTCCAGACTGGTCGGCCAACTGTGAAGAGCTCCTGTCTTTGCTAATAAAAGCCTTGGTTTGGATCAACAAGTCTTTGGTTTTTTCGACGAGCTCTACACCCAGTGAATGTAGTCAATAGAGGAAAGGAGACTCCAGTGATATCATTAAGGTACTGGTTGTACTGTATAGCTAGACAGATAATAATAAACTTGATCTTGAACTTGAAGGTACAAGCAAAGGCCTTGAGATGTTTGGAGTTGAATCATTCATTGAAGGGTCTCCTGGCTTCTGACCTGCTCGGTGACTGTGCTACAAGGCAGTTGGTCTCAGGCCTGAGGGTTCAAAGATCAAAGTTCAGATTTATTGTCAGAGTTCACATATTCTGAGCTCTTTTTCCTGCGGGCCAGGCAGAATTATTCTTATTGGTAATGCAAAATAAACTGGATGCAAGTAAAGATGCAGAAGCAGAAGAGCGAAAGATAACAAAGAGAATAATGTAAGCAAATTGTGCAAACCAGGAAGATATGGCAAGGCACAGTTAGTATAATGGTTAACACAACATGGTTACAGTCACAGCAACCACAGCTCGAATCCAGTTCAGTCTGTAAGGAGTTTGTGCATTCTCCCCATGTCTGCAAACACCTGAGAAAGTAGATGCACTGACATGTTTTTTAACAATGACATTTGTGAGATGGGTCTAGGAAAGGTCCTGTGAAATAGTGTCTCCCAGAAATTTTCACTGATCCCCGAATGCTCACTGGATTGCATACCTCTGGTTTTCTCCTCCTAAAGTCCACAATCAACTCTTTGTTTTGGTGACAGTGAGTGTGAGGTTGTTGCTAGCACATCATTAGAGCCAAATTTTTAGCCTCCCTCCACCATGCCAACTCTTCCTTTGGGGTTCCTACTTTAGTCCAGAATCACTACTTTGCCTGAGAAATGGCTTTTGATAGGTTGTACCTGCTGCCTATGTCATGTGCTGGATCTCTGGACTTAAATGCCAGTGATCTGGCTCTTATCAGGTTCCAGATTTCATTGTTTATCCAGGCTTCTGGTTCGGGAAAAGCGTGAACAATTTGGTAGGAATTCACAGGTCAACAGCTGTTTTGATAATGTCTACAATGACCCTGGTTTAATCATCCAGAACCTCAGCTAAGATGTTAAATAACAAACAACCCACTCACTCAAAGCAGTCCTGTCACCCTTCTTCAGCCTTCAGTGACCACTTTCTGGTCTCTGGATCCTCTCTTTTTAGGCTGTCTGTATGAAGGCAGAAGGAGCACAGCCAGGAGATGCGCCTTGTCAAAATGTGGTCTTGAGAAAGAATGGTGGGCCTTCCTTATCTTGATTTAACAGTGATCAAGTGTGCTGGGACCTCTGGTACTGCAGGTTATGCACTGGAAGTGATGGGACAGCGTTTTCTTGAGATAGGCCTGGTTTTTGTCACCGACTCTGATTTGTGGTTCATGTCTTGTTCATTGACCACGTCATGCAGCTCCACAAATGCCTGTTTGTAATCAGCATCAGGAGGAATGTAAACTCTGGTGAAACCTCTGATGAGAACTCTTGGGCTAGATAGAAGGATCTGAATTTAACTCGAGATTTTTCTCTAAGGCATTGGAGCTGGAGGTCGACAAGAACCTAATGATCAAGTACCAGCTGGTATTAACTAAAAAGCACACATCAACCCCTCTCTGCCAGAATCTGAGTTCCGATCCAGTCTGTGACTGGTGAAACCCTCTGAACGGATCACGGCGTCTGGAGTGTTCTCTGTTAGCCAGGTCTCAGTGCAGCAAAAACAACTGAGATTTGTCTCACCTGTGAGGGCATATTGTTGAAAAATAAGAATAGGGCAGAGAGTTTCTCATGGTTGTGTAAATTCTGCAAATTGTAACCTGAAAGTTTACGTATTCAAATGCTGCTTTTCATTCCCTCAGAATTTCAGAGTGGTTGAATAAAAACTGTTCCTCTTTGTCTCCATTAATGCGCACTATTGAAACATAACTTATATAGCACTAATCGCAACTTAAAAATTATTTATCCTCATATTTATTTATCTTGTTTTCCACCCAAGGTACATATATAAAAAAATTAGACATACATCACGGTAACAGCCCCTTCCGGCCCAACGAGCCCTTGCCGCCCAATTACACCTAATTAACTTACAACTCCCATACGTTTTGAAGGGTGGAGAAAATGAGAGAACCAGATTAAACTTGTGGAGACACGGGGAGAACACATGAACACACAGGCAGCGCCAGATTCGAACCTGGGTCACTGGCACTGTAACCACGTTGAGCTAGCCACTATGCTAACCGCACTACCCTTTGTCCTGATTTCATTTATACTCTTGTAGTTGGTGTACCTTATGTGACGGTGCAGTTGAAGCATGTCAGAATTTAGTGCATCTGTACGTTGCGCTGATGTACCTGAAAATAAACCCTCATATCATGTCCTACCATACCAGAATCATAATTTTAGTTTATGAAGAAGTCATAAAATTCAGTACACTCTGTGGCAGCATCATATCATAAACCATATCAAAACAATTAATAAGAAAAAAAATCACAATAATTGTGCATGAAAAGTAAGGCAGTGTCTTTGGTTCACTGATTATTCAGGAATCTGATGGCAGTGGGGAAGAAGTTGTCCTTGTGCCACTGAGTGCTCGTCTTTAGGCTTCTGGACCTTTTCCCTGATGGTAGCAGAATGAAGAGAGCATGGTGGGGGGCTTTGAGGATCAAGGCTGCTTTTTAAGACATGGATATCCTTGATGGGGTGAAGTCTGGTGCCTGTGATGTCACAGGTCAAGTTAACAACCCTCTGGAGTTTATTCTTGTCCTGAGAGTTGGCGCCTCCATACCAGGCAGTGATGCAACCAGCCAGAATGCTCTCCATGGTACACCTGTAGAAGTTTACAAGAGTCTTCAGTGACGTACAGAATCGCCTCAGACACCTCATAAAGTCTAGCCGCTGGCTCCAGGACAGATCCATGGAGATGTTGACATGGAGGCTCCAGGACAGATCCTCGGACATGTTGACACCCAAGAATTTGAAGTTCTTGACCCTCCCCACTACTGATCCCATCGATGAGGACTGGGTCATGTTCCCCTGACTTCCTCCTGAAGTCCACAATCATCTCCTCGGTTTTGGTGATGTTGAGCGCAAGATTGTTGTCATTACACCACTCAATGAGCTGATCTATCTCCCTCCTGTACACTTCCTCATTGCCGTTTGTGATTCTGCCGAAAACTGTGGTGTCATCGGCAAACTTACTTTCATGTATTCTGCGATCTTTTTTTTGGATTTGCTTTCCAAAAAAAATGGTTTATATTTCCTAATTTATCTCCATCTTGGACAATGTGCTTCATTGAGGAATTTTGGTTGAAGGGTGTCACTGATATTGATTTTTTAAATGAAGCTATAGAGGCACAGTGCCACCTCCACACTGTGTGGAATCAGATCAGTGTAGCTCACATAGAGTAGGCATAAGGCTCCCAGTGAGGTGAATAGTAGGCATCGTTTATTTGCAAATGCCTGTAAAATCCATAATTTATGAGAACAAGTAGAATTCATGTTTGACTTCCTCCTCATTTGACTTCCTGCCTTTAAAAATGTATGTACAAATTTATAACGTGCTACACTTAAAAGATAACAGTTTGAACAAATATTCTTTGGGCCAATTTTATAATAGATAAACCTCTTAACAGAAATGAATTGACAATTAATTTTCAAGAAGTTTCATTATTTGACATTTATATATTGGATGAGTGTTCTCATTACAATGGCAAATATCTAGGGATATATGACAGGTTTTGAAGTGAAGCCCGTTCATGCCTATATTGAACAGTAAGTCTGAAGTATCATTTATTATAATTTAATCCTTTCAAAAGGTATTTATTGTTGCTTAATTCTTTTAAAAATCACTTTTGTGCCTGGCTAAAAAAAAAGATGCATGTTAACAAATAAATTTGGCATCGAGGAATAAGTGTTAAAAACAACATCACAATTGTTTGCTCAGTTGGTAACATATTTGCCACACCTAAAACCAGCAGCAATAGGGTTAAATTTAAAATTTATATTTATTAATAACCATCGATAATATAATGTCTTAACCCACACATGTCAAACTCTGGCCCATATATATAATTATATTTGGCCCGCAAGATCATTTCAAAAATGTATTAGAGGTGGCCCGCTGGCCGCTGCGCCAGTATAGCGCATGCACAGTAATACAACAAATCCCAGAATGCATTGGCTTCAGCCCGCTAATTGCCCCCACCTCCTCTGTTTATGTTGCAGGGTCTCACCGTGGACTCTGGTTTTGGGACCTGGCCGGTGTCAGGGGAAGCCAAGGCCGCTTCCCAGCGCCCGGAACTGGAGGCCTCGGGCCTGACCTCACCAGGACCGTTGCCCACTCCCCCTCCCTGCCGCAGGCCGACCCGCGACTCACGGTGACGGGGCCGCTGATCCGCTGAGATGCCGCCCTGCAGTGAGAGCCGATGCCCCCACACTGTCTTTGTCCAACCCGATCGCCCGCAAACCCCCGCCCTCCCGCACACAGGCCTGAGTAAGTATTATGAACTTTAATCTCAGGATAAAACGATCTTCCAATAGTTTCATGTCACAGTGATAAATATATTCCTGGTTAAAAATGGTCCTGCACCTGGATACAAGCTCATTAGGCATAAAACTTGAAAAGTGTGTAAATCAAAGGATATCTGTACCAATGGAAAAAGGGCATGGCAAATAACCCTCCTAGAGTTCATGCCCACAATCAGTCACCCATTTAATTGTTTCAGGAATCATGTTATTCTCCCACATTCTCAATAGCCCTCAGATTTTACTATTTGACAGCACACTAGCAACATTTGACAAATCCTCTATAGAGAAATATTATTTATTGAATATTTTATTTCTCATTTGTTAATGCTTCTGGAAAGAGTTTATCTAAAACTATTATTAAATATTTATTTTAATAAGAAAAAGTTTAACATTACATATGTTGAAAGAAGAGAAAACATGCAGATGTTGTTGAAAATTTTCAATAAATATTTAGTTCGGCCCTCAATTTAGTCCAAGTTTTTAATTTTGGCCCTCCGTGAATTTGAGTTTGACACCCCTGTCTTAACCCAATTAACCCCACTGCAAGTATCTATAACAAATATACAAATATCATATCTTCGTAAACAGTGTAAAAAATAATCCAGACCATTACAGTCTGTGCCCAATATTCAAAAAGAGAAAGATCCCCCCCAAAAACCAAGGTCAGTCAGTTACATAAGTCAGTGCAAAAATGCCATCCACAGGATTCAATTCCAAAGCTCAATGTCCAAATTTAGTTCCCCGACTGAATAACAAAAGGACATCGTATTGAACGTTGGAGAGAGAAAAGACTGATGTTGAGTTGCCGTAAGCTAATGAATCCTTAGATGATTTCCATTGATTCTCAAATTGTGGTTTTTAACCCTTCATCATCTTATCAGGCATGGGCCTTTCACACAGATCTCCTGGTTGGTCTCCACCACTCTAATTGCTGCTCCAACTGTTGTTCTGAATGTTCCATTCTCTCTCTCTCAGTCTGAACAGCTCAACCCAGCTGCACCACAAGTCACACAGAGCTCCCAGCAGAATTCCATCCTTTATGTTGTCAGTCCACAGTCCAAATGGTCAGTTCATGGTCCATAACAAGGAGCTTGTTATCCCCTCTATTTTACATTAACTTTTGCTCAGATCTCAGCACTGGGAACTCCAAGGATCTAAGTAAAATTCAGGCTAAGGCTAATAGCTTAGGGGGACTTCTTTTAAAGGAGGGATTTAACTAGCGCTACTCCCATTTGGTGGATCTCTCAAGGTCACATGGAGTTATTCAATGAAGGACATTGTTCTTAATGTTCAATGCTCATGTTCTGGGGCTCTGTTGCTTCTGATGTGATAGAGGGAGAGGGATGAAAAAGGGAGGAGTAGCATTGCTTGTCAGGGAAAATATCACAGCTGTGAGTCGGAACAGCCAGGAGGGTTGGTCTACAGGGGCCATATGGGTGGAGTTGAGGAACAGGAAAGGTGTGACCACACTGATAGGGTTATATTATAGACCGCCCAATAGTCAGAGAGAATTGGAGGTGCAAAACTGTAGAGAGATAGTAGACTGATATAACAAAAAGAAAGTTGTGATAGTAGGGGATTTTAACTTTCCACATGCTAACTGGAACTCCCATACTGTAAAAGGGCTGGATGACTTGGAATTTGTGAAATGTGTTTAGGAAAGTTTTCTAAATCAATATATGGAGGTGCTAATAAGAGAGGATGCAATACTGGATTTCCTATGAGGGAAAAAGACTGGTCAGGTGACATGGGCGGGTGAACATTTTGGGTTCAGTGACCATAACAGTAAAAGTGAATCCTTTGGGAAATACATTGTTAGAATAACCTCATATTATAAAAACTGAAATTTCATTTGATGCTAAGGTCTAGATTTTGAGAGATCTACAAGGTTTTAATATGAACCACAATTTAAAAAAAAAATCACTTTCTATTCATTGCGGCCACAGCTGGGAAAAGGTGGATCCGACGAGACTGGAAAAGTGAATTTCCTCTTCACAGAGGCAAAGGTTTAAATGAGTTAACATCTTATAGTTCACCTGAAATGATCTTGTGTAGGATGGAGAGGAAACGAGCAACGTATGAAAAGATAAGGGGCTCTCTTAAGCCTCGGCCACTGAATCAGCATGGATACCTGCCACCGACCAGGTCCTCCTACCATCTGCTTAATGGAAATAATATACATCAGGACAGGGTTTCCAAAACTGGGTTCCATGGAAACCAGCATTTCCGTGATAAAGTGTTGGGTTCCGTGGAAGAAATCCAGGGAACAACAACAAGGCAAAGCACAAAATTCTGTGGACACTGTGGATGAAGTAAAAAAAAGACAAAAGGCTGGAGAGACTCAGCAAGTCAAACAGTGTCCGTTATGTCGCAAAGACAGAGAACCGACATTTCGGGCTTGTGCCCTTCATCAAAGAAGGACAAAATTTATCTGTTTTCTTTAAAACACTTATTACCTCTGTGTTTAATTCATTTTGTTTTTGGGACAGCAGCAAACTGTGCACTCTTCCTTAAGAAAACAAAATGGTGTCATGAGGCCTGACATCACCAGCACCAACGCCAGGCCTGCGTGACATTTTCAACCAATGAGAATCCGATTTTTTTTGGAGCGAAGCTGGTCATTGTTTAAAGATATTCCACCTGTGCAATATTCAAAACCATGGATCTTTGGATTAAAAAAGAAACTAGGAGACAGGACAATTCATCTGAAGACTGTTCTGAGGTGCCACCGTTTTCCCATAAAGATTTATCGATTACGCCTATATTGGAAATATCGCGTGTTATAAAGAAACGAAGGTATGATGGAAAATTATTCATCACTTGGATGCACCTTAGCCGGTCGGGAATAGGGAGGTGTCATATGTATAATGGAAACAAAATATAGAAATGGACTTGATGGCATTTTGACATCAGGATACAAGGATACAATATCTAATATTGCGGCCAACATAAAGAATGTCTGTGAGGGCAAGAAACAATTTCATTCATCCCATTAAATGTGAATTAGAAGCAACAAATGATTTCAGCATGGAGCATGGAGAGTTTATTTACTTTCTTACTGAAGCCTGTGTATATACCAACTGGGATTGAAGATTGGGGTTCTGCGATTTCCAAGTGCTCCACAAAAGGGTTCTGTGAGCTGAAACTTTTGGGAAGCTCTGCCTCAGGATCAATTTTTTTTCAATTGTGAATGTGGGAGAATTTTTGGCCATACCAGGGTTGTGGGTGGGGGCTGGGAGGGAGCATTTGGTTTGTTCATTTGTTTATTTTGTTTATGTTTTTCATTCTTATGTGTATTTATAAAAATAAGTTGATTTTGCTTCAATAAAAGTATCTAAAAATGAGTAAAAGGATAGTAAGAGATAAAATTGGTCTCCAAGTAGATCAGAGTGGCCATCTATGTGTGGAGCCTCACGAGATGGGGGAGACCTTAAACAGTTTGTTTTTGCATCAGTATTTATTCAGGAGCCTGGCAGAGTGTATAAGGAAGGAGTGGAAACAAGCAGTAGTGGTATGGAACATATGGAGATTAAAGAGGAGGAGGTGCTTGCTGCCTTACAGCAAACAAAGGTAGATAAATCCCCCAGGCCAGACATGATATTCCCTCGGACATTGAGGGAGATGAGTGCAGAAATTGCAGGGACCCTGGCAGAAATAGTTAAAGTGTTCTTAACTATTGGAGGGTAGCTCATGTTGTTCCATTGTTTAAAAAAGGCTCCAAAAGTAAATCAGAAAATTACAGGCCGGTGAGTCTGATATCACTAGTGGTAAATTATTGGAGGGTGTTCTGAGAGATCAGATATACAAGTATTTGGACAGGCAATGGCTGATTCGTGGTAGGTTGTGTTTAATGAATCTTATAGAGTTTCTCGAGGAGGTTACCAAGAAGGTAGATGAAGGAAAGGCTGTGGATATCGTCTACATAGACTTTAGTGAGGCCTTTGACAAGGTCTGGCATGGGAAGCTAGTTAAGAAGGTCCAGATACTAGGTATCCATGGAGAGGTTGTGAACTGGATTCGAAATTGGCTGAATGGGAGAAGGCAGAGAGTGGTGATGGATGGTTGCTTCTCAGACTGGAGGCTTATGACTATTGATGCATCTGCTTCCTTCTACAGCCTTCTGCATTCCTGGGCACTCTCATTCCCAAACCAGGCCATGATGCAACCAGTCTGTAGACCCAGCTGCATCACTGAGTCGCCTTGGCATCCTTTGTCTGCCTAAAAACATCTTCCTTCAGCAATACATACATCTGAAAACAATTTAACTTCAGTAACTACAGATAATGATCCTGAGTGCTTGTCTGCAGTATTCTGGTCATTATTTAAAAAAAAACTTTATTTATTCATTCAAAAAACAAATAATATGACATATTCAGCATTAAACATGATTATATATAAAAAAAGAAAAAAAAGACTCCCCCTTCAGCCAACTCTCCTAAGGTGAGCCATAAAAAAAGAAAAAATAAAGAATATTAAAAAAAATGTTAAATATACATATTAAAATCTAATCAATATAAATTGAAATATAAATATTCCGAGTATAACAACCACTTATTAATAAAAAAATTAAAATTATCATGCAAAACATACATAATTTTTTCCATTATTAAACAATATTTCATCTCATTATGCCATCTATTAATATCAATCATATTTGTATCTTTCCACATACTAGCAATACATTTTTTTGCTACAGATAAAGCTAAATATACAAAAGCAAGTTGAAACTTACCTAATCCCAAGCCTTTCAGAGTTTGCAAACTACCCAATAAAAATACTGTTGGATCTAAAACTATTTTAATCGTATACAGATATTCTAAAAATGATTGAATTTTCTTCCAAAAAGATTGTATACATGACCAAACAGCATGAAAAAAAATTCCAACTCTATCACCACATCTAAAACACAAATCTGATTCATTGAAACCATATTTTTTAAATTTTTCAGCTGTCAAATATAATTGATGTAAAAAATTGTAATTAATCATTGCATAGTTACACTATTATAACAGATATCTAATGAATCATCTTCAGAAAAAGTAAAACCAATATCCGCTTCCCATTTACTTTTAGATCTATCCCAACCCTTTTTATCCATACCATCCTGTAATATTTGATACATAGATGAAATATAACCCTTCTCTGGTACCTTCATAAGAAAAGTCTCAAATTTAGTCATTTTAGGTAAAATCACATCTCTACCAAACATACATCTTACCAAAGATTGAATTTGATAATAAAGAAATAAAGAATTATTATCAATACCAAAATCTTCCCTCATCTGATTAAAAGATAAAAACTTACCCTCTTTAAAACAATCTCCCAAATTTTCCACACCTTTGAATCTCCAATGCAATAAATTTTGATTATCAATTGAAAAAGAATTAAGTTGATTATTATACAATGGAGTCAAAGCCAATAACTTTCCTTCACATTCAAATGTGTTTCTTGTAAAAAGGCAATATCAATTTTCATTTTCTTAATATACGCCAAGACTCGCTTACATTTAATCATACTATTTAATCCTTGAACATTAAAAGTAGCAAACCTCAACTTCAACAAATCTATTATTACTAAATACCAATAATATCTTTATATAAAAACTCAAATCAACGTATGTAGGCCCTCCAATAAAAAAAAGAAAACAATAAAAAAATCCCCTCCCCTAAAAAAACCTACCAAAAGGTAGTAATCCCCTAAACAAAAATTGGGTGTGGATCACCCACCAGTGGCTGATGACTAGTAAAGAACTTAATGCAAATCTCCCCCTCCCCAGCCAAACAATCAGTAACATCCAAGTATCATAATAACAAAAGAAAAAATGAAATATGAAAATTCTTCTTTTCATCCAAAAGACTCCAGTCTCGAAGATCCCATTTCAGAAGGAGGTGGACTCTTTCCATTCCCATTTTTCCCATTTCTACCATTTCTTCCATTTCCAGAACTACCAAATTTTTCTTTAGAAGATAATGGTGAGCTACGTCTTTGTCCTCTTATATCTGGCAATGAGTCAGCAAAAATAATTGCTTCACAATCAGTTTCAAAAAACCGAAATTGATAGTCTCCGTAAAACACCTTCAACACTGCAGGGTAACGATAAGTAGACTTATAACCTTTACACCACAAAGCTTCTTTAACTGGATTGAATCGGCGTCGGCATTGAATGACATTTTGACTCAGATCAGGATAAAAAAAAGACTCTACTATTCTGAATCAATAATGGGGTTTGTCATTGTCTCGCATTTTGTACTGCAAGTCGAAGTATTGCTTCTCTATCCAAATAACTCAGACATCTAATTATTACCAGTCTCAGGGGTTGACCAGTTGAGGGTATTCTTCTTAAAACTCTATGGGCTCTTTCCAGTGCCAATCCCCCAGAGAAAAATTCTTGCCCTAATTTGCGGAATCCAATCTTTAAAGAAACCAAGAGGGTCTTGTCCTTCTATACCTTCTGGCAAACCAACAATTTTCACATTATTCCTTCTGCTTTGATTTTCCAAATAATCTATTTTTCTTTCTAGCTCCTTCTCATGATCTCCTAATTCTATTACTGATTTTTCCACCTTCAACCCTTTTTCTATGTTAGAAGTCACTTGTTGTTTACAGTCCAAAAAAGCGTCTGAAATTTTTAAAATTCTTCAAAAGCTGCATCCACACGTGTCTTAACCATATTTAATTCTGAACTTCATTTGAACCATCTCATTCATTAGAGATTTCAACATCGGTTGAATAACTGCATTTAATTGCATGTATTGTGAATCTGTAAATCTCAGCTCTGCTCTCTCTGACATGGTGGCAGAACAAGGTAACTGCAGCTCCTGCTGCAATTCAACAAAAGGCATTTTAAAAGATTTACTGCGGGTCTGGACTCCCAGTGACGGCATCCCGACTTTTTCAGGGAGTCGCCGCTGGTCTCCCCCCGCATCTTGTTGTCTTCTCATCCATTCACGAAGTACAACGACTTCTTAAGATTGTAATGCTGCCTGATGCATTTCTTTTTCAGCCTCCACAGGCGATCTTTGGGATTTAGGCAATGAAGAAATTGAGCCTGAGGCTGCTTCAAGTTGTCTAGGCCCCAAATCTTCAACACTTCGAAAATGTATTTTCTTTTGAACTTGAGATTTAGTCTTTTTACCATTAGTGGCCATAATAATTCCTTAATACTTTAAACTAAAATTTAAAAAAGTTTAAACTTGGAAACAAAGGGTTAAAAAACAGGTATTTAAAAATCTGGCCAGAGAGGTCGAGATTGCACATCTAGACTCTACGCCATCTTGCCACGCCCCCATATTCTGGTTATTATTAAAACAAAAGGTGTCACAGTCCTTATCTGGTAGAGGGAGTGGGACGGAATAATGCAGTCTGTTTTCTGGGACTGATATCCTGATATTTTGGTCGATTAACTAAGAGAGTTATAAAACAATTTTGTCAAACTTTATCAGCTTGGAAGTTGTTCCTGTCTGAGGAAACTGAATGGTGGATGGAATCCATCAAGACGGTGATTTGATGTGGTGCGTTCTCAGATCAAGGGTTTTACTCAGGCCCCATAGAGTGAGATTTTTTCCTTTCCATGGGAAGATTTACAAAGATTTACAAAGGCACAGAGGCAGCCTGAGCAGGACATCTTCTCGTCCGTCTAACAGCTGGGATGAAGGTTTAAATTAGCAGACACCGACACTCTTTCCAGAGAAGTGTCATGTGTAGAACTGCGCTTTGAAGGCACAGGTGAGTAAGAATCAAGGAGGGATCAAGCACAAACTACCTGTTAGCGAGTTCTGGCAAATTCAGCGTGGGCATGGCCTGGTTCTGTCTGTGACTCTGAATGGGCTTGCTTTCACTGTCTTTCTCTCGTACTGTGAAGGCACTGTAAATGGCGACTCGTTGTCTGCCTTTCAGCGGCCAGAAGGCAATTTCATGCAATATATTACATGACAATAAAAGCATCTTGAATCTTGAACAACTTTTTGATTCACAAATAATGAACCAAATTGGTGAATCTATTCTTTGTTTCATCCAGTGAGGGGTATAGACAGAGTAAATGAAAGTAGGGTTTTTTTCCACTGAGGTTAGGGGAAAGAAGAATGAGAGATCATAGGTTAAGTGTGGATGGGAAATGTTTAAAAGGGAACATGAGGTGAAACTTCTTTACTCAGAGATTGGTGTAAGTGTGAAACGAGCTCCCAGCTATAGGCTTGATCTTGACATTTAAGAAAAAAGTTGGATAGGGCAGAATAATAGTTCTGCACAGACTAGGTGGGCTGATGGGCCTGTTTCTAAGGTGAGGTGTCCCATGATTCTATGATAAAAGGCCAGAAATGTGACTGTGTTACTTCTGAACAGAAACAAGTCTGTGGAGTTGAATG
This sequence comes from Narcine bancroftii, assembly GCF_036971445.1. Lineage (NCBI taxonomy): Eukaryota > Metazoa > Chordata > Chondrichthyes > Torpediniformes > Narcinidae > Narcine > Narcine bancroftii. Next base: position 70,685,391 of record NC_091474.1, on the reverse strand, counting down.
TCGACCTTGGAAAGTAGGGCAGCTTGGTGTACATTTGTGGGCCATGAATTTTGTCCCCCCAATTTCCAGTGGGAATTTTATTTTCATCAATCCATATTCTTCTTCTGCAAGTCTCCCTGGATGAAGTCAACAGTGTTGCAACATGCAAGAATCATTTGTGGTGACTCTCAATTTCAATGATCTGGAAAGCCAGCATTATCACTTACCAGTTCATCCCACCCTCACATACCCTGAAGACATGCTGGTTAAGGGCCAGCTCTCAACCTACATTCATGGCCATTGGTGAGTTTTGCAACCACCTGCAATCTCAAATGCAACCGTACACACATTGGGTCATACAACAGCCAACCAAGTCCTTGCCCACGTAGTCCACTCGACCTATCATCAACCACACACTTGAACTATCCCTGCACTAATTTATTCACATTTGCACCGAGCACTTTGGATCACTCACACACTCACATACAATGGACAGCCTGCACATCTGTGGGAGGAAGTCCAAAAACCCTGAGGAAACCCATGTTGGGAGCACATACAAACTTTGCACAGACAGTACCTGAGGTCAGAATCGATTCCTGGTCTTTGGGGGAGGGAGTGGCTCTACCCATGGCGCTGCTGTGCAGTCCCCGTTGTTGATATTCTCGATAATCTTCCCCAGCGTGCAAACAAGCAGCATTGCTGGTAATTGTCTGACAATGACAATTCTACCCAAAGATTTGTTTAGAGCGGATACTGTCACTGTCCTGTCACAGGTAAATACCATATGCCAGGGAAAATGCATGTAGCTGGGACTTACCCAGAGGCCTGATGGTCTCCATAAAAGGGGCCATCTTTGAGAGAGCAAGGAAACACCCTTCCACCAGCAGCCCGATCCTTGTGTAGGGATCAAGCAATGGAAGTGTTAACGGTGTGTGACAAGTTTACAAAATACACACACATTTGTAAAATAAGTACCCCCATAATCCCTGTTAAGTCTGGAAGGATCAGTGCTAAGGATGCTATTTGTGGTTCCTGAGTCTAGTACATAGGACATAGAAATCTACAGCACAGTACAGGCCCTTTGTCCCACAGTGTTGTGCTGACCTCATAATGTACTCCATCAACTGCCTAGAATTTCCCTACTGCACAACCTTCCGGTTTTTTCAGCTCCATGCACTGATCTAATAATCTCTTGAAAGATCCTATTGTATCTGCCTCTGCCACCATTGCCGGCAGTGCATTGAAAGATCCTATTGTATCTGCCTCTCCTGCCATTGACGGCAGTGCACTGAAAGATCCTATTGTATCTGCCTGTGCCACCATTACCAGCAGTGCATTGAAAGATCCTATTGTAACTTCCTCTGTCGCCATTGCCGGCAGTGCATTTAAAGATCTTATTGTATCTGCCTTTGTCGCCATTGCCGGCAGTGCATTGAAAGATCCTATTGTATTTGTCTCTGCCCCCATTGCCAGCAGTGCATTCCATGCACCCACCAATTTCTGCGTGAAGAAGTAAAAGAAGAAAGTCTGCAGGCACTGTGATGGTAGTAAATATTCAAAATTGCTGGAGAAACTCTGCACATCCTGCACCGTTGATGGGATGCAAGGATGTGTGAAAAACTTACTCTTCTATTCCCCCTGCACTTACACCCAAGCACCTTAAAAGCCCACACCCTCATGTTAGCTATTTCAGTCCTGGCGAAAAGCCTCAGGGCATCGCATGATCACGCCTCTCATTGTATTATACACCTCTAGCACATTGTCCATTGCTCCAGTGAGAATAGACCAAGTTTACTCAACTTATCCTCATGAGGAATGCTCTCCAATCTGATAGCATCCTTGTAAATCTCCTCTGCACTCTCTCTATAGCATCCACATCCTTCCTGTTGTGAAGGTGACCAGAACTGAACACAATTGATACCAGTTTCTTGGGAATAACTTTGTCAAATTTTCTTCACCACCTTTTTGTCCTTTATGTCGGCATCTCCAGAAATGAAAACATACAGTGGTACAACAAGTGGAGCTGCTGTCTCTCAGCTCTAGAGTTCCTGGGATCTGGCACTGCCTGTGTGGAATTTGCATGTTTTGCCTGCAGCTGCTTGGGCTTCCCTCAATGCTTCAGTTTCCTCATACATCCCAAAAATGTGGGCATTGGTTGTTGAATTGGCTGCTGCAAATTACCTGCACTGTGAGGGTGACGGGGGTGTGGGGAGAATAAAAGATGGGATTGGTGTCAATGAGTGGTTGATAGTCAGTTCAAGTTCAAGTTTGTTATTATCTGTACATTAACCACCCGATAAAACAGCATTTCTCTGAAAATAGTGCACACACATGCCCACACAATACACATCACATAATGATCACATATATACATCAAAATATATTTTATTTAAAATATTTTTATTGAGTTTAATCGAGAACATATACATGATAGGTTCCTAAAGAACCAAATACTATATATCATATTGATAGAACATGAAATCACAATCAAACCCCCACCCCCCAAAAAAGAAAAAAAAAATAGAAAAAGAAAGAAAACTAACTAAATGAAATACAAACCTTCCAACTCATCATGGGTTTGTGAGGGGAAGGTCATGTTTGATAAATCTAGTTGGATTTTTTGAGGAGATGACTAGGAAGGTTGATGAGGGTAGAGCAGTATATGGATTTCATTAAGGCCTTCGATAAGGTTCCACATAGAAGGTTGGTGAGGAAGGTTCAGTCGCTAGGGATTCATGTTGAGATAGTCAGATGGATTCAACAGTGGCTAGAAGGTGGACAAATGTCTGTCTGTCAGGATGGAGGTGTGCCTCAGGGTTTGGTGTAGGGTCCCTTGTTGTTTGTCATTTACATTAATGATTTGGATGATGGAGTGGTAAATTGGGTGAGTAAATATGTGAATGATACAAAAATAGGGGGAGTTGTGGATAATGAAGATGGTTTTCAGAGATTGCAGAAGGATTTGGACTGTTTGAAAGGTGGGCTGAAAGATGGCAGATGGAGTTTAATGTAGATAAGTGTGAGGTGCTTCATTTTAGGAAGAATAAACAATCAAAAACAGTGAAGGGGAAGGCATTAAGGAATGCAGAGGAACAGAAGGATCTTGAAATAATGGTTTGTTGTTCTTTGAAAGTGGATTCTCATGAAGAAGGCTTTTGGTATGCTGGCCTTTATAAATCAAAGCATAGAATATAGGAGCTGGGAGGTGATGTTGAGACTGTTCAAGGCACTGGTGAGGCCAAATTTGGAGTATTGTGTGCAGTTCTGGTTCCCAAATTATCGGAAGGATATCAATAAGGTAGAGAGGGTGCAGGGAAGATTTACTGAAATGTTGCCTGGATTGCAGTATCTAGAATATGGAGGAAGATTGAGTAGACTGGGTCTTTATTCATTGGAGTGTAGAAGGTTGAGGGGGTATTTGATAAAGGTATTTAAAATTATGAGAGGGATAGATAGAGTACATGTAGATAGGCTCTTCCCCTTGAGGATAGGAGAGATTGGAATGAAGGGTCATAAATTAAGGGTTGGGGGAAAAAGTTTAGAAGTAACATGAGAGAGCGCTTCTTCACTCAGGGAGTACTGAGTGGAATGACCTTCCAGAAAAGGTGGTTGCGGCAGGGTCAATTTTGTCATTTAAGAAAAAGTTGGATAGGTATATGGGTGTGAGAGGATGGGAGGGTTATGGGCAGGGTGCAGTTAAGTGGGACTAGAGGAGATCACTTGAATCATTATACACTACAGGGGCCAAGATGGCCCTTTTCTGTACTGTAATTGTTATATGGTTAAAAACAAGGTTGAATTAATATTGTTAGCAGCCTTGGAATTGAGCAGCGACTTCGGGAGGTCCAGCAAAGTGTACTTATCTACCACATCCATCTATCTTAATTACTCAAATTGTGGTAATAAAGCATGAATGGACCCCATGTCTTTTCAAATGTGACCTTAGTTTTCCTGACATTATGTCTAATTTTCTCAAGACTCAAAAAGGACATTGTATTCTGTCACCATTATAAGTGCGGAGGTAGAAACTCTCCTATCGTCAAGGGGAAGATCTACATGTACCCTATCTATCCCTCTCATAATTTTAAATACCTTTATCAAATACCCCCTCAACCTTCTACACTCCAATGAATAAAGACCCAGTCTACTCAATCTTCCTCCATATTCTAGATACTGCAATCCAGGCAACATTTCAGTAAATCTTCTCTGCACCCTCTCTACCTTATTGATATCCTTCCGATAATTTGGGAACCAGAACTGCACACAATACTCCATTTTCAACAGGGTTTCTCTTCTGGCCAGCAATGTAGAAAGTGCCAAAACTTGTCTTTGATGTGATGTTAAATTTATACTCTCATCCTTGGAGAAACTAAATATCGCTATTAATGGACAGGGTTCAAGATTGATCCTGAAGGTATCCAAAAATATCTGTCCAAAATATTCCTAATTTAGGACATGAAAAAAACATGTGTCAAAGAGACCTCAAAAATGTTACATTTATCATAGAATGGATAAATTTGCCACAGTTTAACTTTAGAAAAGTATACTCTAAGTACCACCTTAAATTGAATGAAACTGTATCTAGCACACAGAGAAGAATCATTGATAAGGCCTAAATTGTGAACCAATCTTGCAGCTTTATTTAATCAAACTAAGATAATATTATCCAATTTCTCTGTCTATGATCTGTCATATTCATTCAGTCAAATGAAAAATCTTAGCACCATTTTTATATTTATTTCAGTCATTATTTATTCCTGTCTATTTTTGATACATTGGAATAATTTATTATGTCATATATATAGCAAGGGAAGAAAGCTCGATTAAATAAAATTCATCTTCAGAATACAAGAAAGGACGGAGGTTTGTCGTTACCCAATTTTAGGTTCTATTATTGGACAATAAATATAATAAAGATTTTATTGTTGTCACAATTTGATAAAATAGATGAATGCCCCAACTGGGTTGAAATCTTTTAAAAATACTTGTGTGTGGACAGTTTTAGGCTCATCTTCCCCTTTCCTATTCCAAAATTAACAAAGAATTTAATAATGAGGCAGAGGCTAAAGAATTTGGGTTCGGTTGAGGAATTTTTTGTTTTTTTTGTGGGGGGGGTGGGGTGGAGTTTTGTTCACCAGTCCGATTCTGTATACACATCTTTTCCAGCCCTCCGTTTTACCTGCAGGTTATGAAGAATGGAATTGGCTTGGGTTTATAGCTTTAAAATTTTTTTTATTCACAAAACTTTGCATCTTTACAACAATTAATGGTAGAATTTAATTTATCAAATAGACATTTTTTTCAGGTATTACCAAATTAGGGATTTTATTCGATCTAAACTTCCAGAATTTCCACGTTTTCCTGATCTGAATTTTATAGACGGACTTTGTACATGAAGGAAAAATATTGAATAGAAAATTTCCTTAATTAAGATGAAAACTGGATGCAAGAATGATCTTACTTTATCCCTCTCATATAAAGATATATTTTAAAATAAATATTTTGGGATTATTGCCTCGATGACAGGATGTTGTTCATGAATATCACAGCCTGTGGGAAGAAGCTATTTCCCAGCCTGACAGTCCTAGTTTTATGCTGCCCTACCTCCTTCTTGATGGTTGTGGATCAAAGATACCGTGTGCTACATGGAAATGGTCTTCTCTAATTATTTGAGCCCTATTTAAGCAACTCTGCTAATAAATGTCTGCAATCGAGGAAAGGGAGACCCCACTGATCTTCACAGCCATTCTGGATCCTCTGTACTGACTTCCAATGCTTCTCAGCTACTGACTCACACAATGATGCAGCCATAAAGGACACTCTCAATTGTTCTTCTGTAAAACCTTGTCAAGATGGGTCCTCCTCAACCTCCTTTAGAAGTGTACGTACTGCCAGGGTTGTGATTCTGTGGGGCATTTGGCTTCTTTCCAATCTCTGCAACTCCATAAGATGCAAATTACTTAAGAAAATAAGAAATAGATGCAGGAGTTGGGCATCTGGGCTGTCAAGCCTGTTCCGCCATTCAATTCGATCAGCTTCACTGACCTACCCATTTCCCACCACACTTATTAAAAGTTTTTTTAAAAGTTTAAATCGTTTGTCACATTATACATCATGCAGTGAGATGAGTTCTTCTGTGAGCAGTCTAACAGATCACCTCTTTAACCAGCCATGTAAAGAGTACAATATAAAGAGTTTAAGATTGCAAAGAGAGATCAATTAGCCCCTAGCAAGGACAAAATATTAGCACTGTTGTGGGGTTCATTCAGGGGCCTTGACAGCTACAGTAAATAAGCGGTGGTAAAGCCAGTTGATGTGTGCTTTCACACGCTGATGTTTTCTTCCAAGTAGGAGGAAGGAGAAGAGAGTGTGTCCAGGGTGTGACGAGTCCTTCAGCCTGCTGGGCAGTAGAAGATGGATCCCATGGAGGGTAGGGAAGTTTGCGGGATGGTCTGAGCTGTATTCTCTTTTGTAGCTTCTTCTGATCTTGAGCAGAACAGCTTCCATATCATGCTGAGGTGCGCCCAATGTGCTTTCAATGGTGCACCTGTGGAAGTTGTTGAGGGTCAACCCCTATTCTCCCAAAACCTATAATAAGGATGTCATATACCATTGTTCTCATAGGACAGCAGAATTGCTTCGATTGGGCTATGTACATAATTTTGTTACTTTGTGTTGACCCGCAATAAATATAGCAAAACCTGTTTATTCCCCCCCTCCCCATCTGCAGCAGGAGGTCAGTAGATGGCAGGCTTGTAACATGAGCAATACTCTGCTACTGCATCCAGTGCTTGTTCGAAATGCAGTGTTTGCCTTGTGTTATTTTGAACATCATCTGCATGTAAACCCTATAAAATAAAGAAGACCTTTGCTCAATGATAATTATTAGTTTATGGGATTATTGACATTGAACTCGGGAAGGGAACAGATGGAATCGTTTCAATATTAAAACCAGTATTAAAGTTTCATAATGAAATTTTAAAACCCTGCTGAGATCCATGATCAATGTCAGCACTGACATATTTGGCAACTAAAATGTAACCTATTTTCTTCATCACTTAGCACATCAAAGTATTACCTAAAGGCAAAATGCTTAGCACGGAGGTGAAAAAAAAACACACTTGTCCTTTATTAAGTACTGGATTCAGTTTCTCTGATTAGTTTGTGTTATCTTTAACCACAAGACTAGTGATACTTTAAGTTTGGGTAATGATCTATTGCAACAGGATGTGGGAGAGATTAATTGTTGACGAGGGTTAACATCACTTCACTAGACGTTCCGACACTTGGACCTGTCTATCATCTCCTCCTCCCACTGTGAAAACCATTAGGATAATCTGGAAGCAAGGATCAACTTTTTCTAGAAGAAATAGGTGTGGGAGAAGGTCACGTGGTCCCTGAAACACACTTCACCGTTCAATTGATTGGGTCTGCGCTACAGCTTGAACCTGCACTGTTCATCTCCACCCTATTGGCTAAAATCCTCATGTTCTCAGCTTTGAACCTACCCAGTGTCTGATTCTCCAGGCGTCAAAATGGCAGAACATTCCAAACATTCACAACCTTGGAGAAGATTGTAACGTCCTCTCTGAGTTAATGGTGCAATTGTTTATTTTGAAATGATGTCTGAGTTTCCCCCCATTGCAGGAAGTATCCTTTCAGCATCCAACGTTAAGGTTCTTCAGAAGCTTATGATCAATTAAAAAATAAGGAAATTTCCCCACTGTTACACCAACTCAAGTTTATTGTCACATGGAGGAAGGGAATTAAATCAAGTTTGTTTTGTGAGCAGGCCTGATGGACAGCCCATACATAGGACACAGTCCAGAAGTTCAGAGAGGGCAGATGGCACAGATCAAAGACAACATACTTTTATCCTTGAACCAATAAGTACATTTGGGGTAAGTTGTAACAGCCAACAAAATGTTTAACAGAATGAGCATAGAGCAGCATAGAACCCCCTGTCACCAGGGCTGCCAAAATATGGATGGCTTGGGTTATCCCATTTCCCAGTAGTTGATCTTTGGTTTTAAACATTGCGGTTCTTTGGATGATCCAATGTGGTGAGCACATGATTCCATTTTTCCATCCGATGCACAACACACCTATTTCAACCCATCAAGCCTGCCGCCTCATGGAACGGTCACATTCTCCACTACTGTTCCTTGAAGTTTTTTCTCCCCTCATTCATGACAACTTCCCGCCAACTCTCCTGCACGCTTGAGGCAATTTACCGCGCCAATGACAACTGGCCACTCTTGGGATGTGGGAGAAAACGAGGGCACCCAGAGGAAGCTCGCAATAGCAAAGAGAACATGTGACCTCCACACGGACAACACAATGTGTCAGGATTGACCCGGCTCACAAGAGCTCTGAGGTAGCAGCTCAGCTAAGGAGCCAAAGGTTCCAGGTTACCATCTTCAGGATTATGATGGAATGACTCCAAGTAACAATCCCACCTAACAAGCATATAATGTTGCTTGAGTGTCGAAGAGTCTGTTCCTTTCTCACCCTGACAGGTCATAAACTCCCATCCAAACTACACACTGTCTGGAAAAACTATCCTCAACTCTGCACCCCAAACATAAGGATATTGACCAAGCATCTCTCATTGCTCAATAACATTAACAAAGTGAGGTGTGGAACAACTGCAGTGTTTTACACACCTCCTTATTGATGAGAAGGAATGCATGTGGACAGGAATCAGAAAACAAAAAACAAAAGGAAAAATGCCTCAGTTAAAGCAGATTTGGCACATCACAAAAGACTGGCAAATGTCTACAGGTCTACTGGAGAGAGCATTCTGACTGGTCGACTTGCAGTCTGAAAGGGAGGTGCCAATGCACAGGACAGGAAAAGACCACAGGGAGTGTGAATTCAGCCAGTCCCCTCATGGGCATCAGTCTTCAGGCCATTAAGGACATCTGTATCAAAAAAGCAGCCTATATTTCAACGATCCTCACGACCCAGACCATGTCCTTGTCTCACTGCTACCATCAGGTACATGAGCCTGAAGACGATCACAGCTCCTTCCCCTCCACCATCAGATTTCTGAATAGACAATGAGCTACAGACACCACCTCACTTTTCTTGCATTTGCAATATTTTTAAAAAATGATAGTAATTTTTCAACTTTAATGGTGCTGCAAAACAATGAATTTCATGACACATTACCACGACAGTAAATTTAGATTCTGATTTAGAGTTAATAGTCAGTAATTTTTTAAAAATCCTGCAAGTATTGATCAATCAATCACAACATACATCCCATTGTGAACAACATGGTTAACAATTGAGAGATTTGAAGAGCTAAATCACTTTGACATGCCTTGAGCCCAGTGCATTCTGGGCTGCTATTGTCAGACTTCCACAAGTTGTGGTTTTTTTTCCCCTCTGTCTTCTCCATAAATAACCACAACATTGTGTTGTCATTAACCTAACGTCGTTGAAGATGATGAATGTTGCCAGGTAATGTGTACTGAGTGTGAGGCTTCATCGCAACTCAAAGAACAACTCTCGAGGGAAAGCTTTGTGCTGAGATTTATTAGTGAAATCCTTCACTGCATGTTGGCCACCCAACGTTGTAAACACAATTAGATAATGTATATTTATGTGCAGTTACAGCGTGTGAAAAGATGATGGCAAGACTTACCAGCCTTGAAATGATGAAGACATCTTACGAATATCAATTACTCCAGCTATAGCTGTATGTAGATGATAGTGTCCATGGCAGCTCTCAATTCACTCTGACGGAGCACAGAGAGAACACAGAGAGAGCACTTGCTCTAATCTACTCAATGCCTGGCCTCACAAGGAAAGTTTCTCACCTGCTGTATCAAGCACTTGAAGGGATCTCTCATGAGTACAAGATGATGTCTTACACTGTTTAACTGCACTCTTCTCATTAAGTCCTTGCCCCGCACTATGGGTTTTTTTTTGTAACATTATCCCTCATCTGAGGTCTTTGAATGACGCTGTGTTATAGGCCCAGAGGACCCCAAAACCCAGCAGCAATAGATATTCACCGAGACAAATGGTCACTTAAACAAAAGTTGCTTTTAATTATCTTTAAACATGAAAACAGGATCAAACTTTAACTTATTACTATTAACTTAACTAACCTAACTTAACCCCCTTCTAATTCTAAGCACACGTGTATGTAATGTGCATGTAAGTTCAGAAAAGTTCTTTGATTCACAGTCCAATCTCACTTCTCATTCCTCCAAGTTCACTGGTTGCAGGCAATTCTTATACTGTGCACAGAATCAAACATTTATAAAGTTCACCAGGCTTTGGTGCCTGAAAGGTATATGGTTACCATTCGGTTTTCAGAGAGAGATTTGTTGTTCGCTGGACACCCACAACTGATTCCTTGTAACCAGCCACTTCAGTGTCTTGCCGAACAAACTTGCCCCCTCAGGGTTTTCCAGATGATGACCTCTTTCTTTCTAGTCACCACAAAGTTCCTTTTTTTCCCCCTTATTTCAAGTGAAACATTAGGCAGCCAGTCCTTTCCTCTTGTATGAACCACAAGGGCTTTGATCAGGCTGAACTAAGCACTCACAACCCATCTTCAAAACGGGGTTTTCCACAAGCTTGCCAGCTTGTCCTATTCTGGTCCCAGCTGCTGCTGCTGAACTGTAAAACTGTGGAACTGATCTCTCTCTGAGAAAAAAACTTGTTTGACTCTTTCTGCTTGCAAAACCTCATGACCCTCTTAGAATAGCAAGTTCCCCTCCTGTCAGCCTGCAGGTCCAACGAGTTCTTTCATCTGGTGCCTTTTTGTAAACAACATTTTAATTTACTGCAGGCTGTGCAGCTCAATTAAGAACAATGCATGTGAGCCTCTAATTGTTCTGCAAGGCTCAGCTCCTAAGACAGACAGCAAGGCAGAGTGTATTCAAAGGTCAACCCTATGATGCTGAAGATGTCAGGAAACTAGGAGGGAACTTTCTGCTGAGCCTGCAGCTAAAGGGGGAGGTGGGATGGGAATGAAGAACCTGAAGATGACTGTCTCCTGCTATCAATGGTTCACATCCTCTTTCTCTGTCCAATCAAGAGGAGACACTATTCCTGGGGGATCACTCTCTCTCTCTGAGCAAACTCAAAACTCTTCAAGTCACCCCGACACTAGTGACTGGGAAGCAGTGAACCTTTCTCAAAATCTGACCTACCAACACTTAATCACCTCCGTGAAGTCGCAAGCAGCTGTCTTACTCATTCTCCCATGGCTGGATCCACGCTGCCCTGTTAAATTTAATTTGACATCCAAGTTGCATCATTTAAGGTTGATTAAAAGATCTTCATCAGCTGCCCATCATAACTGGAAATTGGATTGTTCTGATAACCACTCTTCTGTTTCTCCTACAGGTCAGACCTCCCACCCATTTGCATCGGCATCCCCCAGCCAACTGTCATGGCCGGTTTCCAACAAGGACAGATCTATCCATTATGCAATAAGCAGCTTTAAGCATCCTTCATGGTCAACCTTCGATTTCATGCTGTCTTAATACAGTGCCCAACAAACTAAACACTGCTCTATTTATTTCCATTAAAATGAAAAGAATACAATGTCCACCTTTGGGAAAGGGTGACCTCGTCACACAGTTAAATATGGCATCAAACAAAAGACCATATCTCAAGACTTTTTATAAAATAGAACAGAACATTCCAGCATAATACCGGCGCTTTAGCCCACGATGTTGTGCCGACCAGTGAGAACAAACAGTTTTCTCCTTTCCTTTGTGCTGACGAAGTGTCTCGGACACAACACAGTAACATTCTTTTTCTTTCCATGGATGCAACCTGAGCTGCTGAACATTTCCAGTGTTTTCCATTTTTCTGGTCAGATACCAATTCTTTGCATGACCACTCGCACATACTTTCATTTTTACCAATTGTGCTGCAATTTTAAAGGATTGGTGTTGAAAAACTCATTAGGAAAAAATAATTGCATGGGGCATTTCAGGATGGTATATTTCTCAACTTTATAGTATGAAAGCTCACAATGCAAAATCGGTTAATCATAAAGCCAATTCATCACCTCTAAGTGATACAACCTCCAAATATTGAGTTAGTTTCTAATAACATACAATACAATTTTTCAGTGAAGCTGGCAATGCAATAATATTCCTTATCAATCTAAACCCTTTCACAGTGTCCTTGTGATTAAGATCCTGCTTAATGTTTAAAGATTGCATGAAGGACTCTAAATAAGTTTGCTTGGACCAGTGGTTCTCAACGTTTTTCTTTCCACTCACGTCACATTTTAAGCAATCCCTATGCCATTGGTGCTCTGTGATTAGTAAGGGATTGCTTAAGGTGGGATGTGGGTGGAAAGAAAAAAATTGAAAACACTGTTTTAATCGTACCTAATTGACTCGTTATGTGCACGTTTTCCTAACTCCAAAGGAAATGGGCGAAAGACAATTTTTCTCAAGCAAAATATCTCAGTAACAATGAGGTCTAGAGCAGTGATTCTCAACCTTCCCTTCCCACCCACATCCCACTTTAAGCAATCCCTTACTAATCACAGAGCACTGATGGCATAGAGATTGCTTAAAGTGGCATGTGAGTGGAAAGAAAAAGGTTGAGAACCACTGGTTTAGTAGAAACTCACCTGGTCATTTCCCTGCTGTCTTCCATAGAGTAGGGCAGATTGCAGACCTTGACAAAATGAACCATGCAGGTAACCCCTGGATAGCAGACTCATTATGTATAGACCACAGTTGGCCGGTGTATGCAGAGGCACAGCTTCCTCTGGATAAGGCACCTGGAGGGTCAATAAGGGGTCCTGGCTGATAGATGGAGAGCTTGATCCTCCACCTAGCAATCTTGTCATTTTTGATTTTCCCCTTCATGACATTATTAAACATGAATGCGACTGAGCGCTGGTCAGAGAGGAACATAAATTTCCTACCAGCCAGGTAGTGTCTCCAGGGCCTCACGGCTTCTACAATGGCTTGAGCCTCCTTTTGCACAGATGCATTTAAGATCTCGTGCTCTTGGAATGTCCAAGAAAAAAATGCAGTTGTCCTGCCCGCCTGATTGAGGGTAGCGGCCAGGGCCACGTCCGAAGCATCGCTTTTGACTTTGAAATGTACATTCTCATCCACCGCATGTATGGTGGCTTTTACAACGTGATTTTTGAGGTAGTTAAAAGGCATTTAGGCTTCAGCTGAGAGGGGGAAATTAGTGGCTTTTAAGAGAAGGCAAACCTTGTCAGCGTATTGAGGGATCCACTGGGCGTAATATGAGAAAAAAACCAGGCATCTCCTCAAAGCCTTCGTGGTCCTGGGAACAGGGATATCTAACATCCTATTGGGATCTGGGCCAATGATGTCATTCTCCACCACATAGCCAAGGCTAGCCAGACCTTTAGTCCTGAACATACACTTGTCAGAGTTACAAGTGAGGTTCAGGCCTTTCGCTGTGTGGAGAAAACTCTGAAGGTTGGCGTCATGGTCTTCTATGGTATAGCTACAGATGGTGAAATTATCGAGGTTGGGGAAGGTAGCCTTCAACCATACTCATCCACCATTCTGTCCATCTGGAAGATAGAAACCCTGTTAGTGATAATGAAAGGGACCTTCTGGAATTGATAGAGATGACCATTAGCCTCAAATCCCGTATATGGACGGTCCTTGGAAGGGATTAGCAGCTGGTGATAAGCAGGTTTCAGGTCGATGGTCAAATAGACCCAATACTGTGCAATATCATTCACCATGTTCCAAATTAAAGGGATGTGGGTAAGCGTCCAGGAGTGCGTACCTATTAATAGTTTAGCTATAGTCAATTACTAGCATGGATTTGTTTTCCCCTTTTACCACCACCACTTGCGATCTCCATGGGCTGGTGCTAGGTTCGATGATACCTTGGTTGAGCAGACGTTGTGTCTCAGACTTTATGAAGTCTCGATCTGCTGTGCTGTACGTCCTGCTCTTGGTAGCAATAGGTTTGCAGTCTGGGGACAGATTCAGGAAGAGAGATGGGAGGAAGGGAAAATCGATATTCAGTGTGGAGAGGGTGCATGTGGGTTCTGATTTTAGGGGCCTTTCATTCCAAACCGTTGTGGGAGGAAGGGACCAGAATACTTCAAGATCACACTTTTAAGGTGACACAGGAAGTCCAGACCCAACAACACCGGAGCACACAATTCATCAAGTACATACAGGCGAATCTTACAAAATTACCCCCTTCAAATGACAGATGTACTATACAATGTCATTGAACATGCATAGAATGTGAATGAGACATGAGGAATATATGGTAATTAGAAGGATACATCTTCAGGTTGTATTCCTGCACAGTCCGTGAATCTATGAAGCTTTCAGTAGAGCTTGTGTCGATCAGGCATTTAGTGGAATGTCCGTTTACCTTCACAGTCACTATGGAGTTGCTGAGCTGGTGAGGTCTGTCCTGATCTAGGACCATCATGGCTAGGTCCCCGGAGACTCCATACTCCTCATTCAAGTGGCCCCCACTGTCCTGGGTTGCCCTGTGTGGGTAGGAAGGCATCAACCTTATGGTGCAGAAAGATGGCCGGCCTCCTTCCTCCTCTGACGATGATAGTGCTGAGTTTGAATTTAGTTTGCTGCAAAATGGCCGCCGAGGATTTTCACGCCATTTCCTCACTGCCACCTTCCCTTGGCATGTAGCGTAGCAAGTGGGTTCAGGTGAATTCAGGGCAGACAGCTTGGGGCTGGAATTGGATCTGGGAGTGCTACAGGCCGCGGACTTCCTGGGCTTCCCCTCGTGCAGCAAACCCTCGCCCAATGCCCTTCCTTTTCACAGCTGGAACGCACTGATTCTTTAGCCGGGCAATGAGATCAGGGATGTTGGCTCTTGCTGGAAGAAAAGCACTCCCTAGCACGGGAAGCTGCAGCCGTTAGTGCAGGGGTAGTGGGAGCAGCCGGTCCTTGGAAGGGCTCACCTGGGTGAGCGAGGTCGCTGGCTTCAAGGTCGTTGTTCTCAAGCTTTGTTGTTCCAACAATTTGGCCAGTTCAATTGGCTAGCCAGATCCTTCTTACCCGACTCGAATAGTTGTTGCCTCATGTACCTTGAGTGGACCCCGCGTCTAGAGTGTCTTGAACCTCCTGAGTTCATCAGTGTGGAAGACGTCTCTAGTCACATTCAGGTAGGCTTGAATGCAGTCTAACCAGTATGTGAACTTCTCAGCTGCGTCAGGGGACAGAAGGTCTATCAGCAGCATCTCTGGCTTGAGTAGTACTTCCATCGTTAGGGATTAAGCTAATAAAATTGTAGCATGAATAAAAGCTCTCACAACTGGAGGGAGAACAAATGCTTTTATTAGCTTTTAACTATGGGTAGGGATCACAGTAATCTTCAGAAGGGTTCTGGCTTTAGGCGGGAAATCATGGTTATATGTGAGCAGATGGAGGCGGAGCCAGTCATCAGCACAGAACCCTACCAGTGAATCCCAGTTCATTGCAGGGTGTGATTCAGAATCGATATCTCTGCACAAGATAATGTTGATAATGTTATGATGGGGATCAGATCAAGTTTACCAGTGAATGGTGTTTTGTTGTTATTATGAAATGATTTGGCAGAGGGTAAAGTTGTCCTTGCAGTGAAGTTAACAGATAAGCCTGTCATTGATACGACAGAGACAGATTTGTATATATTCCCAGCTTGAACATTAACGAGAGTGATGGCAAAAAAAGATTGCCAGTAAAGACAGTTGTCACACTTGTCAGGTTGCGGAGAAAACTAATCAAGGTCCAAGAGTGACTCCTTTAAACCTGTTCCTGCTTTTGGAGAACCATTTTCTAAAGTTATTGGGAATTGAGCAGGTCCATTGCCCAAAACAAAAACTGGGAATGAATATTTATTAACTATTGTATGTACAGCTTCTAGGTTTCCAGAAACCATACCACTTAGGAATATTGAAGCCAAGACTGTGTCAAGTGTTCTTGTAAAATTATTCACCTTGTTTGATTTGCCTAAAAAAAAACATTCAGATCAGGGGAGTAATATTCTGTCAGGAGTATTTCAGCAGCTAGTTTATAAATGGAGAGCTAAACAGATCACGTCATCTGTGTATCATCAAAATCTCAAAGAGCCTTGGAGAGGTTCCATTGACTTTAGAAACCATGATGAGCACCTATTGTTGTGAGAATGAGAAGGATTGGGATGAAGATGTTCATTTACTTTTGCTTGCAGTAACAGAGTTGATATAAGAATCATTATGCTTTAGTCCTTTTGAATTGATGTTGGGACATGAAGTAAGAGGACCTTCAATGCTGTTGAAGAAACAATGGGTTAATCAAGATGTGCCATTTTAATTTGTTAGATTCTGTTTCAAAGTTTCAAGAGGATTTGCAGAAAGTATGTAAGAGAGCTGAGGAGAATTTGAAAGTAACTCATTGTAAAATGCAAGTCAGGAATGATGAAAAGCCAGAGAGAGAATTCTTAAACCAGAGGACAAAGTGTTATTTCTGTCTCCAGTAAATTTTAATCCTCTTAGAGAAAAATTTTCAGGACTGTATGAGATAGAATCTAAAGTAAATGAAGACAATTACATAGTTAAAACACCTGCTAGGAAACATAAAACACAGAGTTGCTACGTCAACATTTTAAAACATTATTGAGAGTTTAGATGTTAGCCAGAAGCAGACTTCACCAGATGTGAATTAAAATGAAGAGTTTGAGGATCATGAAACCTTGTGAGAGTCACTTTAAACAGTTAATTGTCCCAGCTCGTTTATCTAATTCAAGTATTTTGAAAAATTTGGATGAGAAGTTGGCTCAATTTGTAACCTCAGAAAAAGGAACAAATGAAACAGTTAATTTTAAAATTTAGGAACTTGTTTCCAGATGTGCCACAGAGAACATCAATAACTTGTCATGATGTTGATGTTGGAAATGCCAAACCTATCAAACATCCATATTGAATGAATGTTAAAAAAGTGTAAAGTGGTAGATCAAGAGATTGAATACATGTTAACAAATGACATTATTAGATGTTCTACTTCAGATTGGAGTTCGCCTTGTGTCCTGATGCTTAAATCAGATGGGGCAGTTAGATTTTGCACTGATTATAGAAAAGTTAATGCTGTATCAAAGACAGATGGTTATCCTATCCTGAGGGTGGATGATTGTGTGGACAAGGTTGGAAAGTCTACACTTCTTACAAGTGTACTTATTAAAAGGTTACAGGCGTGATCCCTTAACAGAGAGAGGTAGAGAACTGTCCGCATTTGTAACACTGGCAGGTTTATATGAATATAATGTTTTACCATTTGGAATGATGAATGCTCCAGGGACATTTCGGGGAATGAGACTTGGGAAGCACATATGTTTGCAGTAGAAAAAAATTGTTCAACAAACTTTCAGAAGTAAACCTTGCTGAAAGCGAATTTGGTCATGCTGCAATGACTTATCTTGGTTATGTTGTTGGTCAAGAAAATGTAACACCGGTACAAGCAAAAGGTCAGACAATTTCCAAGTTTCCCATGCCCATGGGTAAGAAAGCTGTTTGGAGATTTCTAGGAATGATAGGGTATTATAGAAAAGTGTGTAAAAATTTTGGTGACATTGCAATATCTCTGACTAACCTTTTGAAAAAGAGTGAAATGTTTATTTGGACAAATATTTGTCAGGAAGCTTTTGACAAACTAAAATCCATTTTACATCACAGGTCCTGTGCTTAAATCACCTGACTATAACAAGCCACTTTTGTGAGCAGTTACTTCTACTGAGGAAGTGACAGGAGCAGTTTTATGACAAAAGAATTATTGTAATGATATTGAACATCCAGTTGCTTACCTATCTGAGAAATTCAATCAACAGCAAAATAATTATTCTACTATTGAAAAAGAATTATTGTCCCTTTTATGAGCTTCATGACATTTTAAAGTGTATATTTGCAATGCTAGGAACCGATTACTGCTTATGCAGATATTAATCCATTAGAGTTTTTGAGTAAAATGAAACATAAAAATAGATTGTTATTGAACTGGAGTTTAATTTTGCAAAGATCTGATTTAACGATAACTCATATTAAAAACTAATGTGATTGCTGATGCCTATCCAGATGTTGAAATTGCATGTTTTTTTCTGCAATATTACATTGCATAACTTAGAATGTAAAATTTACCAGATAAATGGTAAATAGCAGTTTAAAATTTTGAACTTGAAGCAACTCAAAATTTCTTCTGTGGAAAGGCAGTGTAATGGATTTGTGTTAATAATAATCTTTAAAGTTTAAATGTAACATATATATTTCTTGTTACAGAGTTCTGTGTAGTGTATTGGCCTATGTGTTGTGTGGTTTTGTGACAGTTTGCCTTAGAGGGCCAAGGTGAAGGTGGAATGCTGAGAGAGTGGGAGATGGACTGAGCATGTGCAGAAAATGATCTAAAAATTCTGGACTTGGACAATAAACCACCACTGGGGGTGGGTGTGGAGTGGAAGAAGGCCCAGAGTGTGAGTCATGATCTGGAGGACAGTTTAGAATGTTGGGATTTCAAAAAGGATGAACATTCTGAAGGCAGCCAGAAGGATCCGGACCAAGCCAATGGTTCCTCTCTCTGCAAGCAACACAAGAAGACAACTTCAACTTTTGTGCTCTCTCTCTCTCAAAGATCTTTTGGCTTCAGTTTACCAAACAAACTGAATTTTGTTTATGATCTTTGCTTCGGCTGAGATCAAAGTTTTGTGAGTCTTGTGTGTTTTGGGTCTAAGTTTTTCTGTGGGCTGGTTGGAAATATAACTTAGACTTTAATTACATATGTTATATTTAGGCTTGGGAATTTATTAGTTTGACACTGTTATAGAAATTTGCATAGTAACCAGTTGGCATTGTTATAAAAGGGGGGATTTTGAATTAAAGTTTGAAAGTGAATTTTTGTTAATAAAGTCATTGTTCATCTTTACCCCTTTGTGGTTGCTGGTTTGATCTTGTAACATTCTTTATAAAGTTAGTTTGTGGGCTGGATTCAGGGTCACACAGTTGCACAGAGAGAGAATCCGTTTTCAGAGTCGAGCTTCTGGGAAAACAGAGCCACAAAGTTGAAGGGGCTTTTTTTTGAATATTTTATTTAAAATATAAGCAACCATGATTACAACAATAATATTAATATATCCTCATTTTAACATGGTTTATATATATATATAAAGACAAAAATACAAAAGCCCCTTCTACCCTCCTCTACCTCTACAATAATACACCCCTCTCCTCCCATCTCTACCCCACATAACCCACCTAACCCTTGAAGGGGCTTCTTAATCCAGAACAATGGGTGCTTGCTTGAAAGCATTTGTGTGTACACACAGCAATCTGCTGACAGCTGTTCAAACAGCCAAGTTCTTCCTGGAGTGACTTGTGTAGACAGTTCCGAATTTTTTGCTTTAGATTCATACTTTTGAAGTGAGTCCAAGTGCATAAAGATACTTTTAGCATTTAGATGTGAATTAACTTTGGAAGTAACTTCAAAAGGACATCTGCCATGATTCATGCTTTTGGAGAAATGAAGTGGAATCAGAAATGATGCCATGTGACATGTGGTGAGATGTTTTTGGGAGAAATATATGACTGAACGAGAGACATTTTGAAAACAGAAGACACCTGGCCATCCTGCAGGTAACACAGGATTAAAGGGGCTTGACCATCCTGTAAGACACACAGGATTAAAATGCAGTGAAGTAATGGAGTATAAATATTGGGAGGAATTTTGGTAAAATTAGAGTATGTTACATACATACACACATTTTAAAACAGATCTTATTTGAAAGACTGAAGAATTCATATTCAGTAACATTGCAGGATCTTATGGAGACTTTTATGCACATTTCACAAGTCGGTGCTAATTGAAATGTCGTCATCAAATTAATAGACCATTGTTTGGAATTGGAGACCAGCTGGATGGTTGGATAACTACAAGGCTTCTGACCTTTCTTCAAAGTGCTCACAGAAAGGTCACTCCTGGGTTTTGTTTACCTAAGACAACAGCTTGACCAAGAGGGGAGAACTTCTGTGGTTTGCTGAAGAAGGAGGGGGTTTTTGCAAGTGAGAGAGTCACATGGGCTTTCTGGTTGCTGGCAGTCTCAGTTGGAGAGAGAGAGAAAAGTTCAACAAGCTCTCTCAGCCAGTGTGTGTGTGACACTGAAAGCAGTTGAACAGTGCAAGCCAGGAAAAGCTGGTTGGAAACAGAAAGCTCCAGAGAGGCAGATGGTTGAAGTGCTATCACACTGATCTGTTTGAAGTTTCTCTTGGAATAAGAGGAACAGAAAGGAACTCTGTGATAGCCTGAAAGAAAGAGGTTACCATCTGGAAAACACTGATGGGGAAAGTTTCATCAGCGAGACATTGAGGTGACTAATGGTGGTACCTCAGTTGTGGAAACCCTGGAACAACACATCACTCTCTCTGCAAACCCTACAAGAACCTTCCTGAGCAGTAAACATTTACCTTTCAAACACCAAAGCCTGGTGAACTTTATACATGTTAAATCCTGTGCACAGTATAAGAATTGCCTGCATCCAGAGAACTTGCAAGAAGGAGAAGTGAGATTGAACTGTGAAGAAAATAACTTTTCTTAAATTTACACACACATTACATACTCATGTGCTTAGAATTAGAAGGGGGTTAATTTGGGAAAGTTAAATATAGAGATAAGTTAAAGTTTAATTCTATTTTCATGTTTAAAGTTGATTAAAAACAACATTTGTTTTAAAAACTATTTTTCTTGCAGAATGTCTATTGCTGCTGGGTTTTGGAGTCCTTTGGGCTCGTAACAGTAACAAAAGGCTCTGTCCATTCTCCTTATGAAATGGAGGAACACTGGAAAAGTGGTTTTGAAGAATTTAGCCACTTTTCTGCCTCTTGGAAAAGAGGGCAGATCCTACTGTGTCTATTTTTGTGTGGTCTCTTCATGTAGGCCTTGCCTGGTTTTGTGAAATCATCTTGGAAGAAAATAGCTACTTCTCATCTCTTTGGAAAAGATGGCAGATTCATTGCGTGGAACACAGATTCCAAAATCTCCATGCAAGAGAGAGAAAATCATTCATCTGAAGAAATATTGCTTTGAAAACAACTCTACAAAAAAAGTGTGAGTTTTAAAGCGGTCTGATGACTTGATGTGTCAAAATAATTAATTATTGCTTTTGAGCAACAATTTGAAGAAATTTGATGCCTCATACTTACTCCACAATTGCTTTTGAACAGCAGTAAAGACATCTCCTCACTTGTCAGGAAGGCACATCAGCACCTGAATCTTCCTGAGAAGATTGAAGGCTACTGGCCAACATTATATTGAGAGTATCCTGGCCAACTGCATCACAATGTGGTATGGTTGCTGCATTGGATTTACTATAGAGTTGTATCTTTGGCTTGGTTTCGTGGACGAAGATTTATGGGGTAATGTCCACGTCAGTTGCAGGCTCGTTTGTGGCTGACCAGTCAGATGCGGGACAGGCAGACACGGTTGCAGCAGTTGCAAGGGAAAATTGGTTGGATGGGGTTGGGTGTTGGGTTTTTCCTCCTTTGTCTTTTGTCAGTGAGGTGGGCTCTGCGGTCTTCTTCAAAGGAGGTTGTTGCCCGCCAAACTGTGAGGCACCAAGATGCACGGTTTGAGGCGATATCAGCCCACTGGCGGTGGTCAATGTGGCAGGCACCAAGAGATTTGTATACGGTCAACCAGTTTACCTACCTCGGCTGTACCATTTCATCTGATGCAAGGATCGACAAAGAGATAGACAACAGTCTCACCAAGGCAAATAGCGCCTTTGGAAGACTACACAAAAGAGTCTGGAAAAACAACACCTGAAGAAACACACAAAGATCAGTGTGCACAGAGCCATTGTCATACCCACGCTCCTGTTCGGCTCTGAATCATGGGTCCTCTACTGGCATCACCTACGGCTCCTAGAACGCTTCCATCAGCGCTGTCTCCGCTCCATCCTCAACATTCATTGGAATGACTTCATCACCAACATCGAAGTACTCGAGCTGGCAGAGTCCACAAGCATCGAATCCATGCTGCTGAAGACCCAACTGCGCTGGGTGGGTCACATCTCCAGAATGGAGGACCATCGCCTTCCCAAGATCGTGTTCTATGGTGAGCTCTCCACTGGCCACCGAGGCAGAGGTGCACCAAAGAAGAGGTACAAGGACTGCTTAAAGAAATCTCTTGGTGCCTGCCACATTGACCACTGCCAGTGGGCTGATATCGCCTCCAACCATGCATCTTGGTGCCTCACAGTTTGGCGGGCAGCAACCTTCTTTGAAGAACACTGCAGAGCCCACCTCACTGACAAAAGACAAAGGAGGAAAAACCTAACACCCAATCCCAACCAACCAATTTTCCCTTGCAACCATGCCTGCCTGTCCCACATCAGACTTGTCAGTCACCAACGAGCCTGCAGCAGACGTGGACATACCCCTTCATAAATCTTCGTCTGCAAAGCCAAGCCAAAGAAGAAGAAGAAGTATACGGTCACAAGGTGCAAGACAGCTTTCTCCAGAAATCCAGATTAAGAAATAAACCCTTTGAGCTTGGCATTCAGTCAGTAGTGAGATGGCCACTGATATCATTGCAGCTTGTAACGACACTGATTTACCACAGCTTACAAACAAATGAAGAATACATTCACTCGTTTCTTCCAGCACACCATGAAGTTGACTTTCTTTCTTTAATTATTCACTAGACACAACATTGCCTTCCTCAACTCCCAAAACACTAGCGGGCTAAACCCCTCTGACCTTCTCATTGTCTTACTCCCACACGGGTGATCCTGACACTCTCATTCACCTCCTCCTGCATCTGAGATCCATCCCCCATATACTGACGCTTACCATACCCATGCAAGCTATTACTCCGTGCATCACATCGCTTATGTCTTCAGCGACATCTGGCACCGCTCCCCATGAAGGTAAGTATGTGACTGCGACAAACTCAAGGCAAGAACATACTGATGGCCAGAATATCTTGGTGACTATTATGTTTTATGGCATCTCAGTTGGCACATTGATATGCAAATACCAAGCAGTGTATTCATAATATACCTTATGAAGCTCTTAGTGATGGAGAAAAATCAGCTCAAGGCTTCGCAAATAGAATTCTCTAATTATATCATCTGCATATCGATTCAAAGGAGGTAGTTCACTTCCATATTAGCAATAATGTGAATGTGAAGGGCCATCAATTACTTTCTCATCAACAGGGTAGGAATTCTCATTTTCCATGTTGTGCACTCTTCGAGCTTGTACATTTATCAGAGTAGGTGCTAAATATTACAATTGACAAACTGAGGCATCCTGTTGTAAAACCGTAGGAGGTTTGGCAATTAATTTAAATAAATCCATCAAAGGTGAGTACATTAATATGGAATAAATTTTCTGAAGTTATGAATGTAGGCACTTTGGTGGTTGAGAGGCACAATTATGTTCGACATAAAAAAAGCGGAACTGAGTGTGCCTGAAGCTTTATAGTTCCTGGTGTCGTATAACTTGGAGACCATGTGTGACATAATGATCTGTTCGTACATTATTGTTCCCTCATTTTGGGGAATTAGTATCCAGAAATATTTGCCACAATGTCACACAATGTTTTGAGGATTCCAAGAAATAACAGCAATGTATATTATTCACGAAATGTCATTTAAAGCTTAGAACAGTATGGCAGGAACAGGCCCTTCGGCTAATTATGTCTGTGCTGAATATGATGTCAAACTAAACCAATCCCGTCTGCTTGCATATGCTCCCTATCCCTCCAATCCCTGCCTCTTCCTGTGTCTGTCTAAATGCTTCCACAACTTCACCTGACAGTCTGTTTCAATGAATGACCACTCTGTGTGTAAAGACATGTCTTGAAGGCCACCTTTAAATGTTACCTCTTCATCTTAAACTTTTCTCCTGGGGAAAATACCACTTTATAAGCTTTTATACTTAATCATGAGCTCCCATTTTTGGAGGGACTGCCATTTTGAGGGCTAGTATAAGCTGCGACTATTCACAGCCATGGAAAGAACGGAGTTGGCACCAATCAGGTGCAGTATTATGTGTTCCCTGTTCATTTTCAATTTGGTGGGACTGTCCTTTCAAAGAGAACAAATCAAGCTGCAAGTTTGGGAGTTTGTAAGCTGGCTGAGGACAGCGTGTACTAAATTGGATGCATCTGAAAAGAGAGGAAATGTAGGTGTAGAGACCAAATGACCAATGCTCGGGGACCTTTTTAAGGAAGCAGCTCCTGAAGAAGCATCTTCTAAAGGTATGTTATGCTGAAGCGGCCTGGTGTGATAATAAACAATCTGTCAGATTTCTCCCTATTAAAGGGAAATGAGGAGGGGCCATTTTAAAGGCACAGTATTTTCAAGCAGCTGCCATCTGAAGGGAAACTGTGCTGGAGTGGATCTGTGTGGTAATGGACAATTTGTTTCTCCTTGTCAGGAGAAATTTTGATCCCCCACTGTGACCAGAGGAAGGATCATTTTGATGGGAAATTAGTGTTCCACACCATCTCCAAAAAAAGGTCACATTGAAGGGGAATTATTAAATCCATCTGTGTCCAAAGGAAAGGTCACTTTGACTGACCTGTATTCAGGTATTGCAGCAAGAGAAATACTGCATTTAGATCGTGACCATTGAGATGGTCATTTTGGACTGACCCTCGTCTGGATTCTGGAAGCATTGTGAAAGTTTTCTCATTTTGTTTCCACTAGGACAGGAAAAAGGGAGTTGGGAAAAATCACTCATCTAAACAGGCATGAGCTCAGGAAGCAACACAACAAGGATTTGTGAGTTTTCAAAAGTTGGGTCACTTGGTCTCTCCAAGTGACCCAACTTTTCTTTGCCTCAGTTTAAGAGTCTTCATGTCAACACTGGATTTCTAAAACCGATTTTGGAATAACTTTCCAGAATCAATTTCATTTCTTTTTGGAAGCCAATTAAAAGGCTTGTGTATGTGGAAAAATAACAGCAATGGAAATTGATGAATGTTTGAGATTGCCAACATTTTCAGATTTGCAAAGGGCAAACAAAGAATGAGTTGGTGACTATCGCCCAAAAGTGGGAACTTGTGGTGGTAAAACCATCGATGATAAAGGCAGAGATTCAAAGAGTTATAGTTAACTTCTATCTTCTTGCTGGCGATCCATCCCATAGGATGATGGTGGTTCCTTCAGTCAGTTTGTGGGGCTTGATATGTCTGTCCTGGAGTGGCTGTACAGGCATTGCTTGCCACATACTTGGCAGGTGAGGCCTGGAGGGGGAAAAACTCTATTGTGGTGCATCCTGTGTCTTTCCTCCATTGCCTTTTTGAGCTTTTTCTTAGCAACATCCACACCATTTATGACTGCATCCCTCCACTGCGAGCAATATTGAGTCAGATCCTCCCATGATGATTTGGCCATGTCTACTTTGTTCTCCTGAGCAGAACATCCTTGCACTATAGTTGCTGGCCTCCTCATTTTCAGGCACCACTGGACAGTTGGCCATACAAGATGGCCTTGGGTAG
Source organism: Narcine bancroftii (assembly GCF_036971445.1). Lineage (NCBI taxonomy): Eukaryota > Metazoa > Chordata > Chondrichthyes > Torpediniformes > Narcinidae > Narcine > Narcine bancroftii. Next base: position 70,659,937 of record NC_091474.1, on the reverse strand, counting down.
TCTTCTTCAACTCTAGAGAAGCTGAGGATGTTATTGTGCTACCCAGGGAGCAAAACCTGTTGGCAGCATTGAGATGAGTGTCATCAAGGAGGACAGTTTGTTCCTTGTAGCTTGAGCCAGGGGACGGTTGGTACAAAACTTCTGTCTTTTTCAGGCTGATTGTCAATCTGTAGCTCTGAGCAGCACTGGCAAAGTGACTAGTGATCTCTTGTAAGTCTTCGAGAGAGTGGGCAACCAGTGCACCGTCATCAGCAGACTGTAGCTCATGTGCCACAATATCCTTGACTTCTGTTTTTGCTCTCCGTCTTGCAAGGTGAGGTGTCCGCCATCAGCCCTGGTTTGTAGGAAGACCCCTAACTTCAGGTGTGATGTGGCATCCTGAAGAACAGCAGCGAAGAATAGTCCAAACAGAGTAGGAGCCAAAGCACAACCCTGTTTTACGCTGTGGCTGATGGGAAATGGGTCTGACAACTCACCACACGTGTCGATGCAGCCTTCCATACCTTTGTGGAACTGACGGATGATGTTGGTTAGGTGTAGTGGGATGGGGGGGGGGGTGGTGGGGTGGCAACCGAATGTTGGTAAGACCTTGCACAGGCCGTCTCTATCAACAGTGTCAAATGCTTTGGTTAAATCAACAAATGTGACATAGAGACTTCTCTGCAGCCCAACACATTTCCCTTGGAGCTGGCTCAGTGAGAAGATAATTTCCACTGTACTATGGCCTGTTCAAAAACCACACTGGCTTTCTGGAAGGATGTTGTCATTGATGTCCAAGGATGATATTTGAAAGGCATTTACCCACAACTGACAGAAGAGAGATGCTATGATAATTGTTGCAATCTCCCTTGTCTCCATTGTTCTCTTTGGAGGTCATGATTGATGCGTCTTTAAAGTCTTGTGGAAGTTCTGCAGCTCCCCACAATTTTGTGAACGCCTGGTGTAGGCATGACGTCAGTGTGTTACCATCATACTGGTAGATCTCGGCTGCAATGCCATCAGGCCCAGGTGCTTTGTTGGGTTTTAGCTGCTTGATGACTTTAAATGACTTCATGAAGAGTAGGGGGAGGATCTAGTTCGAACAATATAGGTTGAGGATGTACTCTGCCCAGGGCTGCATCAATGATGGTTCCTGGTCTCTTCAACAGCTCCTAGAAGTGTTCTTGCCATCTTTTCATGTGCTCTGACTTCTCTGTGAAGATGGATGTACAGTCATTGCTCAGGAGTTGTGAAGTACCTTGCTTTGCTGGACCATACGCAACCTTGATTGCTTCATAGAAGCTTCTTGAATCATTACAGTCAGTGAAGGACTACTGTAACTCCTTGGCCTTGTTCACCCACCACTGGTCTTTCATAGCTCTTGAGCTGCATCTGAAAAGTTGATATTTCCCTCAAAAAGGCATGTTTTTTGGAATTGGGTGCTGAAGAAGAGCTTGTTGCACAACTGCCTTGGCTCTTAGAAGGTCCTGCACAGGATTGGTTGTTCTCTTAGTTAAAACATCTGATCAGAGGTGTAAAACACAGAGTTGCCATGTCACCATGTTAAAACCTTATTTTGAGAACTTGGCCTTTAGCAGGGAATAGCCTTCGCTGAGCTATTGGTTGTTGATAAAAATGAAGGGTTGAGAGACACTGAGAGAGCACAAGCTGATTCTTGTGAGGGTCAATTTCAACAGAACATTGTCCCAGTTCATCTATCTAATTTGAGTATTTTGCAGAATATGGATGAGAAGTTGGCTCATCTTCAGCCCCTGGAAAAGGAACAAATGAAACAGCTACTTTTAAAATTTAGGAACCTGTTTCCAAGTGTGCCTAAGATGCACCTTGTCATGATGTTGATGTTGGAGATGCCAAGCCTATCAAACAACATCCATATCGAATGAATGTTGAAAAGTGTAAACTGGGAGATCAAGAGATTGAATACATGTTAACGAATGACATTATTAGACGATCTACCTCACATTGGAGTTTGCTTTCTGTCCTGGTGCTTAAATCACATGGAACGGTTAGATTTTGCACTGATTATAGAGAAGTTAATGCAGTAACAAAAACAGATACCTATCTTATCCCTAGGGTGAATGATTGTGTGGATAAGGTTGTAGAGGCTAAGATTCTAATGAAGAAGAATTTATTAAAAGGTTATAGATGTGTTCCCTTAACAGAGAGAGACAGGTAAATTTCTATGTTTGTGACCTCATCAGAGTTATATGAATATAATGTTTTACCATTTTGAATGAAAAATGCTCCAGGGACATTCCAATGGATGATTAATTCTGTGGATCAAGGTTTATTGATGATTTGGTTATGGGGAATGACACCTGGGAAGCACATATCTCTTTAGCAGTAGCTGCTTGTGATGAAGCTGTTACAAAAGAATGGTTGTGATGATGTCAACCATCGAGTGGCTTACTTATCTAATAAATTCAATAAACATCAAAAGAATTATTGGCCCTTGACCTGGCCTTGCAGCTTTTTGATGTGTATATCTGCACAGCTCAGGGATCACATGTTGTGTACACTGACCATAATCCCTTAGTGTTCTTGAGTAAAAAGAAAAACATAAATAGATGATTGTTAAACTGGAGCCCAATTCTACAAGAATAGGATTTAATGATAACTCTGATTAAAGGCCAGGATAATGTAGTTGCTGATTGCCTTTCAAGATGCTAAGTTTGCTACGCTATTGAAGATGTTATATTTGTCTGTATTATATCATGTAAATTGTGAATGTTATTTCAAAAATTGTATGTTGCAGTTAAAATTTTGCACTTACAGCTCAAAACTTTATTTGTTGGTGGGAGATATGTGCTCCCATTTCATTTTTAGAGTGACTATCACTTTAACTGTTAAAAAATTGAGGGCTAGTATAAACTGTGGCTATTCACAACTATGGAGAGAACTGAGTTTGCAATCAACAGCTACAGACTGTGCCCAAAGTTTATCCTCTGGAGGAAGCGAAGGAATTTTTGTTGCTTTTATCCAGGCACAGGTTTGGAGAGGCATGTGAGTGAAATATTTAAAGGAGAAACAGACTTGGTGATCAGGGGCCATTTTAAAGGAACAGCATTTTCAAGCAGCGGCCATCTGAAGCGACATTGTGCTGGAGTGGCTCCGTGTAGTATTGGATAATTTGATTGTTTCTTCTTGTCAGGATAAGTTCTGATCCCCACCATAACCTAAGGAGGGGTCATTTTGAAGGAGAATTAGCGTGGAACACCATGACCAAAAGAAAGATTACTCTGAAGGGGAATTATTAAATACCACTATGGCCAAAGGAAAGGTCACTTAGTATTTATGCTTTGGAAGCAGGAGAAATATTCCATTTGGATCATGACCATTGAGATGGTCATTTTGGACTGACCTACATCTGGGTTCTGGAAATGCTGTGAAAGTCACTTGTTTTGTTTCCTCTACAAAAGGTAAAGGGGAATTGAGACCATCTGAAAGGACATTCTGAAAAGACGTACACTCTGGAAGCAATGCAACAAAGATTTGTGAGCTTTCAACAGTCTGGTCACTAAGTCTCTCCCACCTCATTTGTAATCACTTCTTTGCCTCAGTTTAAGAGTCTTCGTGTCAACATTGGAATTTCAAAGACTGACTTTGGAATAACTTTCCAGAATTGTGCCTAAGCTGTAATGTAATGCTTTTGTGTATCGCACACACACAAGTCTATTCATGCATAGATGGAGATTGTTTAGTTAAGTTTAGATAAGGTGTTATATTATTAGTAATTAATAATAAAAATATTATTTAAAAATTACACTGTCTTGGGTGGTCTGTGATTTATTAGGGTATCTCCTCAGTCTCCTACACCCCAGTGCAAACTATTTAAGTCTGTTCACACTCTCATTATAGCTAATTCTCTTCACTATCCTACTGAACCTCTTCTGTGTTCACTGGAAAACCTCTACATCCTTTTTAATTTGTGGTGAGCAGAATGGAACATTCCAGCTGTATCCCAATTAATTGAATCATCAGATGCATTGATCGGGTGGGCTGTTGGAACCTTTCCCCAGGGCAAATATGCCACACACTGGAGGACATGCATTTAAGGTGGGAGGAGGGATGTGCAGGGCGAAACCTTTACACCGAGAATGCTGGGTGCTTGCAGTGGGCGGCCAGCGGTAGTGGTGGAAGCAGGTACAATTGTAGTGTTTCAGAGTCTTCTGGGTAGACACGTATATTGATCAGGTGTCAACAGTAAAGTTTCAGTTTGATTTGCGCATCATCGCACAAAGATTGGTGAGAGTGTAAAATGAGCTGTTAGCTGTTGGTTTAATTTTGACATTTGAAAGAAAATTGAAGATGTGGTTGGGATGGATATGGAGGGCTATGGTCCAGGTGCCGGTCGATGGAGCAAAGCAGAGTCATAGCTCAGCACAGACTAGATGGTCGAATGGGCCTGTTTCTTTCCTGTAGTGTTCTACAGTTCTACTTGGAAGAAAAGATCATTAGAGAAGAAAGTACTGTTTGCAATAATGTTTCAGTCCAATAGATAAGATGTAATTTTGTTTATAACACAAGGGAACACTCACAGATTTCTTATATTGTCCTCCTTATCAGGGATTACATCTACTACATTGACTAGCCTGATATAACCTAATTCTCAGCCAATCGAAGAAGTTGCTATGGTTACACTGACCTGAAAAATGTAAACCCTTCACCTGCTTCAGGAAAGTAGGTTATGTAACAAGCTAATTAATTTTATGCTCCTGGTGTGATTAATTTTTTTTCATGCATTGGTGGCACTATATGAATACAAAGGACAGAGTGTCTCAGCTGGGGCAGGTAAATGTTAACACTAATAAGTCTGACATTTTGAGGAATTATTTGACCAAAACGTTTTGATGTGAAAGGTACTGTAGAATTCTGCCTGTCTCAGTTGCATCCATAAAGTTCTTATGATCACAAATGCAAATCCATTTTGTTCCTACAAGAGTAATTAAGTTATATGTAAATCAATTTGAAAAATAAGATTCATCAGGGAGAGCCATTTGCAGATTTCTTTCAGAAATGCACTATCGGTATGTTAACTATCCACTGTGTTAGTTCTGCCATAAAGTTTCTCATGAAAATTCCTTTTGTTTGAAAGTGTGTCATTCCAATTACCTTCAGCATATGGGTGGGTGGAGCTGTAAAAATTAAGGAATGTCTCTGAAATCTGGGAAAGGAAATATGGAGAGTTTGGCAGTCTGAAACAAGAGACTGTTTAGCCCCTTGTGTCAGCTCTGCTGTTCAATGCAGTCACGACTCATCTTCCAAATTCAGTACACTGTTCCTGCTTTCCCCACATCCATTATGTCTTTGAGGCTCAAACATGTCTGACATGTTCTTCAACAGATTCAGTGATTTGGCGTCTGCTGTCTTCTGTGGCTGAAAATGTCAGGTTCACTGCTCTCTTCACGAGGAAATTACTCCTTATCTCAACCTTGAATAAGGAGGGATGCCCCTGGCATGAGGTCTTTAATTCCAGAAAATTCAAGGTGCCCTTTTCCTTCCAAAAATGCAGCTTCCCCTCTACCACCATTGACTCAGCCCTTTACCACATCCCCTCTGTATCCCCCACATATGCTCTGGCCTCCTCTGCCCAACGATGCAACAAAGACAGGATTCCATTACTCTCAGCCATCACCCCTCCATCCTCCGCTTCAAACATAGCATCCTCTGTGATTTCCGCTACCAGACCCATCTCTCTCTCTTCTCCCCTCTCTGCCTTCCACAGAGACCGCCCTCTCTGTGACTCCCTTGTCTTCACATCTCTTTTCATTGCCACATTTGCTCCCATGCCTCTTATTTTCTTTATTAACCAAGTGTTGACAATGTTCATGAAGAAATAAATAATATTGCTGAAAGACAGTCCGCCCAACTAGGTGATGGAACAGGGTCTCCTCACCATCTTTTGTGTCCGAATTTGATTCACGTTCATGCTGATGATGAAACCTGCCCTGTCAGTGGACACCTCCACAAGTCCTACCTTCCACTCCACAAAGTTGTCCTGTTGAAAGCAATGAGTTTTAACAAGAATGAATTTATTGTCACCAACTTTGTACAACCAAAATTCTTACTTTCTGGAGCACAGCTTCTGCCAGAAGTTCTTGTTAAACTCTCCTGGCAGCCTTTTGTTTAAGATTTTAAGTGAGATTGTAACAATTTCAAAAGCTGCAGCGTTTTGGGGTTCTGAATGTAATTATACTGGTGCTCATCGATGCCAGTAATTGCAAAAGTGGCCAGAGTTAATGCCGTAAACAATAGCTTGATCCAGAGGAGTTAACAAGAAAATCTGTAGCTGCTGGGGTCATGTGTAATATGCGACGAGATGGAGAAACTCAGGTCACACAACATTCATCGGAACTCAAGGGCAACCAACATTTCAGATCTGGGCCCTTCGTCAGGTGTAAGAGAAAAATAGAATAGTCTGATTCAAAAAAGTGGGGGAGGGAGCAGAGGAGTGAGGAAGGGGCAGGAGGAGGAACATAGATAGATACAGATTGGAGGGTAGAGAGAAAAAAGCTGAGAAGTGATGGGGAGAGGGCTGAGGGTATTTCTCTGATAGGAGAGGGAAAGGAAGGTGATAGAGGAGTGGAGAAAGAGAGGAATACAGGGGAGGGGAGGTTAATGGAAACTGGAGAAATGAACGTTAATGTCATCTGGTTATAGACGTAAAATAAGGTGTTGCTCCCTCCAGTTTGCGGGTGGCACCGGCTTGGCAGAGGGTAAGCCCATGGATAGACTTGCTGGTGGGGCAATGGTGTGAGGAATTGAAATGGTTGGCCACTGGGAGGTTCTTGCTGATGCAGCGGACAGAGTGATGATCTAGGTCCATAACCTGTCTCTTCTACTGATCAATTACAAGGGGGACACTCTGGAAGCCACGTGAAAATCCCTTGACAGCAACAATAACAATTTGCATCTGCAAATCACAAAATCCCTGCATAAAAGAAATCATTAAAATTTAACATGGAACCATTTCAGGAGACACTTAAGCATTTGAGAGGCTGCAGACAAACGGGAGGTGGGGAATGGATCCCAAATATGTGAGGTTATGGTCAAGCATGCTTATTAAATTTCAATGTAATTGAAATTTAGACATACATACAGTAACAGGCCATTTCAACCAACAAGCTGCTCAATTACACCCAATTAACCTACACCTCCAGCAGGATTTTTTTTGAATGGTGGGAAGAAACCAGAGCCCCTGGGAAAATGCACACAGACACGGGGAGAACATACAAACTCCTTACAGACAGCATGGGATTCAAACTCCAGTCCTAATCACTGGCGTTGCAACTAACCGCTATGCCAACCGTACCGCAGTTCTTCAATCCATGATGTGATCAAGGCATGAACAGAGTCACATAACCCTGAAATTGGCACGGGCCTATCGAGTCCATGCTGACCCATCCATCTACACAAACTGCATTTTATTCTCCCCTCATTCCTGTCAATCTCTACCATACACCTGCACACTTGGAACAATTTATCACAGTCAAGTAACAAAGTAACTGGCATGGATGTGGGAGGAAGCCAGGGTGTCTGGGAGAAGACAACACGATCAGAGGGGAACATGCAAACATCACTCAGGCATGGGGATTCCATGGTCAGTGATCCAGGACCATTAAAAGCATGGCCACCATCAATGGGGCAATCACTATCAGGAAAGATTTAGGGCAACATTGAGGATCTTGATTCAGTCGTTGGAAGAACATCCGGACTTGGGGAAGTAAAGTCTGTCAGGATTTGAAGACAAAAATGAGAATCTTCAAACCAAGTGAAAGGCAATCTATGTCAAGGAGCGCCAATGTCCTAAAATACGCTGAGTATTAGAAGATAGAACATACGACTGCAGAGTACAGCCCCTACAGTCCACAATGCTATGCCTACTTGTATAAACCAATTCCACACTCAGTCTGATTCTCCACTCCCTTACAGCACAGAACTCTTTATTTCCCTTACCTCCTTTCCCAGTCCTTATTGTACCAGCCTCACCGCCAACTCTGGCCCTGCATTCTAGTCAGCTCCTTGTCTGTTCAGTCCCATCAATGACCAAGGGGAATGAAGCATGCCAATCTGGTGTCAATTGCAACTTCAGGGAATCACCGACTCAATAAATAGGCAGGGTTCTGCCATAATGCCTCAAAACTCCAAGAAGAGAGAAAACTTGCTTCATGAAACACACACTCTGGTAATTTGTACAATGTTGCTGATCGTGACAGCATCCCTCCCCTCCTGATTGACTGAAATGCCTTTGTCACAAGTAAATCTTGGAGTGCTGAACTGCATCAATCACTGGTTCTCTAGTGAGTGAAAGCTAATGATGTAATTGCGAAAGGTTTATATCTGAACTAAAAACAAAAAATACTGGAAGCAGGGACTTTGACCAGAAATATGATCATGTTCTCTTTCCACTGATGTTGTGGTGCCTGTGGTGACAGTGGTTTTGAGTTCATGAGCAACTTGTGAGGTAGCGAAGTGTCTATTTCCTTGATGAATCAAAGCCCTTGTGCGCACATCACCCCCGTGACTAGCACAGGAATGAGCAGAGCTGCCTATTTTAATAGAGGGAGTGTATTACAGTCATTGTACTGGTTTGCCCACCCCTGATACTGTCCTAGGATCCCTAATAAAGGTGATATCACCCAGTCCCCTCCCTCAGTGTTGCCTTGGTATCGGGCCAACAGCATGTAAGGTATGACTGTGAGTTTATAGTAATTAAAGCCTATTAATCTCCACCTGGTCTGTTGGGACTAATTGATAGCACTACAATTTAATCACTAGACCCACATGCCATGGACGAGGCTATTCGAGCGGAGAAGCTGGACACTGATCCCAAGGATCCAGAGGCCTCTGCAAAATTCAATAAGTGGCTGCACTGCCTCAACTACTTCATGGGGCAACATGACATCCAGGAAGAGATCAATAAGAGGGACCTGCTGTTTGCACAGCCACATCTTCCAGGTGATTAGAGACTGTGAGACTTACTCAGCCACTATGGGGTTCCTGCAGAAGCAGTATCTGGTCACAGAGAACTTGATCTACACCAGATACCTCCTGGGCACTGTCGACAAGCACCTGGAGAGTACGTAGACAAATATATTTGAGCCTTGTGAAAGCTTGTGGCTTCCTAACATTACGGCAGCCGTCTACCAGGAGGAACTGATCAGGGATGCCTCTGTGGCCGGTCTCAGGTCAGATCATATCAGACAAAGGGTCTTGAAAAGGGCGATCAGATCCTGCAGGACGTGGCCAATCTTGCAAAGGCACTAGAGACTGCCCAACAGAACATGGAGGGTTACTCCACTGGCAGCGCGGTCGCTACAGGGTCCCAAACTGCAGCGGCTATCACCGAGCACCCAAAGTGCTATTACTGTGGCCAGACAAAGCACCCATGGAAGAACTGCCCTGCTAGAAGTGTGACCTGTTCCAGTTGTGGAAGAAAAATACACTAAAAGTACACTATAAAAGAACACTATGTATGGCCAGACGTTCTCCTTGCAGCACCGCATGCAAACAGCAACTGTTGCCATCTTGGACTGGGTCACTTCTGGTCCCACCTGGTCATGGAGAACAGCATGATGGGGGCCTAAGCATAATGGCCAGGGTCAAAGTCACTTCTGGCCTCACTTCTGGTTGTGGAGAATAGCATGGTGGGGGCCTAAGCACGATGGCCAGGATCAATATCACTTCCAACTTCACTTCTGGTTGCGGAGAAGAGAACCACGAGGTCCCGAGTATGACGCCCAGGGTCGGGATCTCTTCTGGCCTCACTTCCGGCAGTGACCATGTACAAGCCATGGGGGCAGCCATCTTCAGGGCGGACATTTTGAAGGTCGCTGATGCAATGAGTCAGACAATGAACTGTCGCTGGCATCATTGTTCTGGACCAGAGCAGCCCACAACAATTAACCACGTCCACCATGAACATGGAGGTAAAAGGCCACATTACAAACTGCTTATTTGACATAGGAAGCACCGAAAGCTTCATACACCCAGGCACTGTACAGCACTGCACCCTCACAGTGACTCCAGTCTAGTATAAAATCTTGTTGGCCTCCAAGTCCCATTGGACTGAAACCCGAGGGAGCTGCACAGTAGCGCGAACCGTGGGTGGCACCAAGTACAAAAATTTTAAACTGCTCATGATGCCACAACTCTGTGTCCCAGTCACACTGGGGCTGGACTCCCAATGCCAACATAAAAGTGTTCTGATGGAATATGACCCATCCCTCACAGTCCATAATAACCAACTGCTGAAACACCCACTCATCTCCACAAAACAACAACCAGTGACCCAAACACTGTGTACTACTCATGACTTGCAGCCTGTCCACCCTCCAGGTCCCATCGCCCTTGTTCAAAAACCTCACCTCCGTCTGTAAGCCAGAAGGAACTAAGAGCAGGCAATACAGTCCAGGCAAAGGACATCATAAAGCCCAGCACCAGCCCTTGGGGAGCTCAGGCGGTGGTGGTAAAAAGCAGAGAGAATCACAGGATAGTCATAGACTACAACCAGACCATCAACCAGTTCACCCTCTTGCATGCCTAACCCTTCCCCTGCATAACCAACATGGCGAATGAGATTTCTCAATACCGGGTCTTCTCTGCCATTGACCTCAAGTCCATACACAGTGATCAATGCAGATGGCCGCCTCTACCATTTCCTCAGGGTTCCATTTTGGAGTCATGAATGGAGTTTCAGTCTTTGAGAGGGAGATGGACCGAATGGTGGACGACCACCAATTGAAAGCAACATTTCCCTACCGGGACAACATGATCATCTGTGGCCATGACCAGCAGGCTCATGATGTTAACCTGAAAAAATTCCTCCAGACAACAGAAGTCCTAAATCTCAGGTATAATCAGATGAAATGCATGTTCCACACTTCGTGTCTGGCTATACTTGGGTGCGTGATGGAGAATGGAGTAATTGGACCTGACTCTGAGCATACTGAAACTTGGCTGGAGGAAGGACAGGATTGGCTGATGTGGGTAGCAGGGTTTAGTGTTTTAAAAAAATGGGAGGTAGAAAAGGTGGGGGAGTAGGATTACTGGGCAGGGATAGTATCAAGGCTATAGAAAGGGAGGACACTGCAGAGGGAGGGTCCAATGAGTCGGTGTGGGTGGAAGTCAGAAATAGGAAGGGAGCCATCACCGTACTTGGAGTAGTCTATAGGCCCCCAAATAGCCCTCGGGACATTGAGGAGCAGAGAAGCAAGTAGATATTGGAATGGTGTGGGAAATGCAGGGTTGTAGTTATGGATGGTTTCAACTTCCCTAATATTGATTGGCACCTACTGATTGCAAGAGGAAATAAATAGGGCTGAATTTGTCAAGTGTGTATAAGAAGGATTCCTGACCCAACATGTGGACTGGCCGATGAAAGGAGAGGGCATACTGGATCTGGTTCTGAGGAGTGAACCTGGTCAGATGTTGGACCTCACAGTGGGGGAGCATTTTGGTGAGAGTGACCACAGCTTCTTTAGCTTCAACTAACAACAGTGGTTAACAACAGTCAAACTGGGAAAGTGCTTACCTGGGGAAGGGCAAATTATGAAGGGATGAGGCAGGAACTAGCGAGAATAAATTGGAAACAGATGTTTCAAGGTGAAAGCATGGATGTAATCATATTGAATAGAATATATAACCACGGCAAAGTACCAGAAGCTCTTTTAAAGACAGTATTCATTGTACTGCCAAAGAAACCAGGTGCAACAGAGTGTGGACAACAGAACAATTAGTTTAATGAGCTACCTCACAAAAAATTCTACTTCGAATCATCCTGCACAGAATAAGAAACAAAATTAAACCAGAGCTGAGTGAAGAAGAGTGCGGCTTTGTCGAAGGCGAGGGAACATCAACCACCACTTATCTTCTCAGGCCTATACTTCTGTTTCATTGACTATACAAAAAGCTTTGACACAGTGAAACATCATGAAAATGCTTAAAAACATTAATATCGATGGAAAAGATCTAAGAATGATCAAGAAGTTTTACTGGCAACAAAGTGCAGCCATAAGGATAGACAAGAAGATGGGTAAATATCAGCCAATAAAGCAAAGAGTCAGACAGGGTTGTGATCTATCACTAGACCTGGTTGCCCTATCCAATGAAAACATCATGAGAACCATAGAAGACCTAATTGGAATACGTATAGGAGGACACCATATGAACAGCCTCCGCTGACAACAAACAGTGAAGTAAATTTACAGAAATTAGTATCTACCATCAACAAGAGAGCGAAAGACTTAGCCTAACTTGAAACAAAAAGAAAACTGAAGAAATGGTAATATCAAAGAAACTCTGAATACTCCAAATTGTAGGATTGTATCGGGAAATGGAATCCTGAAACACGTTCACAACTTCAGTTACCTTGGATTATGGGGAACATCTGATGGCAAATGTGAAATAGTCATAAAAGCAAGAACAGCAATGGGAAGAATGGCAATTAGAGCAATGAGAAACATCCTAACAAACAAGAAAATAGCAATTGACATCCGCCTTATTCTCAGCTGTTAACATTCTTCCTACATTGATGTCTGGCTGCAAGTCGTGGGTCATCACAATGCAATAGAAAAAAGAATCAATGCAGCAGAGATGTGGTTTCTCAGAAGAATGCCGTGCAGATCATATACAGACAGTGCAACAAAGAAGTTCCACAAAGAACGAAGACAATGGGGTTAGTAATTCAGACTTATGTTTTAGATGTGATTCATGTATTGGAACTTCTTTTTTACATGCTGCTTGGACTTGTGTTAAAGTTCAACCATTCTGGCAAGGAATTAAAGTACTTTTGGAAAAACTGTATAACTTTACATTACCATTAGACCCAGTGATTTTCTTGTTGGGTAATTTGATTTTGTTGAGAGGATTGGATATGGATAAAATTCAAATTGCTTTTGTACGTTTGGTGTTATCAGTAGCGCGTAAATGTGTCACGAGTACTTGGAAAAACAATACAGATATTAATATACTACATTGGCATAATGAATTGAAAACTTGTGTTGTTATGGAAAAAATTACCTATAATTTACATAATTATTCCTTTATTGTTAATTCCTTTATTGATAATTATTGTTAGTAAATGGTCTCCACATTTGGAATATATGCATTTAGATATACTTTGAATTGTTCTTAACATTTATCATTTTTTTATATATATATATAATTTATATCTTTGGCTCCCCTTAAGGGAGCTGGCTGAAGGGGTGGGAGGGTGGGATTGGGTTTAAAAAAAAATTCTATGTTTTTTTTTGTTTTTTTAATATATATATATTTGTAAAATTAATTTTTGATTATCATTAGACTGTATGTTATGTTTTTTCTATCTTTAAATAAAGTTTGAAAAAAAAGAACGAAGACAAAACGTACATTATTTAAAGGAATCAGAAAACAGCAGTCACAATTCTTTGGACACATTGTGTGAAGAGATACATTAGAACATTTTGTTACAACGGGAAAGCTGGAAGGAAAAAGAAGTAGAGGCAGATAGAGAATGAAAATGAGAGATGGTAACATTCTGGTTAGAAACAGGGGAGTCAACAACTACAATTCAGAGGGTCAGACACCTTGATGGATAGAGAGACATGATCGCCCATACCAAACTAGTGAATGTGGAGGAAGTTTAGGGACCATTTACACAGGGTTCAAGATAGGTTTGTCCCAGTGGGACAAGGAAAAGATGATAGGAAAAGGGACTGTGGCTGACAAAACAGGTCAAGAGGAAGAAGGAAGCATACATTAGAAATAGGAAGCCTGAAAAAGGAAGGGATCATGAGAATTATATGGTAGCCAGGAAGGAACTTAAGGAAGGACTTGAAGGGGGCATGAGAAGGCCTTGGCATGTAGAATTAAGGAGAATCACAAGGTGTTCTATGCTTATGTGAAGAACAGAAGGATGATGAGAATGAAGGTGGGGGGCCGCTAAAGGATAAAGGAGGCAACGTGTATCTGGAGGCAGAGGAGGTTGGGGAAGTTCTAAATGAATACTTTGCATCAGTATTCATAAGATAAAAGGACCTTGATTATGGTGAGCTCAAAATAGAACAGACCTGTGTGCTGGACAATGTGGATTAAGGAAGAGGAAATGTTGGATCTTTTTAAAAATAACAAGTTTGATAAGTCCCCAGGACTGCACGCGGTATACCCCAGGTTGCTGTGGGAAATGAGAGAAAAGATAACTGAGGCAGGAGCTATGATCTTTGAATCCTTTTCGGCTGCAGGGGATGTGCCAGAGGATTGGAGAATAGCAAATGTACTCCCTTTGTTTAAAAAAGGTAATCGGAGGACCTTGGGAATTATAGACCTGTGGGTTTTACATCAGAGGTGTGTACACTAAGGATAGGATCTATGAGCATTTGGAGAAGTACAATCTACTCAAGGAGAGTCAGCATGGCTTTGTGAAGGGAAGGTCGTGCATCACAAAACTAATTGAGTTTTTTGAGGAGGTAACAAAAGAAATTGATGAGGGTAGGGCAGTAGATGTGGTCTACATGGATTTTAGCAAGGCATTTGATAAGGTCCCTCATGAGAAAGTCAGAGGCACAGCATCAGGGGACCTTGTCTGTGTGGATAAAAAAAATTGGCTTGTAGGAAGAAAGAAGAAAATAGCAGTGGAAGGAAAGTATTCTGCCTGGAGGTCAGTGACTAGAGGAGTGCTGCAGGGATCTGTTCTGGGATCCTTGCTATTTGTGACCTTTATATATAACCTGGATGAAGAGGCGGAAGGATGGGTCAGTAGGTTTGTGGATGACACAAAAATTGGATGAGTGTGGATTGAGCTGAAGGTTGTCAAAGGTTACAAGAGGATATAGACAGAATGCAGAGTGGGGAAGAAAAGTGGCAGATGGAGATCAATCTGGATAAGTGTAAGGAGATGAATTTTGGAAGGACAAACCAGAAGGCTGAGTACGGGGTTATTGGTTGGTTACTTAAGAGTGTGGATGAACAGAAGGACCTTGGGTCCAAATCTATACATCCTTCAAGGTCCCTACAGAGGGCGATAGGATAGGATATTCATTAAAAGGAGAATTGAATTCTGGAGTAGAGAGGTCACGTTGCAACTCTACAAACCTTTGGTAAGACCACACTTAGAGAATTATGTTCAGTTCTGGTCACCTCATTATCGGAAGGACGCAGAGAAGATTTACCAGGATGTTGCCTGGATTGGGAAATGTCTTATGAGGCAAGGTTAGCAGAGCTGGGACTTTTCACTTTTGAGTGTAGAAGGATGAGAGGAGACTTGATAGAGGTCTACAAGATTCTGAGAGGCATAGATAGAGTAACAGCCAGCACTTGTTTCCCAAGGCAGGATCAGCAAACACCAGAGGGCATACTGTATGTACGAAGTGAAGGGAGGGAAGGTTAGGGGAGATATCAGGGGTACATATTTTTACACTGAGAGTTGTGGGAGCCTGGAATGCCTTGCCAGAGATGATGGTGGATTCTGAAACATTGGGGGCATTTATGAAACTCTTAGACAGACACATAGATGAAAGAAAAATAGAGGGTTACATGGTAGGGAGGGTTTAGTATTTATTTTAGGTAGGAATATATGGGTCGGCAAAAAATTAAGGGCTGAAGGGCTTGTACTGTGCTGCATTATTTTATGGTCTATCAGCGGAGGAGGTCTTCCTTGGCAGTGCCTCTGAAATTACTGAGCTCACCAGGATGCTCGTTCTTCTTAATGATGTTGATTTTGTTAATCATAATGTTCAGATGATGTTCTCACTGTTTTATTCTTGTTTTTCCAGCCTCATAATAGCTTCTTTGACTTTCACTAGCATATCTCTGGTCCTCATGATAAAAGATGGCAACTACGGACTCCAAAGGTGATTAAAAGCTTAGCAGCAAACCTAGCTCTCTTACACTTGCACCAATGAAGCAATTAAACATACATCAATACTCACAAACACCTGTGAAGCCAAATGTCCCAAATGTTATGGTGCCCTGAAATGAGGGGGCCATGTAAAAAAAGTGCTGTAATTTCATCATGGTCAAACCAAAATGTACACAAATAACCTTAATCACGTCAATTATTTGAATACAAATTTAAAACTGTGGAGCACAGGGGTAAATAAAGGAAAAAAAGTGTCTTTGTCCCAAACATTATGGAGGGCACTGTATACCTGGGAGTCCAGAGAGTGGTGTATGAGTGGGTCAAGGAACACAAATGCACCTTCAACTGCAGCAATGCATCATTGACCCAACCAGCGACAAGGATGCTCATCCTGACCTACGTATTTTCTCCAATGTTCAAAATTTGGACGAACACATAATGCTCCAGTACCGTAGAATGGCTACATCACTGCCCTGTGAACCAATTCGACCTCTGGCGCTGACTCTAGAGTATGCACATTTACCCTGCATCTGCAACAGCTCGGCAACAAGCCCTTCCAGCCAGGAGCCCGTGCCTTTCAAATACATCCAATTAGCTTGTAATCCCCCCCCCCCCCCCCATATGCTTTGAATGGTGGGAAGAAACTGGAGTGCCCAAAGGGAGCCCACGCAGACATGTAGAGTATGTACAAATTTCTTACAGACAATGCTGGATTGGAACCCGGGACACTGGGTCATTGTGCTAAAAAGGCAAAGGTTCCATCATTGGAATGTAATAGATGTTTAGAATGTAACATACATTGACTTTGTCTACCATAAGGCAGACAGAGAGACACCATTTTGTCCAGTGGCCCTCACAGAAATGAGGCCTCAGTGAGGAACGAACTTGTGACCCCTAGTTTGCAAGATCAGAGCCCTAACCACGGAGCTACCAGAGTCTGCTAACAGCTTTTTTCTCCATACCGACCCTATGTGATTGAATTTCCACTCATGTTCTGGTCATGGTAAAGGATCAATGGCTTCTGTAAATTACTCCTCAGTAGAGCTGAGTAGTAATAGAATTGAATAGGAGTCTAACAGAAGTTATGAAAAGTCCATCAGCACCTGCCGCTCTTTTTCATTTCTTTAGCGACCTGAAAAGTTGAACTGCCTTGCAGGATTCTAAAAACAGGCAGTAGAACCCATTGGACATGACCTGGTTAGTCTCATTGTGAAACTGCTGAATGCCCATTGATGCCCGAGATTAATACAAGGTATTAGCTACTGTGATGAGGTCCTACTTGATCATAAAGCTCTATCAAGAAGGTGCTAACAACATGACCCATCTGACCGATACAATTCCACAGCCATACGCTACCAGTAACACAGCTGGCATAACTCATGGCCCAATAAGGTGCAAGCAATTCCAACACCAAATGTTACAAATTCAGTCCTCAGAGGTTTTGAAATCCAAATGTTTTCATTTCTCCATTAATATGATGGAAAAGAGCTCCTATTTGTAAAGACATTATTAAATGTGAAAGTTAATGAGGTTAAAAAGCTTTCAGTAAACGTCAATCCGCTTCCCTGCATATGGGTAGCTGAATACATCACATGGAGCAGGTTATTTGAATGCAGGCAGAATTATAACTCTCTTTCTCATTCTCTACACAAACTCTCTCTCTCACACATATGCACACACACACTCCCACCCACATACTCTCTCACACACACATTCTCTCTCTCACAGAAATCCATGCTCTCTCACACACACTCACACTCTCTCACACACATTCTCTCTCTCACAAACACCCACACACTCACACACACACTCACACTCACACATTCTCTCTCCCTCTCTCTCTCTCACACAGACACCTACGCTCTCTCACACACACACTCACATCTCTCTCTCTCTCACAAACACACACACCCACGCTCTCTCTCTCTCTCACACACACTCTCTTTCTCTTTCCTTCCCTCTTCTGTTCCTTCTCTCTTTATATTCTAATACATTCATATCATTTGCCTCAGTTGGGTTTGAATCCTCACCAATTTCCAGGCCAGGATTTTTTGAGAAACCAACATCCTCTGGTTTGGCTCGCCTCCGGATCAGGAGAATTTTCCCAATGCACATTGTACCAAGCCCTTTCATTACTTCAAAGTCCTCTCTTG
This sequence comes from Narcine bancroftii, assembly GCF_036971445.1. Classification (NCBI taxonomy): domain Eukaryota; kingdom Metazoa; phylum Chordata; class Chondrichthyes; order Torpediniformes; family Narcinidae; genus Narcine; species Narcine bancroftii. The sequence continues at coordinate 70,641,949 of NC_091474.1, read as the reverse complement.
ATTTGGAGCAAGTAGAGCCACTGTCTCGCAGCGCCAGATGCCGGGATCAATCCTGACCTTGGGTCCTGCCCCTATGGAGTTTGCACATTCTTCTTTCCTTCCTCTGCTCCAGTTTCCTCCAACGTGCAAATATGAGGAATGATGTAAATTGGCCACTTTGACTTGCTCCAAGTTGTGCATGGGTGCTAGAATCTGGCTGGGGGTGGGGGGTGGTTGATTGGATGTAGGATTGATTTCAGTAGGTGGGTTGATTGTCACCATGGAGATGATGGGTTGACACAGAGCTTCTGTATTGTTTAACTTTGTCATTCTACGGCTCTTCTTGTTCATCTTCTCCTAAAAGATACAATCATGTTTTATACCACATATCAAAGCGTCACTTTATGATTATTATGGTGACAGCGTAGCGCGTTGAATGACTCAAAGACTTGTCGACTCAAACGAAGGCTTTTATTAACAAAAAACTGGAGCGTATTAAATTGAGGTTCACTAGTCCAGACTGACCTGGGTCTGGTTAGGTGCAGCCCTTTATGACCTGGCCAGTAGGCGTGGCTACGGCTCTCAGCCAATCACTATCATATTATGTAAATATATACATGTGGTGGCATGCCACTAGGCAGGCGAACTGGCTCCATTTGTAATCCACGCGGCGGGGCAGCCAGCCAAAATGGCGCCGTCGGGGGTTTCCCCTTCTTCTCAGCACCTGGCTCAGAAGCCCATGCTGGGGGACCATGTGATGCCTGAGTGACGTCGACGCCCCCCAGCGCGCTTCTCAGCCAGGTCTGGGCAGCCCGGCAGCCAGCAATAAACCAGTTTTCTGCTCACTGAGCTCAACCCATCTAGTTGTGTGTTCTTTCAGTAGTAGTGTAGTCTCCGCTACAATTGGTGACCGCGACTGGTTCAAACATCTTTGAACCCAACAGGAGCGAACCTGTGATCAGTGCTATAGCCGTCAAGCTGCCTGACTTCTGGGTTCAGGAGCCATAGACCTGGTTTGGCCATGCGGAGGCTCAGTTTCACTTCCGCCAGATTACGTCCGACATGACCAAATTCTACCATGTGGTCACCGCCATGGGCCAGGCAGCCACCAAACATGAGCTGCACCTCGTTCAGAACCATCCCGCCGAAGAGAAATACGGGACCATCAAGCGACTGCTCACCTGATCCCTTGGACTATCCAGGCATCAGCGTGCTGCTCGGATGCTGCACCTCGATGCTTGGGGGACAGGTCCCCGGTGGAGCTGATGGATGAGATGCTCGTGCTCATGGGTGATCACACCAACTCCCCACTCTTTGAGCGAATTTTCCTTGACCATCTGCCTGATGACATCTGCCCGTTACTGGCCAAAGAGAGCTTTACCGACCCGAAGAAGGTTGCTCAGAAGGCCCAAGTGCTATGGCTTGAGCAATTCCCGGAAGGCTTGGCGGTCCATCAGGTCACGAGTCACGGGCATGACCACGCCAAGCCTGCCCCTTGTGCTGCAGTAGGACACCTGACCCCTGCAGGGGCATGGTATCCTCTCTGGGCCTTTGCTTCTACCACCAGTGCTGGGGAGCCAAGGCTCGGAAGTGTTGTTAGCCCTGCTCGTTCCAGGGAACCGAGCAGGCCGGCTGCTGTTAATGGCTGCACTGGTTGGCCAAAGACACAGCCTCCTCTACCTGCGGGACTCAGTCAGCGGCCGGCACTTCCTCGTTGACACTGGGGCCCAGATCAGCGTCATCCCAGCCATCAAGTCCAGGAACCAACCTCAAGGACCTCCCGTTCATGTGGCCAACGTAACAGAGATCTGGACATATAGGAACAAGATAGTCCACTTACAGATCGGCCGGCGAAAGCTCTCGAGGGTGTTCACTGTCACGTCCATTCCAAATGCCATCCTGGATGCCGACTTCCTCTCACCCACAGCCTCCTGGTGGACATTTGAGGTAGGCGCCTGGTAGACGCCCGGACTTTCCAGGCCGTTCACCTCAATCCCATTTAAAATGCCAAAGCTCTGCTGAAGCCAGACAGTCCAGGCACCGAGTGCCTTTGCACAATCTTTGAAGAATGCCTATAAGGACTTCACAAGTCAGTGTTCATTGGTCATGCTGTGGAGTAACGGATTATTGTTTTGGAAAGCAACAGATGAACAGATTTGGAAGATCAGGTCTGGAGCCGCAGTCTGTCTGAATAGAGTTGGCTGTTCTAAGAGGTACATGTGGTTTTCTCAGAGAGAGTGAGAGGGGGGATTCTGCTGTTTTACAGTCAGCAGCAGCAGCTGGGACTGGAACAGGACAAGCTGGCAAGCTTGTGTAAAACTTAATTTGGAAGATGGGATGTGAGTGCTTAGTTTAGCCTGGTCAAAGCCCTTGTGGTTAATGCAAGAGAAGAGGACTGGCTGCATAATATTTCACTTGAAATAAGGAAACAGAAAAGGAACTCTGTGGTGCCCTGAAAAAGAGATTATCATCTGGAGAACCCTGATGGGACAAGTTTCTTTGGCAAGATACTGACGTGGCTGATCGGAAGGAATCAGTTGTGGGTGTCCAAGGAGCAACAAATCTCTCTCTGAAAACCAACAAGAACCTTCCTGAGCACTAACCATTTACCTTTCAAGCACCAAAGCCTGGTGAAATTTATAAATGTTAAATTCTGTGCACAGTACAAGAATTGCCTGCAACCAGTGAACTTGGAAGAATGAGAAGTGAGATTAGACTGTGAATCAAAGAACTTTTCTGAATTTACAAGCACATTACATACACGTCAACTTAGAATTAGAAGGGGGTTAAGTTTATAATAATAAGTTAAAGTTTAATCCTGTTTTCATGTTTAAATATAATTAAAAGCAGCTTTTATTTAAGTAACCATTTGTCTTGCTGAATATTTATTGCTGCTGGGTTTTGCATACACACAAGCTTTAAATGAGCTTGAAAAAACCAATTAACTAATAAATCACAAAAACTCCAAAAGTTTAATGTCCCAAAACTCCAATTTCTAATCCAAAAACTAAATGAGCACGGAGTTCCCTTATACCTAATGAAACATTATGCAGCTAGTTCTCTCCTCTTGTATGCACCACAAGGGCTTTGACCAGGCTGGGGTTTTTCCACAAGCTTACAAGCTTGTCATGTTCCAGTCCCAGCTGCTGCACTGTGTATTTTCATATTCTCGCTCTCTCTCTCGATCTCTCTCTCGAAAACTACATGACACTCTTAGAACAGTCAACTCCGTTCAGACAGACTGCGGCTCCGGACCCAATCTTCCAAGTCCGTTCATCTGTTGCTTTCCAAATCAATAATCCATTACTCCACAGCATGTCCAATGAACACCCACTTGTGAAGTCTCTATAGGCATTCTTCAAAGTTTCTGCAAAGGCACCCGGAGCCTGGACTGTCTGGCTTGAGCAGAGCTCTGGCATTTTAAATGAGGTCTATTTTGAAGTGTTTGTATTTGTTTGTGACCCATCTAAAACCACCACAATCCATCTTTCAAAAACATATCTATATACAATATAAAATGTAACAATCTGTCACAGTAGGTTCCAAGGCTTCACTGTTTGCCTCACTTACATAGACTCTGTGCCAGTTTTCTGATTAATTACAGATGCAAAAGACCCATTTGCTTTCTCTCCCATTACTTTGGCTCCATACATAGTCAACCACTCTGATCTTAGAGACCAATTCCTATCCCTTTGCTTTTAATATATCTGTAGAAGCCCTTTGGATTTTCCATCACATTGTCTGCCAAAGCAGCCTCACGTCTTGTTTTAGTCCTCCTGAAATCACCAATATCCCTCAAGAATCAAAGTTCCATTTGTCTGCTCACTTTGCCTTTCATCCCAACAGGAAAAACTCTGTACTCTCGAAATTTCACCTTTGAAGGCCGCCCACTGATCAGCACATCATCCTTGCCGGAAAATTACATCCCAATCCACGCTCTCTCGATCCTTTCTCATTTCCTCAGAATTTGCCTTTCTCCTGTGGAGAATGTCAACCTACAGGACCTCTCTCTGAAATCCGTGAGCGATAGCTCCAGCTGCCACTCTACCTCTGCTGCTTTTGGTTGATATTCGTGTCACCACCAACCAGTCAGTGCCTCAAGCTGCACCGAAAGTGAGCAGTGTTGATTTACAAATGAAATAGGAGAGAAAGATGACCATTTGCCACAAGTATCTAGCCCTCCATAAGCTAGGCTTACCAACACAGCTTATTTTTAAAAAACCCATTGCATTTTAACAGAGACATTACATCTACCTACACAAAGAGCTGCAACAGAAATGATGCTCCCAGGGACAAAGAATAAAACATTTCATTCAGGGGTCCCTGAAGACAAGTCTGCGAACTTGATAAATCCACATTATCTCTGAAACAAATTTGGGCTCTGTGCTACAGTATTTTCCTTTCTAAAGTCTCAGGTTGTGCGTGTTTTATCGGCTTAATCGTAAAGCACTCCAGTGGGTGGTGAAAACTACCCAGGAGATCATTGGCGTCCAATTGCCTGCCATCGAGAACATCTAACAGAAACTGTCTGGGCTGGGCGAAGAGCATCATCAAGGATGCATCTGACCCTAACTATGGACTTTTTACAGGAGCCTTTGCTTTTGAACCAGCAGGCTCAAGGAGAGCTTTTGTTCCCATTACCCCCCCCCACCCCGCCCCCACAAGGCTGTGACCTTGCTGAACCTTAAATCAGGGTGCTGAATGGTCCTGCTCTCACAATATACTGGCAGTACTTTTAGAATTGCTTCCTGTGCAATACATTTGTTTTTATTTACATGTATACAGCACTTTTTAAACTTCTGGTTGGCTGCTAAATGTTTTTCCATCAACTTTGTATTTTACTGGCACTACGACAAAAAAGTTGAAATCCAATTTAATCTAAATCAATGAATATCCCATCTGTGGCTGTGGCTATGAGGAATTATTTGAGAAATTAGTTCCAAATGGTGGCAGATCTGTAATGTTCCACATTGCATTTAGTTTAGGTGGGTGTTTTGAGTTTGAAATATAGGACGAGTCCAGTGGTAGGGAGGGGACACAGGAGTTAACACTGAGGATGTGGTAGCAGGGATTGAATCCTTGGAAAACGTGGATATGTCTGGAGCAAGCCCAGTGAAGGAAACTGGTGCCCATCGTGATACAGCAGGTCCAGCCACCAGTCACAAATGAGAGTCAATGCAATCGTCTGACAGCAATGGAGAAGAAAGCGTCCTTGAATCTGGTGGTGTGTATGTATCTTCTGCCAATGTGATGATGGGGATGGGGGGGTGGGAAGGAATAGAGTGTGACTGGGGTAGAATGAGTCATGCCTTCTTTCCCCGTTATATGTACAATTCCACCTCTTTGATCTCAGTCTTCATAAAGTGTTCAGACCCGGAATGTTGATTGACCATTTGTACCCAGGGATGTTGTTTGCCCTCCCGATTTCCTCCAGCAATCCTTTGATTGCTCAGGTCTCCAGAATTGCAGTGATTGTCTGGGTCATTTAATTTGCTGGCTGCTCTTCCAAGGCAGTGGGAGTGGTAGATGGGGGGTCAATGGAGGGAGGTTGGTTTGTGTGGTGTGTTGAGTTGCATTCACAAATCCCTCTTATGTCTTGCGGTCTTGGTCAGAGCAGTCTCCATCCCAGACTGTGATGCATCCAGACAAGATATGTTCTGTTCTTACATTGACAAATAAGAGACAATGTCCGCCGATACATTCATCTACCTTTGGTCGAATCACAAATTCACAGTAGCTGGAAGGGTGTTTGTTTGGAAAACGTGGATATATCTGGAGCAAGTTCAGTGAGAGAAAGGAAGCAAAGTTGGAGGTCAGATGTGAGATAGCGGGTCCAGCCACCAGGCAGATGACAGCTCTCAGGCACCTCCTCTTACTTAGCCCTCCAACAGGTCTCCACCAAAACTCAACAAACCACCATATCACCCACCATCTCGGAACTCATTACTTCCAGTCACCACTTGCCCTACTGAATTGGTCTCCGCATTGTTTTGTTCACCCCCCCCCCCACCCCAGGTCCAGTCCCCACCTACATCCAGGACACTTCACCTCTCCCAGTGGTCATGCATTTCATTTCCCCATCCTATTAACTCGCCAAAATGTCTGTCCATGGCCTCATGCACTGCCAGACTGAGAATACCTGCAAATTGGAGGAACAACATCTCAACTTCCAACTGGGCCCCCTCTAATCGGATGGCATTAATATCAACTTCTCTGGCTTTCATTAAACCCCCCCCACCCCCCCACTTTCCTGCGTCACCTTTCCTCAGATCTGTCTCTCCCTTCCCTGCCTCCTTTCACACATTCTCACCACATCTCTTATCCTTATAACCATCTACACCCCAGAAACGGGACAGTTCAGCCCTTCTAGTCCATGCCAAACAATTTCTTCCACCTAGTCTCACTGACCCGTGTTTGGCCCATAACCTTCCACACTTCTCCCGTCCATATCCCTATCCAATCTTTAATATTAACATTTCTACCACCTCTTCATTCCACATCCCCCCCACCACCCTCTGCATGAAGAAATTCCCCCTTGTGTATCTCCTAAACTTTTCCTCTTTTACTCTCAATCCATACTCTCTTGTTTGAATTTCCCCCACTCTCAGTGGAAAAAGCCCATCCACATTGACATTAATTTTGAATACCTCTAACAAATCACCTCTCAACCTTCTATTCCAGGGAATAAAGTCCCAGCCTGCTCAACTGTTCCCTGTAACTCAAACCCTGAAATCCCAGCAATATTCTCAAACATCCTATGCACTCTCTCTATACTGTTTGTTTCCTTCCTGTAATTCAGTGACCAAAACTGCACACAGTATTCCAAATTTTGCCTCATCAATGCCTTGTACAACTTCAACATAGCATCCCAACTCCTGAATTCAATACTGATTTATGAAAGCCAACATACTAAATGCCTTCTTCACCACCCTATCGACATGTAATTCAACTTTCAGGGAATTATGTACCATGACTTCTAAATCCATTTGTTCCACTGCACTGCTCAATTGTTGACCATTTAACATGTATGGCCTATTTTGATTAGTCCTACCAAAATGTAGCACCTCACATTTATCAGTATTAAACTCCAATTTCTATCTTTCAGCCCACTCTTCTAACTGTTCTATATCCCACTGTAAGCTTTGATAATCTTCCTCACCGCCAAACTTTGTATCATCTGCAAATTTGCTAATCCAATTTGCCACCCTATCATCTAGATTGTTATATCTGATTAACACATTTTAGTTGGTCTGGATTCCTCCCCCAGCCGGCACTATCTGAATTCTGAGACAATCTGAGATTTCCTGCTTCTGCCTCATTCAGCTTACTCCTTGAAGAAGGGCTCAGGCCCAAAACATTGGCAATATATCTTTGCTTTTTATGGACACTGCAAAGACCAGCTGAGTTCTTCCAATATGGTGGTGTTTTAATCAAAACCACAGCATCTGCAGACATTCGTGTTTTACTCAGCTGATGTTTGGCTTGATATAGACTGCAAGGAGTTGTGTGCAGTTAATTGAACATAGAATGTAGAATATAGAAATTACAGTACAGTACTGACCCTTTGGCCCACAGTGTTGTGTCATCCTAAACTAACCTACTCAAACCATAGGACGCTATAGCACAGAAAGCAGGCCATTCAGCCCTACTAGTCTGTTCAGAAACATCATTCCACTAGTCCTATTGATCTGGACCCATTCTATAACCCTCCAGACCTCTCCCAACCAATCTATTCTTAAAACTCAAAGATCGAGCCACATTCACCACATCAGATGGCAGCTCATTTCATACTCCCACGACTCTGAGTGAAGAACTTACCCCTAATATTCCCCTAAACCTTTCCCCTTTCACACCAAGGCCATGTCCTCTTGTATTTATTTATATATTAAAAGGATACAAGGTACTATCAAGTAAAGAAAAAAAATAGCATCATGGATTGCTCGGAGTCTTCAACACACAGGACTCCAGCAAGATTTGTATGTTCAATGTATGGAAGAAGATTAAAACAGGTCTCAAAAGGCTGTAAGAGCCACTGCATATTTATACTTAAAATTTGCATATATGGGGTCCAAATTTGCAGAAATGTAGCATATTTATTTCTCAATTTGTATGTAATGTTTTCCAAGGGAGTACAGCTATGAATTTCTGCATCCACCTTCCCGTACCCAAGAGTGAATCTGATTTCCAGGTCACTTCAATATACTTCCTTGCCACCGCTAATGGTATCTTAACAAATTTCATTGGTAAATTGATAGTATCAACTTAGGTCTTGTTCCTTCTATGATTTCCAATAGAAATAAATCTGGGTTTTGTGGAAATACAATGCCTATAACTTGTTCTAAAATCTCTAAGTTCATCAAACAGTCTTTACCTTGGGACATGACCAAATTGAATGCAAGAAAGTTCCTTTCTCTTCACCACACCTAAAACATTGATCTGATAAATCTGATTTCATTCTATTCAATGTTTGTGGTTCCAAAAATATAACTGATGTAAGAAATTATTTTGAACTAATCTATAATTATACATAATAGTCTTTGACATACAATTTTGACAGAGATCCGACCACCTTTACTCATCAATTGTAATATTCAAATCCACCTTCCTCCTCTGTCTAGATTTATGGACTTCATGATTTAGTAGTTCCTTTTTGTAATCAAAGATATATTGCAGAAGTAAATTTCTTAGTATTTCCCCCCCCCCTCTTAAGAGTTTCCACTGCTCTACAAGTAGGTAACAGCATTGTTGGATCTAACTTTTCCCTCAAATATCCACTCAATTAATAGTAACAGAAAAGATTTTTATTGTTCATTCCATATTTATTCCTTAGTTGTTAAGATGACATCAGTTGGCCTTGATCATAACAATCTTCAATATATTTAATGCCTTTATGAAACCAAGTATTTAAAAGTTGATTATCCTTTGAAAAAGGTACAAGGTCATTTTGAATCAGAGCACCTTGGGCGATAATACTAACTTTTGTTCCAATGTCATCATCCCAAACATTAATGAAGTGTTTCAACAATGGTGTTTAACACCAATGATTAATTTTGAATCTCATTTGTATATAAATTCCTCTACAAATTTCTCTCCTATTTTATCCAATTCTATTTTAACCCACAGTGGGTTTTCTGTTCCTTCAAAAATAAAGTAAGAAATCTTACTGAGCATTTGGTAATAATTCTTAGGAAGCTGAAGGCCTCCCAATTCATATTTCCATGTGAATCTTTCTATAGAAAGACTTGAGATTTTACCTTTCCAAAGAAATTTCTTTACATGTTTATTTAATTCTTAAAAAAATGTTTGAGCTTATAATAGAGGTAAGATTTGAAAAAGATATTGTAATTCTTGGGAATATATATTTATTTTAACATATTTAACCTTTCCTACTAACGTTATAGGTAAAATCATCCTTTTTCATTCAAATCTTCAATTGTTTTGAGCAAATAATTCAATTTATACAAATTTGAAAAACAATTAAAATTATTATCACATATTTAATTCCAACTTTTGGCCACTTAAATTGAGTATTTATTTGACAATGGCTATAATTTCCTTCCATAAGGGGCATAATTTCATTTTTGTCTCAATCTTACCATATTCTTCCAAATTAAAATGTAATTTTTGTAAAGAAGTCTCGGGTTCTGTGAAATATATTCGAACATCATCTGCAACTAAACTAATTTTATGCTCTTACTGACCAACTGTAAATCCCTTAATTTCCAAATCACTCCTAATTGCCTCTGCTAGTGGCTCTATAGCTAATATAAACAAAGCTGGAGATAAGGAACATTTTTATCTACTGGATCTCATCAGTTGGAGTGGAGGAGATATCTGTCCATTAGTCAAAACTTTTGCTTTGGGATCATTATATAATGCTTTAATCCAATTTATAAAAGTTTGACCAAATCCAAATTTATCCAACACCTTAAACAAAGAATCCCATTCCAATCTATCAAACACTTTTTCTTCATCTAAAGCCACTGAAAACACTTGTATCTTTATTTTGTGCTAAATATATAAAACTAATGAGTTTAGCCACATTGTCTGTCAATTGTCTATTTTTTAACAAAACCTGTCTGATGCATATTTATAAATTTAGGTAGTAACGTAGTCAATATTTTAGCTAGAATCTTATAATTTGCATTTAATAGGTCTATAAGATTAAGGATCCCATCTTTATTTGGTATCACAGTAATTATTGCTGTTCAAAGTGATTCTGGGATAGTATGAGTTGTTTCCATAAAAATATGAATCAATAAATCTTTGAATTCTTCATAAAATTCAGGCAGAAAACCATCTTCTCCTGGAGATTTATTACTTTGTAATGAACTAATGGCCTCCTTCATCCTTATCTGTGTAAAATGGGTGATCAATTCTGTTTGTTCTTCTATACTCAGTCTAGGTAAATTTATCTGAGATAAATATCTATCCATTTTATTTTCCTATTTTAAACACTCTGACCTATATAATTTTGAATAAAAACTCAAAAGATTCATTTATTTCTTGAGGTTTATAACTAACAACTTCAAATAATTTTTAATTAAGTTAATTGTTCTTGATGTCTGTTCTGCTTTTTGGTTCTTGTAATCACTTTTTCTGTTCTGTAAGTTTGTAATGTATTATATTGAAACTTTTTATTAATTAGTTGTCTTTATTTATCTTCAGAACTTCTCCTTTGTAGAGTTTTTAATAAAAGCCATTATTTTTTATTCTAATTGATCTATTTCTTTCATATATTCCTTATTAATTTTAGAAGTAAAACATAATTTTCCCTCTCAAATATGCTTTTGACACATCCCATATTACAAATGCATCATTCAGAGTTCAAGTTTGTATAACAATATAACTGAATTTATCTTCTAATCAAATCACAAAAATCTATTTTTAATAATCAATTCAATCTCCATCTTTATCAAGCATTACAATCATCAATAATAAAAGTGAATGATCAGACAAAACACTCATTTTATATTTGCTGATAAAATCTTGTATTTGTGCTGAAATTAAAAATAAATCAATTCTAGAAGGAGTCATGCCTATTTGAATAAAAAGAATAATCCCTTTCTCTAGGATGAATTCAGCTCCATGCATCTATTAAATTCAAGTCTCACATTAATACCAATGTTGTCTTTGCTACTTTAGCTCTTGTCATTCCTCCAGTGAATCTAAACAAAAATTAAAATCTACTCCTATTGAAATACTCTCATGTGCCTCTGCTAAATTAAGAAATATTTCTTGTATAAATTTCTCATCATCCACATTTGGTGCATATACATTCAGATGGGTCCATAATTTTGAATATATTTGCTAATGTACCATCATATATCTCCCTGCCGGATCTGTTACTGCATTTTGGATTTTAATTGGAAGATTCTTTTTCATCAAAATTGCCATACCTCTTGCCTTAGAATTAAACAAAGAAGCCACTACATACCTGTAGTGAATGTCTGCCAAGCTGCCTGTCCCCCCTCTGGCTGGCCTTGCTGTACTAACATTGGCTGTGCATTATCTCTACTGTTAAGGACACTCCTCTTGGGTATAATTGTGTATGCACCTATTGTCTTTCATTATTGTACCATGAGTTTCTGCTAATAAAAGCCACGATTATTGTTCGATCACATATTCTTTGTCTACTTCATCAACTGGCACTTCAATTTTATTAGCAGAAATGGGTGCAGCACTCAAGCCAGAGCGGCTGATAATTGTCCAGTCTGCCCCAAGGGCCAGATAAATTTTCAACCACTGGATTGCTTGTTTCGATTACTACATGGCTTGAAACAACATGGTTGATGAGGCGATACAGTGGGGCCACCTGAACTCTCTGCTGGGTGAGGTCCCTTTCTCCGTAATGCAAAGAACTACCACTCTGGCTACAGCCCGGGAAGTTCTGACTGCTTACTACGCAGCGCCATGGAATGTGGTGCTTGCTCGACACCAGTTGCTGACTAGACGCCAGAAACCTGGGGAAAGTGATACTGCCTATGCACTGGCCCTCGACTCACTGGCAAATGAATCTGATGTCAGGGCAGTCAATGTGCAACAACACTGCAATGCCTTGAAGCTGGATGCTTTTGTCAACGGGATTGACTCCAGTTACATCCAAGAGAGGCTGCTGTTGACGGAGCCCTTAACCTACGACCGGGTAATCACTCTAGCCATGTGGTCCAGTGAAAGTGCCATGCGGTCCAGTGAAATGGTAGAAACCGGAAAGGAAACATTCAGGAGTGCTGGAACCCTGAAGGAAAGAAAAGGGCGAACTCCTGAAAAATGATACTTCTGTGATAAGAGCTGGCACCCCAGACAGAAGTGCCCAGTTCGATTTGCTACCTGCAGCTATTGTGGGAAACTCAGCCATTTTGCTAAAGCGTGCAAGGCAAAAAATACTCCCACTGATAAGAAGAAGAGAAGCACCAGGAAAATTCATCCTGGGGCTGCGGGAATGGAAGACAACTGTGAAAAGAGGGAATCTTCAGACGAGCAGGCTGAATCGACTTCAAGTGATGGCAAGGTGAGATCCCCTGTGATAGCTTAATCGACTGTAAAGCTTGGGGGATGTTATGGACTGGAATGGTCGACTATGAAGGGGGAGATGAATGGTGAGATTCTTGATTGTCTAATAGACTTGGGGAGTACTGACAGCTACATCCATGAGAGAATTGCCAGAGCCTTAAATTTGCAGAGATATCCAGCGAACCAAAAGATATCAATGGCTTGTAGTGAACTTACAAAAACTGTATGGGACAAGTGTAAAGTTATTTTAAATTTGCAGGGACATTGCCTCTTTATTATGCCGGAGCTCTGTGCCCTGTGTTATTGGGGTTAGATATTCAATCTCAGATGAACAGTGTAGTGTTAAATTTCGGTTGGCCACTACCCACACTTACCATCCCCCGTACTAGTTATTGCGGTCTGTCCGCATTAAAGATCAAAGCTCCTTCCCTTTCCAGTGATTTATCACGGAGTGTCAGCCGATTGCCTCTAAGAGCCATTCTTACAGAAAAGAGGATCATGAATTTATCAAAGCGGACCCAAAGACTGCTTAAAGAGGGAGTAATTGAACCTAGTAAGAGTCCCTGGTGGGCCCAAGTGGTAGTCATGAAAAATCACACTAAGAGACGACTGGTTATTGACTACAGCCAGACAATCAACCGTTACACGAACCTGGATGCCTACCCCCTGCCACGCATCAATGAAATGATTAATCAGATAGTGCAATACAATGTGTACTCCACTATCGACCTCAAAGCAACTTATCACCAAATCCCCATTAAGAAAAGGGAATGGCCTTATACAGTTTTTGAGGCTGATTGGGTGGGGGTGGGTTATTACCAGTTTAAAAGGGTACCTTTTGGGGTCTCTAATGGTGTGTCCGTGTTTCAGAGGGAAATGGATAAGATTGTTAGGACATATGTACATTTCCCTATCTGGATAATGATGTCACTATCCTGTGGGAAAACACAGGCTGAGCAAGACAACAATTTAAATAAATTTTTAGCAACAGCTTAAGAAATTGACCTTCCATTTAATGAGGACAAATGTGTGTTCAACGCGACAAAGCTACCCATTCTGGGCTACATTGTCCGCAAGGGTGAAATTCGTCCTGACCTGGAAAGAATGGCTCCCCTTAAGAAGTTACCACCCTCAGACTCAGCAAAAGCCCTTAAAAGGTGTATGGGATTCTTTTCCTACTACTGCAAATGTGTTCGGGACTATGCCATGAAGGCACGTCCTCTATTTGACACTAAATCTTTTCTTCTCTCTCCAATGGCCTTGAAGGCTTTCGAGAGAATTAAAGCTGATATTGCCAAAACTGCACTCTCGTCCATTGACGAGGATGTCCCATTCCAAATGGAAACTGATGCCTCAGATTGTGCCTTGGCAGGAGCCCTTAATCAAAAGGGCAGACCTGTGGCATTCTTCTCCCACACGTTATGCGAACCTGAACTTAAACATCCTGCCATTGAAAAAGAAGCCCAGGCTATTATTGAAGCTGTTCATTACTGGAGATACTTTCTAGCCGGCAGAAAATTTACCCTTGTCACTGATCAGAAATCTGTAGCTTACATGTTCAGTACTAAACACAAAAGTAAAATCAAGAATGATAAGATGGCATGCTGGTGAATAGAATTCTCAACTTATAATTATGAGATCCAGTACAGACCGGGCAGGTTAAATGATCCCTCTGACGCATTGTCACGATCTGCTGCCGGTGCTCAGCTGGAGGGGCTAAAAGAGATCCGTAGCAGACTGTGCCACCCAGGAGTCATGAGATTCTTCCACTACACGAGGGCTAACAACCTTCCTTACTCTCTGGAAGAAGTCAGGAAACTGACTAAAAGCTGTCACATTCGCGCAGAATGCAAACCGCAATACTTCAAAGCTCCGGAGGCCACTCTCATCAAGGCAACCCGACCTTTTGAGAGGATTAGCTTAGATTTTAAAGGACTGTTACCTTCCAACAACAAATGTATATTTCCTTACTGTAATTGATGAATATTCCAGGTTTCCCTTTGCGATACCCTGCCTTGACATCTTGTCAGTATCTGTCATTAAGTCACTTGACAGAATTTTCAGCATTTTTGGTTTTCCCAGTTACATTCATACCGATAGGGGCTCAGCATTCATGAGTGCTGAACTGTGGTGAGCCCTGCTACGGAAGGGGATTGCCACCAGCCGTACCACAAGCTATAATCCGCAGGGCAATGGACAGGTCGAAAGGGCTAATGCTACAGTCTGGAAGACTGTTAATCTTGCTTTAAAAACACATGGTTACACTGTTACCCGGTGGCAGGAGGTGCTGCCTGAGGCACTACATTCTATTCGGACTTAATTGTGTACTGTAACAAATCAAACACCTCATGAACGCATGTTTGCCTTTCCTAGGAAATCAGGAACTGTGATGGACTGGCTAGCCTGTTTATCGGAGCCTGGAACCGTGCTGCTGAAGAGCCACGCTCAGGTGCGTAAAACAGACCCCCTAGTCCAACCAGTTCAGCTACTGCATACCAACCCAACTACGCTCATCTTAAATTCCCAGACGGGAGTACTGACACTGTACCTCTAAGAGATCTGGCCTTGCCTGATTCGCCCCTTCCTCACACCCCTACTCAGAGTGAGCCTGAGAGATTGGGCTTACCCCCCCAGCCTGTGACCCCTAGTAAGTTTTCAGATGGCCGTGCTGAGGCTCCACTGCCTCACGCTGGCGATTCTGGAGCAGGTCCAGAAGTCAGTCCTTCCCACATTAGACCCAGGACCTGTATTAGTTCCCAAGGTTGCAAAGAAGCCATCTGTTTTGAGAAGAAGCACCAGAATTTGTAAACAACCTGATAGGCTGACATATTCATAAAACACCTAAAATGACAGAAATGAGAAGACGACGAAATGAACTGACCCAGTGTGTAAAAGTAGATGACATTGTTTAATCGTTTTATTGTATTCTATATGTTGAACGTTTAATGGGTTTGGAGGGGGGTGGGAAGGAGGGAGGGAAGGGAGGGGGGAGAAAGGGGAGAAAATGACACTGTGTATATTCAAGAGGGAAATGTTTATGTGTATTTTGGTCAATATGGTTCATAGTGTGGAAAACTTTTTTTAAAAATCCATCGAATTATATTTCGATTGCTTGCTAGATACTGGCGTATTTTGACTGTTAAGAGTATTCTCAATGCCAAACACAGTATCCATGTATCGCTTGCTTCAGTCTTTCCTAGCAGCTGTCCTTTTGATTTTAACTCTTCTTCTGCCAGGGGAGAGACTGTGGTGAATGTCTGCCAAGCTGCCTGTCCCCCCTCTGGCGAGCCCTTACTGTACTAACATTGGCTGTGCATTATCTCTACTGTTAAGGACACTCCTCTTGGATATAACTGTATATGCACCTATTGGCTTTCATTATTGTACCATGAGTTTCTGCTAATAAAAGCCATGATTATTTCGTCTTTGTCTACTTCATCAACTGACACTTCAATACCAAACCCAGTCTCTTTTTAATTTCAAAAATGTGATAAGGTGGATATTATATTGGAGAATTAGGAACAAATGGGCTTTAGTGTGACAGGAATACTGATAACTTTTCTTGAAAACTAATGATCATCCCAATCAAGATTCCTTGATTGTCATGTAGTGAATACATAACATTTGTCAACTCTTCCAAACCACAAAGACACACTAGGAGGTGCCACTGGCCCAAAAACTCCACCAATAAGAAAAGGAGAAGCAGAAGAGAGTCCCTTTCGAGACACTGCATGGCAATGGATTCGCTTTCTGAAAGTCCACAACTTCTTTAGACACATGGCCTCCTGTGCTTTCAAGCGGTGACCCCAAGCTCCCGGTTTGAGCCCCCGATAGGATTGGGAAGCGGTCAGTGGCTGCGCTCGACATCAGCACCCTCACAGATCCTGAATCATCTGTCCTTTGGTCTCTTTCTGATCTTAAATTATTCATCAAATGAAATCCTCATTTCATTTTGGATGTATATTTGAAAATAAGGGGAGCTTTCAGTTTCACTGCAGAGATCCATCTCAAAGTTTGCATTTTCTTTTTGAAAACTTTCAGGAAAATTTGACATCTGACAGCCTGCCAGAGGCTGTGTACCAAGTCAAAGGCAGAGAAGTAAAGAAATGATAGAGCATTATAGTTTCATTCCATCATCCTTTGAAGTTGCAGTGTTTATTGGTGATAAAGGTCTCTGGACAGGGGGAGCATTAATCAATCATTCTCCTGAACTCCCTCACTGCTTCTCATTATCAGGACTGAGTTAGTTTTATCAAGACATGACCATTCATGGGATCACAGAGATGGCACAATTTGCATTTGCATCTGACATAATGAATGCTGTTTTCATATCTTCTCTTCGTGACCATAGAACATTACAGCACAGCCGTAGGCCCCTTCGGCCCTTCTAGTTTGTGCCAAACCATTTTGTCGCCTACTCCCACTGACCTACACCCAGCCATTAGCCCTCCATACCTCTCCCATCCATGAACCTGTCCAATTTTTTCTTAAATGTTAAAATTGAGCCAGGTTCACCAATTCAGCTGGCAGCCTGAATACTAATACGGGATAAAGATGAGAACATAATCTGAAGGTGTCTAAGAAAGGGAGGCACGGTTGGCCAAGCAGTTAGCCCAACGCGGTTACAGTGCCAGCGATTGGGACAGGGGTTCGAATCCCACGTTGTCTGTAAGCAGTTGGTACATTCTCCCCATGTCTGTGTGGGCTTCTCAGGGGACTCCAGTTTCTTCCTACCCTTCAAAACATACCGGGGGTGAAGGCTAATTGGGTGGTACGGGATTGTGGGGCGAAACGGCCTGTTACCATGCTGAATGTCTAAATTTAAAAACTACCCAGGAATACCGAAGGGTGCAGAAGGTAGCAAACACAGGGAGGTCGATCCACAAGCACCAACCTCCCATCCATCTATAGGAGGTGCTGCCCATCACCCTGGTCAACCCCTTCTCACTGCTGCCTTCAGGTTATCAGCACCCCTAGGTTCAAGAATTGTTTCTTTCAGTCAGACTTTTGAATCTCCCCTTGTTGCACCAATCAGGGACTGCTCCAGTACCACCAAAGTACACTCTGCTCTATTGCAGTTTCAATTTTGTTCATGCTCTGTAGTTATGCTTAATAGTTATTATCCATCCATTTTTGTATTTAGTATCCTTTCTCCATCTGATGTATTCTATTGAAGATGATTTCTGTTAAAGTACCCACTTTGTTACACTAAGAATTTCAGTGCATGTGTACGTTGCACAACTCTTGTGCCAATAAACTCATTCTTGTTAAAACTCGTTGCTTTCAACAGGACCCCTTTGTGAAGGCGAGGGTAGGACTTGTGGAGGTCTCCACTGACAGGGCAGGTTTCATCATCAACACGAATGTGAAGCACATTCGGACACAAAAGATGGTGAGGAGATCCTGCTCCTTCACTGTTGCATCAGCTGGTTGAGTCGGCAGACTTTCAGAACACTATTAGTTATTTCTTCATGAATATTGACAACACCACAACATTCACTGCTCTCTTCAACAGCAAAGTCTCCAGATGCTGTGGCTGTAGATCAATACTCTGAAGAAACACAGCAGGTCACACAATGTTCTTTATGTAACCAACGTTTTGGGGCCCGAGGCCTTTGTCAAGTTATAAGCAAAAAGCAGGCAGGTGCCAGAATAAACTGGTTGTAAGAGGATCAGGAGGAGGAGGGGAGGCTAACCAGTGAGGGGACTCTGCGGCTGAGGGATCAGTGCATGCAGCGGGCGGCTGCCGACTCAAGGCGAGGAACCCACAAAAGCTGTAAGCTGCTGGAGATTGGTGTCGGGAGGCTCGTGCCCGGCTGTGGACTGTTGGAGGGAGACTGGTTCACATTGGCTGAAGGAGTACCAAGTATTGGAACCAAGATGTGAGGAGGTGCCAAGGGTGCTGAAGGGTCCATCACCATGTCGGAGGCTCTGATCTGGAGCTCGGGTTGTCATTGGTGTGGCTACAGGGGCTGCAGAAGCACTGGAGGAGAATCTATGGACGCTCGGTGGCTCTGAGGCGATTCTCTTTTGCTTCCCTTTCCCTGACTAAGAGGTGCTGAGGCAATTCCTGCCGATGGTAAATCAGTCTGCCTTGCAGCAGGAAGAAGAAATTTCATGTAATACGATGCTCTTTATTACAATGATAAAGAATTGAATCTTGAATGGAGGGGGAAGTGGATGAGACCTGGAGGAAAAAAGACAGAGACAGGGAAAGAGAGAGAATGAGAGACAGGAGAGGCCTAATGGAAAGTGGAAAAGTCACTGTTAATGTCAAATGGTTGGTGCCCACCCAGAACTTGCCCCTTCTTCCCTTCTATCCTCTCCTTGGACTTTTATTCATGTGCCTGCCTGCGCTTTGCTTGTACCTTGATAAAAGGCTCAGGCCCAAAATGTTGGCTGCCCTTCACTTCCTCTGGACACTGCGCAGACCTGCCGAGTTTCTCCAGCACTTTCATACATTCCTCTGCAATCACAGCATCTGCCAACGTTCCTGCCCAACTGCATGAAGCAGATATTTCCTTGATAGTCCTGGTTCAGGTAATCGATATCATTCTCTGGGGAACAACTACAAGAACTCAGGCCAAGGAGCTTGTTGTGGACTTTAGAAAGGGGAGGGGGTGACTGAAGGACCACACGCCTTCTTTCATTGGTGGGATGGCAATGGAGAGGGATAGAACCTTCAGGTTCCTGGGATTCCACTTATGGGAGGAATTCTCCTGGAGCCAGTGCATTGAGGCAACCATGAAGGCAGCATTTCAATGCCTCATTCTCAGAACTCTGAGGAGGGAGGTTCCAACTTCTACAGATGTACTGAGTGAAGTTAATGGCTGGTTGCATCACAACCTGGTTTAGAAGTGCCAAGGCATGCAGAATGGTACAGAAATCGACCAGGCTCCGACCTCCCATCCTCCAGAAGGCAGCCAACATCATAGAGCATTCCCATCACCCTGGTCACAACCTCTTCTCACTGTTACTTGTGGGAGAAGGTTAGAAGCCTGAAGACCAGCATCTCTTCATAGTAAGTAGAGGTATAAAGTCAGGGCAGAACATGTTTCAGAGTGAGTCAGAGATGGCTTGGGAAGAGCTGGACTCTGAAGGTCTGTTTTGCTGAGATGGCTGATCCTCCATCAATGCAACACCAGGCAAGGCTTCTCTGCCTGAAATTCTATCTCAGAAGCAAGCCCGTCATCAACTGTTTCTCTCTTGCTGGCACTGATTTTGGCATGGGAGATGTTGGGGATATCTAGCCCCTTCCCCCAAGAAAAAAAAAGCTGGACCACCTTCTCTGTGTATCCAACACAAAGCAACACAACCTTCCCTGTACGTTGGACAAGATCAGACCAAGAATTGTCTAGATTGGTCAACATTGATGGGATAGCAAGCTTTTGGATGGGCTTAATAGCTACAAATACACTTGTGGCTTGACCTGTATGGTCTCAATCCCATTGCAGAGTCAAGCATAATTGTCCAGGAAGGCCAGGAAAGCATGACAATCAATATACCAAGGTGCATGCATGGTTCAAACCATCCAAAATATGATGTCTATAACAGTTTTTATAAGCAGATGGTATCCTGAACATTAATAACGATATATTTAAGTTCCAGTTCAGTCTCATATGCTTGGACTTCTGGCATATCTGGCCAATTAAACAGGATTCGAACATAATAGATGATGGATTACCCGCCATTTGGTTTGCAATTTTCTTGTTCAGAGTAATGTCAAAAAGTATTAATTGTAAATCTCAGAAAAAAATGTACTGTAATTGAAGTTTTGAGAAGCCAAGAAGCACATGGTACTGCAGGATGCCATCTCATTAATCAGGCCTAGGAGGCCCACTGCAAGGAGATGCTTTTAGCTGCTTTCAGTCCTTTGGATTTGGATAATTTGGGCAAACCTAATATCATTTGTTAACAGTAACCTTCCTGTGACTCCATGCTCCTTCTATACATTTTACATAAAAATTCACTTGCTTTTTTCCAGGCAGAAAACAGCACTGTTCATATTTTGTGGTATTAATATCAGTGAGGCAACATTCCTGTTGAGTGATAACATCTGTCCATTTGAAAATAACAAGGTATTTTACATTTAGTTCATAGATTCTGCATATATATTTCCATTTCCTAAAATAATTTTAGGAAGTCCCCTAATTTTTTAATTTCTGGAAGTTCATAACAAGTCTTTTCTCATGGAAAGTAATTTTCACAATTGAAGTTAAATGTTTCTCTGACCCCCACCCCAGTATGGTCAGCTGTGAATAAAAATTCCATTCTTCAAGTGTCATCTATTTTTCTTGGCACAGCTGGAGTTGCAGCACTGTTTTACACACAGACCTCTACAATATACAAACAGTACGCCTCTACATTCCCCTAAACCTTTCTCCCCTCACCTGATACAGATGTTCTCTGGCATTTGCTACTCCTGCCCTGGGAAAAAGGAGCAGTCTGTCTACCCTATCTATGCCTCTCAATCTTGTAGGCTTCTATCAAGTCACCTCTCATCCTTCTTTGCTCCAAAGTGAAAAGCCCCAGCTCTGTTAACCTTGCCTCAGAAGACAGGTTCTCTAATCCAGGCAACATCCTGGTAAATCTCCTCTGCGGCTTCCCCAAAGCTTCCACATCCTTCAAATAATGAGGCGACCAGAACTAAACACAATACTTTAAGTGTGGTCTATCCGAAGTTTTATAGAGTTACAATTTTACCTCATGGCTCTTGAGATCAATTTCCTGGCTAATGGAGGCCAGCAGACCATGAGCCTTCTTAAGAACTCAATCAACCTATGCAACAACCCAGAGAAATACATGGATTAGGATCCCAAAGTTCTTCCACACTGACAATAATCCTGTTATTAACTCTACTGCCAAGTCGACCTTGCAAAATACATCACCACATTTATCCAGGTGGAACTCCATCTTCCACCTCTTTGCCCAAATCTGCATCCTGTCAATCTCCTGTTTTAATCTATGACAACTTTCTATGCTATCCACAGCAGCTCTATCTTTTGTACAATCTGCAAACTTACTGATCCATCTTTCCAACTTCTTTGTTCAGGTCATTTATAAAAATTATCCTGGGACCCAGAACATATCCCCACAGTTTATCACATCACTAACATTCAGTCAGAATATATTTCATCCACCTCTAACTTCTGTTCATTCTGCAGGTAAGCCCACCTGAATCCAGATCATGAAGATCACATGGATCCCAAGCTTTGGAATGAGTCTACCCTGGGGAGGTTTTGTCAAATGCCTTATGAAAATCTACATCTACAAGCTACCTCTATCAATGTCTTTTGTCACTTCCTCGAAAACTCAACTGAGGCACAGCCTTCCACTCACAAAGTAATGCTGACCATCCTTCTCCAAATGCTCAGAAATCCTGTCCCTAAGAATCCTCTCCAATCATTTGCCCACCTATGACAGGACTCACTGGACTATAATTGCCACAATCTCCCTATTAACTTTTTAAAACAATTTAAAATTCTCCAGTCCTCTGATATCTCCCCTGTGGCCAGGGAGGATGCAAAGATCATTGCCAAAGCCCCATAAATCTCTTCCCTCACTTCCTGTAGTAACCTGGAGTATAACTTAAGAAGATACAACACTTCTCAAGGATTTCACATTGACCAAGGTCCTTCCCTCTGGTGAGCATTGAAGCAAAGAATTCATTTAAAACCTGCCCTACCTCCAGGCACACGAGTCCTACTTTATCTTAAAACAGCCTGACCTTTATTTTAGTCATCCTCTGCTTGTCATGCCTGCAAAGAATGCCTTATAGACTACACCAATCCTATTCTCCAAGGCCTTCTCGTGGCTCTTTCCAGCTTTTCTAATTGTATGGCTGCCATACAATTCTCATACCCCTTCCTGATTTTTGCTTCCGAAACCTTATGTTTGCTTCCTTCTTTTTCTACTTCACGAGCGGTCTCATCTCTTTGGTCAACCAAGGTCCCTTATCCCAACATCTTTTCCCGGTTTCAGTGGGAAAAACCCATCCAGAACCCTGTGCAAGTGGTTATATTACTTTTGCACTTTTTCCCCAGGGAATATCTTTTCCTAGTTTATTCTCCCCATTTCCTGCCTAATTCCATCATAATTAGCTCTTCCTCAACTAAACACTCTGGCCCCTGGAACCGCAGTGGCCACGACAAAATAATCATACAAGCGTCCTTTAGAGTGAATCAAATGGATTTACTCTTCATCACCTTTTAAAAGCCCGAATCACATGCTTGACACGCGCTGATGTCATCACACACTGACATCATGTAGCTGGTTTGATGCCTTCTGGGAGTTGTAGTGCCGCCAAAGCACCACTGCAACTTTCTCGTGACTTCTGCTATCCAAGTTCAAATTTATTGTCATCTGATTATGCATTTACAACCTGAAGCAGCACATCTCCGGACCACAGTGCACACACTCAGGCACTCAGTACACCCTACATAAACAACATATATGATTGATCTAAGTCAGATGAGATGGCCAAGCCCACTTAATTCCAACACAGGATTCTCAATGGAGAACACTGATGACAGAGTGCGAATATACTTCTGAACTGAGACCTGCAAGTGTCAATTAAAGGTCCACATGGAACAGAACGGCAGAGAGTCAAGACGAGCCTCCTTCATAGTGCCCAGAGATGGATGGCCAGAGAGATCCACTGTTTGTTGGGACTCCAGTCTTTGGGATCAGTTTGAGATCAGTTGTGTACATGGAACATAAATTATGAAGATCAAGGAAATCTCAATACCCAATAAATCAGTTCAACGTGTGCCTGTGCAAATATTAAAGACCAGCACATGCTCTGTTTTTTTGGAAATTTTTACTTAATAATTTGCAAAATACAATGTACTAAACAAATACAAAAATACATAAAAAGAAACAACAAAAAACTATAAACTACAACCCCTCCCCTCGCTAAACTAAAAAACACCCCCCAACCCACCCTCCCCCTCAGAGCCTTAAAAAAAAAAGCTATTAAATATTCTCTGTTTGGTGTGTCAACTCTACAACATTTACTTAAGGTTTATAGACATATATTTTTAGACACATATCAACAAAAAAAAGAATAATTATTTTGTAAATTATGGTTTTTTTTTTCTAAATACAAACACTACTGTAATTCATTATGTTAGCTTTGCAAACTCAATTGTACATAATTTTTTCCATGTAACAGCTATACATTTTCTCACTAACCCTAATCTTAAAAAAAAGCTGAATACAGTTTAATAATTTGTAACTCTATAAATGGCTCATTAATATAACCTAATAAACACATTATTGGATCCAATTGAAAATCAATCTTGAACAAATCTCTCAAAAACTTTATAACTTCCTCCCAAAAATGTTTTAACTTTTTTACATTACCAAACTGAATATATAAAAGTAACTTGTTGGTCTCCACATCTAAAATACACATCTGTTAAACTAAATCCATATCTCTTCAATTTTATAATTGATGCAAAAAATTATAATTATAAATTACAATTATAATTAACCATATTATACCTCACGTTAATTAACTTTGTAACAGTTCCCATACATTTTTGACCATTCTTCCCATGTTACATCATTATCTAAATCCTTTTCCCATTTCTCTAACCTTATTTCTCCATTTTCTCCTGTAACAACCTATACATATCTGAAATAAAAAAAATTCAACTTTATCTGCAATTAATAACTCAAATTTCGTTTAACCTGGTAAAATTAACTCCTGCCCATAACTCTTCTTTAAAAAAATTACAGAGCTGATAAAAAGCAAACAAAGAGTTCGTCAAAATACCTTATCTCTCCTGTGAACTTGCACACGAACAAAATCTCCCTACCTCAAAACAGTCCACTATATTAACTATTCCTTCAATCTCCCAGTCTTTTAAATTAGGTTTATATGAAGAAAAAGGAATTAACACATGCTCTGTTCTCGCTGCTGCCATTAGGAAAGAGGTATCGGTGCCACAAGACTCGCACCACCAGGTTCAGGAACAGCTGCTCCCCCTTCCCCATCAGACCCTTCAACAACAAACTCAATCAGGGACTCATTTAAGGACTCTTACTTGTGCACTTTCTTGATTTTCTTTGCTCTCCCTGTATTGTCCAGTCAGTTTGTTTACATTCATTATCTGTTTACAGTTCTTTTGATTGTTTACATGTTTACGTTGTGTACAGTTTATTTTTTGCTCTACCAGTTAATGGTAATTCTGCTGCACCTCCAGGGAAAGGAATCACAGGGTTGTATGTGATGTCACGTATGTACTCTGACAATAAATCTGAAATCTGAATCTGTCTGAAGAGTGGTCGAGGGCAACATCTCTGGCATCACCATGTGTTGTATTCGAGTATGCGGTGTCACTGAGCACTCACGGACAAAGTGTGAGAAGAACCTCAAATAATTTGAGCTCATCTTTTTGGCCTTCCTGTTACCCCTGTATATTGTGCTGTACTGGAGATTGGAAATGCACAGAGACCAACATATCACAAGGAACAAGTTTTATCTTCAATTATTATATTGGTGTTATCTGGACCATCTTGGTTATTAATGAAAAATAGACCCCAATATGGACCATTAAAAATACAAACAATAAGTATAAATATTTATCATACTAAATAAAAGTGAAAATGTTTATCAGAGCAAAGTCATTGTGGTCAGTTGGGATTCATGGAAGGAGATCATTGCCTATAACACAATTGTACACTTATTGCCTGCTTATTTGTGAGGACTAGCTAATCTTGTTCATGCCAGCACATGGGTAAATAAACCAGCGGTTCCCATGGTGCATGGCATATTGAAGGAGTTTGTTACAATTTTGGATTGCAAATGATCAACTAAATAGGTCAGGAAGTGGACAAGATAGCAAGATTTACAATTTGGATGCAATTCTTGTTCAGACTAGTGACTTTAAACTAGAAACATTGACAAGTTCTTTGCTATGGTTATCATTGGATGGAGATACAGATCTGAATGAACAGAAACATCAAGGCTGGTGTCTATCAAGCCCTTTTGTTGAATGAATAGTCAATCAATCATTATGGAAGGGGGTGACTTGTCAGGAAATGGCCATCTTACAACCTGTCATCTTGCAGTTGGACGAGTGAGTTGAGGGATGGATGTAAATCAGTGGGGGGGAGGGGCTTCCCTCCTCTGAAAACCAACCAGGAAAGCAAGCAGTGCAGAGCAAAAGGGAGAAGGGGAGAGAAAGGGGCATTTTCAAGGTGAATCAAGGTGAGCTCTGTTTGGGCTTAGCCCTTGTCCAGCTCTTATACATGCCCAAGGAGAAGGACATTGCAGGAAGATTACTGCTGAGAATCCGCTATAAGTATGGCTTTGGCAATTTCTTCATGAACTAACATAATGAATGGAAACTTGAATCTTCAAATTGGAGCAATCTTTTTATCCTCAGAAAATAGTGATTATATTCCATGCCACGTCAAATTAGCGTGCATTTTTACCAACATTCACTAGTACATTTTCTTTTGCTACACCTTATCCATGTTACCATTTCCCTATTAATCTAATAGGCTTCCATCTTGTTAATGAGCCTGCCTACAAATGTCAATACTGTACCACCTTGATCAATCCTCCTGGATATTTAATTAATGAATTTAATCAAGCTATACAGCCATGGTTAATCAATGCTGGTTCTTATTGATTTAAAAATGTTTTCTATATTTTGTCCCTGACAACAGTTTACAACAACATTGATGTGGGGCTGCCTTGCACTGGTTTTCAATTTGGGTTGCAGTCACTATAAAACCAATTTAAATCTAGGAATTGCTTGGACACCTTTACATGTGTTGCTCACATTGGCTTTTATTAACGGTGCCATAACCATTAGATTTGATAACAAGAATAAGATTATTGTCATGTGTACTGATCGAAGTACACATGTGCAGAAATTCTT
This sequence comes from Narcine bancroftii, assembly GCF_036971445.1. NCBI lineage: Eukaryota > Metazoa > Chordata > Chondrichthyes > Torpediniformes > Narcinidae > Narcine > Narcine bancroftii. The sequence continues at coordinate 70,615,562 of NC_091474.1, read as the reverse complement.
ACTCGCTTCAGCTAAGCCGGTTCCAATTAAAAAAAAATGGCAAAGATAAACTACAATCCCAAATTGAATTAAAAAGAGACAATAAATGTTAAAAAAAAGGTCATAAATATTCACAGCAATTCTTGCGCAAATATGGAACTGGCCAATAGTGCAGAGAGTCCTTTTGTGGTGTTGGAGTGGTTTCTGATCGACATTATGAGGAGATGCTGGAAGAAAAAGACTGTTCAGGAAAGTAGAGTTGCTGGTTTTCAGGTTTCTGTACCTTCTGTCTGAGGGTAGCAGTGAGAAGGGATTGTTATTGGGGTGATGGGGGTTCCGTTATGATGTTGACAGCACCTCACGTAGATGTCTGCATTGGCTATGATGGACATGTCTAGGTCTGATACCTTCTGCATTCCTGGGCACTTGTATTTCCAAAGGAGTCTCTGATGCAACCAGTCTGTATTCTTTCCACAGTGCATTTAACCAAACAAAAGGATCTGAGGTTATTATTTCTTTTGTGAGATCCATTCTGTATTATTCAATGCATTAAAATATTCCCCACTGACAGTTTTCTGCTGCCACAATAGTATTTTCCTCATGACCATTCTGCTCAGTACCTGATGGCCAAAGGCTGTGATGTGTCTCCTGGAGAGGAGTAAATGGATCCTTTTATTTCGGTTGGCTATATCGAGACTGATGCATCTGTTGGAATCGTGCTGGGATTATTCTCACTTTACAACAAAATAAATGACTGGTTCATGTATACCAATGTTAATGCTTATTGATCTTACCAGATCACAGTGTGACAAGTTGTAAAGGAAGATGTAGGAAATTGTCTGGAAACCCTAATGAACTGGGAAATTACTATAGCTTCACTTTCAACATATCTCTACCAAATAATCTAATCCCCAAACTCTGTGATCTTGGTCTCTGCAGCCCCCTTTTCATTTGGATCCATGAGTTCCTATCCCACAGGCTCCAGCCCATGAAGATTGGTGACAGCACATTCTCCATGATCATGCTCAAAGGCGAGCCATCACAAAGCTGTGCACCAGTCCCCCACTTTACTCCCGCTACACCCACAACTGTGTGACCAAGCACAAATCCAACTCCCACCTAGATATTTGTAGATGATAGCACCATCACAAAGCTGTGCCCCAGTCCCCCCCTACTCCCGCTACACCCACAACTGTGTGACCAAGCACAAATCCAACTCCCACCTAGATATTTGTAGATGATAGCACCATCATAGACAGGATCGCTAACAACAAGTCAGGGTGCCGAAGGTTGATTGAAAGACTTGCAGTTTAGTGCCAGGACCACAATCCCACAATGTCAGCAAGATCAAGGATCTGGTTGCAGATCTCGGGAAGAAAGGTGGAGCTCACTACTCAGTCCGCATCAACCTTACTAAGATGAAGATTAGAAGATAGCTTCGAGTTCCTTGGTGGGGAGGGGGGGGGTGGTGGGTCAACATCTCCAGTAACCTGTACATGTCTGCTTTCATCAACGCAATGACCCAGAAAGCATATCAGCGCCTTTCCTTCCTTAGAAGCCTGAGGAGATTTGGCATGTCACCTGCATCCTTTCCAATGTCCACAGCTGTATCATTGAAAGTGTGCTGTCAGGGGGAAATCACTGTGTGGGATGGGAAGTGCTCTGCCAAGACCGGAAGAAACTGCAGAAGGTTGAGAATGTGGTTCCATCAACTCCGTCTACAATGACTGTTACCTTGGGAAAAATACTCTGGCTACTTAAGGTGGGATGTGAGTGGCAAGGGAAAGTTGAGAATCACTGCTCTAGACCCAATTGTTACTGAAATATTTTGCTTGAGAAAAATTGTCATTGGCCCATTTCCTTTGGAGTTCGGAAACCATGCACAAAACGAGTCAACGAGGGATGATTAAAACAGTAGTTTGCAAACTTTTTCTTTCTGCCCATCTACCTAACACCTTAAGCCATCCCTTAGTAATCATATGGCAAAGGGATGTGGTATGTGAGTGGAAAGAAAAAGGTTGAGGACTACTGGTATAGACAGAATAAATTGAGTAGGCTTTTTTCACTGGCAGGGGTTTAGATTTCTGGATCATTGGGATCTCTTCTGGGGCAAGTCTGACCTGTATAAAAGGGACGAGCTGCACTTGAACTGGAGGAGGACTAATATCCTGGCGGGCAGGTTTGCTGGAGCTGTTGGGGTAGGTTTAAACTAGTTTGGCAGGGGGTGGGAATCAGAATGAGAGTACGGAGAGTAGGAGGAAGAACATCTAGATTGGAAGGGAGGGATGGAACAGAACATAAAAATTAATAAGGGAGGGAAGAAGGTAAAGGTAGTTGGTAACAAAAGGAGTTTATGTGAAGGACAGTCTCTCAAATGCATACATTTTAATGCAAGGTACATTGTAAATAAGGAGGATGAGCTTAAGGCATGGATGGCCACATGGAAATATGATATTGTGGACATCAGTGAAACCTGTTGCAGGAAGGGCATGTTTGGCAGTTAAATATTCCAGGATTTGGTTGTTTTAGGCATGATAGAACAGGGCGCTAGGGGGGGAAATAAAAGGTGGAGGAGTTGCTTTGCTTATTGGAGAGAACATTACGCAGTGCTGTGGCAGGATGGTTTGGTGGGATCGTCCAGTGAGGCTATTTGGGTAGAATTGAGGAATGGCAGAAGCATGAATACATTAATGGGAGTGTATTATCGACCACCAAATGGGCTGAGGGAATTAGAGGAGCCAATTTGTAAGGAGATTGCATATGTGTAATAAACATAAGGTGATAGTTATGGGAGATTTCAACTTTCCGAACATTAACTGGGAGGCCCATACAGTAAGAGGGCTGGATGGGGTAGAGTTTAAGTGTGTTCAGGAAAGTTTTTTTAATTAATACATAGAAGAACTGACTCGAGAGGGGGCAGTATTGGATCTCGTATTAGGGAACGAGGTAGGTCAGGTGACAGAGGTTTATGTTGGGGAACACTTTGGGTCAAGTGACCTCAATGCTGTTAGTTTTAGGTTAGTAATGGAAAAGAATAGAGGTGAGCCAAAGGTTGAGATTCTTGATTGAAGTTACAGGGATTGGTACTGGGTCCACTGCCATTTGTCATATATATTAAAAATCTAGATGATAGGGTGGCAAATTGGGTTAGTAAATTTGCAGATGATACAAAGGATGGCGGTGTTGTGGACAGTGAGGAAGATTATCAAAGCTTACAGGATAATATAGGACAGTTAGAAGAGTGGGCTGAAAGATAGCCAATGGAGTTTAATGCTGATATCTCTTAATGAAAAGGTTAAAACTTGTCAATATGTTAACCATCATTTTTAAGTTTGCAAAATGAACGTTATTTATCCATAATCGAGTCTTACAAGTTAGTTATCCCACTGAATAATACTGAGGTGCTACATTTTGGTAGGACTAATCAAAACAGGTCATACATATTAAATGGTAGACAACCGAGGAGTGCAGTGGAACAAATGGATTTGGGAGTCATGGTACATAATTCTCTGAAAGTTGAATCACATATGGATGGGGTGGTGAAGAAGGCATTTAGTATGTTGGCTTTCATAGATCAAAGTATTGAATACAGGAGTTGGGATATTATGTTGAAGTTGTATAAGGCACTGGTGAGGCCAAATTTAGAATATCGTGTGCAGCTTTGGTTGCCAAATTACAGAAAGATATAAACAGAATAGAGAGAGTGCAGAGGAGGTGTATGAGAATGTTGCCGGGGTTTGAGGGTTTGAGTCTCAGGGAATGGTTGAGCAGGCTGGGAATTTATTCCCTGGAACGTAGAAGGTTGAGGGGCGATTTGATAGAGGTATTCAAAATAATAAGGAGGATAGATAGAGTCAATGTGGATGGCCTTTTTCCAATGAGAGTGGGGGAGATTCAAACAAGAGGGCATGGATTGAGAGGAAATGAGGAATAGTTTAAGGGAAACATGAGGGGGAATTTCTTCATGCAGAGGGTGGTGGGGGTGTGGAATGAGCTGCAATCGGACATGGTAAATGTGGGCTCGCTCTTAAATTTTAAGAATAAATTGGGAGATACATGGATGTGAGAGCTCTAGTGGGTTATGGAATAGGTGCAGGTCAGTGGAACTAGCAGAATGATGTTTCAACACAGACTAGAAGGGTCAAATGGCCTCTTTTGTGCTGTAGTCTTCTACAGTTCTTTCTCTGAATGTGAGGGGATCTTCTAGAAGCATAAAATTATGATAGGCATAAATAAGAAAAAGGCAGGAAAGTTATTTCTACTGGTAGGTAAGATTAGAACCTGGGAGCATTACCTTAAGATTCAGAGGAGTTTATTTGGGATGGAATGAGAAGGAACTGCTTTTCCCAGAGAATGGTGAATCCGTGGAATTCTCTGCCCAAAGAAGCAGTAGAGCCTGGCTCAGTTAACGCATTTAAAACAAGAGTTTAGATCAGATTTGCATGCCGGGTAAAGGCAGATATAGTGCCCTCCATAATGTTTGGGATAGACACTTTTTTCCTTCATTTGTCCCTGTGCTCTGTAGTTTTAAATTTGTAATCAAACAATTCACATAGAATTAAAATACATATTCTAGATTTTATTTTCAAGGATATTTGTAGACATTTTGGTTGACCATGATCAAATTACAGCACTTCTTAAATACATAGTCCCCTATTTTCAGAGAACCATAACATTTGGGTTCACAAGTGTATGAGGACTCAGGTGTGTTTAATTGTTTCATTGGTGCAGGTATAAGAGAACTAAGTTTGTTTCTAAGCTTTTGATCACCTTCAGACTCTATAGTTGTCATTTTTCAACACGAGGACCAGAGTTAAATAAGCCATTAAATAATCCATTAAATAAGTTAAATAAGCCATTATGAGGCTAAACAACAAGAATAAAAGTGAGAGACATCGCCCAAACCTTACAATGACCAAAATCAATGGCATGGAACATCATTAAGAAGAAAGAGCGAACTAGTGAGCTCAGTAACCACAAAGGGACTGTTAGGCCAAGGAAGACCCCAATGCTGATGACAGAAGAATTCTCATCATAATGAAGAAAAATCCCCAAACGTTACGTCCAACAGATCAGAAACACCCTTCAGGAGGAAGGTGTGGATATGTCAATGACCACTGTCAGTAGAAGACATGATGAACAGTAATAAAGAGGCAACACTGCAAAATACAAACCATGGCAAAAGTGGTCTGCTTTGGATCTTGGCCAGTCCTCCCCCCTCATTCTCAGATTTTCTTCCTTCTGTCCTCTCACCCACATCCACCTGCACTCCTCCCCTGCCCTTCCCTCCACCTCCCACCTTTTTCATTCAGGCCTAAAACATTATTATTTTTTCAATGTATTAAAAAAAAAATTAGACAGACCATTTCATCCCCAGAGTCTGTATTGCCCAATAAACACCCATTGACCTACAACCCCCGGTACATTTTTGAACGGTGGGAGGAAATCGGAGCCCCCAGAGAAACCCACGCAGACACGGGGAGAAGGTACAAACCCCTTACAGACTGTGCGGGAATTTAACTCTAGTCCAGTTCTGATTGCTGGCGCTGTTAACCACTATGGCATCTGTGACACCCTATACCGCTTTACTCCCTATAGGTGCTGCATGGCCTGCTGAGTTTCTTCAGCAACTTTCCTGCTTAACATCACTATGATATTTATTACGTTTCAGCACCAGGAGCTTGGTGTTTGCAAGTTAGTGGCCCACATTTCCTATATCACAGCAATAACTGCAAGAAACACATTTCTGGGTGCTTTATACTTTGAATGGTCCTGTGATAACTACAGACATACAAAAATAAGCACATGAACATCTATCTTGTTGCCATTGAAATGTGTGCTGGTGGTTAAATATGGTCTTTAGCCTAAATACAATGATGTCTGCATAACAAGGAGTAACTGCATTCTGTAAATGAAATGCATGATATTCAAGGTCCCTTTGATTGTCACAATGAATTGTAAAAAATGCACTTCACTTTCGTCATGAGCATTGCCTGGTGCCTCTATCAATTGGAAAAAGAGAAGCAAAAGAGAGTTCCTTCAGAGCCATTGAGTGTCTCCAGCACTCCTGCAACCAGCCCAGCCTCACAGCATTCAATGCATTGGCAACCCGAGCTCCAGATCCAAACCTCTGATGTGAACAGGAAGCTTTCAGTGCCTGGGACCCTTTGAGATCTCTCTTGTCCGTAGCAGCACCCTCTCAAATAAAATACATTATTGGTGTAATTTTTCAAGCACAGGAAGTGTTCAACATGTAATTGCATTCGAGTGGTCCTCCACTCTTCAGTCTAAACTCACAAGAACCCAGGAAAATAATAGGAGAAGGCGACAACGAGCCTCAATCATTCCCTACAATATGATTGTGGATGATTCGAGCCTGGTCTCATCTTCTCTTCTATGCTGGTTCCCTACAGCTCCCAAACCTTCAATATTCTCAGTAGATTTTAAATTTTAAGGAAATATTTTCTCTTTCAATGCAATTCAGTAGTCATCACTTTGTGGAGAGTGGATTTTGGGGACCTATCCTAACTTTGAAACAATTATCTCACTCAATGAAATGGCTGGACAGAGTGGCTGTAGAGCAGATATTTCAAGTAACAAGTCTCAGACCAGAGAGCACAGGCCCAGATTAAAGGGACATCCCTTCAGAACAGAGATGAGGAGAAATTGTTTCAGCCAGAGGGTGTCGAACCTGAGAAGTTCATAGGTGGAGACAGACGCGAGGCCAAGACATAGGGAATACTTTATATGGACATTGATAGGTTCCAGAGTTTTAAAGGGAATCAAAGATTACGGGGAGTGTAATGATAGTGATCATGTTTGGATGGCCACTAGCAAGGCCTTGATTACAGTTATTGTTTGATTAGACTTGGCTGCCAGCAGGGGGCTGAGATAGTATGCAAGATCAGTAATGGAGGCTTGCTGCCTCATGGCTGCCCTCATGTGCTGTTTACAACAACTTTAAAGTAAATAACCTTTCCCTTCATCCATGTGTTGTCTAATAACTCACATAAATGAATACAAAATGAAACATGGTTTCAGAAGTGGGATGAAGGAAATTAAAAGGAAATATTTTAAAAGGTAAAATCTAAAGTCAGCAACTGATCAGTGAAGAGAAGCTAACAGTGAAAAATGAAAGGATTACATCCACCAGTGAAACTTCAGCTGACAGGTAATGTGGCTGAAAATTGGAACAGATTTAAACAGTATTTTGGATTGTATTTAGTGGCAGTCGGAGCTGACGAGAAAAGTGATAAAGTGAAAGCAACAGTTTTCTTACATATCATGGGTGATGCAGCCCTTGACAAGTATAATAACTTCACATTTGCTGCTGAAGGAGACAAAATGAAACTGGAAAAAAATAATGGAACATTTTGAGGCATATTGCATACCTAAACAGAATGTGACATTTGAGAGGCACAGACTTTTCACTTGTAAACAGAAAATTGAAGAAAGTATTGATCAGTATGTGACTGAATTGAGAAACAGAAGAAAAATTTATGAATTTGGAGGACTGACCGACTCACTGATAAAAGAGACTTGTGTGTGGTATTCCAGATTATATTCTAAGGGAAAGTCTATGAATAGAGCAAAATCTAGACCTGGAAAAAGCCATAGCACTCTGTAGAGCTGCAAAAACTGTAAAATTGCAAGGAAGAGAGCTATTCAGTGAAACTAGCAGCACTGTGGATGCAGTGAGCAAGAACAGACAAACTGTTTAACAAAAAGAGCACCAAAGTAGAAAGAGAGGTGTGGCCAGCAAACAAAAATGAAAGGGACAATGAAAAGCCATGTCGTCGATGCAGTATACAACACCTACCAAAAAGTATCCAGCATATGGTAAAAAAAGCAATATGTGCAACAAAAGCAATTATTGTGCCTGTTGCTGTAGGAACTAAGTGCAACAAAGCAAGGTTCATGCAGAAGATGAAAGGGAGGTAGAGGAATTCTATGTAGATGTTATGACTGAAAACAAGAAAGAAAACAGAGACTGGATGTTGAGATTAAAAGTGAATGACATACATTTCAATTATATTGGATACTGGAGCACAAATTAATGCAGTATCAGAGACTGATTTTAAGAAGATTAGATGCAGACCAATGATATATGGAACAAATGAAGGTGACAGGATATTCAGATATCGATATACCGGAGCAAGGAGAATGCATGGTCAAAGTAAAACACAAGGACAAAGAGCACATGCTAGCATTCACCGTGGTGTTAAAGTTAAAATTGCAGAGTTATACAATGAAATCATGTTAGTTAGAAGTAAGCTACTTTTGTTTTAAGAAAGGGAGACTTAATGATAGTGATCATGTTTGCATGGCCACTAGCAAGGCCTTGATTATAGTTCCTGTTTATTAGATTTGGCTGCCAGCAGGGGCCTTCACACAGTATTATCAAAATCTGTAATGGAGGCTTGCAGCCTCATGGTGCTGTTTGCATCAACTTTAAAGCAAAGAACCTTTTCCTTCATTCATGTGAAGGAACATACAAATACAAGATGAAACAGGGAGAAGGCAGGAAAATGGGTTTGAAAGGAAGAATACATCACCCAAAATTTGAATGGCAAAATGGACTTGATGACCAAGTACCCCAATTGCACCCCAAATCATCATCTTTGAACAGTTACAGTCCAACTGGATGAGAACTACAAGGTCCAGGGAAAAATAAAATGCCACTCGCTTCTGCAATGTGAAAATGCTGCTGATCCAACTGTGAAGGCTCAAATGAACTCACTCTATCATAAATTTAAGAGAGTTTTCAAGTTAAGCGGTGAAGAGTTCTGTCCCAGATTGTGCCATCGTAGCAAATCACCAGGGTTCTGTTTATAGACCCAGCAAGTCTTTGTGCTCTTGTAGCTGGAGTGCGAGAGAACATCAAAATCCATCTGGAAGTGCAAAGGCAACACAAGAATCTCCAGGTGTGACAGATTGAGAGAACGTGTTGGAGGTAGTGATCATTATGATATGAGATTGATGAACAGTAGCCCAAATCTGCACAAATTATCCCGAAGCATTTATTTATTTAAATATCGTACTATGCAACGTCAGTAACAATGATGAACCTCACCAGGGAGAAGAGGTGAAAAATCTCATGAAATGGTGAGAATAACAACTAGAGTCTTAATGTGGACTAGACAAAGGAGACGTCTGTGGACTTCAGGAGGGCTAGGGCAATCCACCCTCTACCAGTGGAGAGTGTAGAAAGCACAAGTTCCTTGGACTCTACTTAAGAGTAACCTAACATGGTCACACAACATCTCACTTGTCAGGAGGGCACAACAGCAAGCTGCACTTACTGAGAAGACTGAGACAGGCAAGGCTACCGGTCACCTCTATGTCAACTTTCTACAGGAGCTCTACTGAGCGCATCCTGCCCAGCTGCACCAGTGTGGTACATCAGCAACAGATCGGAGGTCAATCCACATTATACCGGCATCGTGATCTAAAGAGGGCTTGCAAAAATCAGCGAGGACCCCTACCAGCCTGCATATAGTATGTTCCAACAGGAGAAAGGTTCACGAGAATCAGAGGGAGGGCCTCCAGGTCAAGACGCAACTTCTTTCCACAGGTAGTAAGACTGCTGAGTGGCTAATGAACTGCTCATACAAAGACTCTATGGCTCAACTAAGAAGTTGCCCCAATGTTCCCTTAAAACTTTTGCTCTCTGATCCTTAACCCATGTCCTCCAGTTTTTAAAAATCACATTGAAACTCAGGAAACAGCCTCTATCTATACCCATCATAATTTTGTAAACCTCCATCAAATCCTCCCTCATTCTTCAATGCTACAGGAATAAAGTCTTCACCTGTTTAACCTTTTCCCTGTATCTCAGTTCAAGTCCCAGTAACACCCTTGTAACTCTGCATTCTTTCAAACTTGTTATCCTTTCTGTAGTTCGATGACCAAAATTGCACACATTACACCAAATCTGGACTCACCAACATCTTGTGCAACTTCACCATAACATCCCAGCACCTATCCTCAATATAGGAACATCGGAACATAGGAAGTAGGAACAGGAGTCGGCCAAAAATGGCCCATCGATCCTGATCCGCCATTCAATACGATCATGGCTGATCTAATTTATGACCTAACTCCACCTACCTGCCTTCTCCCCATATCCCCTAATTCTTCTATCATGTAAAAATTTATCTAACCGAATTTTTAATATGTTAAATGAGGCAGCCTCAACCACTTCCCTGGTTAGAGAATTCCAAACATTCACTACTCTCTAGGAAAAACTATTTTTTCCTCATCTCTGTCCTAGATCTACTCCCCCGAATTTTGAGACTGTATCCTCTCATTTTAGTTTCCCCGGCCAGATCAAAAAACCTTCCTACATATATCCTATCCATACCCTTCATAATCCAATATGTATCTATAAGATCTCCTCTCATTCTTCTGAACTCGAGCGAATACAATCCTAGATGATTTAATCTTTCATCATAAGTCAACCCCTTCATCCCAGGGATCAACCTAGTAAACCTCCTCTGGACCATCTCCAAAGCCAGTATATCCTTCCTCAAATATGGAGACCAGAACTGGACACAGTACTCCAGGTGCGGTCTCACCAGTACCTTATACAGTTGCAACATTACCTCCCTACTCCTGAATTCAATTCGTCTAGCGATGAAGGCCAACATTCCATTTGCCTTCTTAATAACCTGCTGCACCTGCAACCTAACTTTTTGCGATTCATGCACAAGCACTCCCAAGTCCCTCTGCACAACAGCAAGCTGTAGTTTTTTACCCTTTAAATAATATTCAGCTCCTTTATTTTTCTTGCCAAAGTGGATAACCTCACACTTACTAACATTGTACTCCATCTGCCAGACCTTTGCCCACTCATCCAGCTTAACTATATCCCTCTGCAGACTCTCCACATCCTCATTACAATTTGCTCTTCCACTCAATTTGGTGTCATCCGCAAACTTTGCTATACCACATTTTGTCCCCTCCTCCAAGTCATCAATGTAAATGATGAACTGTTGTGGGCCTAACACTCACCCCTGCGGCACCCCACTTACCACTCTTTGCCAACCTGAAAAACTCCCATTTGTCCCGATTCTCTGCCTCCTGTCAGACAACCAATTTTCAATCCAGGCCAATATACTTCCCCAGACTCCACTTTCCTGCAACTTACTGATAAGTCTCTTGTGCGGCACCTTATCAAACGCTTTCTGGAAATCCAAATATACAACATCAACCTGTTACCCTCTATCCACCGCACCCATTATATCCTCAAAGAATCCTAACAAGTTTGTCAAACAAGATCTTCCCTTTCTAAAACCATGCTGCGTCTGCCTGATTGAACCCTTACGCTCCAAAAGTTTCACTATTTCATCTTTAATGACGGCTTCAAGCATTTTTCCAACTACAGACGTCAAGCTAATTGGCCGATAATTTCCAGTCTTCTGCCTACATCCCTTCTTAAAAAGTGGCGTGACATTTGCTGTCTTCCAGGACCTGCCCAGAATCCAAGGAATTTTGGTAGATGACCACCAATCCATCAACTATAACTTCTGCCATTTCCTTCAGAACCCTTGGATGCATATCATCAGGACCAGGTGATTTGTCTGGCTTTAGTCCCATTAGTTTCTCCATCACTACTTCCTTTGCTACAACTATTTTATCAAGGCCCTCCCCAACATTCGCATCCTTAACTCCGCATTTGGGCATGCTGGACGTGTCTTCCACCGTGAAGACTGACACAAAATATTTGTTTAATGCCTCGGCCATTTCCTCATTTTTTGCTACCAGTTTTCCTTTCTCATCCTCCAAGGGTCCTATGTTAACTCTGGCCATCCTCTTGCGTTTTATATATTTATAAAATTTTTTGCTTTCTGTTTTTATATTTTGTGCCAATTTACTTTCATAATCCTTTTTCCCATTTCTTATTACCCGCTTTGTAACTCCTTGTTGTCTCTTAAAATGTTTCCCACTGCTCTTAGCAGCTTTGTACACCTGTGCCTTAAATTTTATACTTTCCTTTGTTACTTTGATTTATGAAGGCCAAGATGCCAAAAACTTTCTTTATGACCCTGTCAACCTATGATGCCACTTTCATGGAAGTATGCATCTGTATTCCCAGATCCCTCTGTTCTATTGCACTCCTCAGTGTCCCCACACTTATTGTACATGTCCTACCTTGGTTTGGCTTTCAAGGTTTCACTCACACTTGTCTGCATTAAATCCCATCTGCCATTTTTCAACCCTTTTGTCCCCAGCTGGTCTGGATCCATCTGCAAGATGAGAAAGTCTACTGAACCTCCGATCTTTGTGTCACCTGCAAACTTGCTGCTTCAATTTACATTATAATCAAATCATTGCAAGAGATGACAAACAATGGACCCAGCATCAATCCTTCAGGTACAACACTAGTCAGTGGCTTCCAATCATCCACTATCACACTGACTTTTCCTGTAAAGCCAATGTTCAATCAAATTTACCACCTCACCATGAACACAGAATGACTGAACCTTCCTGACTAACCTACCTTGTGGGACCTTAAAGGCCTTACTGACTGAACTCCACATAGACAACATCCACAGCTTTTTCTTCAACTTTCCTGAAAACCTCCTCAAAAAGCTCTGCAACATTGGTTGAACAAGACCTACCACATACAAAGCCAAGTTGATTAAACCTAATCAGTCCTTGGCCGCTTTCACGTGGAATCACCTGGAAATTGCGGCTCTGGAGAAGCTGCAGGTGTCTGCAAAGGGACATTCAGGTGGCAGCGCTGAAGGAGGTGTTCTGCCACCTGAAAGGTCTGAAGCGGGGAGAGGTGCTGCGGAAAAAATGCCGGCTCCTGAGTTGGGGCAGGGGCAGCCGTCTGACAGCTTGCCTCCCCGCTGCCTGACAGCTGGCTTGCATGGGACGTCAGGGCTGGGGCAGCCATCCAGGGGACTGCTGGGCACCTGAAAGCTGCTAGCTGTTTTGCCTGGTCCTGCTTTCAGGTGCAATGGGGGATTCTCTGAGCTGGAGGATATACCTACAGGAGGAGGTTAGGTAAGTGGACCTCCTGTCTGAGTTCTCCACTTCAGGTGACCACCCAACAGCCGCATTGGGGTAGAACAGGTGGCTTTACAGTCAGGTATTCTGGCCACAAGAAAGGTAGTCTTGTCTACCCAAATTCTTTTATATTTTATCTCTCAGAACACCTTTCAACAACTCATCTACCATTGACATCAGGCTATAATTTCCCAGATTATTTTGGACCCTCCAATACTCTGACAACTTACCTGTGGCTAAGGACATGTTAAATATATCTGCCAGATCCTCTGCAATTTCTACAGTCACTTTTCTCAAGGCCTGAGAGAATATCTCATCAGGCCTTGGGGAGTTATCCACCCTTGTTTGCCTGAAGGCAACAGGCACCTCCTCCACTTTAAGCTGTAGAGGTCTCAGATAACCATACAACAATTACAGCACAGAAACAGGCCAATTTGGCCCTTCTAGTCCTTGCCGAACACTTTCTCTTACCTAACCCCACTGACCTACACTTAACCCATAATCCTCCATTCTGTTCCCATGCATATACATATCCAACTTCTCCTTAAATGCCAATATCGAGCCTGCCTCCACCATATCGTCTGGAAGCTCATTTCACACACCCAACACTCTCTGAGTAAAGAAGTCCCCCCTCATGTTTCCTCTAAACTTTTTCCCCCTAACTCTCAGCTCATGTCCTCTTGTTTGTATCCCCCCCTTTCTTAAAGGAAAAAGCCTCTCCACATCCACTCTATCTATACCCCTAATAATTTTAAATACCTCAACCTTCTACGCTCTAAAGAATAAAGACCTCACTTATTTAACTTTTCCCTATAACTTAGATCCTGTAACCCCAGCAATATTTTCTGCACTCTCTCAAATTGTTTATATCTTTCCCATGACCTCACTTCCATAGATTCTGCATTAGTTCCCCAAAATAAAAACGGAAGCAAAAGCCCCTTTTAATATCTCCCTCATCTCTTTGGCTCCATATGTACCCAACAACTTGGATCTTCAAGAGGAAGAATTTTGTCCCTTACTATCCCTTTGCTCTTAATACACCTGTAAAAGCTCTTACAGATTTCCATCCCCTTGTCTGCCAAGGCAATCTTATGTATTCTTTTAGCTTTCCTGATTTCATTCTTACACTTATTTCATGTACTCCTCCAGTACCTCATTTGCTCCTTTTTTTTGCTAATACCTGCTCTACAGTTGTCTTTTCTTCTGAACCAGATCCCCAATATCACTCAAAAATCAAGGTTAGCCATACCTGTTAACTTTGTCTTTAATCCTGACAGGAACATATACTCAAATTTTCACCTTTGAAGGCCCCACACTTACCAAGCACATCCTTGCTAGAAAACAACCTGTCCCAATCAGTGCTTTCAAAATCCTATCTCATTTCCTCTAAATTGGCATTTCTTCAATTTAGAACCCCAACCCAAGACCTATCCATATCCATCTTGCAATTAATGGCATTGTGATCACAGGACCTAAAGTGTTGTAAAACCACTCAATGCTGGAGAAGCTCAGCAGGTCAAACAATGTCCTTCATGTAGCAAAGATAAAGATACAGAACCGACGTTTCGGGCTTGAGCCCTTCTTCAAAGTATGAGAGGACAGCAGGCATCTGAACAAAAGCATGGGGACAGTAAGAAAGGTGGGGGTGGCAAAGGCAAGAGATGATAGATAGAGAAGGGAGGGAGGGGACAGCAGCAATGAGGGATGGCTGGGTGGGTGGGTGGAGGGGGAAAACTGGAAAAGGGAGGGAAAGAAAAGCAGAGTAGTCGATGTTAGTGCTATCTAGCTGGAGAGCACCCAGATAGAAAATAAGGTGTTGTTCCTCCAATCTGCAAATGGTCAGGGTGGGATATTACACAAGGCCAATGACAGACATGAGTGCGGAAGCATGACTCAGAATTGAAATGGTTGATCACTGGGAGGACTTGTTTGTTGCAGAGGGAGTGGAGGTGCTGAGCGAAGTGATCTCCCAGTTTGTGACCAGTCTCTCCAAATGTAAAGAATGACACAAAGGGACCATTGGGTGCAGTAAATCATGCCTCTGGATGCACAAGTGAAGTGTGGCTTCACATGAAAGTCCTGTTTGGGGCTCCGGACTGTGGTGAGGGAAGAGATGTGGGTGCATCAGAAAGGAGCAGCATGTGCATGAACGGATTTAGGTGAGTAGGGGGTTGCCCAGGTCAAGACCCACCCAGATCCAGCAGCAAGGTGAGGTCCAGGACAGCTGGGGGGGGGGGGGGAGTTCTATTGCAGTGAATGGCCAGACCAAGCTTCGATGAAAGAGATACCCTCTCTGCCCTTCACAGCCGTTGACCCTATGAAAGGGTTTGTCTGCAATTGACAGGTCTTGTTTTTCATCCTGCTGGGTGTCTAGCAATCCTGTGCATCAGGCAAGCCTGATGGGGGAGCTGGTTTAGTCACCGACCATCTGACCATGCAACAGGTAGTACTGGTACCTGTAGCACTCAGAAGAGTGACCTGATGCATGAAGTATATTCAAAACTCAAAAGCGCATTCTCCGTAGCTCATCAACACACAATAGCAACAAAAAAAAAAACAGTCAAGGGGAAAAAAAGCAGAGGGAAAAAAAAGCAAAGAAAAAGAGAAATAAATTATAACTTTTCAAGGAGGTTATAAAATTTCCCTTATTTAAAAATAAAGTAGGAATTTGCACCTTCTAAAATATAATCCTCAATTAAACAATACAATTCTCAAATTATACATCAAGAAAGAAAGAAAACAAACTCATAAGTCAAAATGCCTCCCTCTAAAGGAGGTTATCCAAAAAAGATTATGGAAATCAAATGACATCTACCTGGAACCAGACAGCACAACAGAAGGGGCATCCAAACACCTTTTTTTTTTAAAGTTATGATAATAATACATAAATGGGCCCCATGTCTTATAGAAATTCTTTATGTCTTTAAATCTGATTTTTTTTCAAAACTTCAATAGGACATTATATCACTTGGCCATTGTAAGTATAATTGGAGGAGTAGTGTTTTTCCATTTAATCCAAATTGCCCGTCTAGCAATCAGCAAAGTACATTTTATTCCTGAAGTTTTATTAACATTCGGATCCAGGTTGATGGCTCTGCCCCGGTCCGTTAGAGACTGCACCTCATTTCTGAACACTGACTCCACATTCTTACAGATCAGGCCCACCACGGTCGTGGTGTCAGTGAACTTGCTCACCCTCCTGAATGATCCCAAGTTCATCCAGCTCCCTCACATAGTTTGTAAGGAGTTACAACTGGATGAATTTCTCACTGAGGAAGTCATCAGGGATACTGCTGGCTTCCCTCACTACCTATACCCCTGTTAATTACCACTATCTAGTCAGTTTTAAAAAAGGCCTTTACCTCCACCATTTACTGAATCACCTTGTTCCTCCACAGTATTGCCTTCCCACAATTACTGCATGTCCACTTCTGCTCACCAAAGCTTCTGAGTCCTCCTTTTACACTAGTCACCCAACAATGGTTGCACTATTTAAACTCCCCTTCTTCCTATTGGCTACAGCTAATAAACCAATGGAAGAAATTAACAAGCACCTGCCTTTTCTGGTGTTTTTTAAACACTCCTACTCTTACTCAAAGTCCTGCCTGACAGCTTCTGTCAACCTTGTTTCTTTCCACAGATGCTGCCTGATCTGCTGTGTTTCCCCATTTTACTGCAAATTTCCAACATCTGTTATTTTTTGTGTGTTTCCTGTTCTGTGAAATCCTAATTTTTACTTCCTACCCTACCCCACCTCTTCCCACATGCAGTAAATATCAAGAAAACCTGCAGCACCAAAGCCATGTTCCCTTGGCTGCCTGTCCATGGAGTCCGGTACGAGTTTAGGAGATTTTGGCAGCCACAGTTTGGTGTTGGAAATTTTAAACATTTATAAAAGTTGAGTGGAGGGTTTTCTGCTAAACCAGTCATTGCACAATTGTCAACTTGCCTTTTCTGCATAAAATTCCTGCCAAAATTTCAGTCGGACATCACCAACACGACTCATTGACCTTATTGAAGGGCTGATAAACATCTATGCCTTCATTGATCACATTTGATGGCTGATCATTTGAAGCCTGGCTTTAATTTAAAGGGCCAATCCCACTGGGCAGCCCATGTTCCAGTTTCCAATCAATCTAATCTCCAACGATATTGAAAGCAGTTTGGAGAAAAGAATAGCCATATGTGGGAAGTGGTGACCCAGCAATACATTGACAAGTCTTGTTCAACAGAGATAAATAAAAAGGTGATTTTGATCATCTCTGCAGCTGATCCAACAACTGGGCAGAGAGAGAGAGAGAGAGAGAGAGAGAGAGAGAGAGAAAGAGAGAGAGAGAGAGAGAGAGAGAGAGAGAGAGAGGCAGTAGGTGTCACTGTCTAATATATTAGAAGATGTGCCAGGAAATGTGTATGTCATTTTTGTCTAAAATAAAAATGATTTTTTATAGCACATTTAAAATGCCACCTCTGATTTTCATATTGAGACCTCCAGTCCTGAATTTTGGCTGCAAGTACCCTTTGAACATGGGTATTGTCAGAATTAGGGTAAACATGAGAACAAGGAACCTCACCCACCATCCCAATAAAAAATGAGTTCAGGACCAAATAAGCTTCAATACCAGCTTTCAGTGGTCTCCCCCTCATTCCTACCCCCACCACCCCCCCCCCCCCACCCCAAACCCTGCCATTTTTCTCTCTCTTTCTCATACATCTTAGCTCCCTTGCATTTTTAAAATGACCATCAAGTTCCACCTTGCCAATATTAACAGATTCAATCTCCGTGGCTGTCTGGAATAGCAAACTCTAGCATCTGAGTGCTGAAATTCCTCTTCCCCACTGTCTTCAAGTCTGAAACTCAAGCCCCACTTAAACCCTTCCAGGAGGTGAAGGTTTTCCATTTTTGTCACATTAGAATGTAATAGACAAGAAATTATTTAACTTTTGTCTGCCATAAGGCAGTCAGAGAGAGAGAGAGAGAGAGAGAGAGAGAGAGAGAGAGAGAGAGAGAGAGAGAGAAACACCTTAATCAATCCTCCTCAGAATGTTTCATTGTTCACCTTGCAGTAAAAGACCAAATATACTCTTATTTTGACGCTGATGATTCAACCCAGTAAAATTATGATATCTACGCACAAAACAAGGGTTTACTGGAATTATGCAATTCACCTTCTAATTTACTGTGATTTAAACTGCTCATATTAGCTATTACCCCTCCATAAATCCATAAATCTTCATCTGCGAAGCCAAGCCAAAAGATTAGCTATGTATACCTAACAAGCCGTAATGCCCAGAAGGAATTTCTTCCAGACAATACAGTCAGGATAGCATTCCTTGTTAACCATCAAATGACAGAACAAACTCTCCACCTGATTGGAGGATGTGGTGACACTGGGTAAGAACTATAATGATGCCTCTTGGCATCAATTTGTGTAAGCCAATCCAAGTGGCTCCTTCAGAATGAGTAACAGCTGCGCCTGACAGATGAGCCTTTCGTGGGTAAGGCATTGAGGTTTCCTCTTAATCCTTTAACCAGTAGAGCAAGATGACCATTAATTTCAGGTATACATCCTTCTTCTCCAATTCATTAAAGGGTATTTTGTCTGACATTTTTAAGTCATTCTACAGTCTCGTAGGAAACAATGATCGGTGTTAAAATACACTATTTCATTTAAGAGACATGGAAAATGACAAACCAAAACTACATTCAAGCAGGATGAAGAAAAGAACTACAGGAGCTTGGAAAAGACATCTTGCACAAATTCTTAAATGTTGGTTTGGGACTCTGATCATCTTCGTTCGAAACTTGTACTCCAGATGTGCTCCTGAACCAAGATCTGACCTAGAAATATCAAGCAGGGAACACTTCACAGGCATGTGTTGACAGTGCAAAACTGTAAATGAGATCCATTATTTCATGCCCATGACTAGAGGGTGCGTCAGATGTCGATGTGGATGCGTGGTCAACACAGAAGCAAATGGCACCTGTCATTCCAGCAGAAGGATGGCCCTTCAAGTCTGATCGCATTCCATGAAAGTTGGAAGCAGTGGAAAGGAAATTCCCCAGGAGACTGGAGGAGTTGAGTTATATGGAAAGGGTAGATAGGCTGGGACTTTATTCTCTTGAGTGTAAAAGGCAGAGCGGGGGATCTTAAAGACATTTACAAAATCATGAGTGAGTGGATCGAGTTAATACTCAGTCTTTAACCAGAGATGATTCAAGATCTAGGGGGCATAGGTTTAAAATGAGAAGTTAGACATTTAAGAGGGATCTGAGGGGCAAATAGTCCGTATCTTAAATGAGCTGCTGGAGGAAACGTTAGCAGTGAGCACAAATTCAACATTCAAAAGATATATGGATGGACACATGGCTAGGAAGAACTTAGATAAGGACTAAATGCAGGCAGGAATACCAATCTGCTCAGAGTAGGTGAGTTGGGCCGAATGGCCTTTTATGTACTCTTGGACTGCAAGTCAGAGCTGTACAGCAGTGTCTGGAAAATCAATTTGGCTGTTCTCTGACTGTAAGAGGCGCCAGGCGATGCTGATAGAAGATTTTTTGCCTGCTCTATGACAGGTAGAAGGCAATTTTGGGTAATGTTATATTTTTGTTTTCTTACATGACAATAAATGACATTGCCAGATCGGAACAATTGTATCTGGAATGCCGGAGGAAGCAATAGGAGTGTGGACAACCACATTTGGACAGATATTTATATAGGAAGGGTTTAGATCAGTGGTTCTCACATTCTCTTCCCACTCCCATCCCACCTTAAGCAATCCCTTACTAACCACAGATCACCAATGGCAGAGGGATTACTCAAGGTGGTCTGGGAGTGGAAAGAAAAGGGTTGAACACCACTGATTTAGATGGATCTTTTTTTTTTTCTTGCCCAAGAGTCCAACAGCATCAGCATTGTCAGTTGGAAGTGCGGGGCCTGCTCCCTGCCATCTGACTTGAAGACCCCCATCACCCTGGCCAGGATCTCGATGCTGCCAACAGACTGAAGGTGCTGAATCCTATGGTCCAGCACCCAATATACAACAAGAGCTATTCTCTTCCAAACAGCTATTGGGTCTTAACCTTGTACCACCCTGAACACAAACTCATGCAAGGCCACCAAGACCTGGCAGCACTATGGACACAGAGCACTTTTTACACGAACACAATTCCTACCAGTTGTAAATATGAAAATATATATTAAACAAAGATACCCACACATACCCACAACCCTAATTATAACACCCCAAACACACACACTCACCCCTCCGCCCCTTGATGCACTAACACACTTAGACGTCCCATACAGACCTCCCCCAAACCCCTACATCCTCACAAAAACACACCCACATAAAAGCCACACACCCACACCCACTCACACACACACACACACACCCATCCACAGACACACACACCCACACACAAAACCACACTCACACCCACATACACCCCCACACACACCCACACCCATACACATACACCCAGTGAACACACACACCCACAAACACACAAACCCACATACATATACACCCAGAGAACACACACACCCACACAAAACCCATACACACATAGACACACACACACAAACCCACACATACACCCACACACTAACCCACACACATCCACACACACAACCATACATACACACATACACAAACACACATACAAACACCCACACACATCCCCATACACTACCCACACACACAATCCCCCCCACACATACCCACACTCATCCAAACAAACACACATACCTCACTCCCACACCCACAAAAACCCACAAACACCTACACACAAACAGCCACACAAACACCCACACACAAACCCACACACACCCATAGACAAACACCCACGCAAACAACCACACCCACACACAAACACCCACACGCATAAACCCACACACATCCACACACAAACACCCACAAACGCACCCACACACAAACCCACACACAACCACAAACACCCACGCAAACACCCACACAAACACCGCACACCCACACACAAATGGCCACATCCACACACAAACACCCATATCCACACACAAACCCATATACCTGCACACAAACCCACCCACACACACACACACACACACACACACACACACACACACACACACAAACCCACACACATACCCACACACAGGCCCCCACACACAGACCCACAGACACACAAAACCCACACACAAACCCACAGACACTCCCACACACATACCCTCCCAAACACACACAACCACACACATTCGCACACACACACCCAAACACACAATCCTCTCACACAAACCCACACCCACACACAAACACACACCCACATACACACACACACCCACACCACACGCACTCACACATACACCCACACATACACACATACACACACACGCACACTCCACACACACACCCCACTCCCACACCCACACACAAACACAGCACACCAACACACACATGCCCACACGCAACCACACACTAATGCCCACATACAAACCCACACACACCCATACACACCCACACACAAACCCACACACACCCACAGACAAACTCCCACACTCAAACCTATACCACACTCAAACACACACACACCTACACACACCCCACACATATACCCCACACCCACACCCACACACACACACCTACACACAACTATTCCTTTTATATTTTATCTCTAGTAATGTTTTAAGTTAATAACTTGTAGCATTTTGTTTTACGTATCTGGGAGGATGGAGTAACTGAGATTTTCTTTGCATCTGTACTTCCACCTATGTCCATAAAACTGTTCGTCATTCATTGGTAACACATTCTGCAAGAGCTTTGTAGTTATTGGAGGTTACGAGGGGGGAATTTGATGATAGGTTTTGTGAGTGGCTGCCATCAAGGAGGGAAGGGAAATTCTTCTGTGAAGAGGCAGAGAGAGAGTTGATGAAGGAATAATTCTCTTTTACAGAGGCAGGCTGTGGTCAGCGGAAGAACATCTAGGTTTAATGCATGGGCATGTGGAGAGGCCAATCTTTGGCATATTAGCAGTCTCTTTTCTGGGAGTACTGTTCACACTTTTAAGATCGGGAATCGGTGCTAAAAATAATTTGGCATGGATTAGATGGACCAAAGGGCCTCTTTCTGTGTAATATTGTTCTTTGATGGGTACGTTTGTTGTATGAGGAGTGCTATTTAGCAATTTGGGCCTATTGTGTTTCAAAGCATGGCTGATGATATGTTAAAACATACAAGATCCTTGTGGTGTTCAAGAGGAAAGTCTCCATCCTCCTTCTCACGCAAGCACTTCTCAGCCTTTTTTCTCTTCTGCCCTCCCACCTATAACCTCGCCTGTTGTAGAGCTCGTCGAAAGAACCAAAGACTTGTGGATCCAAACCAAGGCTTTTATTAGCAAAAGACAGGAGCTCTTCACAGGTGGCCGACCAGTCCGGAATGATCCGACCCGGCTAGGGACACAACCCTTTAAGGCCCAGACAATAAGCGTGGCTTAGCTCTCAGCCAATCGCTGTAAGCACAGTCTAGATACAGTAGCTCTATACACTATGTACATTGGTGATAGATCTGTACTATCACACCTGTTGACACGTGCTCCTCCCCCCTACCTTTTTATCCGGGCACCTGCCTGCTTTATGCTCCTAACTTGACGAAAGGTTCAGGCCTGAAACGTTGGTTATATACACCGTCCTGCCGAGATTCCACGGCACTTTTGTGTGAAATTCTTCCAGTGCTTGAGGCAGAGATAATGTTTCCCCCAAATAGGGGTCCCCGATTCAAAACCCGGCGGCAGCAATTCATTATGGAGATGAGGTCTCAGTCAAGACTGGATCTTCAGAATTCCCATTGAGTATGAATTGTGAAGGTCTGTTCTCTGATTAGAGGCAAAACGGAGCCTGATTGATTTTTGGAGCTTATGGAAAATCATGAGATGTGGGGCAAGTACAGGGTTACAGAGCACCCATAACCTTATTGGTGGACAAAGTGAGTGCAAGAGGCTGATTGGCCTTCTCCTACCTCTATTGCTCAGGCCTCTGAGCAACATGAGGAAAACTGCATCAACTAACTTCACTTCAACCATTACCGTGCCAAAATACTCAAGCATCTTGTCTTGAATCTTAGACCCACAAATTGTCATAAAATCGACATAATTTTACATGGGGGAACGATGACCAATTGTGATGAAAGACTGCTGCAACGAAAGATGACATGGAGCCAATACTCAAAGAACTGGCCAGCTAACTGATTACCGTGAGTGAGAAAGATCAGTGTAATCAGTTTCAATCCCTTCTCATTAGCAGTTGTTCCCAACTTGAAGCACTGTGAGTAAGTCATGGTAAGACCACCTGTTAACCATAAACGTAAATTGATAGAATACAAAGACGTGGCTTATTTGTCATATGTTTTGAATAATGGTTTAAAAATGATCTGCTCCAAGAAGTAAATAAAGTTCAATCGGATGTTCAGACATGTTAAAATTTTGCTTACCTTTAGGTTAATAAATTATGTATTGCTTGAAGCAATTAGTTCCACACCAGTGTGTCGTACAACACAACCAAACCGTCATACAAATGAGTCATTGCAGTGCTAACTGGTGGCAGTAGTTTTGAAAAATAAACTGCTAAACGCACACGGCCCTGCTTGCAAACTAGCCCTGTCGATGCCCGTGGAGATGATGGCATGTTATGATGTCGTGTAGATTTTACATTCCTAGAAGCGACAGGAGCCCTTTTTACATATGCATCCCAATAAATTGTCTGTTCAGTGTCCCAGTTAGGAAGGACACTTTTGCTGTTCACACTTGGCCACTCTTAACCAGGACTCTGCACGCTTTCATACCCACCACGAGCTGTCCTTGGGGGTTAGGACTGTTCTACCTTCCATCGGTGACGTCATGACGCATTGAGCAATGGTGGATCTGCCCTAAATCCTGACCAAAGTATTATCTTATTTTTGAACAAAATTAATCATGCCTAATTATAACATAATTAAGCTTTATGTACAGCACAGAATGAGGCCTTCATCCCCTGCTGTTGATGTGCTGACCTATATAAACCTTTATAAGGGAGTGTGGGAAAGAGGTAGCAATAGGGACCATTTTCAAGCAGCCTGGGAAAGTTAACAGCACTAGCACACACAGTTTATAAAGACTGTGGGGGAAAAAGCAATGGCGGACCTGCCCTCCCAGAATGACTTGCGGCAGAGAAAGGGCCGCACGCACAGAGCATTCATTGAGGGGTTTCTCTGGGAAGTCAGGCCTGCCATTGCTTTTTCCCCACGGTCTTTAAAAATTATTTGCCATTGCTATTTATTGCTAGCTCTTTCCTCTCTCTAGAGATAAAACATCACTAGAGATAAAATATAAAAAGAATAGCTGTGACTTTCCCATGGCAAAGTTTATACCTTCATTTTAATCTTTTCTTTCCTTCATGTTCCTGCACTCACGCAAAAACTTGCATAATTTTTGTCCAAGAATGCAATTCTCACTTTCACACTTGTAATGGAGGATTTAGACCAGCTGATGCAAGAAGGGATGCAGTTGCATCAGAAGACATAATCTAATTTACACCATGAGGCCCAGGATGCAGTTGTCTTTTGTTGGTCGCAGACCGTCAAGAGACCTTGAAGATAATTAAATCATTTATTCAAAGAGATAAGCTATGAAGTAAACAACTTTTGGGTAATATAAGCCATGGTCCCACTGCTGAAGTGGAGACTCTCTGAGGGGTGGAAATGTCTCTTAGCAAGAAGAAGAACTTCTAGAGTCCAGCCAACTTCCCGGTCAGGGGAGGTGGAGAAGCGGCTACTGGTGCCCTGACAACCTACTACAAGTGTGCGGTCATTGCCTCGCTTTGGCAGTTGGGACCTGTCCAGGCATTGATAAGTATAATTGGGAAGGGCTTGCATATTGTAGTTTGAAATCAGCTTTTGAATTTGTAATAAACATTTGTATAAACTGAACTGCTCTCGGTGTGGGAGTCTATTTTCTTTCAGTAGCTCAAACACTGTGACCAATCTAAAACGAACAAAGTGAGAGGTACAAGTTTACCCAGGACAACACTTGCATTTGCAGCCGCCGGGGATTGCAGTGGGGGTCGAGGCCGTCTATCCCCCGTGTGAAATGACATCGGCGTTCAGGCTAATTTGGTTTCACACTTGACCCTGATCCTGCCAATTGGCTGTTAATTCCTGGGATAGGATGAAAGTGTGAAAGGGGCTCCAGGGAGAATGTGCTCTGTTTTTTTCCCTGACTGTTGTAAACCCATCACTTCTGAGAAGAGAAATCATTTAAAATATTTATTCAGTCATCTTTTCGCTCTTCATTTGTTATGCTCACAATATGGACTTGATGGCAGGATGAAAATATCAAAACTCTCATCACCATGTCCTGAAGCTATAATCAATTCATCCTGTTCCTCCGCGATCAGGGTGCCCTCTGTAATTAAATGTGTTCCAAAATGGTAAACACAGAAAACCGTAGAGTGAAGAGGGTGAAAGTGACATCTTGTGATGAATCCAAAAATAATGTATCTCATATTAGTTGCCAAACAATAAACCTAAGGTTAGGTAATGCCAAGACCGTGAAGGGAAAGTTTTTTTAAGATGGGGGTACTCATTTTTCCATTTAAAAGAAGGTATGATAGAGTCCAATGAACCAAAAAAGGATTTGGGAACAAAAATGGGTACAGCTTGAAAAATGGATAAAAACTTTGGAAGGATGTTCAACCTGATCATGTTGACATGTCCAATTAATGTCATCAAAACAGAGGAAGTTGACACCTTCATTTTCATCTTTTCTTTCCTTCACGTTCCTGCATTCATGCAAAAACTTGCATAATTTCTGTCCTAGAATGCAATTCTCACTTTCACACTTGACTAATTAGAACGCCGGCATCTGCAGCCACCGGGGATTGCAGTGGGGGTCGAGGCTGTCTATCCCCGGAGTGAAATGACATCGGCGTTCAGGCTAATTTGGTTTCACACTTGACCCTTATCCTGCTAATTGGCAAATATTTTAAGTGGAGTAGTTTAAGTCCATTTAATAGTCATGAAAGTTTTTGCAATATATTTTGTTAATTTGCCTGTGCTTATGGTAATTATGTGGATCGAGAAGAAGGGTTTCAAAGCTTGCAGAGAGATTTAGGCCAATAAGAAGAGTGGGCTTGAAAGATGGCAGATGGAGTTTGATGCAAATAAGTGTGAGGTGTTAGGGCTAATCAAAATAGGACATACATGGTGAACAGTAGGGCATTGAAGACTGCAGTAGAACAGAGGGCTCTAGGAATAATGGTACACAGTTCGCTGAAGGTGAAGTCACGTGGTTAGAGTGGTGAAGAAAGCTTATGGTGTGTTGGCCTTTATAAATCAGAGCATTGAGCATAGGAGCTGGGATGTGATGTTAAAATTGTACAAGGCATTGGTGTGGCCAAACTTGCAGTATTGTGTCCAATTTTGGTGACCAAAGTATAGGAAAGATACCAACAAAATTGGAGAGAGTGCAGAGAAAATGGAAAGAGAAGGTCAACAGTCTTCTGAAACCTGCCCTCTCATCCATTATGATCATGAATGATCTATCCCAACCTCAACACCTTTTCTGTGCCCATTCCCCACAGTACTCAATTCAAAGTCTGGAATGAGTGGCCAGTGGAAGCCAAAGAAGTGGACACTGCTCTGGCATTCGCAAGACATTTGAACATGAAGAGGAAGGGCTGAGAAGGATATGCAGGTAAATGGGGAAAAAAGTAAATCACGAAAATCTATAGGCACCGTAGTTGAAGTAACAAACACACAATCCTGGAGAAAATCAGCAGGTCAAAACAGCGTCCCTTATGTAGTAAAGGTAAAAATATAGAACCGATGTTTCGGGCTTGAGTCCTTCATCAAGGTAGAAGAGAAAGCCGTTAGGAGTCCAAACAAAAGGATGGGGGGGGGGTGAAGGGAGCAGGGTGGCAAAGGCAGGAGATGATAGGTGGAGAAAGGAGGGAGGGGACAGCACCAATGAGGGGAGGGGAGATGGTTGGATGGGTAAAGGGGAAGGAAGGGGAGAACTGGAAAGACAGGAAAGGGGGAGGGGAAAGAAGAGGTGAGTAAGTTAAGCAGAAGGCAGAGAAACCAATGTTGATATCATCTGGCTGGAGAGTGCCGGTGGAAAAAAAGGTGTTGTTCCTCCAGTCTGCAGGTGGTACATAAGGCTATGGACAAACATGTGAGTCTGGGAGAGTGACTTAGAATTGAAGTGGTTGGCCACTGGGAGGTGCTGTTATTGCAGATGGAGAGGGGGTGCACAGCGAAGTGGTCTCCACATCTGTGACCGGGCTCTCCGATGTAGAGCAGGACAAAGGGAGTTCTGAATGCAGTAAATCAATCCACTGGATATAAAAATGAAAGGCCTGTTTTGGGCACCGGACCATGGTGAGGGAGGAGGTGTGGGCTCAAGTGTGGCACCTCCTGAGGCCATAGTGGAAGGTACCGGGGTTGGGGGGGTGCGATAGGAGGGGAGGGAAGAGTGCACAAGGGAATCATGGAGGGAGCGGTCCCTGCAAAAGGCCGAGAGGGGAGGAGAAGGAAAAATTAGTCTGGTGGTGGGATCCTGTAGCAAGTGCTGGAGATTCTGGCAGATAATGTGTTGGATGCGGAGGCTGGTGGGGTGGTAGGTGAGGATGAGGGGGTTCTATGTTTGTTGTGTCTGATGGCAGAAGGGGCCAGGGCAGATGAACAGGAAATGAAGGAGATGCGGGTGAGAGCCTAGTTGATAGTGGTGATGTTTTTGGCTACTGGAAGTTTGACAGGTAGGTAACTGGGACCAGCCCAGAATACCAACTTGATCAGGATGGATGTTGGGTCAAAGGGCCTGTTCCATGCTGGATGACTCTGACAGGCAAGGTGTTATTGCTAAACTAAATTTCCAGGAGGCATATTTTAAAAGGTGTCACCCTGTAGGGCGGCAGGCAGGAATATAGACCAGCAGGCTTTGTGACGCTTTGAGTTGGATCAAAGGCAAGGCTACCAGTTTCTATTGCTCTGGCAGTGGGGCTTCAGCTTAAAAATCAGGCCTCAGCCACAAGGTTAATGCAGGGGAGAGAAGCTGACCTGATCATTAGTCATTGAAAGATGTGCTTCATCTGGCTGTTGGCCAATTGACCAACCCTGCACTAACCCCTACCCTCCTCCCAGCCGACATGGTGGTCGTGATGATCCACAGAGTGGAGACAGAGGATAGGGGAGCCTAGTTGCGAGCTATTACTTGAAGGTGACTGTCATCTTTCAACCCCATATAAAGGTATTTCACTAAAAAACTAAGCATCATCTTTTTTTAATCATTCACTGGTCAGGATGTGTGAACACTAGACAGTAATTCGATGACAAGCCAATTGTAAGTTAAGGTGCTGAATTTAATGGTCCCATACTCTATACATGATGAGAATCGATATCTTTTTGAACTTTGAAATAATCAATAGTCATGGCTAAGTTTATTGTTGAAGATCAGGCACAATATTACTGAATGTCAGAGCAGGCTTAAGCAGTCGTTTAACCCAGCCCAGATTCCATATTGTGGTCTTGAAACTGAAAGCAAAGTCAACCTTTTGTTGGCAGGCTATTTAATCACATCCGTTGACAAGGCAAATCCTTTGCCAGATGCTAATGGCTAAGAAGCAGATCTCATTTGACTCATCTGGGAGGTTGGACTGGAAGCTCATTAACCAATTACCTCCCTTCCCATCCCACCATTAGATTCTGAGTAATGTAGGAAGAAAACCTCAATAGGTACACCTGAACAAGGGTAATGAGCTTCTCAGTGTGGTTGGGCATTTTGAACCAGAGGTTTTCAAACTGACCCCCTAGACCCACATTCCACCTTAAGTAATCCCTTTGTCATCAGTGCTCTGTGATTAGTAAGAGATGGCTTAGTATGTGGGTGGAAAGAAAAAGTTTGAAAACCACTGTTTTAATTGTACCTCGTTATGTGCACGGTTTCAGAACTCCAGAGACAATTGGCCAATGACAATTTTTCTCAAGCAAAATATTTCAATAACAATAGGGTCTAGAGCAGTGGTTCTCAACCTTCCCTTCCCCAGCCATCCCTGACTAATCACAGAGCACCAATGTCATAGGGATCATTTAAAGTACAATGTGAATTTAGGAGAGGAGTTTAAAAACCACTGGTTTAAACTTTGCCAATGGAGCATTGTCTTGTACTTGCCTGTGCCTGACTCCATTCCACTTTGGTTTCCTGTTAACATGTGACCCATGTGTTTAACCAAAGCCTTCATAAAAATATTAGACAATAAGGCGCAGAAGGAGGCCACTGGGTTCTGCAATCCTGTCCCACAATTTAATATAATCATGGCCTATTTTTGACAATAGACAGCCACAAAATCCCCATGGCCATCGATGACTTCAAAGTTCCCAGGCCTCATCTCTTCTGTGCCAGTTCCCAATCAATTCACTTCCTCCTTCAATAACCATGATCCCAAGACTATCTCCACACTCCCTAATCATGTAACTATATCTCCTCAGTCGAGATTCTCCCACTCAACATCTACCATGTCATTTTGACTAAAGACATAATATATTTCAATCAGATCACCCTTCATTCTTCTGAACTCCAATGAATAAAGATGTAATTTCTAAAGCCCCTCATTAAAATTCACTTGTCCCAGTGAATTTCTTTTGAACTGCCTCCAATGCCAAAATTTCCTTTCTCACATAAGGAGACCAGCACCAAGTGTAACAGCAGCACTGCCGCTGGTGTGGACTTGCAAGGGACAGAGATACAGTGCTCCCCCGGGATCCAACACCCAGTCAACTGCCGTCATCTCCATACAGGCTTTGAATGGCCTATTTAAGGAGCTGACAGTAGTTTTATTTAAAATCCCATGACCACGGGGTCTCTGCCCAAGATGGCGGCGCCTCTGATAGGCAGCAGCCACGAGGGGGTGCAGACTCTGGGAAAGTGGAGGATTGCCACAAGGTATCAGAAAACAGGGAGATGATCCAACTGAAAAGTGAAGAGGAGATGATGCTTGGACAGTGACCGTGGTGGGGGACCAGTGAGGGGGCTCTGTGGCTGAGGGACCAGTGCATGCGGTGGGCCAGTGGCGACTCGAGGCAAGGGACCCACGAAGGCTGTGGGGTGCTGGACATTGCTGACAGGAGATTCATACCAGGCCGCGGACTGCTGGAGACTGGCTCGAAACTGGCAGAAGCAATACCAGGTATCGGAACGTGAATGCGAGGAGGTGCTTAGGGCACTGAAGGGTCCTTGACCATGTCGGAGGTTTGCACCTGGAGCTTGGGTCACTAATGGTTTGGACTGGACTCTGTGAAGTTGCGGGAGCTGCAGAAGTGAATCTACGGA
Source organism: Narcine bancroftii (assembly GCF_036971445.1). Taxonomy (NCBI): domain Eukaryota; kingdom Metazoa; phylum Chordata; class Chondrichthyes; order Torpediniformes; family Narcinidae; genus Narcine; species Narcine bancroftii. The sequence goes on along the minus strand of NC_091474.1, from coordinate 70,585,234 downwards.
CACTCGGTGACTCTGGGGGACTCTCCTTTGCTTCTCTCTCTCTCTGACCGTAAGAGGCGCTTCATGCAATTTCTACCAATGATGAATCTCCCTACTTTACAGCCACCAAAAGCAATTTCATGTTATAAGAACCTGCTTTATGATAATGATAAAATAAAATCTTGAATCTTGAACTTGTGCTCCAGGTGTGGTTTCACCAATATCCTATGGAATTGAATTTGGAAAAAGCGAACACCTCAATTCCAACCTTCTTATCATAAAGAACAAGCCTGAAGACCAGTTCCTGATGTTTCTTTCCAATAGCTGTCAGACTCTTGAACCTCCCCTTGTTACATTGATCATAAACTACTCTGACACCACACCTGCCTGCACAGTTGTAACACCACTTTTTTTCTTACACAACGGTAGCTGTGAATAATGTCTATGGTTCTAAAATGAATGGCGAGCACAAAGATGGTAGAAAAAACACAATGCCCTCATGGGACCCATGACTCTTCGAGATGAAGAACTGCTAAGAGAAAATAATGGAGAAAGCATGCCATTGCCCAAGGTCTCACATCTAGCCCATCTAGCACCTTCTGCCCTGCATGTAGAGGTGTCTTTACATCTCATATTGGCCTCATCAGCAACTTCAGGATTCACAAAGCAGGAGGAGGGGGGAAGGAGAGGGAGAAGGAGGGGGAAGAAGGAGCAGTTGTCGTCATCTGAGGCGCATGGATTCCAAAAGGAAGCCGTTAGTTGAGTTGAGATTTTTGGGTTTCTCAGTTGTTAATTGAATGAATTGAAATGTTTATTGTCATGTGTATCAAGGTCCAGTGAAAGACTTTGTTTTTCAGGTAAGTCAGCCCATACATAAGTGCAGTGCAATAACAAAACAAATTGGAGAGTGTAGTGTTGCAGTAAGTTAAAAAGTGCAGGGTGGAGGATATAGGGAGAAAGAGGTCCATTTGCGAGCCTGAAAATAGTTGGAAGGAAACAGTCCTTCAAAACGGGTGGTTCATGCTTCTGGCCAATGGATGGGGGGTGGAGGGGTGGTGGTGGGATGCCCCCATTGATATATTGGCAGTTTTCCCAAGATGGTGGGAAGTGCTGACAGAGGTGATGGATGGGAGGTTGGCTTATGTAATAATACCCTGAGCACAGCTTTCTTCAGTTTCTTGGCATCTCGGGCAGATTAGTTCTTTGACGAAACTGCAATGCATTAGGTTGAACATGAGTTTTTACAAGTGATAAATATTTTTTAATTAAGGAAATACTTTAAACAAGACTGGTGGTGCCGTGGGCTTCTGTGAGGGGCGCTGGACAAAATGACGACTCTCTGTCTGCCTTATGGTATAGACAAAAGTTAAAAAATTTATCTATGTTGCATTCTAAATGTAGTATTACTGACAATAATGGTACCTTTACCTTTTCTCCCTTTTGCCAACTGAGGAATATGCTGAAGAAGGAAAGTCACGTTAACATCTACTTATTCTTAATATTCTGAAGGTGGAGAAGAAAGCTTATGGTGTGTTGGCCTTTATAAATCAGAGCATTGAGTCTAGGAGTTGGGATGTTATGTTAAAATTGTACAAGGCATTGGTGAGGCCAAACTTGGAGTAATATGTCCAGTTTTGGTCAACAAAGTATTGGAAAGATATCAACAATTTGAAAAAAGTGTGGAGAAGATTTATTGGAATATTCCTGGGGTTACAGGGTCCAAGTTATAGGGAAAGGTTAAATAAATTAGATCTTTATTCTTTGGAATATAGAAGGTTGAGAGGGGATTTGATTGAGGTATTTAAAATTATTAGGGGTATAGATAGAGTTGACGTAGAGAGGCTTTTTCCTTTTTAAGAGGGGGAGATACAAATAAGAGGACATAAATTGAGAGTTAGAGGGCAAAAGTTTAGAGGAAACATGAGGGGGACTTCTTTACTCAGAGAGTGGTGGATGTGTGTGGAACGAGCATCCAGACTAAGAGGCGGAGATATTAGGATTTAAGGAGAAGTTGGATATGTCTATGGACGGTAAAGGAATGGAGGTTTACAGGTTGAGTGCAGGTCAGTGGGGTTAGGTGGGAAAAAATGTTTGGCGTTGACTAGAAGGGCCAAGTTGGCCTGTTTCTGTGCTGTAATATATAATTTTTTTTAAAAAATAGCAAAATGGCCTAAGTGTCACCGTGAAATGATGAGATCTGGATAGTTAAAACAAGAGGTGAAACAACTGAGAACTTGTAATTTGGGTTTAACAGCAAAACGGCTGGATAATGCAGGCCAGTTAAATTAAAACTTCCTCAGCCTCTCCAGTGAATTGAATTATATAACCTTTCCCTTTTTAGAAACTTTATAGCCTATCAGGCCACCATATTTTTACTAATAGGTGACAAAGACAAATCTCCAGGAATGGAACTCGAGAAGCTGTTTTTCTCAGCATTTGGATAAAGTAGTTCACTGTTTCTTTTTCTAGCAGTACCAGAATTCAAGAAGACCTGGTCTATTTTTAATGCATGTGTGCTTCAAGCTATCCCATGAAATATGCATTAAACCTTGAAAGAATGTACCCATCCCTTGATACATGACAAGGGATGCTAAAATGATTTGTTCTGCCTCTGTTTTCCTATGTCAACTAATTTTACTGAAGACATTAAATTAAAGTCTGTTATGATTGAGCAGATTTTGTATAATCGCAGAACATTTTATGGAAAATGTAATTATCTTTGCTTGTTTAATTTACTTTCTTTAATATTTGCAGAATGCTCAGCAACAAATTATATTCTGCAAACAAGCCCTGGCTTGTATGGTAATACAAATCACGCATCCAGAGTAGCTTCAAAGAACTCTTTCTTCATACTCCAGATGTTGTTTTCATTCTGTCGAGGATTGATCGATTCCATCAAAGTCATTGCTTTTCTTCCAACTGGTGGATTCTTTCAAACTGCCCAGATTCTCTTCTGAATCCACTTCTGATTAAATGTTGTTCCTTTGTTTACAAAAATTAAATCGGGACAAACCAGGAGATTATAGGCCAGTGGGCCTTGTATCACTGGTTGGGAAATTATTGGAGATGGTTCTTTGGAAATTGAGTTATTTGGGATGTTCAGCATGGCTTGTTCATGGATGTCATGCCTTACAAATTTGATTGGGTGTTGAGAGGAAGTATCAAAGATGGTTCACAAGGGCGGGCAATAGATACTGTCTACATCGACTTCAGTAAAGCATTTGACATGATCCTATATGGTGGGTTGGTCCAGTAGATTGAGTCATATGGTGTTCCCAATGAGTTGGTAATTGGATCCAAAATTGGCTTGGTCATAGAAGACAGACAACAATAATAGTAGGCTGTTTTGCTACCTGGGGGTCAGTGACTAGTGGTGCTCCTCAAGGATCAGGGTCTATGAGAGGGGAATGCTAGGAGTACATTATACCCTGGGCCTAGGGTCCAAAAGTGGGCCTGGGCTGGGAATTTCCTGAAATCTCAGAAAATGTTTGCATATATTTTGTGAAGATGATAATTCACATTTTGTGTGAGCCTACACAGTTTTATATATCATAATTCATCAAAGTTATGAACCAGAATATTCCGTAGTGTTGGGAAATGTAGGGGTATATAATGATGCACCACTGCATCAGGCTGATTTAATGAGAATTTAGTAGGGAAGCCATGGATCCCGTCTGCCCTGCCTCTCCACATCACTTTCGTTCGACTTTGTCCAGAAACTCTGCAAAGTATTGATGTCCCCTTTCAATGGAATATAATATCTAAATATGCATATTGTTACAAGATCAAACCAGAAACCACAAAGAAGGCTTATCACTCAGGGTTAAAGATGAACAATTACTTTATTAACAAAAAATTCACCTTCAATCTTTAATTCAAAATCCTCCCTTTTATAACCATGCCCACTAGTTACTATGCAAATTTCAAAAACAGTGTAAAACTAATAAATTCTCCAGCCTAACTATAACATATGTAATTAAAGTCTAAGTTATATTTCTAACCAGCCCACAGAAAAACTTAGACACATAACAAACACAAAACACATAACACTTACAAAACTTCGATCTCAACCGAAGCAAAGATCATAAACAAAATTCAGTTTTGAACTTTTGAAATGGTAAACTGAAGCCAAAAGATCTTTGAGAGAGAGAGAGAGAGAGCACAAAATTTGAAGTTGTCTTCTTGTGTTGCTTGCAGAGAGAGGAACAACTGGCTTGGTCCGGATCCTTCTGGCTGCCTTTGGAATGTTCATCCCTTTTTGAAATCCCAACATTCTAAACTGTCTCCCAGACAATGACTCATGTTTTGGGCCTTCTTCCACTTCACAGCTATCCCCAGTGGTGGTTTATCGTTCAAGTCCATAAATTTTTAGATCATTTTCTGCACATGCCCAGTCCATCTCCCACTCTCTCAGCAGTCCACCTTCACTTTGGCTCTTAAAGGCAAACTGTCACTTTTTAACATCAAACCACACAACACATAGGTCAATACACAACACAGAACTCTGTAATTCCACCCCTACTAAAAAAGATTGGTCTACAAGAACAAATTTTTAACAATTAATTGAAGTATTACATAAATAAAATAAACACTCCATTTTTTTAACAGTAAGTACATGATTAGATTCATATCTATCCAGATTAACATCTTGACAAACAATCTGCTATTATGTTATTCATCCCCTTTATGTGTGTAATCATACTCTTGTAACATTAAGCTCCAGTTCAATAGCTATCTGTTCTTAATTTTCATTTTAGACAGAAAAACTAATGGATTATGATCAGTATATATTATTAATGGTTTTTGAGCAGTACAAATATGCACATCAAAATGTTACAGTGCTAAAACAAGTGCCAAAAACTCCTTCTTAGTTGTTGAATAATTTTGTTGATGGTCATTAAACTTTTTCAAGAAGTACAAAATAGGATGTTGTACTCCATCACCATCCTTCTTTTGTAACAGTACAGCACCAACCGCTTCGCCACTGGCATCCATGGCTAAAGAGAATGGCTTTTCAAAGTTAGGGGACACAAGTACAGGCTGATGGTATAAAATGGCCTTTAACTTCCCAAACACTTCCTGGCATGCATCTGACCAGTCATTTTCTCAAAGTAAGGTTTAAGCATGTTCATCTGACAGACCTGTGTCTCTCTTCGACGATCAGGCATCTCAATGACATTGGTGACCTGGTTAATTTTTGATTTCACCTTATATGGTCCTGAAAACTGAGCTCTCAAAGGGTTTGACTGCATTGGAAACAAAACCAATACTTTGTCACCAGTTTTAATCTCCCTAATTTTTGCTTTTTGATCATACTGAATTTTCATTTTTCCCTGAGAAGTTTTTAAATTTTTCCTTGCCATCTTGCTAGTCTGATGTAATCTGTTTTTAAATTTGAAAACATAATCCAACAGATTTGATTGTATATCATTATATATCCACTGTTCTTTCAACAATAGTAATGGACCCCTGACTTCATGACCAAACACCAACTCAAATGGACTAAAGCCAGGAGACTCCTGAGTTGCCTCTCTAACAGCAAACAATAACAAATGGATTTCTTCATCCCAATCCTTTTAATTTTCCACACAATAAGCCCTCATCATATTTTTCACAGTTAAATGGAATCTTTCCAAGGCCCCTTGACTTTCAGGATGATAGGCAGATGACACAATTTGATGGGATCCCAATTCATACACCACCTGTTGAAATATTCCAGACATAAAATTAAATTGAATTTCCCTTGGTAGGCCAAACAGCGTGAAAAATTTTAGCATAGCCTTCACAATCGTCTTTGCTTCAATGTTTCTCAGGAGAATAGCCTCTGGAAACCTTGAAGCTGTGCACGTGAGTGCTAACAAATATTCATTTCCCGCTTTGGTTTTTGGCAATGGGCCAACACAATCCACTATCACTTTTAAGAAGGGCTCCCTGAAAGCAGGGATGGGTTTTAAAGGTGCCATTGGTGGTCCTTGATTAGGCTTGCCCACCAGTTGACAAGTGTGACAGGTTTTACAAAAGTTCACAACATCCTTTCTTAATTTTGGCCAATAAAACAGTTTCCTTATTTTTCCTACCATCTTCTTCACTCCAAGGTGACCTCCTCAAGGTGTACTGTGAGCCAACTTTAATATTTCATTCCTGTACATTTTGGGAATTACAACTTGCCTTATTACTGCCCAGTCATCACTGGAAGGTATCATTTGTGGTCTCCACTTTCTCATCAATATTCCATCTTGAACAAAGTAACCTACTGGCACAGTTTCAATTTCCTAGTTAGACAGAATCTTATCTCTTATCCCAGCAAGATCAGGATCATGCTTTTGTCTGGCTATTAATTCTTCTCTTGACAACAGCAAAGCTGGATCCTTAGGATTGTCCTTAATGCTTGCCTCCACTACAGGATCATCACAGACTTTCTCTACCTCTACCTTTTTTCTGGACATGGCTCTAGTAATGGCACATGCAGGGTAGATTTCCAAATCCTTTTCGGACTTGTAAACCAATGGCTTACTTGTGAGTTTCACCACAGGTATGACTTTACCCTCTGCTAAATCATTTCCTAACAAAAGAGAAACTCCATCCACCGGCAGACTTGATCTTATCCCTATCATAACTGGGCCATTAACTAAGTCTGATTTCATCACTATTCTATGCAAAGGTATAGGCTCTGCTTCATCACTAATGCCTTTAATTAAATTCACATCTCCAGTATCGATCTCCTCACCAAAATTCAAAATGTTGCTTAATACAAGCGATTAGGTTGCTCCAGTATCCTGTAGGATTTTAACATAACATAACATAACATAACATAACATAACAATTACAGCACGGAAACAGGCCATTAGGCCCTTCTAGTCCGCACTGAACCAAACACCCCTCTCTAGTCCCACCTCCCTGCACAATGCACATAACCCTCCATCTTCTTCTCATCCATATACCTGTCCAACCCTTTCTTAAATAATACAATTGACTCTGCCACCACTATTTCTCCCGGAAGCTCATTCCACATGGCTACCACTCTCTGAGTAAAGAAGTTCCCCCTCATGTTACCTCTAAACCTCTGCCCCTTAATTCTTAACTCATGTCCTCTTGTTTTAATCTTTCCTCCTCTTAACGGAATTAGTCTAACCACATCCACTCTGTCTATCCCTTTCATAATCTTAAATACTTCTATCAAATCCCCTCTCAACCTTCTACGTTCCAAAGAATAAAGACCTAATCTGTCCAATCTCTCCCTATACTCTAGATGCTTAAACCCAGGTAACATTCTGGTAAACCTTCTCTGCACTCTCTCCACTCTGTTTATATCCTTCCTATAATTAGGTGACCAGAACTGCACACAGAATTCCAAATTAGGCCGCACCAACGTCTTATACAATCTCAACATCACCTCCCAACTCCTATATTCCATGCAATGATTGATAAAGGCCAGCATACTAAAAGCCTTCTTCACCACCCTATTCACGTGAGTTTCTACCTTCAGGGAATGATGTACCATTACTCCTAAATCTTTCTGCTCTTCTGTATTCATCAATGCTCTCCCATTTACCACGAATGTCCTGTTCTGATTCTTCTTACCAAAATGAAGCACCTCACACTTATCAGCATTAAATTCCATCTGCCATTTTTCAGCCCACTTTTCTAAGCAGCCCAAATCCCTCTGCAATCCTTGAAAACCTTCTTCATTATCCACTATTCCACCTATCTTAGTATCGTCTGCATATTTACTAATCCAATTCACCACCTCATCATCTAGATCATTAATGTATATAACGAACAACAATGGGCCCAATACAGATCCTTGGGGCACACCACTGGTCACCGGCCTCCAACCTGACAGACAATTATCCACTACCACTCTCTGGCCTCTCCCTTTCAGCAAATGTTCAATCCATTTGACTATCTCAAAATTTATACCTAAAGACTGCACCTTCCTAACTAACCTTCCATGTGGTACCTTATCGAAGGCCTTACTTAAGTCCATATAGACAACATCCATTGCGCTACCCTCATCCACATTCCTAGTCACCTCTTCAAAAAATTCAATCAGATTGGTCAAACATGACCTTCCTCCCACAAATCCATGTTGAGTGCTCCTGATCAGACCCTGTCTATCCAGATGTTTATAAGTACTATCTCTAAGAATTTTCTCCATTAATTTACCTACCACAGACGTCAAACTTACAGGCCGATAGTTGCCAGGCTTCCTCCTTGAACCCTTTTTAAATAACGGAACCACATGCGCAATGCGCCAATCCTCCGGCACTATCCCCATATCTAATGACATTTGGAAAATTAACTGGCACTTGATTGGATCCTTCTTTAACCGAAATGAAACCTTCAGTCATAAATGGTTTAAAAATATCCCAAACTTTCTAACTTTCTCACTTAGAATACAGGCAGTTGGTACCCCCCTTTCTCTTTCATCCTTTTCAGTACAGGACAATTTGCTATTATGCACCCTGCCTTCTTACAATAGTGGCAAATAACACTTGAAAATTTTTCCTTCACCCATTTCTCTTCCTCTCTTCCTTAACCTCACTTCTAGATTTTCTTTCTACTCTCTTTGGATTATCAGCAGTATTCCTTTGAAAGGTTTTCCCTGGTGTCCATTTAGCGCAAACTCTGGGAGATCCAAAATGAGTGGTGGACTAGCCTCGCCAAATGAACCCAGCTTAGCGCGGACATTGGCGACTTCAGGGGTTTTTACGAGGCTCTAAAGGCTGTGTACGGCCCCTCACCCCAAGTCCAAATCCCGCTGCGCAGCTCAGACGGCAAAGTCCTCCTCAGCGACAAGTTCTCCACCCTCAACCGATGGTCAGAACACTTCCAATTTCTTTTCAGTGCCAATCGCTCAGTCCAAGATTCCGCCCTGCTCCAGCTCCCTCAACAGCCCCTAAGGCTAGAGCTGGGTGAGGTCCTCACCCGGGAAGAGACATATAAGGCAATTGAACAACTGAAAAGTGGCAAAGCAGCAGGTATGGATGGAATCCCACCCCCCCCCCACCCCCCCAGAGGTCTGGAAGGCTGGCGGCAAAACTCTGCATGCCAAACTGCATGAGTTTTTCAAGCTTTGCTGGGACCAAGGAAAACTGCCTCAGGACCTTTGTGATGCCATCATCATCACCCTGTACAAAAACAAAGGCGAGAAATCAGACTGCTCAAACTACAGGGGAATCATGCTGGTCTCCATTGCAGGCAAAATCTTCGCTAGGATTCTCCTAAATAGAATAATACCTAGTGTCGCCGAGAATGTTCTCCCAGAATCACAGTGCGGCTTTCGCGTAAACAGAGGAACTACTGACATGGTCTTTGCCCTCAGACAGCTCCAAGAAAAGTGCAGAGAACAAGCCAAAGGACTCTACATCACCTTTGTTAACTTCACCAAAGCCTTCGACACCATGAGCAGGAAAGGGCTTTGGCAAATACTAAAGCGCCTCGGATGCCCCCCAAAGTTCCTCAACATGGTTATCCAACTACACGAAAACCAACAAGGTTGGGTCAGATACAGCAATGAGATCTCTGAACACTTCTCCATTAACAATGGCATGAAGCAAGGCTGCGTTCTCGCACCAACCCTCTTTTCAATCTTCTTCAGCATGATGCTGAACCAAGCCATGAAAGACCTCAACAATGAAGATGCTGTTTACATCCAGTACCGCATGGATGGCAGTCTCTTCAATCTGAGACGCCTGCAAGCTCACACCAAGACACAAGAGCAACTTGTCCGTGAACTACTCTTCAGCGCTTGACGTCCTGCTTTGCGGAAACTGCCAAAATGTTTGGCCTGGAAGTCAGCCTGAAGAAAACTGAGGTCCTCCATCAGCCAGCTCCCCACCATGACTACCAGCCCCCCCATGTCTCCATTGGGCACACAAAACTCAAAACAGTCAACCAGTTTACCTATCTCGGCTGCACCATTTCATCGAATGCAAGGATCGACAACGAGATAGACAACAGACTCACCAAGGCAAATAGCACCTTTGGAAGACTACACAAAAGAGTCTGGAAAAACAACCAACTGAAAAACCTCACAAAGATAAGCGTATACAGAGCCATTGTCATACCCACATTCCTGTTCGGCTCCGAATCATGGGTTCTCTACCGGCATCACCTACGGCTCCTAGAACGCTTCCACCAGCATTGTCTCCGCTCCATCCTCAACATTCATTGGAGCGACTTCATCCCTAACATCGAAGTATTCGAGATGGCAGAGGCCGACAGCATCGAATCCACGCTGTTGAAGATCCAACTGCACTGGGTAGGTCATGTCTCCAGAATGGAGACCATCGCCTTCCCAAGATCGTGTTATATGGTGAGCTCTCCACTGGCCATCATGTCAGAGGTGCACCAAAGAAGAGGTACAAGGACTGCCTAAAGAAATCTCTTGGTGCCTGCCACATTGACCACCGCCAGTGGGCTGATATTGCCTCAAACCGTGCATCTTGGCACCTCACAGTACGGCGGGCAGCAACCTCCTTTGAAGAAGACCGCAGAGCCCACCTCACTGACAAAAGACAAAGGAAGAAAACCCAACACCCAACCCCAACCAACCAATTTTCCCCTGCAACCACTGTAACCGTGTCTGCCTGTCCCGCATCGGACTTGTCAGCCACAAACAAGCCTGCAGCTGACATGGACATTTACCCCTCTATAAATCTTCGTCCGCGAAGCCAAGCCAAAGGAGACTTAGACTTGTGGGTTAAAGCATATTCCTTTGCGAATTTAACCAATTCTTGACAAGTTTTTATATTTTCCTTTGCCAAGTACACTTGAATATCATCAGGAACACAATTTTTAATCTCCTCAATCAGAATGATTTCCCTCAATAAATTAAAGTTATTTTCTACTTTCATTGCGCCACACCACCGATCAAAACATACAACCTTCCTATAAGCAAAATCCAGGTAAGATTGGGTTGCTTCTTTTAAACTCCTTTACTTTTGTGTATAAGCCTCTGGGACTAGTTCATAAGATCTGAGTAAAGCCTACTTTATAAATTTGTAATCAGCTGCTTGTTGTACAGTGAAACACGAGTACATCTATTGGGCTATCCCTTTAAGAACACTTTGTAGCAGGAGTGACCACTGGTCTAGTGGCCATTTTAAATTTACAGCTACTTTCTCAAAATGCTGAAAATACTGATCTATTTCAGCTTCCTCAAATGGAGAAACTAACCTCACTTCTCTACTGACCAGAAACCTCTCCTCCTGACCAGCACGTGGGTTTTGGGCTTCTCCCTCTCCTTGTGTTAGGGTCAGTTTTAATTTATCTATTTCATTCTTTCTCTCTCTCCTCCATTTCTGCCTGCCTTACTGCTTCCCATTCACCTTTCCTTTCTGCCTCTCTTTTTTCCTCTAACTCTGGTTTTCTCAAAGCCAACTTTACTTCCTCTGAAGTTTTCTCCTTTGGAAACTGTTCTAATGCAGCTTCTTCAAATATTCCCTTTCCAACATAGCGCTTAACAATCTTTCAGGCAATTTCCTTTTTTTTCATCCCAGTTCTTATTGTAAGAAGTTTTAACTTGCCAACTATAACCATCAGTTCTGACTTTTCATCCATTTTAAAATTAACCACTGAAGGATTAGCTATGAACTGGTCAATATTCATAGTTGCTGTTTTTTCTGCCGGTGATTTATACACTCACGGTTTATTTTTAATTTCAAGCTGGAGGTTGAGTCAAACTCAGATGACTGATAAATAAACATCAATTTCCCCTAAAGCTTCCAAATTGGTTTGATCCCAGATGATGCCCCTAAATTATGTTACAAGATCAAACCAGCAACCACAAAGAAGAAATATCACACAGGGATAAAGATGAACAATTACTTTATTAACAAAAAATTCACCTTCAAACTTTAATTCAAAATCCCCCCTTTTATAACAATGCCCACTGGTTACTATGCAAATTCCTATAACAGTGTAAAACTGATAAATTCCCAAGCCTAAATATAACATATGTAATTAAAGTCTAAGTTATATTTTCAACCAGCCCACAGAAAAATACTTAAGACACAAAACACACAAGACTCACAAAACTTCGATCTCAACCGAAGCAAAGATCATAAACAAAATTCAGTTTGTTTGGTAAACTGAAGTCAAAAGATCCTTGAAAGAGAGAGAGAGCAAAAAATTCAAAGTTGTCTTGTGTTGCTTGCAGAGAGCGGAACAAATGGCTTGGTCCAGATCCTTCTGGCTGCCTTCAGAATGTTCATCCTTTTTTGAAATCCCAACATTCTAAACTGTCTTCCAGACCATGACTCATGGTTTGGTTCTTCTTATACTCCACAGCACCACCCAGTGGTGGTTTATCATCCAAGTCCACAAAATTTTTAGATCATTTTTCTGCACATGCTCAGTCCGTCTCCCACTCTCTCAGCAGTCCACCTTCACCTTGGCTCTCTAAGGCAAGCTGTCACTTTTCAACATAAAACCACATAACATATAGGCCAATATACAACACAGAACTCTTAACAATATTATATATAATTATCCAAAACTATGCTACATGCTTTTTTTAAGATGAAATACTGCCTATAAACGCATTAAATAAAAAAGACAATTTTGCCTTTGAGTCAAGTCAAAAACAATTGTCAAACATGCGATCAGCTGATGCACGGCCACTCGTCTTATCCATCGTGCCATCATGACACGTAATTAGACATGGACCTTGTGTAAATATTTAAACCAAAGAAGAGCTTATATTTGCCCGGGAGGGTAGCCTAGTGTGTGAAACTGAGGTATTTGGGGTTTTAGTACTAGCATGAAGGCAGAATTTGTAATGGTGTTTGATGCAGACAGCTAGCTTATTACCAAGGGTGGGATTCACATCGGTAGTATGATGTAGTGACTGGGGATCATGGATCAGCAAAAAAAATCCCATTATTTATAAAGAAAAGTTATTCAAAATAATTGACCACAATTTACTGGCCCTTTTTATTCAATAACCAATATATCAACTGTGCAAAGATGACTGATATAACATTACTAATACTAGTCTACAACCACTGCTACCACTACTTTCATCAGTATTACTGAATCATTAGTATATATTTATTGTCTATTTTTTTTTCCTTTTTGCTGATATTAAAGTCTAAATTATAAATCCTCTCTCCAAAATGTATTCTCACAAATCAAGAGCCCAGAAAAGACTAGAAAGAGCGAGAGGAAACTGAAAAACGGGGTCAGCAAATGCCCTTTCAATTTGGATAAAGTGCGGCTTCAATACAATTTTCTTTGAACTCTTCTATAGAATTGGAGCAGGAAGTGGTGAAAACTTTCCTAGAGGATCCCAAAACATGAAAAAGGCAATGGTCACAGAGAATGTTACCGAGCTTGGTGAGAACTAGAAAGACGCCTGCTGTCTGGAACCATCTGAGAAGCGTCAATCAAAACTGAAGCTGAGAAATGGTGCAACCTTTTAAAGCGCATTGTCGATGTTGTAACTCTTCTTGGGAGAACGTGGTCTGGCATTTACTGGTTCATCCCATCCATTTGGTGATTCAAACCATGGAAACATTTTTGGACTCATTGAACTGATCTCCAGGTGGGACCCCATCATTCAGGAATGTGTGCTAGAGGGGTGACAGTAAAGGAGTTCATTATTTGCCCCCTGACTCACAAAGTGAATTTATTGCCGAATGCAAAACAACACATTTTGCCTGAGAGGCCATGTGCAAAGTACTTTGCAGTTTTAGTAGATTCCACACCAGATTTCTCTCATATAGAGCAAACAACATTTCTACTTTAGAAAGAAACACTGTTTGAGATTCAAGAGAGGTTTCTCAAGTTTACAGATTGTAGCAACAAAAGACGGGGAGAAATTGCTTAGCTGATAATTGATACCTTCAAAGAATGTGCTGTTCCTCTCAGTGATTGAGCTCCAGCCTACGACAATGGGGCGAATAGGGCTGGAAAATGCCACGGGGCATGAGCGGAAATATAAGAACAATGCTCAACAGCCATTTTTTCACCTTGCAGTTGTTACACACTCAAATTGTGTGGAAATTATACTGCTGAAGCAATAACCTTTTCTCAGAACAATTTAAACTGTATACAACCCATTCAGATCCAGTCCTAAGCAGTGGAAATTATTACAAAACTGTCTTGGTTGTTCTTGTCTGAAACAAGATGGTCAGATTGTGATGAATGCGTCAAACCTTTTGTAGCTCACCTGCCGGACTGTAAATTAGCACTGGAAGACCTTTTTGAACTAAACCTGATGACCAAAACAAGAATTGAAGTGTATGGAGTTTTACTTTTGCCTGTGCGTTAATGTCAGCCGTGTGGTACAAGGTCACCTAAGCTCGAGATGCCACACTGGATGCTGAAGTGGCAAGCATAGAATTTGAAATATTGTAAATGTTTATTTTGTGGTTTTGAATTTTAAATAAAGTAAATGAAAGAAAATAAACATTGCCAGAACGATTAATTTTCATGCTGTGATTCAAAATGTTTCACAGAAAAAGGCCAGAAAAGCATTTTTTCATGTAAACACTAAGCCTATCTACATTTTTATTTTCTTTTTACCAATAATTGCCTTCTGATGATCTGATCTGCATTGCAATATAAAAGGATGTTTCAATGTAAATTCTTTCTCCTTCTCTGTATGGTAGCGGAAATAAAGATGCTCAAAACAAAGGAGTTTTCTCCTCTCGAATCCTTCTATTTTATTTATATTCATCATGGAGAGAGTTACAGGAGTTTATGCCTCAAATCCAGGAGGTCGACAGAGCGCCCCATTCTACCCCTCACTCATCTTCCATACCCTTTTTGGACTTACTACCACTTGTGGCATAAAACCGTAGTGGATAAAAACAGGATGACTAATGGACGAGAGAAGGGAGGGGGCGAAAGAAACATTGTACCCACTGATAAAATCCATCTCCAAGGCCCTGACTGTGACCTTGTAATGTGTATCAATGAATTGGATGAACATGATCAAGAAGGCAAATGCAAAGCTGGCATTCTTTTTGAGAGGAATGGAATGTAAGGGCAGGGATGTGATGTTGAGGTTTTAAAAGGCACTGGTGAGTCATCACTTGGAATATTGTGAGCAGTTTTGGCTCCTAATTTAAGAAAAGATGTACCAAAGTTGGAGAGGGTCCAGAGGAGGTTCACTGGGATGATACCATGTAGGAAGAGCAGTTGACAGCTCATGGCCAGTATTTCGTGGAATTGGAGAGAATGAGGGAGGAGCTCATTGAAACATTTCTAATGTTGAAGGCGTGGACCGAGTTGGTTGTTTCCCCAAGGTGGGAGAGTCTAGGACAAGAAAGTATAACTTTACGACCGAAGGGTGTCCAGTCAGAACAGAGGTGCATATGAATTTCTTCAGCCAGAAGGAGTAATAAATCAGTGGAATTTATTGCCACAGGTGGTTGTGGAGTCCCAGTCATAATGTGTTTTTGAAGGCAGAGATTGGTAGGTTCTTGATTAGCCAGGACATCACAGGTTATGGGGAGAAGGGCGAGGAGTGGGAAAAATGGATCAACTCGTGATTAAATGGCAGGGCAGACTTGATGGGCTGAATGGCCTTTTTTCGCTCCTATGTCTTAAGTGGCGAGTAAGTTTGCGTGAAAATTGCTGGAGTTGTTAATAGTGAGAAAGTTTACAGCTTGAAGTGGATCATTTACATTAATGATTTGGATGATGGGACGGTAAATTGGGTGAGTAAATATGCGGACAATACAAAATTAGGGGGAGTTGTGGATAGTGAAGATGGTTTTCAGAAACCGCAGAAGGATTTGGACTGCTTAGAAGGATTGGCTGAAATATGGCAGATGGAGTTTAATGTAGATAAGTGTGAGGTGCTTCATTTTGGAAAGAATAATCAAAACAGGATGTGTGCAGTGAAGGGGAGGCATTGAGGAATGCAGAAGAACAGAGGGATCTTGGAGTAACGGTTTGTTGTTCTTTGAAAGTGAATTCTCATGTAGATAGGGTGGTGAAGAAGGCTTTTGTTATGCTGGCCTTTGTAAATCAAAGCATAGAATATAGGAGCTGGGAGGTGATATTGAGAGTGTTCAAGGCATTGGTGAGGCCAAGTTTGGAATATTGTGTGCAGTTCTGGTTCCCAAATTATAGGAAGGATATCAATAAGGCACAGAGGATGCAGATAAGATTTACTAAAATATTGCCTGGATTGCAGTATCTAGAATATGGGGAAAGACTGAGTAGACTGGGTCTTTATTCATTGGAGCGTAGAAGGTTGAGGGGGGATTTGATAGAGGTATTTAAGATTATGAAGGGGATAGATAGGGTACAGAGTGCTCTTCTCTGGAGGGTAGGTGAGATTGGAACGAGGGGTCATAAGTTAAGGGTTAGGGGGCAAAAGTTTAGAAGTAACATGAGAGGGGGCTTCTTCACTCAGATAGTGGGGGCTGAGTTGAATGACCTTCCAGAAGAGGTGGTTGCAGCAGGGTAAATTTTGTCATTTAAGAAAAGGTTGGGCAGATGCATGGATGTGATGGGATTGGAGGGTTATGGGCAGGGTGCAGGTAAGTGGGACTAGATCACTTGAATCGTTACGGATTCGAGGGGCCGAGATGGCCTGTTTCTGTACTGTAATTGTTATATGGTTATATGAAAATTTGGGTGGGGTTACGGCAGATGGCAATTCATTTGGACAAACACAATATAGAGGTCATATGCAGCACAGTTCCCTGTAAGTAATAACACAGGTGGAGAAGGTTCCTGCCTTTATTGGTGACGACATTGAATATTAAAAAACCTGGCAAGTCCTATTGTGGCTGTATAAACCTTGAGCAGGGCTCTATTGGAGCCATGTGTGTCATTCTGGTCTCCAGACTATTGGAAGAATATGGAGGCTTTGGAGGGGTGCAGAAGTTGTTCACCAGTTTAAGTGTAGGATTCATTTTATTTGTGACAAAAAAAATCACAATATGCAGGATAGCATTGCAAAATTAACACCCAGGAAGGGCAGCGGGGCAACTCTGTTGGGGGGGTTCATTCAGGAACCTGATGACTGTAGGGAAGAAACTGGCATATTATAGGCATCATGGTGAGTGAAAGGATCATAATATTTGTTGACCGGTTTTCATGTTTTAATACAGTTGTTAGTGGACATTATATACAGATGTTATTTATAAACATTTTATTGTATGTTAAAGAAGATAATTACAAGTTTATGTGTTAAAATAAAGGATTTGGAAACACAAACAACTATCTAACCTGGCCTCTAAGTGACTATTTATTGGATTGAAGTCGCTACACGGCTACTGTGACAAAGCTGTATGACCCAGCCAGTTTTGTCGACTGACTACATCAGAGCATGCAATTACTTAAACCAACAGCAATGCGACATGCAGCGCATGTGTGAGCTGATCTACACCACTGTGCATGTCTTCTTTCTACATAACACCATTCGCCGGCCACTCCAGCAAGTTTACGATGACTCTTATGAGGTCGTGCAGCACCAGCCTAAAAGTTTTGTGACCCGTAAGAACAGGAAGACTGACACTGATTTGATTGACCATTCAAAGCCAGCGTATGTGGAGGATCAGTCGTCTGCATCACAACCAATACCAGGGCCCCAACCAGTCTGATCATCTATCACCTGCGTTGCAGTGCCTAACTAAATTTGGCAGGACTATCAACCCCCACAGATTGTTATATACCTGTACTGAGACAGCTCCAGACAGCCACCACCTCACATGACTCATAGATTTGGGGGGGGGGAATGGGGGGGCTGTTGCAGCTGCATACTTATGTGGGCCTTGAGTAGGAGTGGTTGCCACTGGTGACAGATCAGTGGCGAATATAACATGCGTGGAATGAGGTGCAGGAACAGCATAGTGGTTAACGCGCATGCGCGGGGTCAGAAGGAGGAGGGAAAGGACTGTTACGGTCACTTGCAGGTCTGTATTGAATCTGTGGTGATGCAGCGTAAAAATACTGGTGGAAGAAGAAATGGGGTAGAGTTAAATAAAAATGTTGACACCTTGTGTGTGTCCCTTTTGCTAGCCCTGTAGCTTGTATTCAGCAACATCCTTCCTGATAGATGATAAAACATAGGACTCTGTGGACACTGTGGTTAAGTTAAAAAAAACACACACAGATGCTGGAGAAACTCAGCAGGTTAAACAGTGCCTTTATGCGGCAAAGGATAAGATACATCACCAATGTTTCAGGCTGGAGCTCTTCATCAAGGTGTGGGGGAACATTGGAGAGACCAGTCACAGATTAGGAAGTCGCCTCGCCCATCCGCCTCCTTTCCATCCACAACAAAAGCGACCTCCCCATAGCCAACCATTTCAATTCCGAGTCACTCCCTCAAGCTCACATGACTATCCATGGTCTTTTTCACTACCCCACTCTGACCACCTGCAGATTGGAGGAACAACACCTCATTTTTTGTCTGGACATCCTCCAACCCCAGGGCATGAACACTGAGTTCACTGCATTCCACTAATCAGCTTGGCTTCCCCCCCTCCCCACCGCCTTTAACTAGTTATTCCAGTGCCTACTTCCTTTCTCTCTCCACCTAGCCTAGACTCCTCCTCCCTCACTGCGGTGTCCCCCCCTTCCCCCCTTTTGTTCAGACATCTCTCATGTTCCCCCACGCCTTGATGAAGGACCCAAGCCTGAAATGTTGGTGATGTATCTTCAACTTTGCTACATAAACGCACTGTTTGACCTGCTGAGTTTCTCCACCATTTGTGTGTTTTTTCTCCTTCCTGATGGTAGTAGGTCAAAGAAACTATATTATGGATGGAAGGAGTCCTCAATAATTCTTTGAGCCCTGGTTAAGCAACACTTCTGGGGAATGTCATCAGCAGAAGAAAGGGCGACCTCAGTGATCTTCTCGGCCAGTTTGCTGATTCTCTGTACTGACTTCTAGTCCAATACTTTGCAGCCACACAATGATGCAGCCGGATAGGACACTCTCAATAATGGTCCTGTAAAATGTGGTCAAGATGGGGGCCGGGAGCTTCCTCTCCTGAACCTTCTTGAACCTTCCTGACTATTGAGGAGATGTTTCGGGCCCAGGATAGGGCTTCTGTTATATGCTCACCAAGGAAATTTGTGCTCTCTATGACAGAGCCATTGATGGGTTACGGAGAGTGGTTGACATTGCAATAGAAAAATGAAAGCCTGTAGATGCTGGAAATCTGACATAAAAACAGAGAATGTTGTCAGGCAGCATCTGTAGGCTGTTCAGGTTGCTAACCTTTTATCAAAAGTGCTGGAAGGGGATTATCCTGCACCAAAATGTTAACTGGGTTTCTCTCCATAGATGCTGGCCTGACCTGCTGAGTATTGCCTATATAGCTTTGTGATATTACAGATTCTACATGTTTGAACCATCCCATCCAAATTTGATTCTTCTGTCTTTGCCACTTGTAACTCATCAAAAGGAATTGTGATCTGTTCTGAAGAGGCTGGAAATCCATAATGGAAAGAAAAAATGCTTGAAAAATCCATAAAGGCTGGAAATCCGAAATGGAAAGAAAAAATGCTTGAAACACTACGAAGATTAGATGTCAAGTATGGAGAGTGCAAGGAGTTTACAGGACCAGTTTGCAAAGTTTTACAGGTGTAGGGGGACGTATCACTGAAGGAATGAAATTAAGCATTAAAGCCTAGCAGATGCTGTGAATGCAATGCACAAACGTGCTGGAGAAGCTGGAAACTGCGTGCAATTTCTGCAGAAAGTTTGTGCATTCATTTTTCTATTGGCACATCTATAAATATAATCTCCAGGTGCAATGAAAGACTGACTTGCTGCAGATTCCCTGTTGCTGCAAAGGCGCAACACAATTGCAGGTCAAAGGAATAAAGTTCAACATTCTCACAGGAAGTCACAGTACAACACCAAGCAGAGTCAGTTGTGCTAACAGATCTTGCTGGTCTTGAAGTAATGGGTGGTTGATGTGTCATATTCTTTATGTTCGGAAAGGTTCGTCAGCAGTGGCCACAGCCAGCTTGAATGTTGTCCTTCCTGTCTTACTATTTCCTCTTGGCCAACCAGACCCAGGTTCCTTCAGGTGTAGTCTGAGGACAAGCCTTCTGTGAACCATTTCAATTCCGAGTCACAGTCCTGCGCTCACATGTCTGTCCATGTCCTTACGTACTGTACCACCCAGACCACCCACAGATTGGAGGAACAACATCTTATTATCAGCCTGGGCCCTCTCCAGCCAGATGGCATGAACATTAACTTCACTGCTTTGCATTAAACCTGCTCGCCTTTTCTTTTCTCTGTCTGCAGTTCTCCCCTTCCCCACCCAGCCATGCCCCCTTCCCTTCATTGCTGCTGTCTCCTC
Organism: Narcine bancroftii; assembly: GCF_036971445.1. Classification (NCBI taxonomy): domain Eukaryota; kingdom Metazoa; phylum Chordata; class Chondrichthyes; order Torpediniformes; family Narcinidae; genus Narcine; species Narcine bancroftii. The sequence continues at coordinate 70,564,964 of NC_091474.1, read as the reverse complement.
CCTCCTTTCTCAACCTATCATCTCCTGCCTTTGCCACCTCTTTCCCACTCCTGTTCAGACACCTGCCGGCATGATGAAGAGCTCAAGCCTGAAACGTTGGTTATGTATCTTTACCTTTGCTACATTATGCACTGTTTCTCCAACGCTGTGTGATTTTGCACACATGCCTTCCATCTCTCCTTCATGGGAAGTCATCAGTCCTCCTAACTCACCAGAATAAGGTACCACTGAATCGAAGAACTTCCAAGCACACAGCGGAGTGTCCCAATGGAGGGGGGTGAACAATGAAACTAATATGCATGTTTGGCTCACATTTCCTTTGGTTTGGAATGTCTATTTTGTGGTGGCTCTAATTTCTGCAGTGAGAGATGGGGGTTGGGGAAATTGGGATTGGTGCATTAGTAGCCAAGCAATAAGAATGAGAAGTGAGATTGGATGTGAATCAAAGAACTTTTCTGAACGTACACACACCTTACATACGCGTGCGCTTAGAATTAGAAAGGGGTTAAGTTAGGTTAATTAAGTCAATAGAGATAAGTTAAAGTTTTATTCTATTTTCATGTTTAAAGATAATTAAAAGCAACTTTTGTTGAAGTAACCATTTGTCTTGGTGAATATCTATTGCTGCTGTGTTTTGGGTTCCTCTGGGCTTGTAACACTTGTTTGATACTTCCAACTTTTTCTTTCTATGTACTAAAGGCAACTTTAAGTTTGATACCATGGTCAATCCCAATATCAGCCAGACAGCTGTTCAATGTCCCTCTTGCACTGCTCACTATGGAGAGAAAACATGGTATCTTGTTGCAAATTGCTCAGTGGGCTGCTGGGTGAAGATATGAAAACATGATCTCACCTGCAGCACAGGAATCAGAGAGCATTCATTTCCTTTTGGGGAAATTCCCATCAACATCTGGGACACCAAGGACTTGAAGCAGTTTGACTGCAAAAGGTAGTCGACACTTGAGAAAAGCAAGGTAACAAATTAATTAACCATATAACCGTTTGCAGCACGGAAACAGGCCATGTCGGCCCTTCAAGTCCATACCGGTTCACTTGAACAACTCCACTAGCTCCTCCCCAAACTCCTTAGGAAGCAGAGGCTCTCTTCATGATGCCACCGGTGCGCTGGTTCCAGAAAAGATCTTCCGAGATAGTGACTCCCAAGAACCCACATAAGGGGGAATTTTTTTAGGACTGAGATGAGGAAAAATTTCTTCTCTCAGAGAGTGCTAAATGTGTGGAATTCTTTGTCACAGGAAGTAGTTGAAGCCGCTTCCCTGTCAATATTCTATTTCTCCTTTTATAAAATCCAGGATCCTGTCTGTTTTTTTAAAACCACTTTTTCAAGTTGCCCTGGTATTTGACTGAACTATACCCAGATACACTAGAAACCCAATTTTAGAATGGTGCCTTCAGATTTATGTTACTTCTTTATTCTTCCTACAAGAAACATGACGAGCTGAGGGCAGCACAGCTAGCATAGGGGTTAAGGCAATGTTGTTACAGCACCAGCAACTAGGACTGGGGTTTGAATCTCGTACTGTCTGTAAGAGTTTGTACATTCTCCCTGTGTCTGCATGGGTTTCCCCTAGCTTACTCCCACCCATCAAAACGTGCAGGTCAATCCGGTGTAATTGGGCCACAGCGGCTTGAGGGCCGAAAGTGCCTGTCACCATACTTCATATCTAAAAATGTGATCGAGGTTTGGGGAGAGAGCAGGAAAAAGACATTGAGACTGAAGAATTTGCTGTTCTCGTTAAATGGAGTGGAGCCTGGGGAAAATGACCTACTTTTGCTCGTGTTAGTTGGAGGAAATATATTCACCATTTTGATGAGTGTTTAAGAAACTGTTGTTCATTCTCAAATCATTGATGTGGTTCAAAGGTCTTGCAGAATCTGCGAACATGTTTTTGGGTTGCTTATCTGACTGGCGGCTCTTCACATATGCTGTCAAAATGTGGTACTGTCCCCTGGAATGCTTTGGGGATCTATTTCTCATCTCATTCCCTGGATAGATCTGGCATCAGGCATTGATCAGGGAGTTGACAAATTCCTCTAGTTTCATTTCCATTGTTATGTTGCAATTAATGATAAGACTGGAGTGTTTTCTCAATTTCTTGTCCAGCAGACTTTCTTCCCCTGATTATTTTTCTGCAATATTTATTTTGCTACATGTAAACTGAATTGTGTATCAAATTGCTCTTTGCATATGTAATGCCTTCAAGACTAGCTGAGATAAGATGGTATGAACTTTCCAATATCTCAAAGCTCAGCAGATAAGCTTGTCCTGTACTTCCCCAACCCTTTAAGGAGAAATGTGAATGATTTTGTCAATTAATCCTCTTGAGATTTTGCTTTCATTAGCTGATTCATTAGCTGTGGTAGGTTCTGTTCTCATAAGCAACTGACAGATATCCTTGCACCTTATAATTTACTTGGAATCTTTTCTTTATCAAGAAAATGGACTGTTCCCAGTCCATTTTCATTTGAGTGGGACTGTCATTTTCAGAGAACAAATCAAGCTGCAAACCCTGCCAGCTTTGGAGATTAACTGTGGGCCAATAGGCTGGGGACAGCGAGTACTCAAATTCACTACTTTCGAAGAGAAAGTAAGTGACCCTGGAAAACACAGGTGCAGAGACCACGTGACCACCATGTTAAAGAAACAGTACTCAGTTTGATCGGGGCCATTTGAAGGAAACAGCACTTGGAGAGGCGTCTCTTTGAAGGGAAACTGTGCTGAAGTGGCCTCATGTGGTCATTTGTCTGATTTCTCTCTGTAAGGAGAACGAGTGTATCCCACCGTGACCAAAGGAGTGGTCACTTTTGAAGGAGAATTAGTATACCACACCATGAAAAAAAGGGAAGGTCACTTTGAACGACTAACCCACAAAATGGTTCTGGAAGCAGAAGAATAATGCATTGGGATTGTGACCATTGTGACGGACATTTTGGCTGACCCACAAAGGGTTCTGGAAGCTTCGTAAAAAAATCACTTACCTCATGTCCCCCACGTAAAAAAAAGGGGAATGTTGATTGCCACTCATCTGAAAAGGACATTTCTTTGGAAGAATCTCGAGAAGGATTTTGTGAGTTTACAAGTGTCTGTCACCCCTGTCCCTCCCACCTACTCCATGGTTACTTCTTTGATCAATTTAAGGCCTGCATGTCAACACTGGATTTTCTGAGACTGAACTTTGACTGACATTCTAGAATTGTACCTGAGCTATAATGGCGTGGGGTATTTCTGCTCGCTCACACACACACACACACACACACACACACACACACACACACACACACACACACACACACACACACACACACACACACACACACACACACACACACACAGAGTTGTTTAGATAAGTTAGATAAGGTGATATATTATTGGTGATTAATAATAAAAAAATTATTTAAATATAACACCGCCTTAGTTAATTTCTATGGCTGCCGAGTACATAACAGTAGGATAACACCAGATCTGCTATTTGTGTATGTTTACCCTCAAATGTTGATGCTGAACCTTTATTCTGTCAGATCAACCCTTTAAGAATGCACAAGGACTCTGAAGTGTAACTCACTTTTATGATGCTATTTGCCACCTAACACATTGTCTTCCTCAGCTCATCAACCATGTAGTGTGTATTATCCACCGTTCTCCATGCTCTCTTGCCCTTTATATCTTGCCTCTTTTATTCCAATGTCCATATGACATGATAGTTACTCCAAGGCCAAATTCTCCCTTTCCCACGGAAGTGTACAACATTGTGCTGCCTCAGGGATTTATAATAGTTTCGATACAAGTCCGTGTGGGCCAATAGAAAACTGTTCCCAGATCAAAACCCAGTACTGATAACATGTGACATGGAGAGGGACCTACCTTTCCCACAGCGATAGAGTTGTGGAGCACAGAAAAATGCTGATCCTTTTGCGCATCTGCGCTAAATCCTACTTGTCCTCGATTGTATCATATTCTCGTGTACCTTGAGTACCTACATCTTGAAAAGTTTCCAAACATAATGATTGTATCAGATTCTGCCAATCCTCCATTCGTGAGTTCCAGCTATATAAACCACCTTGGACCAGGTGGATGTGACTAGTTTCCATGACCAACAACCAGGATACTGACTTAGTTCCACTGATTTTAGATTCCAGATTTAATGGCTTCTTTGTTAAACAGGGATGTAATGTTTGAAATCCATCATTTGTCACTGACCTTTCCATTATCTGAGAAGAAATTAATATCTAAAATTGTTCTCTCCTTTCAGCACTCTTCTGGTTCCAGCAAGGATGTGGCCATCTTGATGCTGACTTTGGTTAGCACCAGTCTCTGTCTGCAATGATCAAGGACACTATTCTTCCTTGTAATACTCTCGATAAAAGATTAAATTTCAACTGTTCTTTTGCCCCCACTGATGGCGCTTCAGCTGCTGACTTCCTCCAGCAGATTGTGTTGAAATGATAAAAGGATGGTTATGTTTGAACTGACCACTCACTGTATTGTGTTTTGAATTGCTGTACTATGCTTGGGTTGAGTAGCTGGATTACATGCAAGATGAACCAATGTATCTCAGTACATTGGACAATAAACGAACTTGATTGGAAGCCTCTGTTAAAATAGTTATAATCCACCCCAACCAGCTGGCCCTCATTTGCACCAATCCTTTACTCATGCTATTTTATTTTTATAAAAATTTTTAATGGTATCTGTGCACATTTGAAGTTTCATATTTTTAGTCACAAATTAGTGACATCAAATAATTAATGTATACTTGGGACTTAAAAGGGTCCTCGCTACAAATAAGGAAAAAAAAAATGGGTTAGTTATTTCAAGCAACTTGTATATTTCTGGATCAGATTCTTTCCTGATTTGGCGAGTATTTCTTTGCTAAACACCTTTGTGTTAGAACAAGGCAGGATTTCTTTCAAGGAATCTCTTTACCTAACTGACCATTCTTGGTGGGGTTACCATTGACATCCCTATAGCACAATGAGGCCGTGCAACAAGGAAGGGGTAAAAGACGAAGAGGAAGGTGGAATGGACATGGAGAGAGAAGCCAAGCACTGTACTGAATAGAAGGTTGAGAATAGCTGGCCTAGATGTTGTGACAGATCGTAGCCAGGATCCTGCCAATGGCCTGCTACAATATTGCGCCAGTCGCCAATGTGAACCAGGACTATATCTGCCTCAACTTCCCTGATGCAAGCATTATCACATTCTCCCGGAAAAGTCTAATTAAAAGTTACTAAATGATCAGGCAAATGTTTCAAAGTAAATTGCTTCTAGCAGAGTGCCAATTTTCTAAGGATTAAACCTCAAGTTGTATTTTGCTCCCTCAAGCTTCTCATTTGGTTTCTATCAGGTTAATTTGAATACACTTTAATACCAGAATTCTTCCTCAACATCCATTAAGTTTATTATTGCTTAAATCAAAGACTCATTGCTTCAGTCTCCAGGTTATATTAAAATTAATATTCTATATTTTAAAGGATATTAAAAGCATTGCTTGGAAGACTTTTTTTTGGTTTTGCTTATGTGCACGTACATTCAATAATTTAAAGTTAATTAAATATTTCCAGTCGCTAAGTATCTTGCTTTTCCTCACTTGAAGATGTGTTTTCTGAATCCACTTTGAATATGCTGGTATAATGAAGGAATTTTATGTTTCATTTGAAGGAGTGCTTCCACAGAAGCCTGTCTCCCATCTCCTTAAAATGTCTGTATCGCTATGGAAATCCTGAACCTGCATTAATATCCTGCTTTTATTATTAATAGTACAGTCATCTTCTGCTTTCTACTCCTTAAAAGCTTCCTTTTATTGTCATGTAATAATACAAAAATGTAATATAAACGATATACTTCAATTTTTGTCTGCCATAAAATAAAGCAAAGAGTGCCATGAGCATTGGCCGACACCCCCAGTAACAAGAGGAAGTGAAGCAGAAGAGAGCCCCATCAGAAGCTCTGAGTATTCATGGATTTGTTTCCAGGACTCCAGCAGCGTCTGCAGCCTCATGGAGCCTGCTGTTCCATCCACCGCCAAGCCAAGCTCCGCATCTAAAACCTCCACTTCACGGCTCCTTCTCGCCTCAGCACCCTCCTCAAATTCCATTTCCAATTCCTGGTCCCCATCAGGACATCGCCAGCAGCCCTTGGCCCCTGCCGGATCATTCGATGGCAAGATGCCAAGTGCCTGCAGCCTGCGTGGTCGTTGGTCTGCTGCCTTGATGATGTATTTAATGGGAACCAGACTGTAACTGTGACCATTGCTGACACCATTAATAAAAGACAAAATTATGGAAAATGTATATTTCAATTGTCACAAGGAAGGAAAGAACATAGGAACATAGGAAATAGGAACAGGAGTAGGCCAAAAATGGCCCATCGAGCCTGCTCCGCCATTCAATACAATCATGGCTGATCTAATTTATGACCTAACTCCACCTACCTGCCTTCTCCCCATATCCCCTAATTCCTCTGTGGTGAAGAGACATCTCTGGAAGGAATTAAAAGATAACCTAACTTAAAAGCAACCATTCCTAAGGCAGGATGAGAAGGAGTATGCCCAGATAGAACCAACTATTGAAATACAGAACACAACAGCACTGAAACTGGCCCTTCAGCCCATCTAGTCCTTGCCAAACTATTATCCTGCCTTGTCACATTGAAGTGCACCTGGATCATGGCCCTCCAAACCCCTTCCATCCATATACCAATCTAAATTTTTATTAATTGTTGAAATCAAGCCTGCATTCACCACTTCAGTTGGTTGCCTGTGCCACTTCTCCTAATTAGGTTTCCCCTAATGTTCTCCTTAAACATCACACTTAACCTATGTCCTCTAGTTCTTGTCTCACCTAACCTCAATGGAAAGAGCCAACTTGCATTTACTCTATCTATAACCCCACTTACTTTTCTCTACCTCTAATCTCCTCTCATTCTTCAGTGCTCCAGGGAATGAAGTCCTAACTGGTTTAAACTTTCCCTGTAACTTAGCTCCTCGAGTCCCGGTAACCTTCTTGTAAATCTTCCCTACACTCTTACAAAGGACAGGGTTCCTAATTGGAGACACAAGTGAGACCGGATGAGAGGTGGACTTGCATTTGCCCATTGTGACTGCAAGGAAAGCATCTTAACTCTTCTCCAACTTGCCCAACCTTGCTGGGAGCTGCAGACACCCTTTCAAGAGGTTCAGTGCTCTCCCTCTACGGATGTCAGTGCTCTGGTAAACATTCTTCCTGGAACACAGCTAATTTCTCACAATCCCAAGTGCAGTGATTGGTAGGCTTGTAAATAGACTTCAGCCGGAAGTGGACATTGGCATTTTCTTTCCAATGAGAGTGTCTATCCCCTGCAACTGTCCATCTCCTGCCAGAGGAGGGTTCAATAAGGTCCAGCTAGCTCATTCTCTGTGAATGAAAGACCATGAGTGGGAAAGCACAGAGCATGTCTCAGTTGATCCAACCTACCTAGCATTCTTTAGATGGCTTTCATTCTTCTCTGCACACGTCACTTCATACCTGATGTTCAAACGGTACCTTCAAAAACACAAAGAAGGAGGTGGGTTGCAAAAACAGGTGTTTTGAAATGGTCGACCTGGACTTTGAGTTTACAGGCAGTAAGTTTAACCTAAATGAGATGGAATCAGTCAAGTGAAACCTTGAGCTCATCATAGCTGGGAGCCATCTTGCCAACATTCTTGGATCAGATCAGATATTATTTATTCTCATGTAATAAAACAGAAATATTACACAAAATTCTCTTTAGTTTTCTATAAGGCAGTCAAAGATTCTCCATTAGCATTTTAATTGTCCAGCACCCCTTACAGTCAGAGAAAGAGAAGCAAAAGAGAATCCCCCCCACCCCACCGAATAATCTAATGTCCGTACAGCCACAGTTCCAGTTCATTAAACCATTGGCACTCAGAGCCCAGATCTAAACCTCTAACAAGACATGGGAGCCTTCTGTGCCTAAGGCCCTTTGGGAGCCCTCAGCATCCTCTTGAATGCCGGCCCCGACACCCACCTCCCATGAGCCAGCCTCCGGCAGCCCACATCCTGTTTGGGTTACTCGCCCAAGTTGCCAACAGCCTAGGAGTGTCCTTTAGCTGCTGAGCCTCTCACTTGTCTGCCATCATGGTCACATGTTCTCAGGGTTGTCTCCTCTGCTTCTCATTCTCAACTGGGGTATTCTCCCCATTACTGGTACCCTACAGAAGTCTGCTGTACCCTCAGATTCTACCCAGCAGAGCCAGCAAAAGCCCATTTATGGTGACATGGACAAGAGGCAGGGGCTACAAATAATAAAAACATACCATTTAGAAGCAGGATTTAGCCATCTGGCCCGTCAGCCTGTTCCAATCTACCTGCATTTTCCCCACAGCTGTTAATTAAGCTACTAGGCAAATTTATCAAACTCTATTTAGTGAGGCACTGCTTCCTTGGCCAGAGAATTCCACAGGACCACTAATCTTTGGGAAAATCTACTCTGCTAAACACTAAGGGTTTGTCCCCTCATTCGAGTCTCACCTAGAAGTGGAAATGACTGTCCTGACTCTATCTTATCTATTCCTTACATAATTTTATAGATGACTAGAAGATCCCCTCTCTTTCTTCTGCATTCCAGTGAGTAAATTCCAAGGTGGCTCAATCTCTCTCCACAAGCTAACCCTTCATCTCCAGAACCAACCTGGTCAACCTCCTCTGCACCACCTCCAAAGTCAGTCTATCCTTTTTCCAGTAAGTGGACCAGAATTGTACCAAGTACTCCAGGTACACCCTCACCAGAGTCCTGCTGCTAATCGAAGCACATTTCAAACATTCATACACACATGTATCCACCCACTTGGCACATACTAATTACATCGATACATAAAGATAATTTAAAATAAATATCCAAGTATTTTGGGATGATTTACTTTGCTACAGGATACTCTTCAGCAGGAAGAAATCATTTCCGAGCCTGGCAGTCCTGATTTTGATGCTCATGTAACTCCTTCCTAATGGATGGAAAGGGTCCACTATAATTCTGGAGAATGCTGGTCCAAATTGGATCACCAAGTGCATTAATGTTCCATGTCAGGGCAAAGGAAGCAAACAGAGAGAAATAGAGGTGTCAATTTTGGCCTAAATGAATGGTGGAACAGACCTGATGTAGAAGCTGGTGTGATGAATTTGATGCAGGCTTGGAGCTTGGTGCAGAGCCTATCTCAGCAGAATGTACCTGATGCAATGAGGAAATTGATTGTAAACCCCAGCTTGGGGAAATGACTTGAGAGCAATGAACAAATCCTGTCCCGAGACCAATTTAATGCAATGAATCCAATACAATGAATTAATTTGTTGCAGTGCTATACTTGGAGACATGAATCTGGTGCAATGAATCCCAAAGATGTAGGAGTTGGTAGGTTAATTGGGCATTTTGTATTGCACTAGTTTGTAGGTGAGTGATGGGATCTGGGAGGAGTTGATGGGAATGCAGAGAGAACAAGAAACGGGATCAAGTGTTAATGGGTATTTGATGGTCGGCAGAGATTTGGTGGGCGGATGAGCCTGATTGCATGTTGCATCACCTTATGACATTCAAAGTCATTCAGGAGCAGAAGTAATGTGGGCGGGCAATGAATCTGGTGCCATGGATGAATCTAATTAGCAGTCCAAATCAATGCACAGAATAGAAAAGTTGTAATGAAACCGGGTCAGAATTTGAGATAATCAACTGCAAAGTGCAATAGATCAGATGGAAACGAGACCCTCAGAATCATTGTATGGGTTCAGCACATGGGCTGGCCAGTGGAGGGATGACTTGTTCTTGTGATGAGATTCACACAGTGGGGCCTGACTTACATGTTGGGCATGTGTCAGCTCACATGAGGTCAAGTTCATTCTGGGTCAGATCAAGTTACACTCTGGTCTGGCAGCCAGATTGGGCTCCTCCTTCTCCTCAGGCATTCATAAATTCAAGTTCAACTTTATCATCTGACAGCCTGGCAAAACAGTGTTTCTCCAGACCATATGCACACACAATACAGAGCACATAATAATCACATATATACATAAAGATAAAAATTAAAATAAATATATACAAATATATTTATGGGTGGTAGGGTTGGTGTAGTGGTTAACGCGACGCCTTCACAGGGACTGGTGTTCGAATCCTGCATTATCTGTAAGGAGTTTTCCCCGGGGGCTCTAGTTTCCTTCCACCATTCAAAATTTACTGAGGGTGTATGTTAATTGGGTATAATTGGGCGGCAAAGACTCGTAGGCTGAAATGGCCTGTAACCGTGCTGTATGCCAAAATTTAAAAAATGTTAAATGTTTTACATGCTATCATTCATCTATCTCACAGCGTGTGGGAAGAAGCCATTTCCCAGCCTGGCATTTCTGATTTTAATGCTCCTGTACATCCTTCTTGATGATAGACGGTCAAAGATACTGTGTGCTGGACGGAAAAGATCTTCTATAATTCTTTGAGCCCTATTTGAGCAATGATCCCTGTGAATGTTGTCAATAGAAGACAGGCAGACCCCAGCGATCTCCTTGGCCTTTTTGATGATCCAATGTATCCGACGCTTTGCAGCTACCACACCGCACAATGAGGTAGCCAAGCAGAACACTCTCAGTTGTGCCCTGGTAAAATGTTGTCAAAGTGGAGGCTGGTGGCCTTGCCCTCCTCAACCTCCTTAGGAAGTGTAGGCATTGACTAACAAGGTGTGGTCAGTCCTGGATAAGACATCCTTATCAGGCTAATAAATGATTGACTCGCAGGTTTCTATCATGTTGATAGTTCACTTCAGTGTTTTAACTGCACTGTTAACTTACTAATTTGCTTATACCTATATCATACTTTAAGTTCACTATTTCATTAATCCCTGCTAACCTATTGGTGTATTGATTTCTTGATGTTTGTGCTGCATTACAAATTAATTCACTGATTCCTGTTGCTTTGTTAACTCACTGTTTTCTGTACCCAGATTTTTACAAATGCATTTATCGCCACGACCCATTGCTTCAATCATTTTCTCCTGGTCCTGCTGTTCAAATTGATCAATTTGTCAATGACTGTCACTCCATTCATTTTTAATTTGCCACTGGATCTATTGAATAATATGTTGACACCCCCTCACTATACAAATTTCTTTGATTTAGCTGTCGTTGGTGTTCAATTCATAATATGATGCCATCTTCAATCTGTTCTGTGCCATTGTCAGCAGCTGAACATCAGTTTTGAGTTGAGATCAGTGTCACAAAAGCTGGGATGTTCTACTTCTGAGAATTATTTCTGCATTACATTTTCATGCAATTAAAACTCAACAACCCCCTCAGCGTAAAAGGTTTATCAATGACAAATGATCGAGTCCTCGGGAGAGACAGCTCAGAAGACAGCCCCTCAGCCCCTTGAGTCTGTGCAGCTACCCATTTACACAATGAATCCCAATCTTTTTTTTGTTCTCTCCCCAAAACCATCATCTGCCCCCAGATTCTATCAGTCACACGCACACGAATTAAACGAGCAGCCCGTGGGGTCTTTGCATCTGGGAGGAAACTGGAGCACCCAAGGGAAATGCAGTCAAAGAAAGAACATGCAAACTCGACGCAGGCCACGCCAGAGGTCAGGGTTCAACCTGGGTCTCTGGCAGTGGGATGCAGCAGCAATAAAAACTGCAACACCCCGCTGCCCTAATTCACTTCCCTTAAACGTCTTTCCATTGTGATCTGTGCGATGATTTAAACTTTCACTTTATCACCTCCATTGGCCATGTGATAAGGTATTATCATCATTCACTGAAAACTAAAATAAATATCCTGATACTGGGCTCGTTTCGATCCCTGCTGAACACTAGGAGATCAGGCTAACGTTATCTGGAAGTGAAATTGTCTGAAATTGAAATGTATCCACTTATCACCACTGGTTGGATGCCAGCACAGTGAGCTAACAGTGACAAACAACTCTTCTCCTCCCTCTCACTCTATCTGTTGTCTCCGTTACTGATGGCCACACATTCCTTCTTCAGCCTTCCTCCATTATAACCAATCTTTCCTGTGTGCCCATAACCAGGGAATTACTTGAAGTATCTTCTCTTCCTAACCCTTCATTATGTCTTCTTGTATCCCCAATGTATTAACCTTGGTTCCCTCCTGTTTCTCAAATACATCCTGTATTGTGGCCAGAATTATCCTGTTGTCGCAGCGCTATGGCGGCACAACAACTCCCAGGAGGCATCGAATCGACCATGAGACATCAGTGCGTGATGACGTCAGCGCGTGTCAGGCATGTGATTCGGGCTTTTAAAAGGTTGCACGCATTCTGAATAGTAAATCTGTTTGATTCACTTAAGAAATGCCTCGTGTGGTTATTTTTTTGTGTCCACTGCGATTCCAGAGGTCACAACTGGTGACCCCGACAGGTCCAAAAATGTATTTTCGGATAAACATGGACTCTGCAGCCGTCCCTGTGAAGCTGCCACCTTTCTGGATGGCTGAGCCTGAACTGTGGTTCCAACAGGCTGAAGCATAATTTCACCCTCACAAAGTCGAGTTGGACACCAACTCATCAGTGCCCTGGACCAGGCTGTCACTGAGAGGGTCAGTAACTTCCTGCGGGATCCACCACTTTCCAGAAAATATGATGCTTAAAAGCACTTTTATTGCGGGTATATGGTGTGTCCCGTAGGGAAAGGACAGACAAACTACTACACCTCGAGGGGTTGGGAGACCACGGCCTTCAGAACTAATGGACAAAATGCTGTTCTTGGCATCTGGTGAAAGTCCCAATGTGCTATCCAGCAGCTCTTTTTAGAGCAAATGCCAAATGATATTAGGCTCTTGTTATTCAAGTGTTCATTTGAAGACTCAAGGGCTGTAGCAGCAGAGGAAGACATTCTATGGCTGGCTAAAAGGTACATCAAGGAAAAACAAGTCTGCACAACCAACCCCTCCATTCTTGACCCCGTGTCACACTCTAGTGCTCTTAACAGAGCACCACCTACAAAGAAAACAATGCCCCAGAATGGGCAAACAGCTTGTGGACACCTCGTCCTGGTTTTATTATCATAGGTGTTGGGGAGTAAATCCCGCAAGTCCCTTCCACCCTGCTCGTTTGCGGGAAATGCTCAGACCAATCTCCAGTTAGGACTGCGGCAGTAGAGGAGAAATCCGCAAACCATATGCATGGGACTGGATGTTCCAGTGAAAATTTCTGGTGGACATGGGTTCAGAAGTTTGTGTATTTCCACCCACTGGTTTTGCCATCCTACCCCGGACCTGCAACTATGAACAGTTAACAGTTCCAACCTTCGGCACCAGGAGGATGAATGTCAAGTTGGAGAATCCTCTCTACACTTGACCATTCATTATAGCAGCAGTTTCCCGACCTTTGCTTGGTGCAGATTTTCTTCGGGCTCATTCATTCCTCATCGACTTAAAATGGCGTCGGCTAATAGACAGAACTACTTTTCAGACTATTCCCCTGCTCTGTGCCTTAAGACATTAAGTAGACCAGTGGATGAATTCTCCAAGCTGTTGGAAGATTTCCATGAAATACTACTCTATAATTTTCTGCCTCCACTACAAAGCCCGATGTTACTCATTGCATTTGTACTAAGGGCTCTCCTATCCATCCAAAAGTGCATCGCTTGCCTCCAGAGAAGCTACATTTAGCTAAAGATGAGTTTGCCAAGATGGAGGAATGAGGCATAATCCATAGGTCCAAGAGTCTCTGGGCATCCCCATTACATATGGTCACGAAACACAGTGGAGGTTGGCGATCTTGTGGAGATTACAAGTGGCTTAGCAACACCACCATCCCTGATCGTTATCCGATACCTCATATTCAGGATTTCTCAGCTAATTTGCATGGCGCGAAGATCTTCTCCAAAATAGATGGTGCGTGGCCATCACCAAGTACCAGTAGAGCCAGAGGACATTCCAAAAACAACAACAATTACCCCGTTTAGGTCGTTTGAATTTTTACAAATGCCATTCGGATTAAAGAATGCTGCGCATTCATTTCAACGGCAGTTGGATGCTTTAGGACGTGGTATGATCAATGTCTTCAATGACCTCAATGACCTCAATGACCTTTTATTGGCCAGCGGGACCAAGGTAGAACATTTGGAACATATTTGTACACTTTTTTATCCATTTTCAAGAATTTTGACCGACAATCAATCCACTTAAATGCATTTTTGGACAAGAAAATTTTTGAGGGGGTGCATAGAATTACTTTGGAGAGCATGACCCCGCTACCATCCAGAATTTCACCCATTACCAAATACTCAAGACCTGTTATGGTTAAAAGCCTAAAGAAATTCTTGGGAATGGTGATTTTTTATCGTTGGTTTCTTCTGGGAGCAGCTCAGATCATGAAGCTTCTTTTTGATTTTCTGCTCAGTAATGCAAAAACTATCCATTGGACTGAAAAATTAAATAATGCCTTCTTCAAGATGAATGATTTGCTGACTCGTGCCACTCTGCTCAGCTCCCCAGTTTTAAATGCAGCCACCGCCCTTTTTACAGACACTTCCAGTATGGCCATTGGAGTTGCACGTCATCAATATGTCAACGGGTAATGGAAACTGTTACCATGCTTCAGCCACCATCGTCGTGAAGCAGGGATGAAATACAGTGCTTTTGATAAGGAGCTTTTGACCATTTACTTATCTATTCGACACTTCCATTATTTTTTGGAGAGCAGGGATTTTACTATGTACACCGACCACAAGCCCTTAACATTTGCATTTTCCAAGTTTGCAGAGCCCTGGTCAGTGTGACAACAATAACAATGATCATTCATTGCAGATTTTTCCACAAAAAGAGTACATATTTCTGGAAAAGACAATGTAGTAGCTGATGCACTGTCCTGTTCTGCTCCACTCGAGGTTTCGTCTGTAGCTTGAAGTAGTGACTACACAGCTTTGTCTGTGGCCCAAGAACATGACCATGAGATGAATGTTTATCGGACTGCAATCACGAAACTGCAATTGAAAGATGTCCAGTTTGGAGTTAATGACAAACTACTCCCCTGTGATATATCAACGGGACATCCACACCCAGTAGTTCCATGATCATGGAAACATCGAGTATTCGACTCTGTTCATGGTCTCTCACATCCATCGATTGCATCGACAGTTCGTGTGGTTTCTGACAGGTTCATGAGGCATGGTCTAAAAAACATGTTACACAAATGGCGAGGTCCTGCATTGCCTGCCAGAAAGCAGAAGTTTAGCAGCACTAAGGCACCACTGCAGTCCTTCCCAGCAGTTACTATTCATTTTGCTCATGTCCACATGGACATCGTTGGCCCCCTTCCTGTTTCAAGAGGATACTGTTACCTTTTTACAGAAATAGACAGGTTTACCCAAAGGCCCGAGGCTGTGCCTATGGTAGGTGCCTCTACAGACACTTGTGCTTGGACGTTCCTCAGTCCCTGGGTGTCTCGTTTTGGTTTACCAGTGCATGTTACTTAAGATAGAGGAGCATAATTTACATCCTTGCTGTGGTCGGCCTTGTCTCGCTTGCTCGGTATAACAATTCATCATATGAATGCCTGTCATCCCCAGGCCAATGGAATGGTGGAAAGATTTCATCGATATCTCATCAGCTTTGATGGCTCAGTTAAAGGGCCCAAACTGGGCTGATGAGCTGCCCTGGGTATTACTGGCATTATAATCACTCCAAAGGAGGACCTCCAAGTTTCATCTGTGGAATTTGTTTATGGTGCACCATTGGTAGTCCCAGGGGAGTTTGTCCCCTACCACTCCAACTCCAGCGACGATCCTAAGGAACTGTTGACCATGCTAATGGAGACCATAGGAAAATTGACCCCTATACCACCATCTTCACATGGAGTACACTCTTCATTTGTGCCTGAAGATCTCAAAAACTCCGAATATGCCTTCATCTGTAGGGGAACAGTTGGTCAACCTTTGCAGATGCCTTACAAAGAATCTTATAAGATACACAGACAAACTAGGTCAACCTGCATTTTGGACATTGGAGGGAAGCCACAGTCTTTCACTATTGACAGGCTTAAACCAGTTGACGTGGACAAGTCTTCCCCACTGCAGCGGCCAACAGTCTGTCACAGATGTCGACCACCTAAAAGGAAAACAAACCTTTCTGCCAGTTCTGGGGGCTCGGGTGGGGCATGTACCAGCACTATGGCGGCACTACAACTCCCAGAAAGCATCAAACCGGCCATGTGACCTCAGTGTGTGATGATGTCAATGAGTGTCGGAGCAGGATTCGGGATTTTAAAAGGATGTGCGCGTTATGAACAGTAAGTCCATTTGATCCACTGAAGAAACACCTTGTGTGGTTATTTCATCATGTCCACTGCAGTTTCAGTGGCCACATTGTACCTAATTAAAGATCTGGACCCATTGCAATTCACCTATTACCACAATCGTTCCACAACAGATGCAATCTCATTGGCTCTCCACTCAGCCCTGGACCACCTGGATGACAGCAACACCTACATCAGACTACTTTTCATTGACATTATCACAACCACAGTACTGGTCAGCAAGCTTCAAAACCTGGCCCTCTGGCCCTCTCTCTACAAATGGATCTTTGACTACCTCATCGGAAAACCACAGTCGGCATGAATTGGAAACAATATCTCCTCTGCACTGATAATTAATACAGACGCACCTCAAGGATGCCTGTTTATCCCACTGCTCTACTCAGTCCACACCCACGACCTTGGCCAGGCACAATTCAAAGGTCCGCTACCAATTTGCCAATGGTTGTTGGCAGAATCACATAGGGCAATGAGGAAGCGAAGAGGAGGGAGATGGATCAGCTGCTGGAGTGAAATGTTAGCAAAACTAAGGAATTGATTGTGGACTTTGGGAGGGGGAAATCAGGAGAACACAAACTAGTCCTCATCAAAGGGTCAGTGGTGGAAAGGGTTAAGAACGTCAAATTCCTGAAGATTAACCTTAGGGCCTCCATGTTGATGCAATCCTAGAAAAGTTCACCAGCAGCTATACTTTGTGAGGAGTTCCAGGAGGTTTGGTAGTGCTCCAAAGACTCCTGCAAATTTCTACAGGTGGAGAACATTCTGGCTGGTGGCATCACTGTCTGGAATGGAGGCGCCAATGGACCGGACAGGAAAAGACCACAGAGAGTTGTGAACTCAGCCTGTGCCAGCATGGGCATCAGTCTTCACTCCATTAAAGGACATCTAGAAGAGGCGGTTTCTCAAGAAATCAATCTCTATCCTCAAGGAGCCTCACCACCTGGGCCATGTCCTTTTCTCAATCAAGAAGGAGGTACAGCAAACTGAAGGCAAACACACAATGATACAAAAACAGCTTCTTCTCCTCTGCCAACAGATTCCTGAATGGACAATGAACCACAAGCACTCACTGTCTGACCAATTCATTTATTTAAAAAAAATGTATTTCATAGCAATTTTGCATCTGGGAAACTGCTGCAAAACGATGAATTTCGTGACATGCACATGACAATAAATTCTGATTCTGACTATTCTCGAACCCAATGTCAGCCTCCACGTGCAATTTGTCAGCACCCAACACAGCTTCCCCATCAGTGTCTAAAGCAGAGGTTCTCTTTCCACTCACATTAAGTAATCCTTTACGAATAACCGCACATCCAGAAAAAAATGACAGCACAGAAACAGGCCAGTTCAGCCCTTTTAGTGCACGCTGAACACCTTCTCCCACCTAGGCCCATTGATCCGCTCCCAGCCCATAACCTCTCTCGTCCATATACCAATCTAACTTTACCTTAAATATTGAAATTGAGTCCGCAGATACCACTTTGGTCAGAAGCTCATTCCACACTCCCACCACCCTCTGAGTGAAGAAATTCACCTTCATGTTTTCCCCCAAATGTTTTCCCCCTTTTACTCTCAATCCATCTCCTCTTGTTTGAATCTCTCCTATACTCAATGGAAAAAGCCCATCCACATTGACTATCTTTTCCCCTCATAATTTTAAATACCTCTCTCAAATCACGCCTCAATTTTCTATGCTCCAGGGAATAAAGTCCTAGCTTGTTTAATCTTTCCTGGTAACTCAAACCATGAAACCCAGACAACATTCTTGTAAACCTTCTCTGCCATCTCTCTATTTTGTTGATATTCTTCCTATAATTTGTCGACCAAAACTGCACACAATATTCCAGATTTGGCCTCCCCAATGCCCTCTACAACTTCAACATGACATCCTAACTCCTGTATTCAATACTCTTGAATTATGAAGGCCACATACCAAAAGCTTTCTTCACCACTCTACATGCAACTCCACTTTCAGGGAATTATGTACCAGAATTCCTAAATCCCTTTGATCTACTGCACTCCTCAATTGTCTACTATTTAATGTGTTTAACCTTTGCTGATTAATCCTACCAAGACATAGTGCCTCACACTTATCAGTATTAAACTCCATCTGCCATCTTTCAGCCCACTCTTCTAACTGGCCTATATCCCACTGTAAGCTTTAAAAACCTTCTTCACTGTCCACAACACCAGCAATCTTCGTATCATATGCATACTTACTAATCCAATTTACCACCCTATCATCAAGATCATTAATATATATGACAAACAACAATGGACCCACTACTGATCCCTGAGGCACTCTACTCGTCACTGACCTCCAATTTGACAAACAATTTTCGACCACTACTATCTGGCATCTCCCATCCAACCATTATTGAATCCATTTCACTATTTCATCATTAAAACCTAATACATGAACCTTTCTTACTAACCTCTTATTGGGAACTTTACTAAAGTCCACATAGACAACATCCACAGCATTCCCTTTGTCAACCTTCTTAGTAACCTCCTCGAAAAACTCTATAAGATTTGTTAAACATGATATATCATGTACAAAACCATGTTGACTACTCCTAATCAATCTCTGACTTTCCAAATAATTGTATATTCCATCTCCAAGAACACTTGCCATTAATTTACCTACCACTGACGTCAGACATAGAGGCCTATAATTACCAGGTTTACTTTTAGATCCTTTTTTAAACAGTGGAACAACATGAGCTGCCCTTCAAACCTCTGGAACCTCCCCCGTGGCTAATGAGATTTTAAATATTTCCATCAGAGCCCCCATTATTTCTACACTAACCTCCCTCAAGGTCTGAGGGAATATCTTGGCAGGATTTATTCACCTTTATTCTCTTTAAAAAAGTAGCCAGAACTACTTCCTCATTAATCTGTATATTTTACATGACCTCACTACTAGTTTTCCTTACTTCACCTGACTCAATATTCCTTTCCTTAGTGAATACTGAAGAAAATAATTCATTTAAAATTTCCCCCATCTCTTCTGACTCCTCACAGAACCGACTCCTCTTATCCTCAAGGGGCCCAATTTTATCCCTCACTATTCTTTTACTTTTAATGTACCTGTAGAAACTCTCTGGATTAATTTTTTACTTTGCCTGCCAAAGCAGCCTCATATCTCCTTTTAGCCTTTCTAATTCATTCCTTAAGATTTATTTTACACTCTTTATATTCTTCAGGCAATAATGATGAAGCACCAATGACATCCTTTGCCATAGGTGCTCTGTGGTTAGTAAGGGATTACTTAAAGGTTTTATTGAAAAAAAGGTTGAGAGCCACTGGTCAGGGTGAACAGAGACCTCATCCAGAGACTGCTGGAAGCATTCTTTTTGGAGCCAGCCACAATCTCACTT
Organism: Narcine bancroftii; assembly: GCF_036971445.1. Lineage (NCBI taxonomy): Eukaryota > Metazoa > Chordata > Chondrichthyes > Torpediniformes > Narcinidae > Narcine > Narcine bancroftii. Next base: position 70,545,272 of record NC_091474.1, on the reverse strand, counting down.
TCCTGGACACCAACTCAGTCCTGCTCTCCAAGATCTATTCAAGGTTGAACATAACTGTAGGAGAAAACAGAAAGGCCTTGCACAGAGAGTTGGTGTTTGAAGCAATGAGCCTTTTATTAAAACTGTTGCGCTTCAGAAGATCAGTCAAAGCTGATATCCTGTGCATGGTTTATTCTCTTAGAAGGCATATTTCCAAAGATACAGGTTAATTGGTTACATGGGGGTATTTGGGTGTTGTGGGCTGAGACGTGGAAGTGCCTGTTACCGTGCTGTATCTGAATTAAAATTAAATTAGAATACTGATTGACAGGAAAACTTGGTTTTGATTACAGAATGGAAGTTACAAAGAACTGGCAACATAACATTGATCACAGAATAGGATGATTAATGATCCACAAGTTTAACTTGGTAAGTCAAAGTTTATGTTCCAACACTGAGTGCATACTATGAATGGAACTACTTCACAATAAATCCAAACTCCTATGAGAGCAATGATGCAATAATTTATTTTCCAAGATGGCAGCACACAAGGTTACACCGACCACTTCGGCTCCTCACCACGGTGAAATCCCCAACCGCTATGTTGTGTCTACGATCGGGAAACTCTCACCAAAATACAAAGTGCAAATTGGACTTTCAAATTAGTGGACCGGATCAGTAAGATTCTGTGTGGTGTAAACCGTACTGAAGAAGGGAAAACAGACTGCTGCCAACTGTGGAGCGGATTGGCGGAGGTGCATGGGAGGCCATCAGAAGCGTGGCTTGAGAAGATAGAAGTGTGGAAAACAGGCTCGGATCAGGGTTAGACTGAAAGTTAACCACTTCAGACATGCAATTTCGCCGATCTTAGTCTCAAAAGTAACATCGCTGGAGAAGAAAATGGATTAGCTGAGGCTGCATCTGAACCAGAGAGAACTGTAGGCTGCTGTGCTCTGATGATTGGAGAAACATGGCTTCAGGACTCCATTCCACACTCAGACATCCAGCTAGATGGGCTTATCTCCTTTAAGGTAGACAGAGACATTGCTGCCTCTGGCAAGATTCTAGGAGGGGGGTCTGTGCATTTACATCAGTGAGAACTGGTGCACCAATGCCTCTGTTGTGAAGACCTTCTGCTCAGCAGAGATAGAGTACCTCCTGGTGAAATGCAGATCCTTCTACCTGCCCAGGGAATTCTCAGCTACGCTGATTGCTGCAGACTGCGTTCCACCTTTGGCTAATGAATTGAAGCCATGAAGGAGCTTTACGGTGCCATCTCCAAAGCCCAGACTTCCCATCCTGACAGTGCAATGATTGTTGCAAGCGACTCCAATCATGCCAACCTGTTAACAGTCTTACCACGGTTTCAACAGCATGGGAACTTCACCACCAAAGGATAGAACACCCTGGATCAGGTGTACACCAATGTCCCTGGTGTGTTCAAAGCAGCACTTCACCCCCACCTTGGTAACTCAGATCACATATCTGTCCTGCTAACCCCAGCGGACAGGCCGCTGACAAAGCAAACAGGGTCAGTTTGCAGGGAGGACAGATGACAATAAACTTGACTTTATGCATGCTACGACATACTTTAATGAATGAAGTTCCTGAAAGTGGGTGTCGACACTGTGAGACCTGTCTGCAGTTCCCTGATTAATGCATTCCACATCCTGATTTACTGATTAGAGCCCTCACTAATCTTTTCCCACAACTTTTAACTTCTTGCTGTTTATGAATCAAAATATTTATTTGTCCTTGTATCTATACCATCACGAAGAACATCTTATCCACACCTGTCACCTCACTCCATCCTGACGCATTCTATTCAGCTCCTAAAATTACCCTTGATGGATCAGCTAATTCTGGAATAGACCATCCTTGCCTGTTGTTTCATTACTGTGAACCTGGCAATGACCTCTTCCTACCACGTACACAGTGGGCTAATAATTCATTACTGTTGTCCATGCTCATGTCATGACTTGGGATTTTTGTAGACATGATGGGGCAGACTCGATGGCCTCAATCCACTTCTACATCTTATGGTTTTATGGATTAAAAAAGACATATTTCCTACATCTGCAGCATTTTCTTGATTTGTGGCTGACTATTGCAATAACTATATTAGCTGACACAAGGATAAAAGGTCCTTTCTCTCTCCTCCTCAACACTATGGGCAGAAGCCTGTCCATCACTGTGCATTGGCCATTGCTCTGGTAACATCGTCCTTGCACAGAAAGGCTTTGGCTTGCACAGGCCCATTGCATGGGGATGCTCAACCCTCTTATGCATGTGTCCCGCCTGGCAAAGGACAATGCAACAGACCATCAGGTCAGAGTGAAAAGTAGAGAGCTTTGCCTGACCGCTGATTGACAGGTGGAAGCTTGGGATTTCTTGCCCATTAATTTGGAGTGTGCTCCAGATGTTTGTTTAGAGCAAGTTTCGATTCCCTCCCCAGACCACACATTGGAGAGAACCCTATCATGCACGCATCTCTTGTTCAAAGACTTGCTCCTGGTACATTGTACAAAATACCACACACACAAAGAAATCCAACAGCCATCTCCCTCAGGAAGACTAACTGAGTAATAACATTTGACAATTAGCATTTGAAAAGAATCCAAGGACAGCCAAAATAAAGAGATTTGTTTACAGCAGTTTTGAGAGTATTATGTTGACATTGCTGAAGGAGTATTTACAGTACATAGTAAGGGGAGAGGGGGTTGGGTTGTGAAGCAAAACACGTGCATTCCCCCTTCGAATTGGAATCTCCATGACACTACACACGGCAGGTTCATAGATGGTCCCAAAATGCCCTTCAAAAGGGATCTTAATTGCAGATAGCAATCATTAGACAAATCATATTTATTCCTCAATTGCTTGATTGACATGAGCTGCCCTTGCTTGTAACAATCCTCGATACACAAGTTCCCTTTCTGGCACCAGCTCTCCAGGATCTTATTGTCCAGACTCATGGTTATTAAGTTGTTCTGGGTCCAAGGCATTTTAGGAGATATCCGCATCTTCAATCCAATACGTTGAAGAACATGCTTTAATATGGGGTTATCCATTTTCTTTGGTGTCCCACGTATTTCTCCTGTTATCTTTTCACTTACTACATGTAGTCCAAGTTATGCCCAGGAAGTAAGGGGGGGGGGGGGTCCCTTCCTCAAGGAGTGAGGCGATAAACATTTCCTGGTCTGCCCAGTAATATATTTTGAAATCTGGAAATTTTAAACCCTTAAATTTGTAATCCCAAGTCAACTTTTCCATGGATATTCTAGCCACTTTACCATTCCACAGGAACTTTCTGACACATCCACTGAGCATCTTAAAGAAGCTCTGGGGCAAAGGAATGGGTAACGACTGAAATAGATTTTGTAGCCTTGGCATCACCTTCATTTTAACACTGTTAAATCTACCCACCAAAGTTATGGGCAGAGTTTTCCATCTACAAAGTTCCTTCTCAATCTTCCATAGCAAAGGGAAATAATTGAGTTTGTATAAGTTGAGTAAATCCTTGTCTACTTTAACCCCAGATATTTAATGTCTTCTTGTGGTCATTTGAATTCACTTCCTTGTTGGTATTGTCTTTTACCCCCTCCCTTGATCTTATCCCGATTTACCCTATACCAAAAGACCTTCCTCTAATCCTCCAGCTTGGTCCTCCTCAGCCTGCCTCCCCTCCCTACCATCCCCCCCAATCTGTCAAATATATTAACACATCATCAGTGAACAAGTTGATTTTGTGTTCCACCTGGGCCACCTTAAACCCCTTTATGTCTGGATCCCACTGAATCACCTCCACCAGTGGCTCAATGGCCAGTATGAACAGCACTGGGGACAATAGACCGCCCTGCCTACTGGACCTTACTCTATGGAAATACTGGAGACATCTGCCTGTTTGTAATATTTTTAGCATGGGGTTTATAATAGTGTCGACCCAATTAATAAATGTTTGTTCTAGTCCAAATTTCTCCAGTGCCTTGAACAAAAGGTCCCATTTCAATCTGTCAAGGGCTTTGTCCGCATTCAAAGCTAGGGCCACTCTTGGACCCACCCCCGACTGTGCCAGATGTATTACATTAAGCAATTTAGCTTTGTTGTTTGCTGATTGCTACTTTTCTCCAAATCCAGCTTGATCTGGATTTGTTAATTTCGGCAAATAGACTACCAACCTATTAGCCAATGCTTTTGTTACATTTTAAAAAATCTGCATTCAATAACGAGATGGGCCTATAAGAATGGGGGTTCAATGGGTCTGTGTCTTTTTTCAGCATCACTGCGAAATTTCCTGTTGAGAAAGATTCTGGGAGGGTATGTGTTTCCACCACCTGATCCACCACCTTCATAAGAAGGGGCATTAAGAGATTTTTGAACTCTTTATAACATTACATGGGAAACCACCCTCCCCTGGTGATTTGTTAGCCTGCAATGAACCCAAGGTTTTTTCCTCCCTCCTCTGTAGAGAAGGGGGCATTCAGTCCCTTTCGATTTTCCTGATCTAAATTTGGTAGTTCCAATGTAGTCATCTATTTTAGTGTCCCCCACCCCCACCCCGCTGACTTTGATTTATACAGCTCTTTATCGAACTTCCTAAATGTTTCATTTATTTCCTTTGGTTTTTGTGAAACCTTACCTTCCCCCATTTGGATTGCATCGATTGTTCCATAGACCTCTTCTGCCCTCATCTGCCAGGATGAGACTTATGGGGCCTCTCCCCCAGTTCATAATACTGTTGTCTAAATAAACCTTTCTGTCTGATATGTTGATCACAAAAGTCTTCGAATGGCATCGTAAGACCTGAAAAGGACCATTTTAAATGGGCTGAAATGGTTTGTGATCAACATCATGCTGGAGGAACATGGGTAGAGTGTGGTAAATCATTTAGCACATACACTGGAGGTGACGCCTGCCACGTAGGAGTAGGTTGGAGTAATCTCGTGTTTTCCCGAAGATGATCATCATAACCAGCTGGATCATAGAGTGTTGTGCTCGGACTTGGACTCACAAACTCGCCTGACAAGGTTAACGTAGTGCCATGTACTAGTTCTGCCACTGAACATCCCAGATCTGCCTTAACAGCAGTACGCACTCCAAGGAGAACCACGGGCAAACATTCACTCTACATAGATGCATCACCACCTGCTGCCTTCAATGGATGGAAATACTCAATGAGCCCATTGTCCAGCAGGTGGTAAGCTCTAGTGCGAATACGGGTAGTGCCTTGAATCCAACATCCCATTTAACATGAGGCCAGGTAAAATGTTCCGTAACTAGTTTGATAGTTGCTCTTCTACCAAGATGTGATACATTGTGAAGAGACTCAAAATTCTCCCACCTCATAGCTGCCAACTCAAAATGCCTGGGTCTTCCTACAGAAAAATTGCAGACTAACATTTCACAAATTCATCCAGGGTCACATCTTGAAGATGGAGATCAGAGATGATCCGGCAATACCGGATGAAATGGGATGGGTGTGCTGTGCATGAGCCCTGGTGGTGAAATCAAAGGCAGTAGTTGCATATAAGGCATCAATGTCATGCCAGGACAAGGTATTCTTTTTCCCTTGGATGTGCCGTATATCCGAGGAAGTGCAAGTGCCAAATCTCTCTGAGCGAGTAGAGATGTGAGCTTGTAGTCGCGATGTGTGCAAGAGGCTGATGGTTTGTATTCATGGTGAAAGGACAACCTTCCAATAAAAAGTGGAAATGTTTCACTGTGAGGTAGATGGCCAAGAGTTCTCGACAAATTGTACTCTGCTTGAGCCGGTGACAGCTTGGCTCAAGCAATCCCATTGCTCATGGACTCATTGTCATGGACTGCTCCCACAGCACTGACAGACATGTCTGTGGTAAGAGATACAAGGTGTTGGGCTTCTGATGTACAAACATTGTGACATTTGCAAGCACAGTCTTCACATTGTTGAAAGAGGTATCATGTCCCAGAGTTAATGGCCTTTTGGATACAGACCTACCCTTTTAGTAGTTCAGTCAGGGATAATAGAGATGTTGTACATTTCAGCAGGAATCGGCGATAAAATTCATCATGCCTCAAAGACGTACACAACTGGCCAAACATAACGGGTGTAGAAAATTCTTGAACCACTCGCACTTTTGATTCATCAGGCAAAATACCATGTTGAGTAACTATCAAAAACCTACTAACTGGGATTGATCACAATACCAAACTCATCCAAGCCTCTGAAACAGTGATACAAGACAAGGGTAAAGGTTCCAGTATTGTGACGTAACACATGTAGAACGTAACACATATAAAATTCTTTGACTTTTGTCCATCGTAAGGCAGGGAGTCACCACTTTGTCCAGTGCCCCTCACAGAAACCTACAGCACCTGGTGTTCCAAGGCGGTCTCCCCTCCAAGTACTGACCAGGCCTGAGCCTGCATAGCTTCAGAGATCAGACAATACCAGGTGTATTCAGGCTATTAGGCACTTGTGCTCCTCTTCATCCACTCTCATGACCAGAACATCGTCGATGTAAACAAACACAAAATCGAGGCCGGTGAGTACATGGTCTATAAACCACTGGAATGTCTGTGCTGCATTCCGTAGACCCAACGACATACACAGAAACTCAAAAGGACCAAAAGGGGTAATTACTGCCATCTTCAGTCCATCAGAAAGTTCAACTGGAATCTGATAGTAAGCAGCATTAGATCTACTTTAGCAAATACATGTTTGCTGAAAAGTCTTGTAAATTGGGAAAGTTAGGCACGGTGGAATTGTTCAGGACGTGATTATCACCACAAGGCCACCCATCCGCTGGGGATTTTTTCAGAAGCCTATACAACGTTGAAGCCCAGCAGCTGTCAGATCTGTGGAATATGCCCCACTCTTACATATAGATTTGCGATTTTGAGACGGTCCGGGGATAATCTACAAGCCCACTCTACCACTGGAGGGCCCTGAGTCTGTATATGGTGGGTTTCTGTATGTTTAACGTCTGTGTGATGATATGATGGGGTCACTAGGTGAAGGAAACATTTGACATAGGTTCAAAAAGGGCAGGAGCCAGGTTGAAGGCCCTTCAGGTAGCTGACGACATTGGAGGGACGACAGATGCAACTCACTTGCAAACAAGAGCTGTGGTCCAGGTCACAGAGGTTTTTCAAATCCACTAACAAAGAAAAATGTGACAAGGAATCCACTCCAAAAATGGCATTTGCCACGTTTGCAACAGTGAAAACCCACCGAAAAGGTTTCTTGAGATCAAAATCCAACGTGAGTGACCTCTGGCCATATGTCTGAATATGAGAATCATTCGCAGCTGAAAGAACACATGACATGTTAGGGTTTCTGCATTCCTCCATGGTTGGAGGGACTGCTGGAATCTCTGCACCGGAATTGAAAAGAAATTGAACACCCGAGAAACGGTCTTTGAGGCAGAGACAGTGGCCGTCGTGCCGATGGGCAGCAGTTGCCTTGTTCCCTTCTGCCATTTGTAGAAGTTGCAAGGTGGCTGACAGGACCAAGCAGCAGCACCAAATCTCCAATCCTTCTAACAAATACGCCGTCCATTGACTCTACCACATCCTTGACCACCACAATTCCAACCAGATTAACGGAAGGATTTCTGTTGTGTGCCCAAAGTCTGGACCTGCTTCGTCAGTGCTGCCATTTCCTGCTCCAACTCCGTTATCTTCAGTTGACAAGGTGCTGGTGCTACTTCTAATTGATAAGGTACTGGTACTATCTTCAATTGAGAAGGTGCTAGTGTTTCACAAGGCTGCCAAATAGCTGCCTTAAGCATGTCATATGGGAGATTAGCAGCCGGATCTACTAAGACTTCCTCCACTTCTCAGGTAATCTGCTCTGGAAGATGCTCCAGATGTAAACTGTACTTCATCTTCTGACTCATCACACTGAGGGCAGAGAAATGCGCTTTGAGGATCATGAACCATGCTGGGGTCTTATTAATAAAAAGGGGGGAATTTTTAGTTTGATCCCCCAACTGCTCCAGTGAGGGTTTATCCTTATCACTCTACATTTTAAATTTCAAGGTACTGTGAACTCACGGGGTCACCACTTGTAACAACACTGATTCACCCCAGCTTAGAAACAAATAAAGAATACACTCACTCATTTCATTCAACACAGCATGAAGTCGACTTTCTTTATTTTCTGCAGACACAACATTACCTTCTTCAACTCCCCAAACACCATCCAGACAAACCCCTCTGACCTTCTCATTGGCTCACTACCACACGATTGATCCTGATCCTCTCACCCTCCTCCTCCTGCATCTGACAGTCATTCCCCATATACTGATGCTTAACACACCTGCGCACGCACGCTATTACCCCACACGTCACATCGCTTATGTTATCAGCGACGTCTGGCACCACTCCCGACGTAGGTTAAGTACGCAACCACAACAAATATTCCTCCCAACATATTCAAAATTGATGGGACTTCTTTTCTAATGTTACATTCATTTAGATTTGTGCAGAAGCTGGTCATCATTTCTAAAACAAAACAAAAAAAAATTTGCTGCAAGGCCAAGATGTGCTTAGAAATTCCTTCAAGATAAAACAATGGTGATCAACTCCACATACCCCTCAGGTAAACTGTTCTCCCTTCTGCCATCTGGTGGGAGGAACCATAGCACTTGGGCCATCATGTCCAGATTGGGCAACAGTGCTCCCCACCCCCCCCCCCCACCCCCAGCAATCAGACTCCTGAACTCCCAGAATATTCGGGGATAGGGTACCATGGACTGTTAATGCGTAAGTCTTAATATTTTAATGTGTTTAACTCCTATTCACTTATATTTATGTACATATGCTCCATGGTCCTGGAGAAACACTATCTCATCTTTACCATGCGAGCATGATAAATAAAAGTGACTTGACTTGACTTGAAGTGAGTGAATCCTTCAATTGCCAGGGAGGTGCTATTTAATCAAATAATAATTCTGATCGAGTGTGTGAAACACCTGCTCAAATTAGAGCCATTGGTCAATTTCAGAGAGGAATATTACAAACAGGAATAGTCTTGGATATGTTTGCTGCTTATCTACCAGGGATAGACAGAGTCATTCAGCATGGAAACATCAGCAAAATATCGTTGTCTCCTGTAGATGTTGAAAAGACCGATCGAGTTCCTCCAGCATTTCGGTTTGTTTCTACTACAATCTCAGCGCCAGTAGACTATTGTGTTTCACTCTTTCAGTTCAACCAACAAAAATTTCTCATACTAGTTCCACCTGCCTGCCATTGGCTTCTCTCCCTATAGCCCCTTTTCCACAGACACCTTGTCCCAGGAACTTATGGGGAATTAACCAGTTAAAGGTCCAGTGGAAAAGGAAAACAATCAGTGCACCAGCGTCAAATGACGTCGGGGAATGATGGCCTCGACCCCTACTCATATCCCTGACATCAACTGATGCTGGCGTGCTGATTAAACCAGTGGAAAAAGGACAACTTCTATCCATTCCAAATGTGGACCTCCAATCCCCAGGGATGAGTTGTGCTCAGTGGAAAAGGAGTCAATTTCCCAGATAAAGGTGGCCCAGAAGCAATAGCACCAATGGCTTCCTATCCCAGGATACTGCATGGCCAATTAACTGGGATGCCAGAGGAAAAAGGCTTCTAAATCCACCCTACCCATTTATCTTGGGTACGTTGGCTGCTTAACTGACCGAGATTGACTTGGGCGTACTTGCTGTTCTACCAATAGAGATAGACTTGGGTATGCTTGGTACTGTGGACGTGCTTCTGATTGCAGAAAGGTGGTGCGATAGATTTGTTGGGAGTGAGGTTGCTAAATCTAATACTTTTGATGATATTGGGAACAAAAGTTCACAACCAGATCCCAAACCTGATTCAACTCAAGAATCTGTCTTCAGAACTGCAGTCTTGGCAATTTCCTGAATCGATCTCCATGGGACAAGTTCATGTTGTGATTTAACACATGAGCACATTCAATCTAAATTACTAAACACACAGGAGTTAACCTTTGAGCATGCATTTAAAAGCACAATGATGGAAATAGCTTTCAAAAAGATGAAGGATTTCAACCAGTGCCTAATGCCGATGTTAATCCCACATGAGGGCAAGTAACAGTTTAAAAAGCATCAACTGTGTTAAATAGATGGAATGACAGGAAAACTTGCTATTGATGTAAATGACATCATCCATCACAAGTGAAAGGGGAAAATTGAATCGAGTTTAATTGTGGAAGACTGCATTCAAGCCTGAAAACAAGAACATTGTCCGTCAAGTAAGTTCTCAATCCAAGGGTCATGCTGACGAGAAAGGAGATGGGAGGTTTTTGAGCTCTCAAAAGGTGAAGATTAAATAATATCTCTTAAATGTGAGAGCACCCGTCTCCATGAAAATTAGAATCAGAATTTATTGTGATGAAGATGCCACAAAATTCATTGTTTTGCAACTCCCCTCCCCCCCACCACCTTGGGCAGCACATTCCAAATTCTACCCATCCTCTGGGTGAAAAAAAAAGTTCCTCGGGGATCCTTTAATCTCCACACCCCTTCTTCTACCGTCTACCCAAGCTGCGTTGCTTATAATTTTGTAGTTCCGCAGGGTGAAGTTAACAAACAGTACGGCAAGGCACCAACTTGGGTCCAGGATATGTTCTGGAAGTGGGGATAAAAATTAAATTGGATGAAATAGGTGAAATATATTGTACAACATAAGATACCATGACGTATATACATATACACCCAAACCTCTATATTGTACATACACGTCTAAATACCATAGTTAATAAAATGTAAATACTATACAGTACATATAAAATATACATACTCAGGTAATATAGTAATAAGACTGTATGTATACTGCCCTTATGGTGACCTCGGACGTATCTGCGATCCGACGTTACTCCATCGGGCTTAAGTCAAGTTATGGCTGTACATCAAATGCGAAAACATATTCTGGTGAGTCATTGGAAATCCTGGTCACATGGTTCAAAAATAACGATTCAATCACGGTAGCTCACCAAAAGTATAGAACAAGAATTAGCTCACATAATTAATAATGACCAGGGAGACTCAAGTCAGTGTGAGCACTTGGCGGAGAAACTACTGCGGATACATCTTGAAACCAGGAGTCAGGGGTAGAACGTCCAGATGGACTTTAAGACAAGTGACAAGACAGTTCACTGCAGGTCTACATTTCACCCTTCACACTGAAGGTTGCATAGAGAAGAGTTGAACAAACTTGGAGAAGAGCAGTGAGTAGAATAAAATGCAGTGATTTGGCATTGTATTCAAAGCAGACACAATTATACAAGAGTTTAAGGAGTCATGGACAAGGATAACAATCTGCAGGTTGAATCAACAGGCCAAAATCAGTGCCAAGTTAGACCTCTCAACCACATTTATCCAAATTAATCTGGATCAATGAGGTCAACACCATCTAACAATCAGCAGTATTAATGAAGTTAAACAAGACTGGGCTTAGTATAATGGTTGGCACAACACTGTTACAGCACCAGCGACTGGGACCGTAGTTCAAATCCTGCACTGTTTGTAAAGAGTTTGTACATCCTCCTCGTATCTGAGTGGGTTTCCTCTGGGGGCTCTTGTTTTCATCCACCGTTCAAAATGGACCAGGGTTAGTAAGTATATTGGCTGTAATTAGGTGGCATGGATTGTGGGCCAAAAAAAGCCTGTTACTGTGACGTCTGTCTAAATTAAAAAAAAAATAAATTTAAAGAAAGTAGGCAGATGTTGGGGTGGAGGGCAAAACACAAACTTTGGTGACCTTTTAGTTCTGATGGATCTTACATGACCTGCTTAGTTTCTCCAGCACGTTTGTGTATTGCACTATAATAATGGACCTCAGTCTTATGCCAAATTGCCTGGTGGTGTGACATCATCATCCTGACTGATGGACAAGCAAGTAGGGAGAATTAAACAATGTCACTACAGCCAAGGTGATATCTGATCACATCCAAAGGAACCAATAGCTCACCAAATACTTGAAGGAGGTTCATGAGATTAACAAATGAGGTAATTAACTTTTACGCAGAAGGAGTAGTTTATTTGGACTAGGTCAGCTGCCATGGATTGAGACCATTATCAAGGCTTGAAGTCCTGAGAATGTCACCAGCCTTTACTCTTGCCCCCCAATAAGGACTTACATGATGCCAAGTTCCTGAAGGAGCCTGCAATGGTATTAGAACCACTGCATCAACCACTGAAGAAGAACAAAGCATGCATGCATGCATGTAAATAGACCATTTGCATTGGTGAGCCATTCTGGGGTTTGTCTGCATCTTCCAGTGGCAATCTTGAGGAGTCAACAGTGATCCACCTTTCTGGCCCAAGATTAATACAATTTTGAATGCACATTAAACCATGTTAACCACGATGGTCCCCCAGGTCCATTGTGGTCTCAGCACCTATACTTCCTCAGGAGTTTAGTGTGACACCAAATACCCTGGCAAGTTTCTTCAGATGTGTGGTGGAAATTGTGCTGACCGACTGCATCGTGGTCTGGTATAGGAACGCCAATGCCCACATTGGAGCGTAAAGCAAAAGGTAGGGGTCATGGCCCAGGACATCACAGGCGAAACCCTCCCCACTATCGAGAACATCTACAGGGAAAGCTGCCATCGGAGAGCAGCAGCAATCCTCAAATACCCACACCACCCACCAAATGCTCTGTTCTCACTGCTGCTGTCAGGAGAGGTGTAACTGCCACAGGGCTCGCACCACCAGGTTCAGGAACAGCTGCTCCCCCAATGAGGATTGAAGGATTCTTACCTGTGCACTTGATTAATTTTCTTTTATTCTCTCTGATTTGCACAGTCAGGTTGTTTACAGTTCTTGCTGTTACATGTTTTATGCTGTGTACAGTTTATTTTTTGCACCATCAATTTGTGGTAAATCTGCCGTGACCACAGGCAAAAGAATCTCTGACAATGAACCTGAAATGTGAAATCAGGTGGCCATAATCAAGCCTCTCACACCGTACAGCCCACAGCTCACAACTGGTTTCCCAATGCTGCCTGTGGACGACAGCCAGGAGCAGGCTCGAAGTCACAAGGAGGGCCACACGGGTGTTGTTTTGTTATACTGCTGGGGCTAGGTTAATTACACTGCTGTATCAAGTCATGTGACTTCAGCTGAGGAGGATGACCCATTGGGAGAGTGAGTCTGCTTTTGGTAGGCATTTCCGGTTTGACTAGTGAGGTGCTACATCCCCCAAGTAAATGTTCAACATTTGAACACATTTGCCATGTTGCTCACACAGTTCACAATAATCCACTCAAATCCAACTAGCTATTTGGATTACCAGCACACTAGAAACAAAAATCACATATCAAATATTTTGCAGGAGTCTATGAAATGCCTTATCTTGAAAATTAATTAAAATAGATAATTTTTGGTGGGAATATTCATGATACAATTCATTTTTTTTAGACATACAGGCCATTTTGGCCCTACTAATCCGTGCCGCCCAAATTACACCCCATTAACCTACACCCCTGGTCATTTTTGTTTGAATGATGGGAGGAAGCCGGAGCCCTCGAAGAAAACCCACATCGGCACAGGGAGAATGCACAAATGCTTTACAGACAGCATGGGATTCGAAACTTTGTCCTGATCACTGGTGCTGTAAAGGCGTTGAGCTAACTACTAGGCCAACTGTGCCAGTCTTTAACTGTTTTTAAGATAATTTTCCATGATCATATGACTGTCTCATATTTTGTATTTCAGATTTCAGATGTCAGAGAACATACATAACCCTGAGATTCCTTTTACCTGCAGGCTTGGCAGAATTACCACTAATTGGTAGTGCAAAAAATAAACTGTACACAGCTTAAAACATGTAAACTGCAAGAACTGTAAACAACCTGACTGCAATACAGAGAGAACAAAAAGAAAATCAATCAAGTGCATAAGTTAGAGGCCTAGATGGGTGGCAGCTGTCCCCGAACCTGATGGTACGAGTCTTGTGGCATCTATACCTCTTTCCTGATGGAAACAGAGGGAACAGGGCATGTGCTGGGTAGTGTGGATCCTTGATGATTGCTGCTACTCTCAGGTGGCAGCGTTCCCTGTAGATGTTCTCAATGGTGGGGAGGGCTTTGCTTGTGATGTCTTGGGCTGTGTTGACTATTTACACTCAGGTTTATTGGTGTTCCCATACTAGAGCATGATGAAGCTGGGCAGCACACTTCCTGCCACACCTTTGTAGAAAATGCCCAGGGTTTCTGATGTCATACTAAAACTCTGCAAACTCCTGACGTGCCTTCTCCACACTCAGGTGTATTGGTGTTCCCATATTAGAGCATGATGAAGCTGGGCAGCACACTTCCTGCCACACCTTTGTAGAAAATGCCCAGGGTTTCTGATGTCATACTAAAACTCTGCAAACTCCTGACGTGCCTTCTCCACAGTACAATTGGTGTGTTTGGTCCAGGAAAGATCCTCCAAGATAGTGACTCTCAAGACTTTAAATTTGTTCACCATCTCCACCTCTGATCCCCAAATGATCACTGGGGGAATTTTCAAAGAGCACTATAGAACAACACAGCACAGAAACAAGCTCTTCATCCCTACTGGTCTGTACTAAACTATCATTCTGCCTAGTCCTATTGACCTGCGCCTGGACCTTATCCCTCCACTCCTCTCCCTTCCATGTGCCTGTTCAAATTTTTCTTAACTGTCGAAATCGAGCCCACAATCACCAACTCAGCTGGCAGCTCATTCTGTCTTCCCACCACTGTCTGCGTGAAGGAGTTCCCCTATTGTTCCCTTTAAACTTTTTCCCTTTCATTCTTGACCTATGTCCTCTAGATGTTTTTCTTATATAACCTCAGTGGAAAAAGCACTTCCTGTTTTCTAAGTTCATGATCACAGGATCAAAATCCCACAATTTTCTCCCCAATAGCATTGTGGGTGCATCCACACCTCAAGGACCTCAAGGAAATGATTCAAGAAGGCAACTTTCACTACCTTCTCAGGGGAAATTAGTGATGGAAATTAAATGCTGGCTCCAACTGCAAAGCCAACATCTCCTAAAATAATAATAAACAATATATTGTGATATTCACCAAGAAGGCATGCAGGACTAATGTGGGTGAGGTATTTGGTTTACATGGGAAAGTTAGGCCAAAGAGCCTGTATCCATGCTGTAAAACTAAATGATAAGGTGCAAGGTGGTCATTTTATTTTTGTGTTAGCTCCAGGGTCACAGTTCCTATCAGTTCGTGTTGTACGTCCGACTAAAATTCACAGCATCTTCCTGGAAATTCCCAGGTAATATGAATTATGCCAAAAGCAAAATTTAGATGTGTGGTCATTTTTGGATTAGTCATAGAGCCATACAATGTGAAAGAAGGCTCTTTGGCCCAACTGTCCTAGGAGGACCAACATGTCCAACCAACACTAGCCCCACTTGCGTGCATTTGGGCCAAATCCCTGCAAATCCATCCTCTCCATTCAATCTTTTCCTTAAGTATTGTAATAGGACCTGTTTCAATCACCGTTTCTGGCATCATGTTCCATACAACTATCACCTTGTAAAAGAGTTATCCCTCAAATTCCTGTTACATGTATGTATATACATACGTTTTGGTCTTGCTCTGTGTTGGAGAAGTATGGGACAGAAATTTTCAAGACCTTGTCAATTATACGGGGTATTAGATTGCAACCTAATCCATTGACTGCTATTTTTGGAATTCTAGTTCCAGAGGTGGGTCGAGTTCCCACCTCTGCACCTCGGGTTGAAGCCTTTACTACACTGTTGGCCAGAAGAGCCATTTTATTTAAATAGAAAGATCCTAATTCACCTCCTTTGATGCAATTGCTTACAAAAAAAATTACAAGTTGCACTCATGACGCCTCTGTTAAGATTGAAGAGGCTTGGTGACCTTTTATAAACTATTTTTGTACGACTTAATTTGCTTTTTGACTTTACCTTCCAGATTGTTCTGGATTCCTGTCATTTTTTTTATTAGCAAGGACCATATTTGTATTGATCTGTTGTAGTGAACTCTCAGTTTAGGCTGCCCAGCATTTATTTTTGTTGTTGATGTTTTTTGTTTATTTTGGTAGGTTAGATGGGGTTTTACAACTTTTATTTCTCCTTTTTGAATATCCCAAATTAGGAGAAAGGGACAATATTGATCAATATGTTATAATGTTCCACCTTGTAATATGTATTGCAATATAGAGATGTTTCAGTTTTTACTGTTCGATTCTGGATTCAATTTCCTTATGTACTGTTTACTATAATATGTTTAACAAAAAGATTTAAAAAGATTTCTGTTACGTCTCTCCCTCTCTCCCTCCCCCTTTACTTTAAACCAATGGTTTTCAAACTCCTCCCTGAACTCACATTCCACCTTCAGTAATCCCAGTGCCATTGCTTAAGGTGGGATGTGGGTGGAAAGAAAAAAAGTTTGAAAACCACTGTTTTAATCGCCCCTCATTGACTCGTTATGTGCACGG
Source organism: Narcine bancroftii (assembly GCF_036971445.1). Taxonomy (NCBI): domain Eukaryota; kingdom Metazoa; phylum Chordata; class Chondrichthyes; order Torpediniformes; family Narcinidae; genus Narcine; species Narcine bancroftii. The sequence continues at coordinate 70,528,845 of NC_091474.1, read as the reverse complement.
TTTCATCACTCCAAAGGAAATGGACAATTTTTCTCAAGCCAAATATTTCAGTAACAATTGGGTCTAGAGTAGTGGTTCTCAACCTTTCCTTCCCACTCACATCCCACCTTCAGCAATCCCTTACTAATTACAGAGCACCTCTGGCATAGGGATTGCTGAAGGTGGGATGTGAATTTGAGGGGCTATTTGAAGGCTGCTGCCTTAAACCTACAGCATGTCCTCTAGTTACCAATTCCCCTGCTCTGGGCAAAAATCCCTTGCTGCTTACTCAATTTATTCCTCCCATGATTTTGTTCACCTTCACTGTTTGTAATACAGCTTCTACTTCCTCCAAAGAGTGCTCTTTATCTAGAGTCCATCTTGGATAAAACCCGAATGTGGTGACTGAGGAAGTGCACTGTGTTAGAATGAACTCACACCAGCTGATAAAACAAGAAAATGTTATACCACTCAGGTAATCCATGAGTCATGACCCTGATGGTGGGGCACTGGGCTCACGAGGAGATGTTTGCCTTGACTCTTCTCCACTTATTCAGTGAACTACCTGAGGTGTCGAATAGTCTGACACTTGGCTTCAATAATACTCTGATGGTATGGTACACTTGGGTCTTTGGTTCTGTTGGAGTGCCATATTTTTGGCCCTGGCTCTGACATCTCCTTTAAACTTGATGGGACTCTAGTTCCCATACTCCCTTTCTACTGACATGTATCCTGATGGCCCACCCTCTTTTTGTACTAACTAGGGTCTTCATTCTTTCCTTTAAATTCTTTAGGTTTATCAGAACTTTTGTTATAATACCATTTCAATTAAAAAAAATGAATTAAATGTGTAGGTGATCTTTAATTAAAGTTCCTTGGGGAGAGTGGTAGCACTGAGACCGAGGGACCCAAGAACAAAGTTCCCTGCAAGTGAGAACAGTTGGTGCAGAAGGGATACGGGGTTGGACATTGCATTGAGCGCCAGATCTGGACGCCAACACTATAAAATGAAGGTGAGACTTGGAGCGTTGTGCGCAGTTCTGTTTGCCGAGCTCCAGGAAGGATGGGAGAAAGTGCAAGAGAGTGCAGAAAGAATTCACAAGGATGAATTAGTGTGAAAAGAAGAGAAAGTGAAGAGTTAATTGGCCATTCAGAAATCAGATGGCAGAGGGGAAGAAGGTTTTTTTGTGCCGCTGAGTGTTCATCTTTTGGCTCCTGTACCTCCTTCCCGGTGGTAGCAGTGTAAAGAGGGCACGGCCAAGGTGACAGGGAACCTTGAAGATAAGAGGCTGGTTTCTTAAGACACCACCTCTTGTAGGTGTCCTTGATGTAGTGAAGACTGGTGCCAGTGATGGTGCTGGCTGAGTTCCCAACTCTCTGTACTCTTTTTTGGTTTTGAGTGTTGGCACGTCTGTACCAGACAGTGATGCAATTGGACAGAATGCTCACCACAGTACAGCGGTAGAAATTTGCAAGAGTCTTTGGTGACATGCCAAATCACCTCAAACTCCTCATCAAGTATAGCTGCTGTTGAGCCTTCTTTGTGATTGTATTGACATGGAGAACACAGCACAGGTCTTCAGAGATGTTGACACCCAGGAATTTTAAGTTCTTAACCCTTTCAACTGCTGACCATTTGATGAGGACTGGCTCTCCCGATTTTCCTCTCTTGAATTCCACAATCAGCTCCTTTATTTTGTTCACATTGAGTACCAGGTTGTTGCTGTTGATAGCAATCTTCCAGCTGATCCATCTCCTTCCTGAACGCTTCCTCATCGCCGCCTGTGATTCTGTGACGACCGTGGCGTCATCGGCAAATCTATACATAGTATTCGAAGGCTAGTGACAGCTCGGATAGTCACAGGCTAGGGGAGTCTAATGTAGAGGGCACAGGCTTAAGGTGAAAAGTGGAGGTAACACAGAAAATCTGCAGTTGCTGGGGTCTAGTGCACTAAACAAAAAAGGTGCAAGAGAAAGTCAAGTTCAAGTTAATTATATCTGACTGTAATTATACAACCTAATATAACAGCGTTTCTCCAGACCACACACAATACACAGCACATACTACTCACGTGTACAGTATATTCATAAGTGTAAAATTTAAAATTAATATTTTAAGATCAGCCTCAATGGCTGGGATTAAGAATGTTTGGGAGTGAGATTTGAACATGACATTTTCAGATGAAGATTATTTCTCTGCTCTCAGTTTGATCAATGATTCTTCATTTTGTGCAAGGCATTGTTTATTACAATTTAAAGTGGTTCATAGAACACACATGTCCAAACTTAAATTATCTCGTTTTTATGCAGATACTAATCCATTACATAAGAAATGTAATATTTTTGAAGCTTCTCTGATCCTTATGTTTTAGGAGTGCCCAAATTTAAAGAGATTCTGGCAAAAACATTTTTCAAACTTTATCAAGAATTTTTAAGATCAAAGTAGATCCTTTGATTGGTTTTTCACGTGAGCTTGATATACTTCTGTCTGCAGCTCAGGAGAAAGTTTTAGCCTTGACCACGCTGATCGGTGGATCGCCAGATCGCTGGACGAGCAATTTTATTGAAATGGAAAGATGATTCTTCACCTACCGATACACAGTGGTTACATGATGTTCTGTCCTTTTTAAGTTGGAAGAAAATTAGATGCAACATTAAAGTTAGAAAGTTTCCATTTATAAAGACGTAGGGCCCATTCGTAGATTTCTATCATGATTGGAAGATTTAGGAGTTTTGAATATTGTGGAGATTCTCTGTCCGATGTCTAGAGGTCACTGCCAATCCACAATTTCCATTTTCTTTTACAAAGTTACCATGATTAGAGGGAGGGGGTCGATTAGATTTAGTTTTTTTTTCTTGTTATCAATTTTTATTTGAATTAGTTTGGCAAATATGGTATAAACATAGTTAGCATAGATCAATTCAATATCTTTTTTTCTCATGTGGATTAAGAACTGTCTAATGTCATTCCATCCATTTTTCCCTGTACTTGTATGTATATGAGATGACCGGTTATGGGTTTTCCTTAATTTTTTTTATATGTAAATGTAGATGTTAAACTCAATAAAAATATTTAAAATAGAAAGAAAAATGAATATGTATAAATAATTTGGAATAATTCACTCGTTTACTGGATACTGTTCATTAATCTCACACTGCCTTTGAGTAAAAGGAGTCCTAAATTTTGAAGCTCCCCTGCCTCTTTCTTGATGGTAGAGGGTCAAAGATATCGTGTGCTGGATGGAAAGGGTTTTCTTTAATTCTTTGAGCCCTATCTAACAACTCTCAAGATGGAAAGGTAGACCCCAGTGATTTCCTCCATGATCCCTTTTATTGACCTCCAGTCCAATGCTTTGCAGCTTCCATATCGCACAAAGATGCAGTCAGACAGGATACTCTCCCTGTAAAATGCTTTAATGAGGGAGGCCAGTCGCCCTTATCCTCCTCCACTTCCACAGGTCAGGCTGCATCCATTGGAAATAAAGAGTAGACAGCCTAGACAGTAGAAGGCCTGAGCCCTTCATCTGGAGGGCATGAAGGGAAACATTTTCACACTGAGGGTAGAGGGTGTATATGTATGGAATGAGCAGACAGAGCGAGCCCCAGAGCAGGGTACATTTGCAGTGTTAACAAGACATTCTGATAGGAAAGGGATATGGGCCAAACACAGACAAATGTGACTGGCTCTGATTGACACATCATGGATAAGTTGGGTCGAAGGCCTTGTTTCTGTTCTGGGATAACTCTATGACTCCAACATCCAATAATCCAGAAAACAGTCAAAGGTGAGGCACAAAAACTCCCAACATTGATTGAGTGAAGGTGCCCAGACAGAGTGGAGTGATTTCTGTGCAATGGCTTTGCTTATTTAATGAGGTGATATCCCAAGATCGTGTTATATGGCGAGCTCTCCACTGGCCACCGTGACAGAGGTGCACCAAAAAAAGATACAAGGACTACTTAAAGAAATCTCTTGGTGCCTGCCACATTGACCATCGCCAGCGGGCTGATATCGCCTCAAACCGTGCATCTTAGCGCCTCACAGTTTGGCGGGCAGCAACCTCCTTTGAAGAAGACCGCAGAGCCCACCTCACTGACAAAAGGCAAAGGAGGAAAAACCCAACACCCAACCCCAACCCACCAATTTTCCCCTGCAACCGCTGCAACCGAGTCTGCCTGTCCCGCATCGGACTTGTCAGCCACAAACGAGCCTGCAGCTGACGTGGACTTTTACCCCCTCCATAAATCTTCATCCGCGAAGCCAAGCCAAAGAAGAAGATGTAATTACACCACTAGGTCACCAGGGGTCATCCCGGTGACCTTGTATATAAAGCAGTCCTGCGCTACAGTCCAGCCTTCCAGGTTTGTCTTGCAGAGAGACAAAACCTCTTAGTGTACCTATTAGTTTATTAAAGCTGTCTCATACTCGCACTGCCTGTGTGGTTATTGTCAGTACAATTTAATAAACTAATAGGTACACTAAGAGGTCTTGTCTCTCTGCAGGACAAACCTGGAAGGCAAGACTGTAGCTCTGGACTGGTTTATGTATAAGGTCACCGGGATGACCCCTGGTGACCTAGTGGTGTAATTACCTATCACCACAGATTGAGTGAAGGTGCCCAGACAGAGTGGAGTAATTTCTGTGCAATGGCTTTGCTGATTTCTGTTAGTAGTTTTCGGTCTTGGGATGTTGCTGACATTTGGTGGCAAGGTTATTTATTAAACTCGCTGAGTAGCCACCTTCATATCAAGCAAATCAGTAAAGAGAATCAGAATGTAATTTTGAAATCTGCATGTACAAGGTTGAATATAAAAACTGGAACATACAGATAAGAGGACTTTTGCGGCAGAAGTGAAAGAGAGCATTTTAAACAAGGAGATAAAATTATTAGACTAAAATCCATTTGATTTTGGGTTGCATATCTGAGGGAATTACAAACCAATCAAGCATAAACGTCCTTGCGAAGCAGCATATATCATTAAAAATTCATGAAGACCATGTGCAAAAGGTGCTTTACATTTTGGGACATTTTCTATTGCTTGAATATTTTGTAAATACCTCCAGCCTTTGTAAAATCACTGATGCTTACTTGTAGTGCTTGGGAAGGTTATCGTACAGTCAGGCAGGTGGAGGCACTGAGAATCAATGCAGCATTCTGCATTTCCAGCCTAATTCTATGTTCCTTGGAAATTTCCACCAGATTCACAGTGGAACGACGTTGGTGATTATTGTTAGTGTGCTTTTTCTATTCCTGCTTACTGTTAAGAGTTTCTCTCCATTTAAATTCAGATCAATATCATTCTCCTTTAACATCTCCAAGGCCCTATATCTAAACTAATTGGACAATTCTTTTGTAGAACTTGCACAAATGGAATGGACTGAAAAGCGACTTGGTGGCCCCTTGCACGCTTTGAAGATAGTTCTTTGGTAATGCTACTTGAAACAGCCCTTCCGCATTTGACCTTGATATGGCGCTAAGGTACACCATCATTCCCCACTTCCTTCTACCCTCCCCTCACTTTCGCTTTAGACACTGACCATGCTGTGTGGTCCCTTTGAGTTACAAACCCAGTCAAGGGTGAACAGGAAGAGGCCATCCAATTTCCTTGTTTGAGAATGATCGTGGAACTATTGCTGTCCATATTATACTGTATGATGTGCATATGGTTTCCCGCTGCAGCCAAACAGATACTTGCAAAGGAAAGCTAGAACAGTAAATTAATTTAATTAAATTCATGGCTTGGCTTCGCAAACCAAGATTTAGGAAGGGGGCCATCCACGTCTGCTGCAGGTTCGCTGGAGGCCAATGCGGGAGTGTCGTGCCTGGCCGCAGCGGCTGCCAGGGAAATACTGTTCTGGATTTGGTGCTGCTGCGGCATGGATCTTCCCCCATCTCCTTTTGTCCACAAGGCCAGCCCTGCGTGCATTCTCGAAGGAGGAGACAGACTGGTGAATGGTGTGTTGCCAGGCCACACGATCGTAGGCTAGAGTAGATGGCCAAAATGACAGGCGCCAAGAGATTTCTTCAGAGAGTCCTTGTACCTCTTTCTCGGACCCCCCTCCATCACAGTGGCTAGTGGAAAGTTCGCCATACCACACAATCTTGGGCAGGCCATGACCCTCCATCCTGGAGACATTCCCTGCCCAACATAGTCTTCAACAGCATGGTCTCGATGCTGGTAACATTTGCCTGTTCGAGGACTTCAATGTTGGTGATGAAGTCACTACAGTGGATGTTGAGGAAGGTACAGAGGCAGCACTGGTGGAAGCGCTCAAGGAATTGTAGGTGAGCCAACATTAAAAGAGCCAATAAATATGTAAGGCAGGTAGATGATGAATATTCACCACAATATTTGTGCAAGAAAAGTTGACTAGCCATTCTCACCCTTATTTTGGCTATGGCTCCTTTAGGAGTCCACTCAAAGTTTATGGGGCCCCTTCCCAATGAAACAGTCAAGTTTAGTTAGTTTCTTCAGTATTTCTCCCCTTCCAACTACATTAAAAATATTTAAATGTTTTATAGTTTCAGTTTGATGCCCCTCCCCCTTCAGAATGGCTTTGTAGTGTTGGAGAAAATCCTGATTAGAGTAACAAGGGGAGATTCAAGTCTAATGGTTGTTGGTAAGAAAATGTTCTTGAAGCTAGCGGTGCTGGATTTCAGGCTTCTGCTACCTTCTGCCTGAAGGTAACAGTGAGGAGAGTGTGTGACCTTGGTTATGAGGGCCCTTTATGATGTTGGCTGCCTCCTTGAGGCATAGATACAAACATAGAAAAACTACAGCACAAAACAGGCCCGTCGGTCCACAAAGTTGTGTCAAATATGTCCCTTCCCTAGAAATTACTCGGCTTACCCATAAGCCCTCTATTTTTCTCAGCTCCACGTACCTTTACAAAAGTCTCTTATAAGACCCTATCATATCCTCCTCCACTACCATTGCCGGTAGCCCATTCCATGCACCCACCACTCTCTGTATAATGATTTTTAAAAATCCTGACATCTCCTCTGTACTCAATCCCCAGCTCCTTAATCCCACATCCTCTTGTGGCAACCATTTCAGCCCTGGGTAAAAGCTCCTGACTTTCCACCTGATCAATGCCTCTCATCATTTTATACCCCTCTATCAGGTCACCTCTCACCCTCCATCGCTTCAAGGAGAAAAGGCCGACTTCACTCAACCTGATGTCTTCATTGGACCAGAGGTCAGAGAGTATGATGGATCTGACTATGACTGCTACCTCTGCAATTGCCTTGGCAATTGAATTGCTAAATCAGGCTGTGATGCAACCAGTCAGTACACATTCTACATCTGTAGAAGTTCGACAGAGTATCTGATGACAAGCCAAATCTCCTCAGGAAGTAGAGGCGTCAGTGCGCCTTCTTCGTGGTTGCCTCAATATGGTGGCTCCAAGAAAGGTCTTCTGACATATGGATTCTGGCTCTCCCCGTCGCCGTCCCATCAATGCGACTCTCCTTTCTAAATCAAAAATAAGCTCCTTGGTCTTGGTGGCGGTGAGAGCAAGCTTGTTGTCCTGGCACTACACTTGATCTTCCATCCTGTACTTTTCCAGGTATTTCATCAACAGTGCCATGATGAATTTGTAGACTGAGCTGGAGCAGAATTTGGCTATGCAGAGAATAGAGCAGTGTGCTCATCATGCAACCTTGGTAACACCTCTGTTTGGTGTGGTTGCCCTGACTTTTAAAAAATGTAGTACTATTCTAAAATTGAATGGAATTTTCCAAAGCCTGTTTCATTCAAAAAGATGAAAGGATATTCTGCTTTCAACACAGACAAGAAATTATGCTGAAAAAATACACTGATTTAGAGGAATGTCAAAGCCTTGCATAATTACGACTGTAAAATCTTCAATAAATCAGAACTAAAAGGTACTGTCACTCAAAATAAATGTTATATTTTCTCATTTCATTCACACTTTTCCTTCATACGTTAAGGAATAATAACTCAGGGCAGATTTGTTTTAATATGGATGAAAATAAGGTTATCACCTCATTAATTGGAGAATCTAGTCCCAAACCCTCAAGTAAACCAGTTGAAGATCACTGAAAATGGCTTAAAAGACATACTGAACCAATTCCTGTTTTAATAAATTTAGTCCATCGAAGAGTAAATATAATCTTTGCAAATAAAACTGTTCACGAATGTTTAATGTTGTCTCTGGGCTAAGTATTCCAAAATTGAGGAACTGCAAATGTTGGAAATTCGTCACTTGAATCTGGGCCATATATTTTTGTGTGGATTTAATTGTTCTCATGACATGGGCATAACTTGGAATGATGAAATTTGAGAGCTTATCCCCGTCATCTGTGTTGGGAAGAAATTCTCACCATGCTATTAGGCAAAGTTCCAGGATATTAACCCAGTAAAAATATCAAAGGAGGAAAGGCATTTCTGAGTTGTGGTTTGCGAGATATCTTGCAGGTGAAGGGGCTTCCATACACTTGAGGTCCTTTTTCAGTGGGGTGAAAAGCACTGCTTTGACAAAACCTCTTGGGAAAGTAATGGCAAGAGATTCAATCAATTTGAGAGTTGACCAACTTCACGGTCTAGTGCATTATTATTTGAAAACTGACTGGGTCTTTGAGAGTAAATGCCACACACAAGCAAAGAGACAATTTTGTGCTTGCCTTTAAAGGCAAGAAATCAGTTAACATACTGCTATTGCCCGGGTTTGAATCTGCTTTTGTCTGTCAGGGGTTTGTACGTTCTCCCTGTGAACATCCTCCTGATGCTCCTGTTTCCTCCCATGTCCCAAAGCCAAAGAGGTTCATTGGTCTCATGGGTGCAATTGGATGGCATGGGATCATGGAGCAGAAGGCCCAGTTAACATGCGGTATTGCTATGAAATGTTTCTGTAAACAAAGTGTGGTGTTTTCAAGGAACAAATAGATCTGAGAAATTTTGGACTCTTGGCAAATTAACCAGCAGCAAAATGTAATACCTCCTGAATTCCACAGAGGTCTCTCTATCAGAAAAAGTTGCAAAAAGACATAGAATTGATGACTATCATAAAACATCAAGGATTCCTGAGGAAAAATCAAATCCAGCCGAGGTCGCTCATCCTTCTTTCCTTCTTACTCACTGATAAATGCTACATATTTGACAATGCATCCCTGGTTTCGGCTCACATGCGTAACTTTAATCAATTACTGTCTGGAAAGAAATGAGGATTGAAGTCTTGTCACGGTTCATAGAAACATAACAGCACTGGCATATAATGATGGCACAAGGAAAAGCACAAAGAATTCCCATTGTTGCTTAATTCTTACAAATCAATCTGCAAAATTCCTTCTCAAAGTGAGAAACAGAATCAAGGTTATTTTATTTGTTTCCTTAAGCGCTTAACTATATCTATCCACCTCTTTCCCTATCTCTATCTATTAGATGAGGCAGTTAGTGTAGCCGCAAGCTAAAAGCTATTGCAGTGACAGTGACTGGGTTCGAATCCGGTGTTGTATGTAAAGAGTTTGAATGTGCTCCCTGTGTCTATGTGGTTTTTCCAGAGTGCTTCGGTTTCCTCCCACCCTTCCAATGTTGTAGATTGGTTGGTGTACTTGGCCAGCACAGGATTGTGAGCCAGAAGGGCCCATTACTGAACGCCTAATTTAATTTAATCTATTTAACTGTCTGTTTTTCCCTCTCTCTCTCTGCTTCTTGTCAACCAATTCATTAATTGTTGACCAATTTATTTATTAATTGTTGACTGATTTATTCATTAATTGAATATAATGGTGTCACCGGCAAGGCCAGCAATTAAATGCCCGTCTCTATCATACATGATAAAGGTGATGATGTGGAGGTACTTTCTGTTCGCATTGGGCTAAGGTTTAGATACGGTGATGTCAAAGAATCAATGGCATATTTCCTATTCAAGATGTGGTGTGACTTGAAAAGGAGGGTGCACGCACTGTTTCTTTTTCTCAAGGGTCCCCTGCTCCTGTTGGCGATGGACGGTGCATGATTGGGAGGTTCAGTCAGCCTAGTCAAGGTGAATTACTTTTGTGCACCTTGCAGGCATTCTACGCCAGTGGTGGAAGGAATTGGTGCATAGAGGGGTGGGTGCGTTGCCATTTATGCCCAACTGCTCGGTCCTGGGTGATGTCAAGCTTTATGAGATTTGCTTCAACTGGAACATCCACTACATCCACCACACACCGCATCCCCATTTCCAACTCATTCTCCCAGCATACTTCTGGACTTATTAATAGCAGAGCCTTCAGACATGGTTGTCAGACAGATGAGAAGTGGAAATGATAGGCTTTGGTGGAGGGAAATCACGCAACCTTGTGGCCATTTGGGATTTCTGATTCAACACTCCCAATGCTAAAGGAGAAAGATTATCTGCACACTCCTGACCTGCGCATCATGTCTCATTATTGAATTTCAACTCTGTCTGCCTGCAGTAGCTGATTATTCTTCCACATGGAGATTTAAGTTTCTTGCAGAGACAAGAACAATAAAATCCATTCATAATGTGCTCCAGGTCATTGAAAAATGGAAATTGAATGTGCAGCTATTCTTATTATGGTGTTGATTTTCTCATTATTATTTTAGAGTGCAGTGTTCCTGGGTTGCTCTGGGAGGAGGACAAGACCACATGTCACTCTCCAGTGATGAGTGTCTGGCTCAAGGGACCAGTGGGAGGAGTTAATACCAAGCAGAGTGGCAATAAATTTCACAGGTGAGAATTGCTAATTTGCTTAATCAGTCTTGGCCACTGTTGAACTTCAACTTTAATTCTGCCTTTCATGATCTGAGAGAGGGAAAGAGTAATCAAGACCAGCAAGAAAATGTACGTTAATGATATATGGCGGCACACCACTAGGCAGGCGAACTGGCTCTGCTTGTAATCCACGTGGCAGGGCAGCCAGCCAAAATGGCACCATCGGGGGTTTCCCCTTCTTCTCAGCACAAGGCTCAGAAGCCTGCGCTGGAGGAACCACGTGACACCCGGGTGATGTCAGCACCCCCAGCGTGGTTCTCAGCCAGGTCCGGGCTGGGAGTATAATTCCAGCCCAGAAGCCTGCAATAAATCAGTTCTGCTCACTGAGCTCAACCCATCTGGTTGTGTGTTCTTTCAGTAGCAGCGTTACTACCGCTACAATTGGTGACCCCGACTGGTTCAAACATCTTTGAACCGATCATGAGCGATCCTGGGATCAGTGCTATAGCCGTCAAGCTGCCTGACTTCTGGGTTCAGGAGCCGGAGACCTGGCTCGGCCACGTGGAGGCTCAGTTTCACCTCCGCCAGATTTCATCTGACACGACCAAATTCTACCATTTGGTTGCCGCCCTGGGCCAGGCCATTGCCAAATCTGTGATGCACCTCGTTCAGCACCCACCCGCCAAAGACAAATAAGAGACCATCAAGGAAGTGCTCACCGGATCCCTTGGACTATCCAGGCGCCAGCGTGCCACCCAGATGCTGCACCTTGACGCCTTGGGGGACAGGTTCCCGAAGGAGCTGATGGATGAGATGCTTGCGCTCATGGGTGATCACACCAACTGCCCACTCTTCGAAAGCATTTTCCTCGACCATCTGCCTGAGGATGTCCAGATCCCATAGGCCTGCAGTGCATTTGAGGCCAGCAAGGATGCCCTTACAAAGGCTACCAAGCTCGCCCACCCGCACACCGACCTGCATATGATGCTCTCCGTCGATGCCTCTGCCACAGCCTTCGGCGCTGTCCTGTAGCAGCAGGTAAACGGACAATGGAAGTCACTGGCATTCTTCAGCCGGCTTCTCCACCCACTAGAGCACAAGTATAGCGCTTTTGACCATGAGTTAATGGGCATGTACCTGGCGGTGCAGCATTTCTGCTATTTCTTGGAGGAGAGGACTTTTACCATCTTCACTGACCACAAATCCCTCACCCAGGCACTCGCAATGGCGAAGGGCCCCTGGTCGGCCGGCCAGCAGTGTCACCTCTCCTTCGTGTCGGAATTTACCACCGACATTTGGCACAAGGCGAGGAAGGACAACTTGGTCACCGATGCACTCTTGTGACCGGCCATCTACGCGCTGATGCTCAGCCTCGACTTTGACCAGCTCGGCCAGGACCAGAAGTCCGATGAGGAGATGCGAGCCTTCAGGACTGCCATCACGGGCTTGTGGTTCTGAGACCTCCTGACTCAGAGCGGCGGAAGCACCGTCCTGTGTGATGACTCCATGGGCACCCCACAGCCAGTGGTTCCCCAGCAGTGAGCAGGCAAGTCTTCCATCACATCCATGACCTTTTGCACCCGTCCATCAGGTCACACGGTCCAGATGGTGGCAGAGTGGTTCATCTGGCATGGGCTGCAGAAGCAGATCACGGGCTGGGCCAGAAAATGCACTCATTGCCAGATGTCCAAGGTACACAGGCACACCACGGCACAAGGGCACCTGTGCACGAGTTTTAGCACATCCAGGAACGGTTCAGCCACATTCACGTGGACATAGTCAGGCCCTTACCCGTTTCCCGGGGCAACCATTACCTGTTCATGGTAGTGCACCACACTACTCATTGGCCCGAGGTGATCCCGATGCCAGATGCCTCCACGGACTCCTGCTCCTGAGTGCTTTTGCATGGTTGGGCCCCCCGGTTCGGCATTCCGAATCAGCTCGCAAGCGATCGGGGTGCCCAGTTCACCTCTGCACTCTGGGCACAGCTCGCCAACAGGTTGGGGATTGAGCTACACCACACCATGGCCTATCATCTGCAGGCCAATGGGCTGGTCAAGCGTTTGCAGTGCCACCTTAAATCAGCACATATGGCCCACCTCACCAGGCCTGACTGGGTGAACGAACTGCCTTGGGTGCTCCTGGGCATCCGTTCCATGCCTAAGGAGGTTCTGGAGGCATCATCAGCTGAGCTGGTCTATGACGCACCGCTGGCACTACCTGGTGAGTTCATCAACATGGCTTACAACCCCAAGCGGACGCCGCACGAGCTGCTTCCCCACCTCCAGCCCTGCATGGACTCTTCGCACCCCCACTGCTGCCCAGACATGGCACACAGCCATCTCATGTCCCCAGTAAGCTGTTTTCCACAGAGCACATTTTTATTTGGTGGGGCCCGCCCGCGACACCTCTGCAGGGACTTTACGAGGAGCCGTACAAGGTTGTCCAGCGTTCAGGGTCTATGCTCACGCTGGACATCGGCGGCAGGTGCAAACTGTTTACTGTGGACAAGCTGAAGTCAGCTCACCTCGACCCCACTGAACCAGTGATTGTGGCCCAGCCCAAGAAGCGAGGCTGTTCTGCTAAAAAGGACATTGGCGCCAGTTCTGGGGGGGTGGGGGGCTGTGTGGTGGCACACCACTAGGCAGGCGAACTGGCCCCGCTTGTGATCCACACGGCGGGTCAACCAGCAAAAATGGCGCTGTCGGGTATTTCCCCTTCTTCTCAGCACAGGGCTCAGAAGCCTGCGCTGGGGGAACTGCGTGACGTCCGGATGACGTCAGCGCCACCCCAGCGCGGTTCTAAGCCAGTTCCGCACTGGGAGTATAAGTCCAGCCCAGCAGCCTGCAATAAATCAGTTCTGCTCACTGAGCTCAACCCATCTGGTTGTGTGTTCTTTCAGTGGCAGTGTAGCTGCCGCTACAAATAAAACTTTACAAATAGAGCTTAATTATCTCAGGGATGAAACTCAAAGCGAGACTGGACACTTCTCTGCTTGCCTGAAAGGTCAATAATCCATTGATATCTTGCATGGTCTTCTGGTCTGTGTTCTCTTTTCCTCTTGAAAATTAGGAGCGAGGCAGATTGGTCCAGCACTTTATCCAGGTCAGTTTGACCTGTTTCATCTCCTCCATTCCCAGTCAATGTGAGGCATCTCATTCTCAAACAGGCCAATAGCATGTGCAAGTTTGTTGAATTTACAGCAGTAGTAAACTCAGATTGAGAAGGGGGGGGCGGGTGGTGGGAAATCAATAAATCCACACATACACTCATATACCCACACAGATCGCCTCACAGCCACACCCACACACCATGCCCACCCACACCCACATCCACTCACACCCCCACCCACATACACATCCCCACAGCCACACCCACCCATATAATAACTGCACATGTATATGAAGATATAGTTTTAAAAAATATATCATCTCCAAAAAGTCTGTTGAATCAGGAATTTTCCCTGCAGATTACAAGTTGGAAAATGTTAAGCAAAGGAACAACTGGGCCCACAGCAGGAATTCATAATGTGCTGATGAAAGGGCATTTCGACAATGAAAGAGAAAGAATCATCTCACTCTATTAAAAGAATATTTTGCTTGACCTATTTGTCAGAGTTTTTGAGGTTGTTGTTCAGGGGAACTTTGGACCCATCTTTGGACTCATCATATGACCCCCAACCATTGATCACAACCCTAGCCCCAAAATATATCCTCACCCCAATTATTATTCTGACCTATAACCCCAACTTGGCAGAATCCAAAATCTAATCCCTGCAGGAAACCAACAATTGACTCATGCTTCAATCTCTCCAACCATCAATCGTTTTTATTCCAAGAAAAAGGAAAATTCTGAATGGAAAAATGACACAAATGTGGCAAATGAGAGGTTAAGGCCAAAATAAAAGCAAAAGGGAGGACAGACTTGCAAGGATAATATAGTGGGGAAACAGGTCTTGGAAACTTTTAAAAACTCACAGAAAGAGACAAAGAAAGTCTTTATGAAAGAAAAGAATTATGAAAGAAAGATGGAAAATAACATACAAAAGGATACTGAGTGTTTTTTAAATATATAAAGAGTAAAAGAGAGACATGGGTAGATATAGGACTGATTGAAAATTATGCTGGAGAAATTATAATGGGTAACAGAGATGGCAGAGGAACGAAATGAGTATTTTGCATCAGTCTTCACTGAGGAAGACATTAACCATATACCTGATAGTCAGAGGTCTCAGAGAATAGAATTACTAGGAAATAGTACTTAGTAAACTGAATGGTCTAAAGGTAGATAAGTCTCTTCGACCAGACGAGGTGAATCCACAGGTTCTGAAGGAGGTGGCTTTGGAGATTGTAGAGCTATTAGAAATGATTTTCCAGGAATCAATAGACTCAGGCATGATTTCCAAGGATTGGATGGTCACAAATGTAGCTTTCACTGTTGAGGAAAGGAGGGAGGCAGAAATAAGGAAATTATAGGCCTATTAGTCCGATGTCAGTAGTTGGAAAGTTATTGTTGATCCTCAAGGACGATGTTAAGAAATACCTGAAGGTGCATGACATGATAGGTCCAGGCCAGCATGGTTCATGAAGAGAAGATCCTGTCTGACAAACCTACTGGAATTTTTTGAGGTAATCTCAGGTAGGATGGACAAGGGGGAGGCTGTGGATGTTGTGTATTTGGATTTTCAAAAGGCCCTTGATAAGGTGCCACATAAGAGGCTGCATAATAAGCAAAGATATTAGACTGGGTAGAGCATTGGCTGATAAGCAGGAAGCAAAGGGTGGGAATAAAGGGATCCTGGTCTGATTGGTTGCCAGTTTCTCATGGTGTTCTGTAGGAGTCGGTGTTGGGACCACTTCTTTTTACAATATATATCGATGATTTAGATTATGGAGTGAATGGTTTTGTGGCTAAATTTGCAGATGACACTAAGATGGGTGGATAGGCAGGAAGAATTGAAGTGACCAAAAGTTTGCAGAGAGATGTGGGCAGTTTAGGAGAGTGGGTAAAGAAATGGCAGATGAGATCCAATGTTGAGAAATGTATGGTTGGACATTTTGGAAGAGAAAATAAACAGGCAGATTTTTATTTGGATGGGGATAAAATTCCATATTCGGGAGAGCAAAGGGACTTGGGCGTCTTTGTGCAGGATACCCTAAAGTTTAACCACCAGTAAAGAAAGTGAATGTTATTTGGCATTCGTTTCAAAAGGAATAGAGTACAAGGGTAAAGAGGTGTTGATAAGGCTCCATGGGGCACAGATGAGACTTAATTTGGAGAACTGTGTGCAGTTTTGGGTTTCTTATCCTAAAAGGGATGTACTGATGTTGAAGAGAATACAGAGAAGATTTACCAGGATGGTTCCTGGAATACCAAGGCTAACATATGAGGAATGTCTAGCAGCTCTTGGACTGTATCCATTGGAGTATAGAAGGATGAGAGGGGATTTCATAGAGACATTTCGCATGCTGAAAGGATTGGACAGAGTAAATGTGAATAAGATGTTTCCCTTGGTGGGTGAATCCAGGACAAGAGGGCACAGTCTTAGAATGAGAAGGTACCTATTTAAAACAGAGATGAGGAGAAATTTCTTTAGCCAGAGGATCGTAGATTTGTGGAATTCATTGCCACGCAAAGCTGTGGAGGCTAGATCATTGGAGGAGTTTAAGGGGGAGATTGAAAGGTATCTAATTAGTCAGGGTATCAAGGGATAAGGTGAAAAGGCGGAAGTTGGAACTAGATGTGAGAACAGTTTAGCTCAGGGGGAGTTGCAGAGCAAATTCAATGGGCCAAATGGCCTACTTCTGTTCTTTATCTTGTGAATAATGAAACCTTAATCTTTATATCCTGTTGAAACCTACGGCAACATTACATTCTATCCACCACACCTCCAGTCTTCATGACCAATCCTTTCACTTCTCTGTCCAGATCATTTGTAGAAATCACAAAGAGTAGGGACACTAGAATAGATCCCTGCGGAATTCCACCAGTCACTGACCTTCAGGCAGATAGAAGTGTAAAAGTGTCTAATTTACTGATATGAACAGAAATAAAGAAGCTTTTTTACCCATGCTCAGGGCATGAAAAGTAAAAGGACATCGGTGTAAGGTAAAGAAAATATGTTGTAATGGTTACACTGAGAGTATTTGGACCTCGGTGCCTGAGGTGACGCTGGAATCAGGTACATTTTACTTTGTTCAAGGATAGGCAAGCAGAGCGGGATATGGACCTCATGTTTGCAAATGGGATTTGTGTAGCTGGGGAAAATGGTTAGTATCAATGTGGTGGGCTGAAGGGTCTGCCTCTGTGTATGCTGATTCATCTATTCAGTTGCATTGTTTTTTTTGTTGATCTCTGGAGATGGGAACAGGCTTGATAAGTGATCATTTGCTTCTACTCCGCTGAACTGATATTCAATGGACCTTTCACAGGTGGAGTAGACGTTCATCTCTATATAATGCCAGCAGAGTGTAATGTATTTCCAGCACACTATTTAAAAGCAGCAATAACATGGTGGACATGGAAATTAGGTACATTTACCACTTCATCAATACTTTAGTATGCATGCCTTAAGTGCGATGTGAGAAGCTTTTTGCAGTGCTCCACTCTCTGACAAGTCCAAGCAGAACTTCTAGCATTTGACTTTATTTTCAGAATGAGAGTCCATTCATTCTCTTTAATAATTGAAAGGTGTCAAGATTAAGCCGCTAATATTCTAACTTATTGAAATTTTAAGAACTTAAGGATAAATGAATTAAACTGAATGGCTAAGAGTACATTTCACTTAAATGTTAAACTGCCCTCAAGCAAAGGAACATTATTGAAAGGTCATTATTATAATATAATGTAGTTGACTTTACTGAATTTCAACACACTTTCAAATTAACTCCTAAAATCAAACAATTTTGAATATATTCTAAATCTCATTTCTTCAAATGGAAATATTTAGCCTGCCTTAATTTTTATGGAATATTAAGTGATAATTTGACCTTTCTAACTTCGTTTTGGACGATAAAGATGGCTATTTGGTCCGTGCTCATGGACTTCATCCAGATATTGTATTCACAGCGAGACAGTCACGTTACTCAGAAGCTCATGGATTCAAAGTCCACTGTGGAAACTGTTAGTGTAATAAAATCTGGACTGAACTTCAGCTCATTACTGGTGCAAAATGTTAAACAGAGGCTTTGTCTAGTTTCTCAGCTGGAGGTAAAACTCCTAGATAGTCACTCATAGAAGAGAAATAAATTTATCCATACCACCCAAATATGGACTCTGCAGTATTTTGATATGCTGAAGATTCCTTTCCTGTCATAGGATAAATTTGTCAATTATTGTCTGCCCTAAAGTGACACTAGCCTAGTGCCTCGACCAACAAGTGAAAAAGATTTGCCTCCTGCACTCCTGAAACCTGCATGGCCTTCTGTCCATTCCAACGGTGACCCCGATCTCCCAGTTCCCAACATCCAATATGATCAGGAAGCTGTCAGCACTAGAGGACCTTTGGGAGCTCCTGCTCACCATTGGCCCCCTCATGGGTCCTGGTCCCAAAGATAAAGATACATAACTCACATTTCGGGCTTGAGCCTTTCATCAAGCAGCCCAGTGAGTCCCTTCATCGCCAGTCCACATATCCTGTTGTGAGTCCCTCAATCTCCAGTCCCTGCAGCGAGTTAGTCTCCAGTTGCCCACGGACCGCTGTTAAGCCCCTCAGTCTCCAGCAGCCTGCAACCTGAGAGGAGTCCTTCAGTTTCCAATCTCCAGCGGCCCATGGCTTGGTGTGAGTCCATCAGTCTCCAACAGCCCACACAATAAAGTGTCAGCAAGGCTCACAACCATTAATGTGGCATTTCCTTCCTCTTCTGTTCCTTCGCTTTACTGATTAAATGGTGTTCTTGCAAGGATGAAGAGTTGTCCCCCTACAATGCCCTGAGGGCTGTGCCCTCACCTCTCATAATGCTAGCACTAGACGTCCCTGTTGTCTCTTCATCGTTCTCACATATTCCTTCTCAAATTACCCCTGACCAAACTTTGGTTCTGACATCACGATTAGTGTTATTGGCATGACCAATGCAAAGTGATTAGAGCACCAGTGGCCGGGGTTTAAATCCAGCGCTGTCTATAAGCAGCTTGTATGTTCTCCCCATGACCTGCATGGGTTTCCTCCTTGTTGTCCAGTTTCCTCCCACCCTTCCAAGATGTTCGAGTTTGGTCGGCTAAATGGGTGGAATTGAGTTGGAAAGGGCTTCTACCGTGCAGAATCATTAAAGTTAATAAATGAAATCCCTAGCTTTGGATCAGGATTGAAAGCCGCCTTGTACCTCACAGATTTTAAAGAATAGGGGAATTATGTGGAGCAGGAGCCAAGTCCAGATCGGTCTCATTGAATGATGAAGCAGGAAGGACAGGTCCGATGGCCCACTGCTGCGCCTACCTCTTATGTTCAATGTTTCCTGGTTCCCAGAATGCCCGGAAACCTATGGGCCTTGATTTGTGAATGAAAACATCTGATGAGTCTTTGTGATTAACGGTTATTATTCCTCATTCTGATTTTTTTTTTGTTGAGATTAAAGACATTGAGCTAGAGAGACTCTGCAGAGTCCTTCATAGAGCAAAGATAAAGATACAGAACCCACGTTTCGGGCTTGAGCCCTTCGTCAAGGTATGGAAAAATCTAGGCAGGAACAAAATGGTGGGGAAGGGGGGAGTGGCAAAGGGGCAGCCCTTCCCCTCTCCCCCCTCCATTTTGTTTGGGTGCCTGTCTACATTTTTCCATACCTTGACGAAGGGCTCAAGCCCAAAACGTGGGTTGTGTATCTTTATCTTTGCACTATGAAGGACTGTTTGATCTGCTGAGTCTCTCCAGCTCTGTGTTTTTTTTTACTTCCACTATGGTGTCTGCACACTTTTGTGTTTTACCCCTTCATATAGAGCTTCTTCATTGCCCAAATGCAAAATTCAAATCAGATCATGCCCACACATCCCTGAAGGGGATTATCAATGAACATTGGAAATTACCCCATATTTTAGCTCAAATTCCAATCCACACCGATGCGGTGTAATGTCGACCCTTGAAAAACCAAAAAAACCCAACTGTGTCAGATTTTCATTGAGATTTTTATTGAAAACAAAAGGGCCGTCAATGTCCCACATCAAATCATCTTCTGTGCCATCAATTGCACAAGAGATACTGCAGTTTTTAAAATGATTTTAATCACAGTCTCTACTTTAACTTTGTCCCATGCCTTGAGCATGAAGTTTCACAGCACATCAAGTGATGCAGCACACATTGCCCTGCCTTTTGTAAATTACTTTTCTGCACTTGACATCCATGTTTTCTGTTCCTCACACACATGGTCTTTGACTGGCTTGTTCAAGCAGACATCAAGCAGTTGCAATACAGACGTCAAACCACATGGATAACCGCCATGTAAGTATGATTTAGCACTAATCTACTTATAGTGTTCTCAGTTAAGTGGCTACGAAACCTATCCCAGACCAGCAAACTCCATTCTTTGAATAAATCACCTGGCCGCCTCTTCCACACATTATTTATCCATAGTTTTGCACCATTTTCATCCATCCATCCTTTTTCATGAAAATGTTCAAAAATACCTGCAGTGAATTTCATTTTTGTTTTAATTTTATATTTGAAGATCACCATGGGTCTCAACTTTGTCCCGTCGATCATGCTCGATAACAACCATAATAAACCTGGACCTTTCATGGCCTGTACACAGTTGCACAGTTTAAACACCTTTCCGTTCTACTGTTCTATTGCCCATCATGTCAAAATTCATGGGAGTTTCATCCAAGTTTCTGATATTTGCCGATGCAAACTGGTGTTTCTGCCGGTTCACGATAATCAACTGGTGAAAATTTACAACTTTATGATCAAGATCTTTTTGTAGTTTCGGTCCAATTTTTTTGTTTTTCGGTGTAATACCAAGATTTTCCTGTTCATGAAACAATTGCACCAGCCTCAAAATCATCTCAGAGGTCTGGGTACAACTTGGCTCAATGCAATGCAAATATTCTTATTTTATTTCAGGTGACCATGTAGCAATCTTTCCTCTTTTCACAACACAATCTGCAACACGATTTTCCAACTCTGGCCAATGAGTGATGCCTTTTCTCAAAGAACATTGCCTTTTTGGTATTTTTCCTAAAGTCTCTTCTTTCTTCCTCTAATCTCTTACCAACTTCTCATGCACATCAAATTTTCTTGCAGCAATGCAGTTTTTGGTTTTCTTGGCCATTTTTATTGCTTTCAACTTAAAGCTGACTTCATATTTTCGTTGTGTGTTGCATTGTTTCAATGGACCCTCCATAATAGCAATCACCTCCAGCCAACGCCCGGATCAAATTAATCCATGCGATCTTTGGGGGTTGACATACACTATTAATGGTCCAACTCAGGCAGCCAGAAAATGTACATTAAAACCCTTAAAATGAGGCTGGTCGACTTGTATACCAAAATATACGGTAGCTGTGGGACCTCGCAACAACTTACACGTCTTCCATGCATGGGAGACCCAAAGTTGTTGATGTTTATTGTGGCTGGTGTTAGTGGTGATCAATTTGGCCATTTCTGGAGGTGAAAAGCAAACACTTTACATTTGGAAATTTAAAATAGCCTCGAGATTTAGGAGATCACCAGAATCTTATGTTTTATTCGGATTAAGATCAATGCCCTTTGGTGGATAAGCACACAAAAATGCCTTCTCACACAAGTTCCAGACATTTTAATTGCTGGGTTATGGCCATTACTTTGGTTCAAAAATTGAATGCATTGACTGGGGCTATAATGAGAAAAGTGTAAAAGATGTTTAAATTTTAATGTCAGCAAATTTAAAAATCGAGAAATAACCATTAACGCCTTCTATATTTGAAAGAAAGTAAAAAGAAGATGAACCTTGTTCAAGTGCACAGAGTAATACTTTAAGGCATAGCTCGTCCATTTGGTGTGGTGACCTTTGGACAGCTGTTACGGGAGTTGGAATTCCTCCAGCTGTATGAGATGAAATCAGTTATACAGCTTTGTCTGGTGGTCTCAAATTTCCCACATCAGCAATTTGCTCTGTTCCGCAAATGTAAACAATAGTTGCAATAATGATTTTCTTTTATGTGCTGCGTTTGTGGACAAAGTCAGCTTTTCCATGGTAACCAAGGAGAGGCATCGAATGCAGAGGTTGCTAGAGCTGAGAATTACTTAAATACAAAATACCAAAAAAAAAGTTTTCACGCAATCCAAGGAGACAAATAAGGAAAAAAACTAGTCCATTGTTTTAATGAGCGACAACCACAGAAGAAAGAAATAACAACATTGGATAAATTGCATAAAGAATGTACCTGTGGTTATTGACTCCTTTAATGCCATTTATCACAAATTCTATGAGCCCAGTTACAAGTTTATTCTTTTCTTCTGACAGCAAAGATGCATCCATTTAAGATGCTTTTCATCGACTACAATTCAGCATTTAGCACCATCATCTCCTCAAAACTAATCAGCAAACTCCCAGACCTGGGACTCCCAGACTGACTTCAGGAAAGGAAAGCCAGAAGTGTACGACGCAGTGATCATTGGGGGATCAGAGGTGGAGAGGGAGCAAATTTATGTTCTTGAGGGTCACTATGTTGGAGGATCTTTTCTGGACCCAATAGACTAAAGGCATTGTGAAGAAAGCATGTCAATGCCTCTATTTCCTCAGGAGTTTGGAGAGGCTTGATATAACAGCAGAAACTTTGGCAAATTTCTACAAAGGTGTGGTGGAAAGTGTGCTAACCGGCTGCATCACAGTCTGTTATGGGAACACCAATGCACCAAGCAAAAGCCCTGCAAAAGGTAGTGGACACAGCCCAGGACATCATAGGTAAATCCTTCCACTCCACTGAGAACATTCTCAGAGAACAATGCCATCTGAGAGTAGCAGCAATCATCAAGGATTCACAACACCCAACACACACTCTGTTCTCAGTGCTGCCATCAGGAAAGACTCGCACCACCAAGTTCAGGAATAGTTGCTACACCTCCACCATCAGACCCCTCAACAAATCAGGGACTCATTTAAGGACTTTAATTTTTGCACTTTGTGCAATACAGATATAGAAGATAAATGCAATAATCTATTTACATTTCTTTATTTGTTTACATTTGTACATTGAGTCAGGATTTTTTTGCTCTGCCAATAATGGTAATTCAGTCTCATCCATATGGCAAAGAATCTCAGGGTTGTACGTGATGTCATGTATGTCTTCTTTGGCTTGGCTTCGCGGACGAAGATTTATGGAGGGGGTAAAAAAGTCCACGTCAGCTGCAGGCTCGTTTGTGGCTGACCAGTCCGATGCGGGACAGGCAGACACGAGACACGTATGTACACGTATGTATGTTTTTTTTCTTTTTTCTTTGGCTTGGCTTCGCGGACGAAGATTTATGGAGGGGGTAAAAAGTCCACGTCAGCTGCAGGCTCGTTTGTGGCTGACCAGTCCGATGCGGGACAGGCAGACACGATTGCAGCGGTTGCAAGGGAAAATTGGTTGGTTGGGGTTGGGTGTTGGGTTTTTCCTCCTTTGCCTTTTGTCAGTGAGGTGGGCTCTGCGGTCTTCTTCAAAGGAGGCTGCTGCCCGCCAAACTGTGAGGCGCCAAGATGCACGGTTTGAGGCGTTATCAGCCCACTGGCGGTGGTCAATGTGGCAGGCACCAAGAGATTTCTTTAGGCAGTCCTTGTACCTTTTCTTTGGTGCACCTCTGTCACGGTGGCCAGTGGAGAGCTCGCCATATAATACGATCTTGGGAAGGCGATGGTCCTCCATTCTGGAGACGTGACCCATCCAGCGCAGCTGGATCTTCAGCAGCGTGGACTCGATGCTGTCGACCTCTGCCATCTCGAGTACCTCGACGTTAGGGGTGTGAGCGCTCCAATGGATGTTGAGGATGGAGCGGAGACAACGCTGGTGGAAGCGTTCTAGGAGCCGTAGGTGGTGCCGGTAGAGGACCCATGATTCGGAGCCGAACAGGAGTGTGGGTATGACAACGGCTCTGTATACGCTTATCTTTGTGAGGTTTTTCAGTTGGTTGTTTTTCCAGACTCTTTTGTGTAGTCTTCCAAAGGCGCTATTTGCCTTGGCGAGTCTGTTGTCTATCTCATTGTCGATCCTTGCATCTGATGAAATGGTGCAGCCGAGATAGGTAAACTGGTTGACCGTTTTGAGTTTTGTGTGCCCGATGGAGATGTGGGGGGGCTGGTAGTCATGGTGGGGAGCTGGCTGATGGAGGACCTCAGTTTTCTTCAGGCTGACTTCCAGGCCAAATGATGCCGCTTTAGTTGCCCATTCAGAGCCAGCTCTTCAGCGCTTGACGTCCTGCTTTGCGGAAACGTATGTATGTACTCTGACAATAAATCCCAATCTGATGCATTTACCCCATGACCTACTTCCTCAGTGGAATATATACTGAAGTGCAATGTTCTTAACTCAGCTCACACAGATTGATCATTACACATTTACACGCCATACTTCATCAATATGTTAATCACTAAGGGAAACACCGATAATGTAGATTATTTTATGAATAATTATCTTTTGCTGTCAATCATATTAAAATATTGTTTCAGAAGACAGTGTATACCATCTAAATATATATCTTGGTGCCCCAAGGAAGGTCACAATGTAAATGTCCAGAGGACTATGAGGTCCGAGCAGAATTAGGCCATCCAGCCCATCAAGTCTACTCTGCCATTCAAACCATGGCTGATGATGTATTTTTCTTTTCAACCTCATTTTCCTGCCTTCTTTGACTCCTTTACCAATCAAGAACATCTGCTTTAAATCGACCCAATAAACATCTCCACAGTTGCCTGTGACAACAGATTCCACAGATTCACCCTCCCCCCACCAAACTCCCCCACCCCCACCACTTCCCAGTCCCTGGCTGAAGAAATTTCTGCACATCGCATTTCTAAAGTGACATCCTTTCATTCTGAGGCCATGCCCTCAGGCCAGAGACTCTCCCAGAATCAAAATCAGGTTTATTGTCATGAACACGTGTCATGAAATATGTGGTTCTGTGGCACCAGTATTGTACAGAACAAGTCACAAAGTTACTATAAATTACAACTTTATAAATACAAATGTTTTTAAAAAATAACTGGTGCAAAAAGAGAAAAATATTAGAGTTCATAGGGTCATTGTCCACTCAGAAATCCGATGACAGGGGAAGGTGGTGGTTTTGGAACATTGAGTGTGTGTATTCAGGCTCCTGTGCCTCCAGACATGGCCTGGGTGATAAGTGTCCTTGATAGATGCTGCTTTCTTGAGGCACCATGAATGGAGTGAAGCCCATGATGGTGCTGGCTAAGTTCAAAAACCTCTGCGGCCTTTTCCTGTGCCCTGACACCCAGTACCAGACAGTGATGCAACTACTCAATGCTGTCCACAGCACTGGAGACAGCTTCTCCCTGTCCCCTCTATCCAGCCCTTTCAATATTCAATAAGATCCTGCTGTCATTCTGAACTTAAGTGAGTACAGGCTCAGAGCCTCATTCATTAACCTTCTCATTCCTGGGATTATTCTTGTAAACCTCCTCTGTACTCTCTCCAAGGCCAACACATCCTTCCTCAGATGTGGTGTGCAAAACTGCACACAGTCCTCCAAATGTGTACTTGGCAACACCTGATACACCCCTCAGCTCTGCATGCTCGCTTCTCTCTGCCCGCTGGTATTTAACATGGAGATCATTTTGGTTATGTGGGGACATTTATGAACACCATTTGCCTTGCTAGGATTCCTGGCGTTGTGTCTAAAACAACATCTACAACTACACCAGTTGCAACAGAGCTCTTCCTTTTGAAATATTAATTTGCAACATTTTAAGCTAATAATCAGCGATCCACAATAACTTTATTTTGGAGTATTGAGATTTGCAGTGGAGTGTTTTGAAGGATAATATCCTTGAACAGATCATGCGACAACAAAAAAAGCTTCAAGCATTCTGTTTCACTCCTTAGTTACTGGCTTTAAACTGCCTCCTGCTGGGTCTCCAGCTCTGAGAATTAACTCCATGTTTAATGAGACAGAGTTTTCAGTCTAGGACCAACACCACAAAGTATCCCATGGGCTTGCTGTCATGTATTGGCCCTAGGAATCCAGAGTATACAGGGCAGAAAGTATTTGCTCATTAGTTTTTCTTTCTTTAAGTTTCTGACATCGCTCTGCTACAATGTTCAATTCAAGAGAATGGCACTGACAAGCTATTCAGTCAAAATGGGCATTCTGACGGTAATCTGATTGATGTTATAATCTGACATAGAACAATACATCACAGTACAGGCCATTCAGCCTTCAATGTTGTGCTGACCCATATTTCTTTTCTTTAAAAATAAAAATTCTAAACCCTCCCTACACCATAACATCCATGTGTCAGTTTAAGAGTCTCTTAAATGCCCCCCATGTTTCAGCCTCCACCTCCATCCCCAGCAAGGCATTCCAGGTACCCACAACTCAAAACTTTTACCCCTGATGTCTCCTCTAAACTTTTCTCTTTTAACTTTATACACATACTCTGATATTTGCTGTTCCTGCCCAGGTGCTGGCTGCCCACCCTGTCTATGCCTCTCATAATCTTGTAGACCTCTATGAAGTCTCCTCTCATCCTTCTACACTCTAAAGTGAAAAGTCCCAGCTCTGCTAACCTTGCCTCATCAGACTGGTTTCCCAATCCAGGCATCATCATCTGCCCTCTCTCTCCAGCCTCACATACTTCCTATAATGAGGTGACCAGAACTGAACACAACACGCTAAGTGTGGTCTTACCAGAGATTTGTAGAGTTGCAACATGACCCCTCTACTCCTGAATTCAATCTCTCTATTCATAAATCCCAGCATCCCATAGGCCTTCTTAACTATCTTATCAACCTGCGCAGCGACCTTAAGGGATGTATGGATTTGATCCCAAGGTTCCTCTGTTCATCCATCCTCTTAATTAACTGACCATTAACCCTGTACTCAACCTTCTGGCTTTCCCTCAAACTTATCTGGATTGAAATCCATCTGCCACTTTTCCATCCAACTCTGCATCCTGTCTACATCTTCTTGTAACCTTCGGCAAGCTTCAGCTCCATCTACAACTCCTCCAATTTGGTGTCATCCGCAAACTCTCTGCCCCATCCTTCCACCTCTTCATCCAGGTGATTTATAAAAATCACAAAGAGCAGGGGTCCCAGAACAGATTCCTGCAGCCCTCCACTAGTAACCGACCTCCAGGCAGAATACTTGCCTTCCACTATTACTTTCTACTTCCAAGCCAATGTTTATCCACACAGCTAATTTTCCACTGATCCTGTGATTCATGACTTTTTGGATGAATCTCTTGTGGGAAACCTTGTCAAACATCTTACTAAATTTCATCTACTGCCCTACCCTCAATTTCTTTTGTTAACTTCTCAAAAATCTCAATTAGGCTCATGAGGAACAACCTTCCCTTCCCAAAGCCCTGCTGACTCTCCTTGAGCAGACTGTACTTCTCCAAATGCTCATAGATCCTATCCTTAAGAATCCTCTCCATTAGCTTACACCCCACTGACACAAGACTCACCGGTCTATAATTCCCAGGATACTCACATTCACCTTTTTTTTTTAAATGAGGGGACAACATTTGTCATTCTCAAATCCTCTGGTACCACCCCTGCAGCCAAGGAGGATACAAAGAACATAGCTACTGCCACAGTTATCCCCTTCTCACGGCAGCCTGGGGTATATTGCGTCCAGCCCTGGGACTTAACTATCTTGATGTTTTTAAGAGATCCAACACTTCCCCTTCCTTAATCTCCACAATGTCCAGTGCACAGGTCTGTTCAATTCCGACTTCACTGTGATCAAGGTCCTTTTCTCTTGTGAATACTGAAGTATTAATTTAGGACCTCCCCAACCTCCTCTGCCCAAGGCACATGTTGCCTCCTTTATCCTTTAGTGGCCCCGCATTCATTCTGGTCATCCTTGGGCTTCTCCTTAATCCTACATCCCAAGACCTTCGGGCTCTCCTATGTCCTTTCTTAAGCTCCTTCCTGGCTACTATATATCATGAGCCTTTCCTATTTCCTGCTTCCTAAATCTAATATACGTTTCCTTCTTCCTCTTGACTTGTTTCCTGACCGGTTTTGTCAGCCACGGTTCGCTTTTCCGACCGTCTTTTCCTTGTCCAATTGAGACAAGCCTATCTTGAGCCCTGCATAAATGGTCCCTAAACTTCCTCCACATGACTTCTGTGCTTTCATCCTTAAACATCTGTTTCCAATTTATTCTCACTAGTTCCTGCCTCATCCCTTCATAATTAGCCCTTCGCCAGTTAAGCACTTTCTCAGTTTGTTTTTATCCTTTTCCTTAGCTATGTTGTGGTCACTCTCATCAAAATGAGAGGTCTGCCAGCTGACCAGTTCATTCCCCAGAATCAGATCCAATATGGTGTCTCCTCTCATCATCGGTCAATCCACATACTGTGTCAGAAGTCCTTCTTATACACACCTGACAAATTCCCTCTTCTAGTCAGTAGGTGCCAATCAATATTTGGGAAGTTGAAATCATTCATTCCTGCACCATTCAAAAATCTACTTGCTTCCCTACTCCTCGATGTCCTGAGGGATATTTGGGGCCCTATAGACTACTCCCAGCACAGTGATAGCTCCATTCCTGTTTCTGACATCTACCCACACCATGGGTAGTGGACCCTCCCTCTGCAGTCTCCTCCCTTTCTATAGCCATGATACTATCCCTGACCAGTAATGCTGCTTCCCTCCCCTTTTCTACCTCCCATCTTATTCATTTTAAAACACCTAAACCCTGGTACCTGCATCAGCCAATCTTGTCCTTCCTCCAGCCAATTTTCAGTAACGTCCACCACATTGTAGTTCCATGTACTGATCCAAGCTCCAAGTTCATCCATTTTATTTCTACTCCTAAGGTTAAAGTAGATACATTTCAGCCCCTCTAACCAGCTATATTTCTGTTTTGTCCCCTGCCTATCCTTCCTCTTCAATTCAGAACACATAGGATCATGCTTTTGAACTTCTACCCTAATCTCTGCCCTCATATTCTGATTCTGACCACAATTTTGGTCCAGTTTAGGTGCAGGTCACTCCTTCCCTAGAAGGGATCCCAAAGGTCCACAAATCTGAACCCCTGCCTCAACTCTTCAGCCACACATTCATCTTACACAACCTCCTGTTGCTACCCTCTGTGGCTTATGGCACAGGCACCAATCCTGAGATTTCCACCCTGGAGGTCCTGCTTTTTAACTTCCTTCCTATATTCCCTCTTCAGGATCTCAGCCTCTCTCCTACCTATGTGGACCACAACATCCAGCTGCTCACCCTCCCTTTCCAGGATGCCATAAACTCAATCAAAGACATCCCTGACCCTGCTACCTGGGAGGCAACATACTAACTATTTTGCCTCAGGAGCCTCCTATTCACTTGTCCCCAGTTACCATCACTCTCCTTTTCTCCATCCCTCCTTCCTTTCTGAGTCGAGGGGCCAGCCTCTGTGCCAGAGCCATGACCACCTTGACCACTTTTTCACCCCCAACAGTATCTAAAACAGTACACTCGTTGAGGGGAATGGCTCTGCTCTTTCTGCCTCTGTGCCTTCCCCTTCCCTCTCCTGACAGTCACCCAATTAGCTGTCTCCTGACCTTTAGGGGTGACTGCCTCTCTGAAACTCTTGTCTATCAATACCTCTGCTTCCCTAAAGATCTGAAGTTCATCCAGCTCAACTCCGGGACCCTAACTCAGTTTGTCAGGAGCTGCAGCTGGATGCATCTTTTGCAGGTGTAACCACCAGGAACAAACATGCTGTCCCTAACTTCTCACATCCTACAACTGAAGCACTGGACCACCCTGACTACTGCCTCCATTACCCACTCCTAAATTATCTAAATTAATTAAAGAAACTTGCCAGCCTTACCTCTGTGGGAGCAAGCTCTTCCTCTTCTCTCCAAAGCCTCTCACGTCAAAGTTCTACTCCTTCCCAGTACCACTCACACAATGGCTGCTCCTTTAGCTTCCCCTCCCTTTTAATCATCCCTGCCAATTATCTCTATTGCTCACTCCGACCTATCACTTTACTGTTTAACCCTTAATTGCTCTTTAAAATGCTTACCTACAAGTGCTTTTCAACATCAGTTCCAGTCAAAAGTCTGAACGTAGAGCATAGGAAAATGAGAGTTAGGATCATACTTTAAGATCATGCCTCATCTTTGACCTCCTTGCTGTTTTCATGCACCACAACATTCAATTTATATCCAGAAACTTAGCAACCTTGGTCTTGAATCAACTCTATGACCAAATTTCACAGTCCTCTTTGGTAGAGAATTCCATAGAGTTACCACCCCATGAAGGGACACATTTCCCCTTGGAAGTCTGACTCGTACTCAGAGACTGTTCTTGCACTCTGACTTAATTAAAACACTGTTTCTTCATAAGGATGATTCCAGGAATGAAAAGGTTATCATGTGAAATGTTTGACTGCTCTTGGCCTATTCTCATTGGGATTTAGGAGATCGAAGAGGGATCACATTGGAAAATTCAGATGTTGAAAGGCATGGACAGGGTAGATGTAGAAAGGTCCAGGACAAGAGGGCACAACTTCAGGAATGAAGGACATCCAATTGGAATAGGGAATCACCCTCATCACTCTCATAAATTCTGGTACCATGAGCCGCTGATCACCTGCAGCATTTGAGGGTCCTACAGCTGCTGAGCCCCTCACTGGTCTGCCACTGCAATCACTGACATGTAGGCTCCTTCAGCCGCTGAGCCCCCCTACTGGTCCGCAACCATGGTCACTGTCCTGCAGGGTCATCTCCTCTGCTTCTCCTTCTCAATGGTCGGGGGGAGGGGGTGTGCTCCCTCTTTCTCGTGCCAGCCACTGGTCCGCTGCTTCCTGGAGGCCTCGTGGCCACTGCCAAACATAGGCCCCACCATCTTGGGAACAGACCCCAAGGTTGCATGAATCATTATACAATTATGTTCAAGAGACATAGTTAGATATCATATCTTTGGGATTATGAATAATTAAGAAAAAATTTAGACATACAGCCATTTCGGCCCATCATTCCATGCTGCCTAATTTACACCCAATTAAGCTTCGTCCCCGGTACGTTTTGAAGAGTGGGCGGAAACCAGAGCCCCCAGGGAAAACCCATGCAGACACAAGGAGAACGTACAAACTCCTTACAGACAGTGCAGGATCTGAACCCCAGACCTGATCGCTAGCACTGTGACCTCCCTAATATTCTACAGCAATTAGCATCCTTCTTTCTCATCCCAATACCTCCAAAAACCTTCAGCCTCATAAATATGCAATTCTTCTGGCTTCTGCATTTAATGTCTCTTCATGGAAGAGCGAACCCTGCATCTGCTTAACTATTTGGCAACTTTGTTCAAACAGTCACTAAATGCACAAGTTTTATATTAGTGATTTCCTCAATCCTGCTAATATCACAATCCATATAATGTCATAGGCATCATCCTCCTGCCTCATTTGTAACGAACTTCCTGTTAACTTCATATCTATTCCATACTACATCTCAAATTATAATGTATTCTCTACCAGGTTTGAAATCCTTCCGAATCTTCGTGACAGAGAGGTCTCTTCTCTGTGAGGTCTTTATCCTTGATATGAATATTCCAAATAGCATCAAATTTCAAATAGGATTCAGGTGGATTTATTTTTATCCCTATTTCTGAAAAAAAAAGTGTGCATTTGGGAAGCCAAGAGATTTGTACTGGGAAATGAATGTATTGTAATCTTTAATTTGAATTTAGATATACAACTTGGTAACAGGCCTTTCTGGCCCATGAGCCTGTACTGCCCCAAATGCACCCATGTGACCAATTAACCTACTCACCCCATATGTCTTTGGAATGTGGGAGGAAACCAGAGCACCCGGAGGAAACCCATGCTGACACAGGGAGGACTTACATACAGTCAGCGCCAGATTCGAACCCGGGTTACTGGAGCTGTAAGAGCATTACACTGACAGCTGCAATAACCATGAATGGATGAATGGGGTCTAGACCTAGGTGGAGTGGACATTAAAACCTGCCAAGGTAGTAAATATTAAAAGAAGTAGCAGAAAATATGAGAGAGAGGAGGAGTGGAGTTCGAGATGCAGGACGCAGTTTGACGTGGCATTGTGCAAAGCTTTACATCTTGATAAAACAATACTGGCGAGACAGTCTAATGGAAATGATGGGGTTACCAGAGCAGAGGAAATAGCAGGTACATACTGATAGTCAGGTTTGGGAGATTTCATTCACCTCAAGAAATTGGACAAGCTGGCGTGGTTGTCCTTGGAGCAGGAAGGTTTGAGACAAAATCAAAACATTTAGATTAATGCAGGGTCTTTGTGGCTGATCTTCCACTGGCAAATGAGTCACCCATTGAAGGCACAGGCTTTAAATAAATGGCGACAGATCCAGGAAGGAAATGAAATGGCTTTCTTACACACACAGTGGGCATAACAAAGGTGTTAAAGTCACATTTCAATGGGACTTGGAAATGGAAATTAGATATGATCTATATTATCATATAGATGATCTATATCTAGATCATCAAGGTTCGTGATGGTTTTTGAGAAAAGGTTCAGATGTGGAATTAAATTGGACAGAATATCTTAGGCAAAATGGGTACAGAGTAATTCTGTGTAAATCTCAGTAATTCTGTCTGAAGAGGTGCAAAGATTCCCTTCCAGAATGGGCTGAATAGCTGCTGTGAGGGAGGAAGATACATTCATGGTGGTTGAGTCTCTAGGGACAGACAACTAGAGGTTGGTGTATGGGCAGCGCGGATGGTGTGGTGGTTAGAGCAATGCCTTCACAGCACCAGTGATCAGAACCAGGCATTGAATCCTGTGCTGTCTTCAAGCAATTTGTATGTTCTCCCCATGTCAGCTTGGTTTTTCCCCAGGGGTCTGGTTTCCTCCCACTGTTCTAAATGTGGCGGGGGTGTAGGCTAATGGGGTGTAAATTGGGTGGACTTGTGGGCCGAAATGGCCTGTTAATGAGCTGTATGTCTAAATTTAAAATATTAAAAACATCGCATTGGGAAGGTGTCAATGTTATCAATCATCTATTGATGGGTCGCCTTGATTTCCTGACCTCTGCATTAACTTAACAAAAAGTCCACAGGACATTTGTGCTTTGATCTTTTTCACCCTTTAAAGTTATACTGGAGACGGCATTTCGGTTGGCCATGGAACATTTAATTGTGAGTGATGTTCCCATCTATGAGGCCACATTAAAAGTGGAAGAGTAGAGGGTGAGCAAGACGAATAATGATTGAGCGGTGAAATAGTAACAAGGAGTATGACAGGAAGCGTTCGATTGGCTTCGATCTCCAATCGTCACGAGCAGGATGTTGCTGGTGTCGTAGTGGGATCAGTGATGTGCACTGAGAATGATAGAGTGAACTGCACACGTCTGGACCTTGAAACATTGGCTGCATTGGGACTGAGAAGTTAATGAGTAGATGGCAGTGAGACACTAGATAATCACATGATAAGTAAATTGTTGCCAGATGAGGCAATAAATGACTTCTTGAGCTTTACAGAACAAATTTTCTTTGTATCGTTATTTTAGTTCAGCATTTTGGCTCCTCCTTCATTACAGCTGGATGTTGTCTTTCAGATCTATTTAGTTTCTGATTGTTGCCCTCAGATACCCTTTTGCCCAGGCTCATTGGTGGAAGGAAACCTTTCAGATCCTGTCTCAAAGGTGAAGGTGAAACGAGGAAGTGTGTGGGTGGCTCAGAGTGGCTACTCCAACAAAACAGGATCACATTGAGAATAGTGGTTGGAACTAAAATATTCAGTGCGAGGTTCAAGTTCTGGGCAGGTTTCAAGTTTATGATCATCTGACTGTACATATACAGTCTGTTTCTCATGACCACGGTACACACACAGTGCATAATAATCTCATATACTGTATACATAACAATATCATGTAAAATAAATATTTTGGGATAATTTAGTGAAGGTTACAGGATACCATTCATCAATCTCCCGGCCTGCAGTCCATAGAACCTTAGAAAGCTACAGCAAAGAAAACAGACCATTCAGCCTTTCTCGTCTATGCCGACCATTGTCTCAATGATCTGCTCCCATTCCATAACGCTCCAGCCCTCTCTCATCCATGTACCTATCCAATTTATTCTTAAGATTGAGCCCACATTTACCATGTTAAGTGGCAGCTCATTCCACACCCTCACCACTCTCTGAGTGAAGAACTTCCCCTCATGTTCCCCCTGAACCTTTCCCTTTTCACCCTAATGCCTTGTCCTCTCATACTGATCTCCCCAATCTCAGTGGAAAAAAAACTCACACAATCTTGTAAACCTCTATCAAATCTCCCCTCACTCTTCTTCATTCCAAGATATAAAGTTAATGCTTAATCTTTCCCTGTAACTCAATTCCCGAAGACCTGGCAACATCTTAGCAAATCCTCACTGCACTTCAAATTTGGCCTCACCAATGTCTTATACAACCTCACCATAACACCTTAACTCCTGTATTCAATACTTTGATTTATAAAGGCTCACATGCCAAAATCTTTCTTTCCAACCCTGTCCACCTGTGACACCACCTTCAGGGAAAAATGTATCTGTATTCCCAGATCTCTCTGTCCCTCCCCACTCTTCAGTGCCCTATCATTTACTCTTCTAAAATGCATAATCTCACACATGTCTGCATTAAACTCCATCTTCCATGTACTGGCCCTTTCTTCCAGTTGGTGCAGATCCCTCTGCAAGGTTCAAAAACCTTCCTCGCTGTCCACATAGCCTCCTATCTTTGTGTCATCAGCAAACTTACTGATCCAATTTACCACATTATCATCCAGATCATTGATATAAATGTTCTGAGCCCAGAGGACCCCCAAACCCAGCAGCAATAGATATTCACCAAGACAAATGGTTATTTAAACAAAAGTTGCTTTCAATTACCTTTAAACATGAAAACAGAATCACACTTTAACTTATCACTATTAACTTACTTTACCTAACTTAACCCCCTTCTAATTCTAAGCCCACATGTATGTAATGTGTGTGTAAGTTCAGAAAAGTTCTTTGGTTCACAGTCCAATCTCACTTCTCTTTCCTCCAAGTTCACTGGTTGCAGGCAATTTTTATACTGTGCACAGAATTTATCATGTATAAAGTTCACCAGGCTTTGGTGCTCAAAAGGTAAATGGTTACTGCTCAGGAAGGTTCTTGTTGGTTTTCAGAGACAGATGTGTTGTTCCGGGACATTCATAACTGATGTACTTCCATCAGTCACCTCAGTGTCTTGCTGACGAAACTTGCCCCATCAGGGTTCTCCAGATGATAACCTCTTGCTTTCAAATCACCACAGAATTCCTTTCTGTTTCTCTTATTCCAAGTGAAACATTAGATAGCCAGTCCTCTTCTCTTGCATGAACCACAAGGGCTTCGACCAGGCTGTCTTCTAAAAGCTTGGCAGCTTGTCCTGTTTCAGTTCTAGCAACTTCTGTTGGCTGACACTGTCAAGTGATCTCTGCTTCTCTCTCTCTCTCTCTCTCTGTTACTGAGATAGAGAGAAAGCCTGTTTGACTCTCTCTATTTGCAAAACCACATGACTCTCTTACAACAGCAAAACTCTCCTGCAGATAATAGCGACTCCAGCCTGCTCTTTCATCTGTTGCCTTGATAAACAAGAACCCGTCAGTGATGTCTTTTGAGCACTCTTCAAAGGTCTTGCAAAAAGGTGGGAGAAGCCATCATGTCTCCAGTGTTTCAAGTAAGATCTGTTTTAAAGTTTTTTCATGTGACCTGCTCTAATAAATCTTTCCCAATTTATCTCCCAAAAACATTTCTATATACTCTGTCACATAGACAACAAACAACACCAATCCCTGAGGCACACCACTCGTCACAAACCTCCAGTCTGAGAAGCAACCATCCACCACCATTCTCTGTCTTCTCCCACACAGCCAGTTTACAACATATCCACAGATACCTACTGCAAACTGGCAGTTAGGTTTAATAAAGCTGTCGGAGCTGATTTAAACTAATTTGGCAGGGGGAAGGGAACAGGACTGATAGGGAAGTAGATAGGAGAGACAATATAGGGGTGGTTCCGATAGACGGTGAAACAATAAGGAATAAGGGAGCTAAAAGTGATAGGAGAATAAGAACGAATGCACCAAGAACCAAGGTGGAGGGAGAAAGGAGGTATGGCATCAAGGTATTGTGTATGAATGCAAGGAGTGTAAGGAATAAAATGGATGAGCTTGAGGCGCAAATGGCGATGGGAGGTTATGACATTGTCGGAATAATGGAGACATGGCTGCGGGAAGGGCAGGATTGGGAAATAAATGTTCCAGGGTACACGTCCTTTAGAAATGACAGAAAGTTAAGAAGAGGAGGTGGAGTAGCTCTGTTGGTAAGAAATGAGATTCAGGCGTTTGAAAGGAAGGTCATTGAAACAGGTGAGGTAGAGTCTGTTTGGATTGAATTAAGAAATTGCAAGGGCAAGAGGAATATAATGGGGGTCATTTACAGGCCTCCGAAAAGTAGCTCAGATATCGGTAGTAGTATAAATCAGGAATTAAGAGTGGCATGTCAAAGTGGTAGCAATACGGTAGTTATGGGGGACTTCAACATGAAGGTGGACTGGGATAATCAGATGGGGGCAGGAACACAAGAGAGCGAGTTTATAGAATGTCTACGAGATACTTTCTTGGAACAGCTAGTGGAGGAACCTACCAGGGGGAAGTCGATTCTGGACTTGGTGCTGTGCAGCCATGCAGAGTTAATAAGTGACCTTGATGTAGGGGAGCCATTAGGGAATAGTGACCATGGTATGGTTACTTTTAAGCTGCAATTAGAAAGGGAAATGGAAAGGAAGTCGGAAGCATCTGTACTTCAGTTAAATAAAGGGAATTTTGCAGCTATGAGGGAGGAGCTATCCAAAATAAAATGGGAAGATACACTAGCTGGGAGGACAACTGGGGAAAAATGGCAGGTTTTTATGGACATTTTTCACAGGATTCAGGACAAATTTATTCCAAAGTGGAGGAAAGGCTCTAGGAAATGCAAATGGCAGCCCTGGCTAACTAAGGAAATCAAGTGCATTATCAAGTCCAAAGGGAGTAATTATAAGATAGGGAAGCGGAGTGGGAAATTAGAGGATTGGGAAACCTTCAAAGAACATCAGAGGGTAACTAAGAAAGCCATAAGAGACGGGAAAATGAAGTACGAGAGGAAATTAGCAGATAATATTGCGGAAGATAGCAAAAGCTTTTTTAAGTATGTGAAGAGGAAGAATTTGGTTCGGTCTAAAATTGGCCCTTTGAAAATGGGCAAGGGTGAAATTATTACCGGAAACAAGGAGATGGCAGAGGAATTTAACAAATACTTTGCAACTTTCTTCACCAAGGAGGATATAGGTTATAGTCAGTTAGGGGGTAATGGTCATGCGGTACCAAGGGACTTGGGAAACTTTACTGGGGAGGTAGGGGATCTAATGGATATCCGGATACAGAAGCAGGAGGTTATGAGTAAATTGTTGGGACTGAGGGCTGATAAATCCCCAGGGCCTGATGGGCTGCATCCTAGGGTGCTTAAAGAGGTGGCTATGGAAATTGTGGAGGCACTGGTCGACATTTTCCAAAGTTCCATAGATTCCGGGGAGGTCCCTGAGGATTGTAGAGTGGCTGATGTGGTGCCGCTTTTTAAGAAAGGAGGGAGGGAGAAAACGGGAAATTATAGACCGGTTAGCCTGACATCAGTGGTGGGGAAGATATTGGAGTCAATCATAAAAGGAGAAATAGCAGAACACTTAGGCAGAAATAATAGTATAAGGGCTAGTCAGCATGGATTCCTTAAGGGTAAGTCATGCTTGACTAACCTTCTGGAATTTTTTGAGGATGTGACAAAGAGGGTGGACTCGGGAGAGCCAGTGGATGTGGTGTATTTGGACTTCCAGAAGGCCTTTGATAAGGTACCGCACGGGAGTCTAGTGGGCAAGATCAGGGAGCATGGTATTGGAGGTAAGGTGCTGACATGGATAGGAAATTGGTTAAGAGATAGGAAACAAAGGGTTGGAGTAAATGGGTCTTTTTCAGAATGGCAGGATGTGACAAGTGGAGTGCCTCAGGGATCGGTGTTGGGTCCTCAGTTGTTTGTAATTTATGTTAATGATTTGGATGAGGGGATTATAAATAACATGAGCAAATTTGCAGATGACACTAAACTGGGTGGCGGTGTGGGGTCTGTGGAGGATGTAAGGAAAATGCAGAGGGACTTGGACAGGCTGGAGGAGTGGGTGGCTAAATGGAAGATGAATTTCAATGTGAACAAATGTGAGGTTATTCATTTTGGGGGAAGTAATAGGAAAGCTGAGTATTATTTAAATGGAGACAAGCTAGGGAGTGGGGAAGTGCAAATGGATCTGGGTGTACTTGTTCACCGGTCACTGAAGGCTAGCATGCAGGTTCAGAAAGCTGTGAAGGCAAATGGAATGTTGGCTTTCAAAAAGAGGGGATTGGAGTATAGGAACAGAGACGCCCTTCTACAGTTATACAGGGCCCTGGTGAGACCCCACCTGGTGTATTGCGTCCAGTTCTGGTCTCCAAACTTGAGGAAGGACATACTAGCTATAGAGGGTGTGCAGCACAGATTTACAAGGTTAGTTCCAGGGATGGCAGGGTTGTCATATGCAGCAAGGCTAGAAAAACTGGACTTGTATCCATTGGAGTTTAGAAGGATGAGGGGGGACATGATTGAGGTATACAAAATCATCAGGGGGATAGACAAGGTGAAGTCTGATTACTTGTTCCCAATGATGGGGGAGACGAGGACTAGAGGGCATAGTTTAAGAATACAGGGTAGGCCCTTTAGGACGGAGATGAGAAAGCATTTTTTTACCCAGAGAAGTGTGAATCTGTGGAATGCTCTGCCACAGAGGGTGGTAGAGGCGGATTCGCTGACTATGTTCAAAAGAGAGTTAGATAAGACTCTTGTGGGTAACGGAGTTAAGGGTTATGGGGATAAGGCTGGAAAGGGGTACTGATGGTAATGATCAGCCATGATCTAAAATGGCAGTGCTGGCCCGACAGGCCAAATGGCCTACTCCAGCTCCTATTGTCTATTGTCTAAAGCCCATGTAGACAACATCCTCATCCTTACCTTGATCTACCTTCTTGGTAACCTCTACAAGATTCGTTAAACATGACCTATCGCATACAAAGCCATGCTAACTGTCCTTAATCAACCCATGGACTGTCCAAATACCTATATATCCTTTCTCTCAAAACACCTTCCAGCAATGCTGGATGAGATCAGGATCAGTACGCTGTGCACGAGCCATGGCAGTGAAATCGACAGCGGTAGTTCTACGTAAGGCGTCAATATCACACCTCAACAGGGCAACGACCGCGGCATTCGCTTTCCCTTGGATGTGTTGTACGTCCGAGGAAAATTGTAAGATGAAGTCCCCTGCCGAATTTCTTGTGGCAAGTAGAAATTCATCATCTCTTAAAAACATTGCAACTTCCTAAACGTAATGGGTGCAGGAACATCTCGAATTTCTTGCACTTGAATTTTATCGGGCGATTGCTGTGTATCTCTATGTCCCAAAAGCATCTGCAGCACCAAAAGCACAGTTACTGGGATTGATAATAATGCCAAACTCATCAAGCCTCTGGAAGAATGATACAAGATGGTGCTTGTGCTCCCCTTCATTCACGCTCTCTACAAGAATATCGTCATCCAAAATCAAGGCCGATGAGTACATGGTCCATAAACTGCTGGAATATCTGACCTGCATTCCATAGATGGACTGGCATTCGCAGCAATTCAAACGTGCTGAAAGGGGTAGTTACTGCCATCTTTGCAACATTAGAAGGCTCCACTGGAATCTGATAGGAAGCACACACTAGATCTGTTTTTGAACATACATGTTTGCCAGGGAGGTTGGCTGAGAAGTCTTATAAATCAGAATGTTGAATCCATCAGTCACAGTGGAATTGTTCAGGACACAATAATCACCGCAAGAGCACCAATCCTCAGGAGACATTTTTGGAACCTGTGCAACGGTGACGCCCAGCAGCTATCAGATCTGCAGCCTAGCCACAGCTCCTGCATATGGTTGAATTCTGCTTCTGCAATTTTGAGATGGTCATCTACAAGTCCACATTGCAACCAGAGGACCCCGAGTCTCTATGTGGTGGGTCACTGCAATGTTTAATATCTGTATGGCAATACGATGAGGTCTCCACTTGCAGCTGCAGTAATTTACCCAGTTTACACACAATTTAAAAAATATGCTCACTTGACTTTTCAGCACAAAATGGAGTTGTCTGTCTTTATTCTCCTCAGATGCATCACTCAACTCTTCACCCCACCAAACCCCACCCAACCAAACCCCTCTGACTTTGTCACTGGCTCTCCGCCACACGGGTGATCTTGATGTTCTCACTCTCCTCCTCCTGCATCCAAGATCCATCACCACGTATGCAGCCTTCTGCACCAACCCGCACATGTGTGCAATTACTCCCGCGTGTTGCCTCAAAATCTGTCATCAGCGGTGACCGGCTCTGCTCCCAACGCAGGTAAGTACGTGACCACAACAAAGGATTACATGGAAATAAGGTGATTAAACAGATCATTCTGAAAACTTATTGATAATTAAATATTTGTCTGATGGGGTTCTTGAACTTAACAAATGAAAATCTGCTTGTATAATTACCAAACTGCGAGTGATTTTACATTTTATGATTTTATGATTCTTTCCTTGACCATCTTCTCTTTCCTTGTGTACCCAGCCAGTGCTGTAACCTTGGCCAGGTAAAAATGCACATCCAGTTCCCTGATCTGATAAAACAGAGGGCACTTAATCTCCTTTTAATGCAACTTGATCATTTATTCTCTCTGCTGTTTGAACATATTTCTGAAGAATCTGTTCCTGAATGTTTATCATAATTTGAGATGACTGATTGCTTTGCATGAACCTTTCAGTACAAACCAAACATTTATGTGTTAGGGCATATTTAACATAAATATACCCATAAACAGATTGGATCAGACTAATTACTGTTGAATCAATCTACTCTCAATGAGTAATGAAAAGCATTATCAAAACTTATCAAGCAGCCAAGAACCTGTTCGACAATTTCCAGTTTGGATCTTGCTGGGACTACTTGGCTTCAGTCCTCATTATAGCCTTGGAGTGAGATTGATTGCTTTAATATCGCAACAACATTGACCATGTGCGGCATTAAGAGTTCAGGTAAAAATGAGGTTAATGGGCATCAAGGGAATACAAACCAACACCTGGAGCCACAATCAGCCTAAAGGAAGATGGTTGTGGTCAATGATCCCAATCCCAGGGCAGTGTTCTCAGTCCAACCATTTCGAGGGTAAGGAGTTGTTGCTTGAGCTTATGTTGAGGTTCACGGGAGCAGTGAATTTGTGAGAAATGTATTATTTGTGTGCCCTGTGGTCCAGAGAAATGCTGCTCCATCTGGTTGTATATGTACATTTGGATGATAATGAACTTGATCTTTACCATAAATTGGAAGAAACAATAGTAAATGGTTGCTTCACAATTTTGGAGGGTTTAGCTCCTTAAATGGCGGGAACAGAAGAGGTAAAAGGACACATGTATTTCCTATGAATCCTTACAAAAGTGCTGAGGGACAAAGAGAGGGTCTTAAGGGGGTCAAGAGTGAGGTAAGAAGTGATGAGGAAACAATGTTTTCAGAACGCAGAATGCAGTGGATGGGGAAGTACAGATCTGGTGGTGGCAAGTGGGAAGGGCTGGAAATTAGGCAGGATGACCTGTTGAAAGTGGAGGCTGGTGTGGTGGAACTGGTCGGGAATGGGAACCCTGACCTTTACTGGGTGGGAAGAGAGGGAAGGCAAATGGGCGTGTGGGAAATGGAAGAGACAAAGCTAAGAATCCCATCATCTCTCTTGGCACTGAAACTGAAACTAATTAGCCGAAACATTCAGCCTCCGAAAAAAATGGCTAATGACTTAAGGGCACAAAAAGCAAATATTTTCAAAGCTGCTGAACTATTTGAAGACTGTTGATAGATACATGCCTGTGGTTAATCAGAACGATTTATTAACAGTCCAATTAGGTTTGGTGTCTCTGCAATGAAGAACAGCTTGGAGCAAATGAAACCTCTACACACAATTTAGACAACAAAGAAGGGTTTTGAAACAGGACTCCAAGGATGACTTGAGCAGTTTCTCTCTGGTGTTTTCCACGCCATTACTGCCACATCTTTGGAAGAATCCTGTTTGTAACAAGCTCAAGAACCAGGTTTGCAACCATTCCATCATTTCCTTGAAATTATGAAGAGGAATATCCCCAGAAGAGACTATATCTCTTTAGAGGAAGTATCACAAATCACTCAGTCTCAGGACAGAGTTCCAATTGTAGCTATTGATTTATAAAAACAAATGCAAAAAGAAAAGGTTTTTAAAAATTCATTGTAAAGTTATGGACATCATAATGAAACTCAAGCAAAACCTACTGATTATGAGAGGTACGGACAGAATAGATGTGAATAGGCTTTTTCCATTTAGATTGGGGGAGAGAATTATGAGAGGTTATAGTTTTAAGCTGGATGGGGAGAGGTTTAGGGGAACATTTGGGGCATGTTTTTCACTTGGTGGGAATGTGGCTTGAGCTGCCATCTGGTGTGGTGAATATGGGCTCGATCGTGCGTTTTAAGAGTAAATTGGCTAGATAGATGGATGGGAGAGGACTGGAGGGTTAGTATGGGAACATGTCAGTGGGATGAGGGAGATGATGGTCAGCACAGACTAGAGAGGCTGAATTGCCTGTTTTCTGTGCTGGAGGGTTCTATTGTTCTACTGGATGAACTCAACTGTTCAAGAACCTGAGTCATCCTCCCTTATTCTTATATTTAAATATTTCTTGTTCCAAACCTGAGCCTGTGGCATAAATGAATGATAAGACCAAGGTCATTAATTTCATGTCATCTTTCAACTCCCTAACAAACTCAATGT
The DNA here is from genome assembly GCF_036971445.1 of Narcine bancroftii. Lineage (NCBI taxonomy): Eukaryota > Metazoa > Chordata > Chondrichthyes > Torpediniformes > Narcinidae > Narcine > Narcine bancroftii. Next base: position 70,486,129 of record NC_091474.1, on the reverse strand, counting down.
TATGGGATTTACCAACTGATATGTCTGGGGGAATTCATGGCAGAACTTTTATGTTGTCTAAATTGTCTGCATTACCTGATGATGAGAGGCAGAGGGACACACACCTGTCCACATTGATGGGATGGTGGTGGAGAGGGTTAGTACCTTCAAGTGGCTGCAATTCTACCTATCGTAGGGCCTCTCCAGAGCTAGTGCATTGAGGCAACCATAAGGAAGGACCATGATTGGCTTTGTTTTTTTTTCATGCTGTCTGGGGAGATTTGTCATTGGATACTCTATCAAACTTCCTCAGGTGCACACTGGAAAGGATATTAACTGGTTGCATCGTGGGCTGGTTTGGAAATTTGCCTGGCAAGGAATGGAGAAGGCTGCAACACAGAGCAAACACAGCCAGGCCCATCACAAGCTTCAACCTCCTGTCCAAGGAAGACATCTGCGTGAGTCCCTGCCTCAAGAAGGCAAATATCATCATAAAGGACACCCACCACCGTGGTAACAACCTCTTCTTACTGCCACCTCTGGGCAGAAGACGCAGAAGCCTGATCTCAGGTACCTCCAGGTTCAAGCCCAGTCTTTCCCCCAACAGCTATCAGGCCTCTGAACTCCTCTTATTACCCTAACAATAAAATATTCTCGCACCCCCAAAAGGCCTACTTGCACTATTGAAATGCAGTAAATTGTAACTCTGAATATATATTTATCTCACTATATTTATTATCTCTTTCCGTACAAGGATAATGCTTTTGTAGTTGTCTTTTTTTTTAACAAAGTTATCTGTTTGGCTGCAGCAAGTAAGAATTTCAGTAAAATGTATGAAAATAAACTCAATAAACAAGGATACGTTGCACTTCCAGGTCTGAAAATAAATATTATTGTTATCATGTCTGAAAGTGACCTTATCTTTCATTTCACATTTTGCTGCGGGAATTCCATGCTTGTGTGTCATTCATGCTAGCCTTTGCTTATCTTCCAGCTCATTTTTACTGGCCAGGCCCACTACATCAGAAAGAATATTTTATGGAAACCTTCTCAGGGAGCAGGAATATGAGACTGAAAGAAGGACAGAGAGCCTGCTGATCCCAACAGTGATGGATTTCCATTGAAAGCAGAGAGTTGGAAGAAGAAGAAGCCCCAGAAGTAATAATGGTCCAAAGCTCATCAACAAGAGGGAAGACTAGTAAACTTACCATATTTGTTTGCCTTGCTTTGTTGCTATCAAAGTGCTTCAACTTGATAAGTGGTGTTAAAGAACCTGAGTGTCTGCCTAGATAAATATTGGGCTGTCAATTAAAATTCCTTCAATGCTCCAACTTAGGTTCCATTTTCCACTCACCAAGCATTCTAATGCAAGTTTTGTATGTCCATGTCTGACACGTTTTGGGGGGTGGGGGGGAGGAGATGGAGAGATAGGAAAATAGAGAGATGCAGGAGAAGGGTTTAATGGAAAGTGGAGAAGACCTGGTTAGTGCCATTTGGTTGGAGGGTGACCAGATGGAGTATAAGGTGTTGTTCCTCCAATTTGCAGATGGTTCAACAGTGCATGAGACCTTGGAGAGACAGGTCAGTGTGGGAATGGGGTAAGGAATTGAAATGGTTGGCCACTGGGAGGTCCCTACTTTTGCAACGAACAAAGCAAAGGTGCTCAGTGAAATGATCTCCCAGCTTGGTCTAGTCTCTCACTGATGTAGAGGAGGCCACAATGCTGCAGGTGACCTCTGAAGATTCATAAGGGCTTCATTTGGAAGCTTAATTTGGGGTCCTGAATGGTGGTGAGGGAGGAGGTGTGGGCCATGCAGCATTTCCTGTGGTCGCAGGGGTAGGTACCAAGGGGGGGAGGATGGAACGAGGGAGTTCCAGAGGGAGCAGTCCTTATGGAAAGTGGCAAGGAGGTGGGGGGGGGGGAAGATGTGTTTGGTTGTTGCTTCTAACAGACGCTGCATGACTGCTGAGTTTCTCCAGCATATTTATGTATTGCACTCTTCCCCAGCGTCTGCACAGTTCCTTGTTTAAAACCATTCTTTAGAGTGTGGTGGCTGAGGGATTATTATCTGTATTAATAATAAACAGCAATCAAAATTCTAGGAGGAAGGGCTGTGTTGACACCCTTGGCTGAAATAGAATGCTATTTACCCACACTGTTAACATGAATGTCTATTGAAAGAAACTAAGCTTGTTGGCATAAATGGAAATATGCCATCACTGGCTGTTGTAAAATGTTACAGCAGGAGGTGCATCCTGTGTATAAAGGGCAGAGATCTCGGCTTCCTGGATCCTTGGTGCAGTGGGGCAGCGGTTCCATCAGTTGTGTCACTGTGAACACTAACAGGCCTCAAAATGTGAGTCTGTCCACAAACACTTTGTAAAGTTTTTGCCTTCTGCCTCAATTTTTCCTGCACCCAGTTTTGTAGTGGACCTTTAATGGCCTTAGTTGTCTGTGTAATTAAATTAAATTTAAATTTATTAAAAAAAATTTTAGACATACAGGCCATTTTAGCCAACGAGCCCATGCAGCCCAACTTACACCCAATTAACCTACGCCCCTGGTACATTTCGAATGGTTGGAAGAAACTGGAGCCCCCGGGGAAAACCCAGGCAGACATGGGGAGACCGTACAAACGCCATACAGACAGCATTGGATTCAAAACTCTGTCCCGATCTCAGGTGCTGTAACGGAGTTGCACTAACTGGTACGCCCACCTTTAGAACCATAGAACTGCACTGAAACAGGCACCTTCAGCCCATCTATTTTGCGATGATCTGTTTATTCCACCAAGTTCCATTGACTGGCATCCGGACCACAGCCCTCCTTAACCCTTCCATCCATCTACCTTTCCGGTAGTCACTTAAATGTCAAAATCGAACCTGTATCTGCACCTCCATTGGCAGTTCATTCCACACACCTACCATTTCCTCAGTGATGAATTTCCCTCTCAAATCCCCTTAAACATTTCACCTTTCACCCTTAAGCTATATCCTCTAGTTCCCTGTCTCAACCAACCTCAATGGAAAAAAGCCTATTGCATTTACCCTAACTATATAATTTCATATACCTTAATTAAATTAGGTGTAAATGGGCAACATGGGCTCGTGGGCCAAAATGGCCTGTTACCGTGCTGTGTGTATATCTAAATATAAATACTCCAACTGTGGCCCAAGCAATGCCTTGCACAACTTTATCATAACATCCAAACTCCTGTATTCAATACTTTGATTTATAGTTGAGAAAAATGGAGAGTTATTCAGTAGGGAAATTCTTGGCAGTTATTTGAGTGGGTTATCAGAATCAGAATCAGAATTTATTGTCGTGAACTAGTCATGAAATTTGGTGTATTGCGGAAGCATCACAGGGCAAACATTCATATTATAGGTCTCACAGGTAAAATGGAATGGAAACCTGGAGAAATGGTCACCCAAAATCGGAGGAGAAGCTGCAAGGCTTTGAGCCATCCCAGGGTAAGTGGTCTTCAGAAACGGTGACATGCCTGAACAGTCATAAAATTAGTATAAAACAACAACGTGTGTTCTTGCAACTGTGCTCAAAAAGCCAGGGTTACTTGGTTCCAGGCTCGAGGCTTTGAGAGGCGATCTGAGTGAAGTGGCCCAGATGATAAATAATATAAACATATTAAAATAATAATGCATAAAAAGTAAGGCCGTGTCTTTGGTTCATTGATCATTCAGGAATCTGATGGCAGCGGAGAAGAAGCTGTCCTTGTGCCGCTGAGTCTCGTCTTTAGGCTCCTGTACCTTTTCCCCAATGGTAGCAGAGTGAAGAGGACATGGCCTGGGTGGTGGGGGTCTTTGAGGGTAGAGGCTGCTTTTCTAAGACACCGCCTCATGTAGATGCCCTCGATGGGGTGGTCTGGTGCCTATGATGTTGCAGGGTGAGTTAACAATCCTCTGGAGTTTATTCTTGCCCTGAGAGTTGGTGCCTCCATACCAGGCATTGATGCAACCAGCCAGAATACTCTCTACAGTACACCTGTAGAGGTTTTTGCGAGTTCTTGGTGACATACTGAATCTCCCCAGACACCTCACAAAGTGAGCCATCTTTGAGATTGCTTCAACATGGAGGCTCCAGGACAGATCCTCAGAAATTCCTCAGGAATTTGAAGTTCTTGACCCTCTCCACTACTAAGCCCTCGATGAGGTCTTGGTCGTGTTCCCCAGACTTTCTTCTGAAGTCCACAATCATCTTGATTTTTCTGACATTGAGCACAAGGTTGATATTGTTACACCATTCAACAAGCTTCCTCATAGCCGTTTGTGATTCTGCCAACAACTATGATGTCATTGGAAATCTTGTAGATGGCATTTGAATTGTACCTGGCCACACGTCATGGGTGTATAATGAGTAGAGCAGTGGGCTAAGCACATATTCTTGGGGCGAGCCTGTGTTGATGATCAGTGAGGAGGAGCCATTGTTTCCAATTCGTACTGACTGTGGTCTTCCGATGAGAAAGTCAAGGATCCAGTTGCAGAGGGGGCAACAGAGACCTAGAGTTTGTAGCTTCTTGACCAGTACTGAGGGAATAATGGTGTTGAAATCCAAGCTGTAGTCGATGAAGAGCAGCCGTACGTATGAATTGCTGTTTTCGAGGTGATCCAGAGCTGAGTGGAGAGCCAGCCATATTGCATCTGCCATGGAGCGATTGTGACGATAGGCGAATGCGGTTGGTCCAGATCTTTGCTTAGGTTCATGTTAATTCTGGCCATGACCAGCCTCTCGAAGCATTTCATCCCAGTAGAAGTTAGTGCTACTGGGCAGTCATCGTTGAGGCAACTCACACTACTCTTCTTGGGGACCGGGATGATTGTTGCCCTTTTGAAGCAGGTGAAAACCTCTGACTGCAACAATGAGAGGTTGAAAATGTCTGTGAACACTTCAGCTAGTTGGTTGGCGCAGATTTTCAGTACCCTGCTAGGTATGACATCAGGGCCTGATGCCTTGCAAGGGTTCCCCCTCTTGAATGATGTTGGCCCAATACCGCAGGCCAAAAGATATGTCCTATAAAGGCCAATGTGCCTTTGTGTGAAATGTAACTTCAACCATACAACCATAAAACAAGGCTGATGTATTTTCCCTCTCAATTTCATTCTCTTGCCTTTTCCCTATAACCTTTGACACCATTATAAACTGAAAACCAATCAAACACCCTTTTCAATCTACCTAATAACCTGGCCTTTGAGAGATTCACTACCATCCAGTCAAATCAATCTCCTCATCTTCGTTCTAATCGAATATTCTTTTATTCTGGGGCTGTGCCCTCTGTTCCTACAATCTCCCACAACTGGAAACGTCTTCTTCATATCCACTCAATCAAGTCTTTTCAATATTTGGTTGATTTCAATGAGGTCCTTCCTCATCCTTCTAAACTCCAGTGAGCAGAGGCCCAGAGACATCAAACACTCCAACCATTAACCCTCTCTTCCCTAGGATCATTCTTGTAAATCTCCTCTTGAACCTTTTCCAACTCCAGCATTTTCTCCCTTAGATACACTACCCAAAAGGACTCACAATCCTTCAAAAATGGTCTGACCCAATCCATCTCAATCCCCAACATTATATCCTTGCATTTATATTCTAAAACCATTGGAGCCTTTTATGTTAGATCTCTTTTGACCAGTCTCTCCAGGGTGTCTTGTCACCACACTTGGTCGAATATTGCTTTGACGTCAAGTGCAGTCACACTCTCCTCTCCTCTGATATTTAGCTCATTGATATATGGTTGGGCCAAGATTGATGAGCTCTGCATCTCCAGAATCCCAAATGAAACCTATTGAGTAGGTGGTTGGTGATTAAATGCCTCTCGATTGCACAATTAATGACACCATCCATCACCTTGCAGATGACTGGACGTAGAATAATTTGGCAGTAATCCATTCAATTGGATTTCTCCAGCTTTGTGTGAACAAGATGTACCCATCATTTTAAACATTGTCCTTAGATGCCTGTGTTACAACTTACTGGCAGAGCTCGACTGGAGGCTCAGCTAGTTCAAGAGTATAGGTTGTCAGATGGGATATTGTCTACTCTGACACAGCTTGTCCTGTGATCTCAGCTTCACAATTTAAAACATTTGTTTAGACATACAGCGCAATTACAGGCCATTTCAGCCCATGAATCTGTGCCGTCCACTTTACCCCCATTACCCTACAGCCCCGGTACGTTCTGAACTCTTGGAGTGAATCGAATTGGCAGAATAAATCTAAGATGGTAGTCCTGGTTAAAGATGGTTACTTAACCCCTGCCTGGGTGGGGGCAGAGATCCAAATCAGCACACATTTGTCTGAAATATTATGTGGGGTCTTTCACTGATGATTGAGTCCTGTCTCACAGGTAAAATGGAATGGAAACCTAGAGAAATGGTCACCCAAAATCAGAGGAGAAGCTGCAAGGTTTTGAGCCATCCCAGGGTAAGTGGTCTTCAGAAACGGTGACACGGCTGAACAGTCATAAAATTAGTATAAAACAACAACATGTGTTCTTGCAACTGTGCTCAAAAAGCCAGGGTTACTTGGTTCCAGGCTCGAGGCTTTGAGAGGCGATCTGAGCGAAGTGACCCAAATGATAAATAATATAAACATATTAAAAATATATAAATGCATATTATATACTTCAAAGTTAATAAATTCAATGTCCACTTTTCTCGACAGAGTGCATCACATACAACCCTGAGATTCTTTTTCCTGGGGGCCAGGCAGAATTTATGTTTTATATAACTTGTGCTATATTTTCCTCAGGCTATTGCTCAGAAACTTTGCCCTATCCTTGAGTCCCTCTTCCACCTGCATAAACATCCTCAAGTTTTCTTCTGTCCTAACCCGAGTCATTCTCTTGCTTCTATCCAATGCCATTTCATACACCATCTTGTTCATAAAACTGTCCCTCCCCTTCCTTCACTACACCTCCTACCATTGAACGTTGCTGTTGATTGGTAGGTCTCCTGACGCCAATGTGGTGGATTGCGCTGTAGCCTGCTGCACCCAGAAACTGTTTCCATTGTTTTACTGCCTTCCTTTAGCCAAAATCATCAAGAACCCTCTATTTCTGAAGACCTCCTGCCTGTATCCAACTGGAGAACGAGAACATGTTGCCCTGAACAAATCTTCACTCACCATCAGCTCATCTTGCTGTTTGTGTCGTGTTGTCCATGAGCACTACTCCTCAGACATTCAACCCTATTCCACGAACTAATTAACATCTCAGCATTACTTTCTGGGCTCCATGTTATCTGTTAATTCTTCATTTAAAACAGTCATTTTCAAACTCCCCCCCCTCCCCCCAACTCACATTCCACCTTAAGCAATCCCTATGCCCTAATTGCTCTGTGATTAATAGGGGATTGCTTAAGCTGATATGTGATTGGGAAGAAAAAGGTTGGAAACAACTGTTTTAATCATACCTTATTGACTCGTTATGTGCATGGTTTCAGAAAATGGGCCAAGGACCATTTTTCTCAAGCAAAATATTTCACTAACAATTGGTTCCAGAGCAGTGGTTCTCAACCTTCCCTTCGCACTCATCTTAAGTAATCCCTTACTAATCACAGAGCATCTATGACATAGGGATTACTTAAAGTGGGATGTGAGTTTAGGGGGGCAGTTTGAAAACCATTGATTTAATAGCTCCCTTTACTTCCAATTGTCAATCATCAATGCAGCTTCCAAACAAAAACGCATTATACTTGACCCTTCACCATCACCCTTGTTTCCCTCATTTTTAGCCATCTCTCTTAGAACTCCTCAGTGGAAAATACTCCGATCAGTTTTATGTATCAAATTGGCCCTCATCAAAATGTACCACTTCATATTCTTGTTGATCTGAAGTACCTCCTTGCTATGAACAAACACACAAATGCTGGAGAAACTCAGCAGGTCAAACAGTGCCTTTATGTAGCAAAGGTAAAGATACATCACCAATGTTTCGGGCTGGAGCCCTTCATCAACCCACATCTTGCATGTATACAACCAGACCACAGTGCACACACACACACACACACACACACACACACACACACACACACACACACACACACACACACACACACACACACACACACACACACACACACACACACACACACACACACACACACACACACACACACACACCCCAGAATGCAGAGCACATAATGATCATATACATAAAAATATACAATAAATATTAGGGTTAATTGACCTCCTTAGAGGATCCATTCATCAATCTAACAGCCTGCAGGAAGAAGCCATTTCTCAGCCTGGCAGGAAGGACATTAATGCTCCTGCACCTTTTTGACAAGTGAGGAGATGTTGAGCGTTCACCATAGGTTACTAGTTAAGTGAGCTCCAAGAAACATGGTCCTCTCCACTCTCGCCTCCACAGAGTTGCTGATGTGTAGTGGAGGTGGTTATTCCTGGTCCTCCTGAAGTCCATGGTCATCCCTTTCATCTTGATCACGTTGAGACTCAGGTTCTCATTCTTGCACCATTTCACAAGAATTTCCTCTGGTGTGCGACTCATCGTCATTATTGATGAGGCTGACTACTTTTGTGCCATCTGCCAACTTGATGACACTGTCTGAGCTGGATCTGGCGCGATGCTGTCGGTGAGTCAGTAGTGTGAACAGGAACAGGCTGAACACACAGTCCTGAGGTGCGCCAGTGCTCAACTTGACATTCTGCTACAAACCAGGAGAGACTGTGGTCTTTCTGTTAGGGAGTCCAGGATCCAATTACAGAGAGGGGTGTTGAGTCCTATCAAGGACAGCTTCTCCACCAGCCTCAGGGGAATGATCATATTAAACGCCAAGCTGAAGTCGATGAGATATCATTCTCTAGGTGGGCCAGGAGAGAGTGAAGCAAAAAAGACTATAACATTGTCTATGGAATGGTTTCCTCTTTGGGAAAATTGAAATGGATCCAGTGTCTCTGGGAGGTGTGCTTTGAAGTGTTCCATCACCAGACACTCGAAGCATTTCATAATGGCGGTAGTCATTGAGGCCTGTTATTGTCACCCTCTTGGGTACCAGGATGATAGTGGCTGTCTTGAACCCTGCGAAAATGATGGACTCCTGCAGAGAGGTGTTGAAGACCTCCATCAATTGGTCTGCACAGTTCTTCAATATCTGACCAGTTATGTAGTCTCATCCCGTGATCTTGTGTGGGTTCACCATAGGTAGGATTCTCCTCATCTCAGCCATGGTTATACAGGATGACCATTCATCAGGGAGACATGGAGCTTTCTTCAGTGTCATCCTGTTCTTCTCATCTAACCGTGCATAGAAGGTGTTCAGTCTGTCCAGAAAGGAGGCATCATAGTCCTTAACTCACAAGTGTTTCGTGTTGCTGGTGCCACACAGCTGTTTGTGGATCTTCTATGTGTACCCTCACTTAGTCTTCCAGATTGCATGGGAGAATTCAGCCCTGGTTGGACTTAATGCCATCCTATCTCCTGTTCTGAAGGCAGCATCACGAGCTCCGAGAAGGACCTGGACATCTGCATCCAACCACGGTTTCTGGTTAGCCTTGGTTGTGAAGCATTTGATCTCGGTGATGTCCACAATGACCTTGCTGATGTAGCCAGTCACTGAGCTCATATACTCCTTGATGTTTACATGGCTGTTGTAGGTGGCTGCCTCCCTGAAACAGCTCTAGTCTGTGGTCTTAAAGCAGTCTTGTAGCACTGCTATGGCCCCTCCCTGCTCCCGCCACAACCTGATCACAAATTGACCTTGTTTGCTTTGCCAGCCGTCTGTATGCTGGGGTTAGCAGGACAGATATGTGATCTTGAACCAAGGTGCAAGATGTAGACTTGTACACATCAGGGACGTCAGTGAACAACCAAATCCAGGGTGTCCTCTCCTCTGGTGGTGAAGTTGACGTGCTGTTGAAAACATGGTAAGAACGATTTTAAGTTGGTGTAATTGAAGCCACCAGCAACCTGATAGCAGTGGGCCATAGATGCTGTTTGTGGGATGAAAATGATCCTCAATAATGTACAAGAGGTCACCTTTCCTCTCCTTCAATCTGTCTGCAACTTACAAGATATGAGTTGATGCAAAGCGGTATAGGTTCAAAGTTCAAAGTACAGATTTGTTGTCAGAACACATATATGACATCGCATCCAATCCTGAGATTCTTTTTCTTGCAGGTAAGGCAGAATTACCACTTATTAGTAGTGTAAACAACTGTACTCAAGAAGATATGTACACATGTACACAAGAAAAGAAATGTAAACAAACTGACTTGCTATGCAGAGAGAAACAAAATCAAAAAAGTGCAAAAGTAAGAGTCCTTACATGAGTCGCTGATTGAGTTAGTTGTTGAGGAGTCTGTTGGTAGAGGGGTAGCAGCTGTTCCTGAATCTGGTGGTGTGAGTTTTGTGGCATCGATACCTCTGTCCTGACAGCAGCAGCGAGAACAGAGCGTGTGCTGGGTGGTGTAGGTTTTGATAATTGTTGCTGCTCTCCGACAGCAGCGTTCCCTGTCGATGTACTCAATAGTGGGGAGGGTTTGGCCTGTGATGTCCTGGGCTGTGTCCACTACCTTTTGGAGGGCTTTATGCTCAAGGGTATTGGTGTCCCTGTACCAGACCTTGATTCAGCTGGTCAGCACATTTTCCACACACATCTGTAGAAATTTGCCAGGGTTTACGATGTCATACCAAACTTCCGCAAACTCTTGAAGAAGTAGAGGCACTGATCTGCTTTCGTCATGATGCCATTAGTGTGTTAGATCCAGGAAAGATCCTCCCAGATAGTGACTGGCAAAAGCTTAAATTTGCTCACCCCCTCCACCTCTGATTGCCCCATGATCACTGGATTGAGCACCTCTAGTTTTCCCTTGCTGAAGTCAACTATTAGCTCCTTAGTTTTGGTGATACTGAGTGCAAGGTTGTTGGTGCATCATTCAGCCAAGTTTTCAATGTCCCTCTTCTATGGTGACTATCGCCCCATTTTATAGAGCAGGGGACTAAGAACACAGCCCTGTGGTGGTCCGGATTGTGGAGGAGATGCTCTCACCAATCCTCATTGATTGTGGTCTGGAGCTGAGGAAATCCATGACCCAGTTACACAGTTGGGTGTTAAGTCCCAGGTCATAGAATTTGCTGGTCAATTTTGAGGGGATGTTGGCATTGAATTCCAAACTGTAGTTGATAAAGAGCATACTATTGTATTTATCTTTGCTGTCTTGGGCTTTATGTAGAGCTAGTGAGATGGCATCCACCTGTTGCTATGGTAAGCAAATTGGAAAGGATCCATGTCACCACTCAGACTCCAGCTGATATGCTTCAGGACCAGAGTTTCAAAATATTTAATCACTGTGGAGGTAAGTGCCATTAGTCGATAGCCATTTGGGCAGGTTATTACACTCTTCTTGGGTGCTCGAATGATTGAGGCCTGATGGAAGAAGATGGGTACTATGCCCTGCTGGTATTTAAGATATCTAGGAACCACCAGGTTCTGGAACAGTTGCTCCCCCTCCACCATCAGAGTCTTCAACAACCAACTCAAAGTAGACTCACTGAAGGACTCTTAATTTGTGCATCGTTTATTATTGAATATTTATTTTCTGTAACAGTCTGTTTAAGTTCTGTTCTTTGTTTACATTTCTCTCTTTTGTATATGTACCTTTTCTTGAGAACAGTTTTATCCCCTACCAATAAAAATAAAATTGTGCCTTGCCCGCAAGGAAAAGAATCTCAGCATTGTACGCACTCTAACAATAAAGATGAACTTTGAACTTTTGGACACCTCCGTGGAATGAGGTGAAGCAAACAGTACGACAGCACTCATCAATGTATCTTTTCTATGTTTTTATGTTCTCAGAATGCAGGCCTTGCTGGGGAGGCCAGTATTAATGGCCTAGTCCCAACTGCCTTTAAGAAGGAGCTTGTGAGACACATCCCCATCTGTCCCAGCAACCAAGGCAAAGGTTCACCTGCTCCACCATGGGGCAGGGAGTTCCAGGGCTTAGAACTAGTGATCAAGAAGGGTGGCAGGAGATTTCTCAGACAGAATGGTGTGGGACTTGAATGGAGACCAACATGAGTCTTTTGTTCACTTACGTGGTAGAGATCATAGGTTTGGGTATTTTCCATTTTAAATGACATATTATTCTAAATTGGAAATAAATCACTGTCCACTCAGTATTGGTTTTGACGACACTTTTAACTGCTCTGGGAGAACAATCAGCAAACAACCTCTCAAGAGCAGTGGCAAAATAAAAGCCATTTATCACAATGACACACGGGCTCCACGAATAAAGGGCAGAGAACAACCAAGTCACCATGCTTTGAATTTCAATGGAAACAGTCATCAGTGTGTACTCATCAACCATAGGGTGACACAACTGATGGAGCTGTTAACACATCTATGATTATAGCCAGCGACAAGGGCTCGAATCCACCACTGTTTTTGAGGAGTTTGTATATTCACTTCAGGTCCTCTGCTTTCTTCTCATGTTCCAAAGATGTAGGTGGGGTGGGGGGGGGGGGTCAGTGGGCTAATTTTTGGGTGTATTTGAGCAGCACAGATGGACCCGTTACCATGTTAAATCTCCAAATTAAAAAAAATCCACAATAATAAACACCCTAAAGACATTAATTCTGTGGGATCCATCAAGATCAGTGGTTTTCCAACTCCCCCCCCACCACTAAACTCACATCCCACCTGAAGTAATCCCTATGCCATCGGTGCTCTGTGATTCGTAAGGGATTGCTTCAGGTGGGATGTAAGTGGGAAGAAATATTTGAAAACCACTGTTTTAATCGTACCCACCCATTTGGCTCATTATGTGCACGGTTTCATCACTCCAAAGGAAATGGGCCAATGACAATTTTTCTCAAGCAAAATATTTCAGTCGAGAGCAGAGATTCTCAGTCTTCCCTTCCTACTCACATTCCACCTTAAGCAATCCCTTACTAATCTCAGAGCACCTATAGCATAGAGATTGCTTAAGGTGGAATGTGAGTTTAGGGGGCAAGATCTTCAACATATTTTATTTTCTGACTTCCAATAACAAATGCATTTATATATAATTTTGTCTCTTCCAGGTTTTGTTTTATAATTCATTTGCTATTGTTATATGTTGAAAGATGTTTCTTATTCTACATTGTCTACATCCATATGTATCTGAGTTTACATTCATACCAATTGGAAGAAAATGTTGATGCACAAGCCTGTAAATCTGTCATCAAACTTTGTGCAACAATATCCCCAGTCATCCTCACCACACACAATGTTATAGATGTTCTGACATCAAATGCTGTCTTGCAATAAGTTCTGAAAAAAATCATGCCACGTGAAGTAGGTTTTAGCCGATTGACTAGTAAGGCCCTAGTGCAGCATCTTGATGCCATGTCCTGGACTGCCCTGAACCCACCAATCCCAAGCCAGGGAGGTGCCCCTTGCATCATCCATCTCTTACCTGATTGATCGTGGCCTCCAACGCAACTTTGCAGAGTGTAGGGGTCTCAGTTGGCACCGCCAGTACTGCAAGGCACTGTCTCTCTCTGCCCTCACATTGCTGAGGTGGGACAATACCACCCATTGTGACCTCACTGGTCACCAAGCAACTGGGGAGTAAGTAAGAGTGCACATGGTTGGCCGTCTCTCCTTTCCAATCTGACCTTTCCACCCCAGCTGTGCTGCTATGGGGAACATTTATCATCCTGACATTTTATTTTGACATGCGAAGAACACTTTCAATTATTTTAATCGCACTTATTTTACTTGAACTATAACCACTTGTTAACTCCATCATTTGTTTTAAGAATTAAACATTTAAGTTCAACTTTATTATCAAGAGCTCCCAATGTAGACAGCTGTGATGCGGTCTCCATGAAGGTCAGCATTTTTATCCACCCCATCAACCTGCACGACAACCTTGTGGGATGTATGGATGTGGACCAAAAGGTCCCTCGGTTCTTCCACCCTGATAAGAATCCTGCCATTAACCATGTTTGACCTTCCGAAATGCACAATTTCACACTTATCCAGAATGAACTCCATTTGTCCAATTCTACATCGAGTCTCCATCCTGCTGTAGTTGACAACAGTCTTCAATACTATCCACCACACCTCTAGACTTCATGTCATCTGCAAAACTTACCGACCCATCTTTCCACTTTATTTCTCCGGGTCATTCCCAAAAATCACAAAAAGCAGATCCTTATGGAGCTCTACTCATCACTGATCTCCGGGCAGAATACATTCCATCTACTATCTGCAGGCAAGCCAATTCTGAATCTACACAGCCAAGTTTCCCATGCCTTCTGACTTTCTAAATGACAATGGGAACTTTGTCTAATGCCTTACTAAAATCCTTCCACACCATATCCACTGTCCTACCTTCATCAACTTTTTTTGTCACTTCCTTCAAAAACTCAGGCACGTGAGGCATGACCTGCCCTCACGGAGCCATACGGACCATCTTTGAGAAGACTATGATTCACAAAATGCTCATAAATCCTCCTCCCAAATATCCACTCCAACAGTTTGCCCGACACTGATGTAATACTCACCGGTCTTCCAATTTTCGCACTAGAAACATATTTGAACAAGAGAACTACCCTTGCATTCTCCAGTCATCCAGGACCTCCCCTGTGGTTGGGTGGGGCATGCAAAGATCATTGCCAATGCCCCAGGAATCTCTTCCCTCACTTCCTGTAGTTTCCTAGGGTGAATCTCCTCCAGTGCAGGGAACTCGTCAATCCAAAAGCTTTCGTGCTTCAGCACATAAGCCTGTTCTATACTGTCCTCACAATGATAAAGGTATTTCGCTCAGGTGAACATTGAAGTAAATTATTAATTTAGCACCTCCCCTTAGCTGCTCTGCCTCCAGCATATGTTCCCCCCTTTATATTAAATTGGCCCAACCTTCACTCATTGTTTAGTTTTGCACTGAGGGTTTTCCCTGATCCTACTTGCCAGACTTCTCGTGCCTCCTTCAAACTTTCCCAAGTCCTTTCTTAAGTTTCTTCCTGGCTACCAATTAATTCTCATGAACCCTTCCTGACTAAACCCTTCCTGACCATGCTTCCTTCTTCCTCTCAACCACGATTCCTTTATCCAGAACGCTGCATAACTGGTCACTGAACATTCTCAACGTTTGTTCTGTGCTTTTTCCCAAGAGCATCTATTCCCAATTTACTCTCTCCATTTCCTGCCCTATGCCATAATAATTAGCCCTTTCCCAATTAAACACAGCTATGCTAATGGACAAGGAGTTGTGGTCACTGCTACTGAAATGCTCCCGCACTGAGAGGTCTGTCACCGGACTAGATTCATTACCCAGCACTAGATACTGTGTGCACTATCCTCTAGTCAGCTTGTTCACCTACTGTGTCAGGGATCCTCTTGGACACACCTGACAAACTCCGTCCCATTTGTCCCCCTTGTACTAAGGAGATTCCAGTCAATATTGGGGAAATTGAAGTCTCCCATCATTCCAGAATCTGACTACTTAGCTGCTCTTTGGTGACCCGAGGGCCCTTTGGAAGCATAGAGAGGTCTCCAAATAGGAAGGTCTCCCTTCCTGTTTCAGTTCCACACTCATCGACTCAGCAGACAACCTCTCCACAGCGACCTCCCTTTCTGCAGCCATGATACTATCCCTGATCAGTAATGCTAACCCCCCCCCCCCCCACCTCTTTTACCTCCTACCTATCCCTTTTAAAAATCTAAACCCTGGTACCTTCATCAGTCAATCCTATCCTTGAATCTCTGTAACAGCCACCACATTGTAATTCCACCTACTGATCAAAGCTCTAAGTTCATCTCCCTTATTCCCTCAGGTTCCGGCGCCTCAGCTTGACCTGTAGCCCCACCCTCTCCATGTCCATCTGGTTGGGTCTTCTTTGCCTGGTTTGTGAGTCTGCTGCTGATAGTTCCCGCAGTGTTTAAATGGTCCGTGTGCTGACCCTTTAAATCACCCACAATGTTCAAAAGTGCTGAGCGTCTGCTGTTTGCGATTCCCATGGTGGCCTGATTGCTGGGTGTTGAAAAGTCCCGCGGTGTTGCCTGAGTGCCAGCTGATTAATTCTATTCAATAAGGTCAAAGAATATATAATAATAGACTCTCACCAGAGACTTTCCTTCGTCTTTACATCATCTCGACGAACGTGCTTGAGCCATAGCCTCAACCTACCATTCTCACCCTGGCCCACTCACACAATGGCCGCTCTACGATGTTTGTTCGGCTTATACCTCTCATCTTCTTAAACTGTCCTACTCTCACACACTCTCGGTCCAGAAAAGAAACTTGCCAGCACAGTACTCACTTTATAAAAGTGCCCCGCTTTCACGTACTTGACAGTAAACATTGAATTCATGACAAAGGGAGTCAATACCTCAGCTGCTTGTCAACTTGGAAGGTTTTTCACAGATCATTCAAACTTATTACCTTCCAGGGAAGTCAAGACTTTCACCACATTCTTGTCTTGTTCTTATAGACAATTAAGGGAAATGCAATTGAAACCAATGCTATAGAAAAGGGTGGGAAACCTCTTTTTTAAAACTCACATCCCACTTTAAGTAATCCCTACGCCATCGGTGCTCTGTGATTAGTAAGGGATCGCTTAATGTGGGATGTGAGTGGAAAGAAAAAGTTTGCAAACCTCTGCTGTACACTAACTGTGCCAACGTTCATTAACCATGGCCCCTTCACACTAACCATGCCATGCCTCCATTAACTGTGCTACCTCCATGCCAGTGGTTCTCAACCCTTTCTTTCCACTCTCATCCCACTTTAAGTATTCCTGATGCCATCGGTGCTCTGTGATTAGCAAGGGATTCCTTAAGGTGAAATGTGAGTGGGAAGGGATGGATGAGAATCACTGCTTTAGACCCAATTATTACTGAAGTATTTTGCTTGGGAAAAATTATCATTCCCCATTTCCTTTAGGGCTATGAAACTGTGAACATAACGAGTCAATTAGGGATGATTAAAACAGTGGTTTTCAAACTTTTCTTTCGACTTACAATAAATCCTCACAGAACATCTATGCCGTAGGGAATACTTAAGGTGGAATGTGAGGTTTAAAAAAAAGGTTGCCCACCCCTGCTATAGAATATACTGCCTTTGACCTGCTCTTGCAGATCTGGTATTTGTGTGGGGTTGATCTAGTTTAATTTCTCATTAATGGTAATTATTGCCTCATTCCCACTAAATGGTCCAAAATGTTGATGGCAACTTCATCCTGGCAATGCCATGACATGCCATCATTTTTATTACATCTGAACTTAAGGGGTTGCATGAAAAGCTACTGAGTCCAATTCAGCTGGAACACAATGCAAACAAGGAACACTGGCCTTTCTTCAGAATGACTTTGTGTGGGACATGACGTGACTCCAAGCTTTAATACATAAGAAAATACGAATCAGCAGAATTTTCTGCCATTCCAGAAAGTCAGAAGGCTGATCTGATTGCAATCTGAACTGGGGGAGGTTCACCCCCTTGCTTATCATCACATTTTAACTTTAATGTTGAAATGATCAAAGATTATGTTTTCAGCACTTCTTTTTTTTTAATTTTTTTATTTTTCACACCATAAATCACAATAGCCATGATATACACTTTTTCTTTTTCACACATTTACAGTGACTTTTTCTCCCCCCCCCCACCTCCCTCCTCCCAAGCCACTCCCCCACCCCCCCCCCCCTCTCATCCATTTTAGGTATACAATCTAGGTTGCATTAATTCAGTCAGACAATGTTGTCATTCAACAAAAATACACCAGAAATTCTACAGAGTCCATTCTTTTCTTTCCTTCTCCTTCCATCAACTTAGGTAATGGTTGTCCCCGGTAGGTTTTCGCTATTGTATTTAATGTAAGGCTCCCATACTTGTTCGAATATTTCAATATTATTTCTTAAACTATATGTTATTTTTTCTAATGGAATACATTTATTCATTTCTATATACCATTGTTGTATTTTCAAATTATCTTCTCATGAACAGAAGTGATCTTGGAGACGAAAGAAAAATTCAACCCAATCTTAAAAAGTTGTCCTCTTATTTGCTATTAGCGATTATATTTACAGGGAGTGCGCTTACACAGGGCTCAAATAATTATTGAGAATCTTTTGCATCCAGCGCACAGTCTTTTTGACCCACTACCACCAGGTAAGAGATCCAGGAGCATCCAATCAGGACTGCCAGGGTGGGAAATAGCTTTTTCCACAGGTTGTGAGATTGTTGAACAAATTCCTGTCACTGAGTAAATCATCCCAAACTATTTATATATATTTATTTAAAATTATATCTTTATGTTTTTTTTGGAATATTTTATTTTTGTTTTTTCAAAAATTATATTTAGTGACATTTTAAATATACAATATCTTAAACTTTCTCTCACAAACACAGCAAACAAAAAACAAAACAGTCCCTGTCTCCCTCCACTGCCCCCCCCACTGCCCCCTTACATACAGATCCATTCAGTGTCAGAGCTTAAATATATTTTAAGTATATAGAGTGCAGTTGGGGAAACTGTTTTTGCATATATAATAGTTACTTTTATGCTCTTTTTTGTTCCTTTTTATTACTGTATCTGGGCTCCTATGTGGTCCAGGTATGGCTGTCAGACATTTACAAAAGTGTCATATTTATTCTTTAAGTTATATGTGATTTTTTTTCCATAGCTGTTCATTTCCACAGTCCATCATACTATAAGTAGAGGGGAGGCAGACTTCCAACTGATCGTGATACATTTTTTCGCTACCGCCAGTGCTATTTTTATAAACGAGATTTGATAGTTGTTTCCATGAAATTACCTAATAGATACAGCTCTGGGTTACCTGTGAAGGCCACCTCTTGTTATCCTGGTTAAAATTTCTACGATTTCTTGTCAAAATAAACTCACTTTCATGCATGTAGATAAGTTCTTGTCTCAATCCCACATCTAAAACACATTTCCGAAATTTTAGCCCACAGTCCCATGTCAGTTCTTCCAGTGCAATTCTTGGTATCTTATTATTTCATAGGAGCTGTCTAATATGGCTGTTTAGTAGCTTTAAAAAGTTTATAGGTAACGGAATTGGCAGTGATTGGAAAAGGTATTGTAGTCTTGGCGTTACTTTAGTTTTGATGCAGTTACTCCTTCCCACCAGAGTGATTGGTCAGTCTCTCCATTTCTGCAGGTCTCTTTCTATCTTTCCAAGAAGAGGAACATCATTTAGTTTGTACAGATTTTGCAAGTTATTGTCAGTTTCTATTCCAAGATATTTTATTCTATTTAAATTTACTTCCTTTTTGGTATCTTTCATATTCAAAATTTGTTAATCTCAATTTTATCCATATTTATTTTGAAGCCTGATATTCTTCCATATTTTTCTAGTTTTATGTAATTTTTTCCAAAGATTTAGCTGCTCTGATAGGTAGAATAGCTCTTCAGCAAATAGATTGATTTTGTGTTCTTCTTGCCCGACTTTGAAGCCCTTTATATCTGGAGCCTTCCACAAGAAGTACATCCTCCATGGATCCTCAGGGTAATATATGTTTCAATCACATTTGCTCCCATTCTTCAAAATTCTAAACAGATTTCAGCCAAATCTTTCCAACATCAGGAGAGAGGAGAGAAAGACGGAGAGGGAATGTAAGAGAGAAAGTGAGAAGGAGGGCATGAACGGGGGTGAGAGGGAGGGTGAGAGAGTAGGGGAGAAAGAGGGAGAGAGAACATGTGAGAGTGTGTGAGTGAGTGATAGAGAGGGGGCATCCTTTCAAATGCTGAGAAGACCAGTACAACATACAGTAAATAAATGGAGCCAGAATCATTGGTTTTTGTCTCTCTCATATAGACCAAACATCCCTCCTTTTTTCTCTTTCTTTCCTCTCTTCCCCTTTCTCCCTCTCAATCCCCCTCTCTGCCCCTCTCTCCCTCTATCACTGTGGCCAGGACTGAGGGCTTGAGCTACAAAGAGAGTCAGGGCCTTTATTCCCTGGAATATAGGAGGCTGAGGGGTATGAAGCATGGATAAAATTAATGCTCACAGGTTATATGATCCTAGAACTAGAAGGCATAGGTTTAAGGAGAGGGGGGAGTGAGTTAACAGGAACTTGATCTTTACTCACTCAGAAGGGAGTCCATCACTAGAATGATCTGCCAGAGAAAGCTATAGATGTGGGTACAATTAGAATCTTTAAAAGGCATTTGGACAAATATATGTAGTTGGGATTTAGAAGAATGTGGGTCAAATTCAGGCAAATGTCATCTGAATACCCACAAGGTAGGTATGAATTATTGGAGGTGTTGTGGACAGCAAGGAAGGGTTTCAAAGCTTGCAGGAGGGATATGGACCAGCTGGAGAATGGGCTGAAAAATGGCCGATGGAACTTAATAGCAAACAAGTGAGAACTGCTGTATTTTGGAAAGACAAACCAAGCTAGGATATACATAGTAAATGGTTGGGCACTGACTAGTGTGGTAGAAGAGAGGGATAAGGGAATAAATATACATAATTCCCTGAAAGTGGCCTCACAGGTGGATAGGGTCATTAAGAGAACTTTTGGGACATTGGCTTTCTGAAATCATATTGAGTATAAGAGTTGGGATGTTATGGTGAAGTTACTTAAGACATTGGTGAGGCCAAATTTGCAGTATTGTGTGTAGTTTTGATCACCTAACTACAGGAAAGATAGAAATAAAATTAAAAGAATGCAGATAAAATTTAGTACGATTTTTCTAGGTCTTGAGAAACTGAGTTTCAGGGAAAGGTTTAACAAGTTAGGACTTCATTCCCTTGAAGAATGATGGGAAATTTGAAAGAGGTATACAGAATTATAATGGCTATACCTAGATTAAATGCAAGTAGGCTTCTTCCACTTGAGGGTAGGTGAGAAACAAACCAGAAGACATAGGTTAAGGGTGAAAGGGGAAAAGTTTAAGGGATAATTTCTTTGCACAGAGAGTGGTGGGAGTGTGGAACTAACTGCCAGCTGAAGGGGTAAATGTGGGCTCAATTTTAGCATTTAAGAAGAATTTGGACAGGTACATGGATGAGAGAGGTATGGAGGACTGGGTGCAGGTCAGTGGGGCAGGGAAAATAAATTGTTTTGGCACAGACTAGAAGGGCTGAAGAGGCCATTTTCTGTGCTGCAATGTTCTATGGCTCTATGGAATGATTTGAGCTGAAGGATTTGTTCCATGATGTAATGCCACATGATTCTGCTTGAAAGTCAATTTGGAAGATAATCATCATTTGTCAAAAAGGAAACAAGACCCAATCACTGATTATGTGAACAAACCTTGCACTTTCTTTCTGGGAGATTCCTGAAGATTATTTATTGGTGTCCTTTCCAGTAAACAACATTTACAATTTATAGGCACTGAAGGGCATTTTTTGTTTTGCAGCTCAGCAGAATACGTGGAGGGTGATGAGTGGTACGAAGATACAGGAAGGGCTGGAACATTCCTCCAAGGACCACAGAAGAACTTTGAGCCTTCTGCTCTGTTCTCACCTTTCCTTGGGGACTGTCTATTTCATCCTCCATTCTCAGCGATCCAGTCATTTCAAATCCTCCTCAGAGATGTTAAAATGTCAACAGCTTGACATCTAGACGGTGGGAGGTGAAAATACTCACGTTGCCACCTTTCAGCCCAATCTATTCTTCCTGCACAGTTAGTTTGTTTACAGTTCTTTGTTTGTTCCAGTGTTTCATGCTGCTTACAGTTTATTTCCCACAGTCAGTGCCAAGGGGTGCATTCGCAGGCATTGCCACCCCCCCCAGAATGAGTCATTGTGCCCCCCCCCCCACCACAGCACTAGTGTCACTAAAGTCACTAGTTTCCATGCGATATAAGCGGCACGTTTGTTTGTTATGTCGGAGTGGCCCACGGAGAAGGTTCATGGCAGGTACCACCACCAGCCCCCTCCCCCGCTGAGTGAGTTCTCGAACATCAGATTGTGCCCTCCCCCAGGCAGTTACACTAATGCCCCCCCCCCGATTAGACTTGTCCTGACACCGACCCTGTTGTTTTTTCACTAATTCTGCCATTGCTGCAGGAAAAAGGAATCTCAGCGTTGTATGTGATGTCATGCTCTCTGACAATAAATCTGAAATCTATTTTCTTTAGAGCGTTTAATAGTAATTCACACTGGTGTAAACCAATGGCAGCACCTTAATTTCAAGTCACGAGCTTTCAGTCAGTATTGAACTTTACGCTTTAGTCACTACATAATAGGCTGTGCTACATTCTTAAAGCAATTTGATCTGACTTTCTCCGAGGTATTAATCTGCCAAACCAAAAAAAATCTTTAAACACTGTGAAGGCTAAGAACCCGCTGAAATAAAACTGAAATATTCTCTGGAGGTTTTAGAAATGTAATGCAAGAGGGTTAATCTTTGAGATTTTTCATATGACCCTTCTTTCTCAAATTTAAAATCAAACAAAATTTAATTAACATTTTTCAGTGTGATTGTCTGGTCTTTGATGGTAGTGTATCTACCTCGACATTTTCCTCAAACTACCTCACAGCAGATCATCTTCAAGGCTGTGCAACCATACATGAGCTTGCTTATTCTGGCATTACTTTAGTGAACTGAAGATAGAACTTCAGTCTACTGGCCATGCTTAAATACTGCAGATCGACTGGCAACTCAATGGCAGGTAAGAGAAGTTGTTTTGTTGGATTTATTTTTAAACTCTGGAGATGAATGTAAGTCAAGATAAAAAAATATCATGAGATCAGAGTGAGATATCAAAGGGTCTTTGGTGGGTTATGAATTGGGCATCAGATTCAACCTCTACAAACCATACTCTCCTTGGCCCAATGTTTAACAGAGGATCTTCACTGCGCCTTTAATGGCTACATTATTTCACCTACTCATAACAAAAGATATAGGGGCACGAGTCGTCCATCTGGCCTGTCAAGCCTGCTCCACCATTCAATGAGCTCATGGCTGATCTGATCATTGACTCAACTCCACCTACCCGCCTTTTCCCCCATAGCCACAAATTCCTTTTTTTTAATGTAAAAATCTATCTAACTGAACCTTAAATATGTCTAATGACGTCACCTCAACTGCTTCCCTGGGCAGAGAATTCCACAGATTCTCTGGGAAAAACAGTTTTTCCTCATCTCTGTCTTAAATCTACTCCCCTGAATCTTGAGTCTATGTCCACTAGATTTTTCTCTTCCATTCACGGTCTTGCCTTATCCGTTCTGCCATGGTGCCTTCCACGCCAAGCATTTCCAGCACTTTCTGCTTTTATTATGGCGGAATATTGATGGGCACCTCTCGCTCCCTCGGGAAATCGTGACCATTATGAAATAACATTTCAAGGCTGGCAACATTTTTTTTGGTCATCAAACGTGAACTGCACTTATACCAGGTAGAATTAGCACATTAGAGTCCACCGTCCAAGTGTCATGGACTGTTTTCCACACAGCATGCATTGGTTTCATTTGGAGGTGAGCGAGGCTTCTCTAGAACTCACACAGGTCCTCATCCACTTGCCTAAGGCCACTGTGCGCTGAAACAAATAATTTTCTCTGTACAGAATTTAACTCATTCCGTAAATCCCTCATGGGTGTTTGCTGGCCTTAATTCATCATCAATTACTGTAGGTGATGCTGGGCAGGGGTGATTCTTTCTGCCTTGCTTCCAATGCAAGTAATTCCTTACCAAAATATGCGCTGCGGTCAGGTACTCAAGTCACTTACCCATTGCATCAACGTTTGCCTACTTCCACCTTGTAAGCCTTTTGCCATAAAAGCTAACCTTTCAACCCATTAAATGCATGACAGTTCTTTGTATTTCCTGTACTAGGAACCAAATCACCATGTATCATGGACTAATAATTAGCATTTTCATTTTGGCTTCCAAGAATGGATGATGTCACTGCTTTAGATTTCACTTGTCGAGTTCTTGCACACTTGGGTGATGTATCTGGAGCCATTACAAGTTCTCTGTGTCAGCCCCACAATTTGCGGGCCTGCCTTAAGTCCTTAACATAGATTGTAAATAGTTGAGGCTTGGACCAGCAGTAAAGGTTTGTTTAGCATGCTATGTATTAAGTTTATCCATACATAAATGCAGCAGAATAAAGCTCAATACAGAGATTAGAGTTCCAGAAGGAGATTGATTTGAACAGTGAGGGAAATGGTATTTTACCAGTTGTGGTTTGTTCAGGAGACTGGTGGCAGTGGGAAAGAAACTGCCTTTGAATCTGGTAGTGTCTGATTTCACCTTCTTCAATCTTCTTCCTGATGGTTGGAGGGCGAGAAGAGTGTGGCTGTGATGAATCCGCTTGTGTGTTGGCTGCTCCCACATGGCAACATGAGATGTAAATGGATTTGAAGGAGGGGAGGAAGATTTGTCTGATGATCTGAGCTGCGTTCATGATTCTGTACAGTTCCTTGCAGTTTTTGGAGGAGCATCCTCCACGCCATGCAGTGACACATTCTGACAGCCTGACGCTGTTGGGGAATGCCAGGAAAATGCCAAATTTTCTCAGGCTCCTGAGGAAGTGGAAACTTTGCTGCATCTTCTTGGCCATCACATTGACATGGTTGGTCCAGGTCCGGTTGTTGGAGATACCTATTCTGAGGAACATGGCACTGAGTGCCTTCTCCACCTCACTGGCTTGATGTGGACAGTGAAACAAAGCCCCACTCGTCTTCCTGAAAAGAGCAGCCTGCTTTATAGTCCTACTGACATTGACGGAAAGGTTGTTGTCCTGATACTGAGACATGAGACCATTTATCTTCTTCCTGTACTTTTCCTCACTGTTACTTAAACAGCAATGTCATCCACAAATTTATAGATGATGTTGGTCACACAATCATGGGTATCAGGGAGGAAAGGAACTGGGTATGCTTCCTTCTGGAGCACTGGTGTTGAGGTGATTGTGGAGGACGTTCTAGTTACTGATTGCCAATCTGAAAATGACCCATTTATGCCAACATTGCAAGCCCTTCAGAACTATTACTTTTTCCTCAAAGTCGCAGTCGGCCTTCCATCAGCAACTCTGCTCTCTTCTCCAGTCTTATTATAAGGAGTTTGCGTGTTTTCCTCGTGACCTGTGTGAGTTTTTTCCAGGCACTGCAGTTTCCTCCCACTCTGCAAAACCTATTGGGTTTGTAGGTTAATTTGGCGGCAATGGAATCAGATTCTATTATGTTGTAAATACATTGAATACATTTAAAAATCAAAACCGCAAGTGACATTGTCTGAGATTCTCAGTGACTATTCCTTCTCATTTCACTTCAGGGTAAGGTACTGGGCGGCACGGTTGGTGCAGCAGTTAATTCAACGCCTCAACAGTGCCAGCGATCGGGGACCAGGCTTGGGTTTGAATCCTGTGCTATCTGTAAGGAGTTTGTACATTCTCCCCGTGCTTTCCCCCGGGGATTCCAGTTTCCTCTCACCATTCAAAACGTACTGGGGGTGTAGGTTAATGGGGTGTAAATTGGGCGGCATGGACTCGTGGGCCAAAATAGCCTGTTTCATTGCTGGATGTCTAAATTTAAAAAAAAATTACATTTACATTTAAATATTTGCCGAAAATTGAAATAAACTTCTCACAGTGAAGAAGTGTAAAATAATCTGCCACAGCTGAATAAAATGGAAATCTGGAAAGTAGAACCGAGAACAGAACATTACAGGCCCTTTATCAGGCCACCTATATAAATCTACCTCACAACAATCTAACCATTCCTGACCTCATACCCATAACCCTCTATTTATATTACGTCCATGCACCAATCTAAGAGTCATTTGAATGTCCCTATTGACCCAAAATCACCACTACCCATGGCAATGCATTCCAGGCACCCACCACTCACTGTGACTTACTTACTTCTGACATCTCCCCTCGACTTTCCTCCATTCACCTTAAACAGATATCCTCTGGTATTTGCTTAGGTTACCCTGCCCCTTATAATTATATTTACCTCTATTAAGCCACCTCTTCTCCTTCAGAGCTCCAAAGAGAAAAGTCAAACTGTTGGATTGCATTTCCCAGAATGAAACATCATTCATTATCTGAGGTGTATCCCTCCTCTCTGCTTTCCTATCAAACCGAGTGTGTAGTTGTTAATTAATAAAAGTCCCACTGAAGTTGAAATAGGAGCCTCAAATATCAAATTTTCAGCAATTAAAGGATAAAATCTGTTTAAAGCATGCAGTCTTGCCAGCGTTGGAAGTTACGGCAGATTAGCTGCTCATCATCTGAGTGACAGTTTAGCATATCGGAAAGGCCAACTCATTTTTCGATCCATTAACCACTTGAAAACGTTATAAATGGAAAATCACACAATCAATGGATTCGTAGCCTGCACAGTGGAAATAAATGGCAAATTGCACTTCTATGGATAACAAACACTCATTAGATACTAGATTTGCAAAAGTCATTATTGTTCTGTTCAGAAATTCGATTTTATTTCAGTAATTTGTGAGAAATATAGAACACTCTAGAATACAGAAACAGGCCCTTTGATCTATCTGGTCTGTGCCGAACTACTGGACCTGCACCGTTACCCTCCCATCCATGTACCCATCCACATTTTTCTTAATGAAAACATGATTAGTAAGCTTGCCAGCGTCACGCTCACCACTTCAGCTGCCCGCTCATTCCACACTCTCATCACTCTCTGCATTAAGAAGTTCCTCCTAATGTCCCCTTTCAACATTTCACCTTTCACCATTAACTCCTGTCCTCTCGCTCTTGTCTCATCTAACCTCAGTGGAAAATGCCTGCCTGTGTCAATGAAGAATTGGCGTACGTACCAAATGTTTAGGAAGGAAGCCAATTTTATTTAAATTTAGACATACAGCACAGTAACAGGACTCTTCGGCCCATGGAAGCATGTTGTCCAATTATACCTAATTAATCTACACCCTGGTTCATTTCGAACAGTGGGAGGAAACCAGAGCCCCTGGGAAAAACCCCTGTAGTCACGAGGAGAATGTACAAACTCCTTACACACAGTGGTCCTGATGGATGGCACTCTAATGGTGTTGCACTAACTGTTACGCCAACCGGTTGGTCCTTCTTCCTTCTTTCTGTCCAGTTTTCTTCCTAAAAATATCCTTTCACTCACAACCCCATAGAAGCCACATTTTATCCTTCCCTTCCAATGAAGTGGTCAGCCCTTTGAAAGTGGAGACTTTTCCCTGAAGCAGGCCAGATCCAATTTCCCACTTATATATCCAGTTGTACTCAAATTTGGAAAGTTTAGGGGAAGGGGGAAAGAGATTTTGAGAGGTGATGAGGGAAATATTCATCATGCAGGATGCACTGCCTCAGAACGTGGTTGAAGATGGGTCACGGGCAACATTTAAAAAGTATCTACGGACCAAGTCCTGGCCAGTGAGGTAAAGATAGAAGGATGCCCTTGTGATTTGGGCCAAATGGCCTATTTCCATGCTGTACAAGATTCTAGCACAGTGAATCACCTCAGCTGCTTTGGACATGCCTGGGCTCAGGGAGAAACCATTGGATTTTATGTACATCCAGTTCAAATTATGCAAATTGTTTAGATGAAAACATGATTAGTAAGTGTGGGAATGTCACAGAAGTGTCTGATATTTGAGCTAGTTAAATCAGTTGCCAGAGATTACAGCAGGATCATGGGCAGGTAGGTAGAGGGATAGTTGATGGAATTTAATGCAGGGAAAGGTGAGGTTTTGCATTTTGGGAAGTATAACATGGGTAGGACCTACACAGTGATTGGTTGGGATCTGAGGAGTGTTGTACAGTAGAAGAATTTAAGAGTTCAGGTACATAGTATCTTAAGAGTGGTATATAGGTTGGGCAAAAGGTGTTCAACACATTGTCCTTCATCAGAGTTTTGAGTATAAAAGTTGAAAAGTCATGTGGCAGTTGTTTACAATGTTGGTGAGGCCCCATTTGAGTATCATGTATAGTTTAGGTCAACAAGATAAAGGACAGATATTGACAAGCTTGAGAGTGTGTAGAGATGATTTACCAGGATGTTTCCAGGACTTCTAGGCTTGGGTTATTGGGAGTGATTGAGCAGACCAGGACTTTATTCCTTGCTAACACAGGTGGATAAGGGGTGATTTCATAGAGGTCTACAAAATCATGGGTGGAATAGATCGGATGAATGTAGAGATCATTTTGCCCAGAGCAGGGGGTTCAGGAACCAGAGGATAGAGGTGAGGGGGTGAGATATCCTGAAGGATATCCTTTATACACAGAGGGTAGTGGGTGTCTGGAATGGGCTGTTGGGGTAAGTGCCTAAGGCAGGTACTATTGCAACATTTAAGAAAAGATTTGGGCCAATATGTGGATCGGATGGGTTTAGAAGGGTACAAGCCAAATGCAGCCAGGTGGAAGCAGTAGGTATGGGACATTTTAATTAATGTGGGGAATTTGGGCCAATGGGCCTGTTTCCACTCTGTGATCCTTAGTAATTGTCAATAGTTGAAACAATATTAATCTAACTTATTCTTGCAATGGTATTTAAACACTGGGTTTGGGTATGAACTACCCTGGAGAGAGGAGGTTAACAGGAAAAAAATTGACAAGCAAGAGAAAATTCACAGTTGTCTCCATATTTTACTCAAGGCTTTTTCCAGCCTTCAGCACTCCACCAGGTGGGTGATAGTCTCGCTCTTTTACAAAGTCCCTCTGTGAGCCGATCCCAGTTTACACCCAGCCTGGCATGTCAGCTCGTACACTCTCCTGTCCATCATGCTACCATATGGAGCACATCACATATGCTCCCAGACTGTTCACCCTCTGCCTCATTTTGCCTTGTGATTATCCAGTCGTTGATCATACTTCTGTGACAGAGTACATCGAGGTGTTTGGGAGATAAATTAGGAAAGGTTTGTTAGAGCAGGTCACACACAAACACTTTAAAATACAGAATTTTTGCAGGAGCTTTTGCAAGAGGGCTCAGACTCATGATGGACTGTCATTTGGAAAAGGCAACAAATGTAACAACAGGCAGTAGCAGCTTTGCCTGGAAAATGCAACTTGCCGTCTGGAGGGTCATGTGATCTTTGCAGGCAGAGAGCAGAAAAAAAGCAGGCAGAGAGCAGAAAAAAAGCAGGCAGAGAGCAGAAAAAAAGCAGGCTTTGCTCTTGGAGAGGAGAGGATGAGAGAGAGAGAGAGAGAGAGACATCGGTTCCAGAGGGACAAGCTGGCAAGGTTTGGAAGACGGCTTGGTCAAAGGAGAGGACTGGCTGTCCGGTGTTTCCCTTGGAATAGGACAAACAGAAAGGAACTCTGTGGTGACCTGAAACAAGAAAAGCTCTCTCTCTGAAAACCAACAAGCACTCTTCTAAGTGGGAACCATTTACCTGTTAAGCACCAAAGCCTGGTGAACTTTATTAATGTTAACTTCTGTGCACAGTACAAGTGAGATTGGACTGTGAACCAAAGAACTTTGTTGAACTAATGCGCTTAGCATTAGAAGAGGTTTAAGTAGGTTAAGTGAGTCAATAGAGATAAGTTAAAATTTGATTCTGTTTTCATGTTCAAAGATAATTAAAAGCACCTTTTGTTCAAGTAACCCTTGGTCATGGTGTATATCTATTGCTGCTGGATTTTAGGGTTCTCTGGACTCGTAACACCACATTCTGTGGTTTATAATGAGCACCTATGAACATTTAGTCACATGAAAGGTACAACTCAAAAGCATTTCGCTGTTAATTGTAGTCCAGAGAAACGGAATGGTTTTTCTCATAAATACTAAATCCAATGACAGTCTGTCGCAATGCACTTAATTTTGTATTCGAGAGGATAGCCACTTTTCATTAGCAAGATTCTTCATGCCTTTGCTGTAACTTACAACGGTGTCTATTCCATCTACCTTGACTTTTGGGTATTGGAGTTGTCAGTTGTGATTCCTTGCAACCCTTCTTAATGGTCCACCTTTTCACCCTATCTCGGCAGCTGATGGAAGTCATCAGTTATTAACTTGCTGCTCTGGCTTCTGTGCCCAGTTTTTCTGCCCCCATCTTTCCTGCCCTGAGCAAGATTTTGACAGCAGCGCCATTAACTCTGAAAATGAATCATTCTCCCTTTAAAAAGTACGTCACAGCTTCTTGACTCCTGCCTTGATTTTTTTTTTCCTCTTTCCATTGTCAGAATTCCTTCACGATAATATCTTCAGAGTTTGTGCGTAGAATGCCCTATAAAAGTAACTAATGACAGCCAGTCATGTTGGCTGAGCCATTTCTCAATGAAGAAAGCTCAGGAAGGGATTTCTCTTCACTCTTGCATTGAAGGTGTACTGTTTGTAGACGGCTTGAACAGCTTTGTGTGTTGAAACATTGGTGTGTTGAGTGCTTCATTAATTTTTGTTGCTGATCTTAATTTTACCCAAGTTGCATAATTTTATCTCACTCTTGAGTGACCTGGAGGTAACTCCCAGAAATGCTGTAGATGAGACAAGATACCCCCCAACTAACAAATCAGAACGGTTCTCCAGCACCTTGGTGATTAACGTTTGCAACCAAGTTCACTCGAACAATTAGTTCTTCTGGACAGTCTGCTGTTCAAAGATCAAGAGAATAGGTGCGAGGAGATGTTGGGCTCTGATGGCAATGTAGGTAGTCATTGTGATTGCTCAACCATGTTGCTGTGAAGCTTGATGTTGGACCATTAGCAAATATTGATCATTAAAGGGAATTTAAGAAAGACTGGAGATTATTTTTCACAGTCCAACTAAAATACAAACTATCTCAATGGAACAAATGACAACTTCCAGGTTCATGAACTTATCCCTGTTATGGAAAACCATTGACTGGTGTCACCACTATCTCACCTGCATTAGGGAATCAACTATCAGCTTCATTTTAAGCTACTATCATCCACTTAAACAACTCTCTTTATTTATTTGATATTTTATGCAATTTAAAATCAATATATCAAGACATTTTTAGTGCTGTTGTTACGGGTTATATTATGTTATATATAAATGTTTTTAAAAGAGATAGATTGTGGGGGTTTAATGTGTAGGTCACTTCACAAACAGAGGAACACTTCACAAAATAGATCTCATTTAAAATGCAAGAGCTATGCATAAGGAGAGATGTCATGTCCACAGTGACTTTAGAGAAACTTAGAAAAATGCCTATGGAGACTTCACAAGGTGTTAATTGGACTGATGCTGTGGAGTAAATGGACTACTGATTTGAAAGCAACAGATGGCCAGGAAAAATCTGATTCTGGTGCCGAACATCTGTTTGGTTGCAGTTTGCTGTTCTAAGAGGGGTCATGTGGTCTTGCAAACAGAGAGTGAGGATAATAAACAAACAGGATTCTTAGAGAGAGAGAGAGAGAATTGAGTTCTGCAGTGGCTTTTGGAGGCTGCAACATGACAAGCTGGCAGCCTGTTGAAACCCCATTTTGAAGACGGGTTATGAGTTTTGAATTTGGCATGTTCAAAGCCCTTGTGGTCCTTACAATAAGGGAAACAAAAGGAACTCTGTGGTGACCTGGAAGAAGAGGTTATCATTTGAAAAACCCTGATTGGACAAGTTTCTTCGGCAAGACCCAAAAGTGGCTGATGGAAGTAAATCAGTTTGTGTGTATTGAACGAGCAACAAATCTCTCTCTGAAACCAACAAGAACCTTCCTGAGTAGTAACCAATTACCTTTACGTACCTTTACGCCTCAATCTGAGGCGCCTGCAAGCTCACACCAAGACACAAGAGAAACTTGTCCGTGAACTACTCTTTGCAGATGATGCCGCTTTAGTTGCCCATTCAGAGCCAGCTCTTCAGCGCTTGACGTCCTGCTTTGCGGAAACTGCCAAAATGTTTGGCCTGGAAGTCAGCCTGAAGAAAACTGAGG
Organism: Narcine bancroftii; assembly: GCF_036971445.1. Taxonomy (NCBI): domain Eukaryota; kingdom Metazoa; phylum Chordata; class Chondrichthyes; order Torpediniformes; family Narcinidae; genus Narcine; species Narcine bancroftii. The sequence continues at coordinate 70,454,373 of NC_091474.1, read as the reverse complement.
TCCTCCATCAGCCAGCTCCCCACCATGACTACCAGCCCCCCCACATCTCCATCGGGCACACAAAACTCAAAACGGTCAACCAGTTTACCTATCTCGGCTGCACCATTTCATCAGATGCAAGGATCGACAATGAGATAGACAACAGACTCGCCAAGGCAAATAGCGCCTTTGGAAGACTACACAAAAGAGTCTGGAAAAACAACCAACTGAAAAACCTCACAAAGATAAGCGTATACAGAGCCGTTGTCATACCCACACTCCTGTTCGGCTCCGAATCATGGGTCCTCTACCGGCACCACCTACGGCTCCTAGAACGCTTCCACCAGCGTTGTCTCCGCTCCATCCTCAACATCCATTGGAGCGCTCACACCCCTAACGTCGAGGTACTCGAGATGGCAGAGGTCGACAGCATCGAGTCCACGCTGCTGAAGATCCAGCTGCGCTGGATGGGTCACGTCTCCAGAATGGAGGACCATCGCCTTCCCAAGATCGTATTATATGGCGAGCTCTCCACTGGCCACCGTGACAGAGGTGCACCAAAGAAAAGGTACAAGGACTGCCTAAAGAAATCTCTTGGTGCCTGCCACATTGACCACCGCCAGTGGGCTGATAACGCCTCAAACCGTGCATCTTGGCGCCTCACAGTTTGGCGGGCAGCAGCCTCCTTTGAAGAAGACCGCAGAGCCCACCTCACTGACAAAAGGCAAAGGAGGAAAAACCCAACACCCAACCCCAACCAACCAATTTTCCCTTGCAACCGCTGCAATCGTGTCTGCCTGTCCCGCATCGGACTGGTCAGCCACAAACGAGCCTGCAGCTGACGTGGACTTTTTACCCCCTCCATAAATCTTCGTCCGCGAAGCCAAGCCAAAGACCAGAGCTTGGTGAAAGTTCATAAACGTTAAATTCTGTGCACAGTATAAGAATTGCCTAATACCGGTAAACTTGAAGGAATGAGTTGGACTGTGAATCAAATAACTTTCCTGAGCATGTATACATTTCATACACATGCACTGAGAATTAGAAGGGGGTTAAATTAGGTTAAGTTAATAGTAATAAGTTAAAGTTTGCTCCTGCTTTTATGCTTAAAGAAGTTTAAAAGCAACTTTTGTTTAAGTAATAATTTGTCTTGGTGAATTTATATTGCTGCTGGGTTTTGGGGTCCTCTGGGCTCGTAACACTGTAAATAAACGTAATGTATCGAGAGAACTCTACTGTCATTAGTTATCCAGAAGGAATATAAATACATTACGTAACAATTTAATTTTAATGAAGTTGCAATATTAATTTAATTTGGGGCTTGTACTGTTGCAGTTTCCAATTTATTTTCCTGAGTACAAACCTGATCATTTGAATATCTGACAGAAAGAAGCAAGAATATAAATGAATTCAGTTTTATTTTGAAGTGTGTGACTTCTATGGATAGCTACTCACATTTTCTTTCTGTAGACACCTTGCATGAGATTGCATAACAGTGAAGCAATTAATGCTGTGCTGCTTGCCAGTCTGGGACAATTTCGATATTTGATGTTAGTCTATGTGGAGTTTGCATGTTCTCATTATGATCTTGTTGGCTACCTCCAGCTTGCCAAGGGAAGTTGGAGAGGCTGGACCGGCAGCAGCTGTCAGGCAGCATCCGTGGAGAGAAATGAGCAGCCTACCTTTTGGCTCAGATCTCTTTCTCTTGAATGTTGATGGCCCTCATAATAAATGGGACTAGAATATTTAAATAGGAAAAGGATTGGATGTGGATACCCTGGAGAGTGTGAAGAAACAATTCACCAGGATATTGTCTGGATTGGACAATGTTGAGGGTGGGGGCAGATTGGGCTTGTTTTCCTTAGAGTGAAGGAAGCTGAAGGGTGATCTGACAGATGTATATATGATTATGCAAAGAAAGAAAATGGGGCCTTGGTGGAACAAATCGTCAATCCCCGACCCCAGCCGGCAACCAGGCCACAGGAAACGTAGAGGCATGGACACCCTTCCATACCCAGCCATATTGCTATTATCTTCAACGATGGGGTGCAGGGCCTTGTCGATGACACCCACACTGTGCATTTCAGATAAATGCCATGGCTAACCATCATTAATGGCTTCAGTGGATGGCCAATGTGACAGCCTCCTCCACGAGTGGGCCTCTCTGTTGGGAAAGCTGTTCCTTATGACACCGGTGCTGAAATAAGTGTCCTTCTCCTCACAGCCTATGATACCAGGAATGCCAAGCCAGGCCTGGCACTGAGGGCAACAAACAGCACCTCTATATGAACTTACATTACCCACATTATCCCCCTTCGATTTGCTGGCCACCGATTTAAGTGGAGTTTTACTGCCTCGGCAGTGGCGCAACCGCTCCCGGGAGCCGATTTCCCACACGCCTACTGCCTGCTGGTTGACTTCAGAACTTTCAGACGATACACCTGGGGGAAGCCAAACTACTGGCCCCCCACCTTGACTCAGTCATGCTGTCTGAAGACACCTACAGACACATCCTGCTGGAGATCCCCGCAATCATAGCACCACAATTATCCTCCGCAGAACCAAAACACGGGTAAGGCACCACATCCTCACCAAGGGCCCTCCCGCTCCACGTCAGGCCACGGAGCCTTCTCCCCGAGAAGCTCACCTCACCAAAGAGGAGTTTAATAAAATGGAGGATTTGGGGAGAGTGCGGTGATCTGACAGTTCCCGGGCCTCCCGCCTGCACTTGGGCCTGAAGGCAGCAGGAGGGTGGAGGCTGTGTGGTGTTTACTGACGCCTCAGCAAGGCCACCACACCAGACAGATACCCCGTGCCCCATATCCAAGACTTTCCTGCCACCTTACAAGGGGTACAGATGTTTTCAAAGATCAATTTAATCAGGAGTCATCATCAAATCCCAGTACACACCAACGACAGACCCAAAATCATCATAATCACCCCTTCAGCCTGTTCGAGTTCATGAGGATGCCCTTCAGGCTTAAGAACGCTACTCAGACTTTTCAGTGGTTGATGAACGCGATGGGCCAGGGCCTACCATTCATGTTCATCTACCTGGACGATACTCTTAATGCCAGCCGCAACCATTCATAGCATACAGCCCACCTCAGACAACTATTCACCTCCTTGCAGGGGTTCGGCTCGACCATCAACCCTGCCAAGTGTCAGTTCGGGCCGGACACAATCAACTTCCTGAGGCATCGGATCGACAGGTACAGGGTGAAACCACTGCCCGAGAAGGTGTAGACCGTTCGGTGTTTCACCAAACCTCACACCATGAAGGGGCTGCAGGAGTTCACGGTATGATTAACTTCTACCACCAATTCATACCGGCAGCAGCTTGGATCATGAGCCCCCTTTTCATGCTCAGTGGGGAAAATAAAGACATTGTCTGGGACGGGAAGACCTTGCAGGCATTCTGGAAAGTGAAAGATGCTCTGGCCAGCACCACCTTTCTGGTTCACCCCAGGCCAGATGCGCCATCCACGCTCATGGTGAACATCTCAGGCACAGAGGTCGGAAGGGTCCTCGAACAGCTGATCAATGGGCAGTGCAGCCCCTGGCCTTTTTTAGCAGGCACCTCCGGCCACCTGAACTTAAATCCAGTGCCTTTGACTGGGAGCTATTGGCGTGTACCTGGCGGTCAGGCACTTCTGATACTTTCTGGAAGGCAGATAATTCAAAGTTTTCACAGACCACAAACCACTGACTTTCTCCTTCCACAGTACCTGACTCGTCATGGGCCAGCCAGCATAGGCACCTTTCCTACGTGTCTGAATTCACCATGGACTTGCAACGCATCACTGGCAAGAACAACATGGTGGTCAACGCTTCCTCCTGGTCCACCATCGAACCCGTCCATGCCCTATCCCAGGTCATGGAATATTCAGCACTACCAGGCTATAGCACGATGACCCTAAGATCCTGTCATGCACAATGGCACTTTCTGGGCTGAGGCTGGAGAACGACTCATCGTCTCTTCTTGCCGGCAGCATGGAGATGGCAGGTCTTTGATGCGATGCCCAACTTGGCACATCCAGCCATCAGAATCTCGTGAAGATGGTGGCCAGTAGCTTCATCTGGCACGGGCTCCACAAGCAGGTCAGTCAGTGGGCCAAGACCTGCAGCTCTGGCAGGTGACCAATGTGCAAACTCACCCTAAAGCATCTCCCCAGACTTTAGAACCAGCCATTGACATCATGGGGCTGCTACTGGTTTCCCATGGGGGGGAGATACTTCCTCACTATGGTTTACTACTCCACGAGCTGGCCGGAGGCAGTCCTGATGGCCAACACGACCATGGAGACCTGCACCAAGGCACTAATCAACACTTGGGTGTCCAGGTTCGGAGTCCCGGAACATCTCACCTCCAACAGGGGAGCGCAGTTTACCTCAGGGTTCTGGGAGGTGCTGGTCAAACCATTTGGAACCTAACTCCACCACACCACAATGTATCACCCACAGGCCAATGGGTTAGTGGAGTGGATCCACAGACATTTAAAAGCAGCCCTGATGGCCCAGCTCAAGGGTCCCAACTGGGCAGATGAACTGCCTTGGGCCCCTCTGGGGATACGCGCTGAAAGAGGACTTTAATGCCTCTGCTACAGAAATGGTCTACGACGCACACTTGGTATCCTGGGGGACTTCTTGGCTGCCACCAAGGTTCCGGAAATCCCCATGGTGGCACTGAAACAGCCCACACCGCATGGCCAGCCCAAATCTTTCATTTCCAAGGACTTGCACACCTGCTTTTGTGCGAAGGGCAGTGCACCGGGCACCCCTCTCTATGAGGGGCTGTACAGGGTCATCAGGAATAACGGGTTGATGTGTGTATTGGACATTGTCAGCAAAGAGGAAACCTTCAGCCTGGTCCGCCTGAAACCATCCCATGTGGACAATGGCCAGCCAGTTGAGACTCAGCCCCATGACACAGAGCTAGGCCTCCCAAAGCAGCAATGGACACTCAAATTACCAGTTCTGGGTGGGGAGTGGGGGTTGTGTAGCGGCCTACGAACTGAGTTGCAACCCAGCTCACAAAATGGCCAGCAAATGTGGCGATTATGAGGTTCCTGCAGGGACCAACGGCCATCGTCCTGTGTGATCTCCCGCATGGTGGGAAATAGCGGGCAATGATAGGAATGCTAGCCATTCGAAGGCCAGCACTGTGATGACGTCACTCATGTCATCAGAGGCAGGAATGACGGAGCTGGCAGAGCAATAAATCAGTCTTTGACTTCGACCCGACTGTGTGTGTGTCATTCTTACTCCACACTTCACGTAGCCCACATTTACAAGATTTAAATTTTATTTACAGCATTAAAATTTCTTGATACTGTATATTGACATAAAATCTTATAAAAATCCAATAAATGAAAAGAGTTGTTTAAGTGGATGATAGTAGCTTAAAATGAAGCTAATTGTAGATTCCTTAATGCAGGTTGGATAGTGGTGACACCAGTTGATAGTTTTCCACGACAGGGATAAGTTCATCAGCCTGGAAATTGCCATTTGTTCCACATGAGATACAGTATAACTCCAATTATCCAAAAATTGGATTCTCCAAAATCCTCATTTAAATAAATTTGGATATCCAAAACAAATCAGAAATCCTCATTTATACCAAAAGTTCTCAGAGCCAAATTTACCTCATAGGTTGAAAAAAAAATCATTCCACATGAAATTAGAACACCGATGGTTCTCGTTTCACGCAACTCCCTCCCCTCTCTCTTTCAATTTCTTCTTTACCTTCCCCTATAGACTTTTCTCTCCATTTCTCCCATCAAACTGCGCACCACTGTCTCCCAGCCATAAGCAGTTGGAAGAATCCCTTGTCCCGGCATCATCAAGGAGAGCGGCCTCCCAGGCAGGAGTGGTTCCTCGGGCTCAGTGGATTTCCCTCCCCTTACCTTCCCTCCTTCCTTCCTTGGCACACCGGATGCTGACTCCAAACCTTCCCCTCAGCCTACTACCACACATGCATATCGGACTCCTCGGCCTAGGGGACGATTCTGAGTTGGGACTCCAGCATCGGGAGGTCCAGGGACCAGGGAGACAAGAACCCACCGACTCACCAGTGAGTGTTCCACCAGCCCGGGAAGCCTCCCCAGGGATCAGCGGCAGCGCTGGTGACGTGTCGGGGGAATCCGCAGTTGTGGTTGGGAGGTGTCAATGATCGGCGGTGGCTAGCATTTTTTTTGGTGAGAATGAAACGTTATTTTACTGCTTAAAAAGCCTTCCCTTGTTGATTGTTGTGGTTTAAACATTGGTACAAGTGGTTTGCTGTTGCTACTGGAGTGTTTTAAAAAAATGACCGGTTCTCTGAAAAAAACTGTTTACCCAAAAGGTCCAGTCCCGACCATCTCGGATGATCAGTGTGGTACTGTACATATTTTAGTTGGACTGTGAAAAATAATATACAACAGTTTATCTTTAAATTTTGCTTTAAGCACTCAATGAAAGAAGACAGCAGTTAAATAATACTGCAATCTCAAGGAAAATCCTTGAAGAAAGTCAGCAAATAAAATCCAATAAACTATAACTGCACCTCACATTTCTGTGAGAACTGAAAGGAAAAGGAAATCATGAAAGCTTGCAGACATGTAAAATTGAACACCTATGACATTTTTACAAGGATTCAGGGAAAACAAAGAAGATTAAATATCCAGCCATGAATTTACACTTCATCGAACCATTGTTCAAACTGAACAAGGTTATCGGATTTTTTTAAAGATCACAGTGGAGGAAGGAGGAAATCAAAACCCCTCCTGAGAATTACTCATTCCAAAGTCTGGATATTGCACCTTCTAATTGATTTGCAAATAAATGACAGGGATTCGGGAGCCAGAGCAATGTACAAATTGAGTTTTGCCATTCCGTGACTCAAACTTCAAGTCAAGTCAACTTTATTGTCATCTGGTTGTACAAGTACAACCCAACAAAGCAGTACTCTCCAGTCCTCAGTGCAAAACAGCCAGACATATTGCGCATAGAGACAAACAATACATATGCAGGACAAGTATTCAGCTATATATAAATAAATACTATTTCCCAAATATGAGTCTCGGAGGGTCAATGTGAGCAGTTCCTTTGGTCGTTCAGCATTCTCACTGCCCGTGGGAAGAAGTTATTCCTCAGCCTGGTGGTGCTGGCTCTGATCCTCCTGGATCTCTTCCCCAATGGGAGCAGCTGAAAGATGCTGTGTGTGGAGTGGAAAGGATCCTCAATGATATTGCGCACTCTCTTCTGGTAGATCACGTCGATGGGGGGGGGAGGGAGACTCCAGTGAACCTCTTTGCCAGTTTTCTGGTCCTGTGGAGTGACCACCAATCCACTTCTCTGCAGCAACTGTACCACACTGTGATGTAGCTGACCTGGATGCTCTCAATAGATCTGCTGCAGCAGGTTGACACGATGGTGGCCAGTAGCCTTGCCCGTTTCAGTCTTCTCAGGAAGTGCAGTCGCTGTTGCGCCTTCCTGACAAGTGAGGAGATGTTGTGTCCACGAGAGGTCACTAGTTAAGTGAACTGCAAGGAACCTGGTGCTTTCAACTCTCTCTACTACAGAGTTGTAGATGTTTAGTGGAGGGTGGTTGTTCTTGGTCCTCCTGAAGTCCACGATCATCTCTTTCACCTTGTCCACATTGAGACTCAGGTTGTTAATCTCACACAATTTCATGAGATTTCCCACCTCTTCTCAGCAGTGCGACTCATCGTTGTTGCCAATGAGGCCAACGACTGTTGTATCACCTGCCAACCTGATGACACTGTTGGAGTTGGATCTGGCAATTCAGTCATGGGTCAGTCACGTGAACAGGAGCAGGCTAAGATCATAGCCCTGAGGTGCACCAGTGCTCAATGTGACAGTCCTCAGTGTTCTGCTACCGACCCTGACAGACTGTGGTCTTTCCATTAGGAAGTCCAGAATCCCATTACAGAGAGGGGTGTTGAGTCCCAACGAGGGCAGCTTCTACACCAGCCTTTGGGGAATTATATTATTAAATGCTGAGCTGAAGTCAATGAACAGCAGCCTGGCATGTGAGGCACCGTTCTCCAGGTGGGTTAGGACGGAGTGAAGGAACAAAGCTATAACGTCATCTATGGAACAGTTTTTCTATAGGTGAATTGAAATGGGTCCAGCATCTCTGAGAGGTGTGCTTTGATGTGTTCCATCACCAGATGTTCAAATGGTTGAGAGTCAGTGTCACAGGGTCGTTGAAGCCAGTTATTGGGTACCAGAATGATGGTGGCTCTTTTGAACCCTATGGGAACTGGTCAGTGATGTGCTGAAGCTGTCTGTGAAGGTCTGTGCAGTCCTTCAGTCCCTGACCGGATATGTTGTCTGGTCCCATTGCCTTGTGTGGGTTCACCTTAGACAGGTTTTGCCTCACCTTGGCTGCAATTATGCAGGGGGGCTGTTTATCAGGGGTCCAGCTCTTCTCATCTAACCATGCATAGAAGGTATTCAGTCTGTCCGGAAGGGAGGCGTCATAGTCCTTAAGTCACAAGGTTTACTTGTGATCTGTTATAGCCTTGATCCCTTGTCACATACACCCCGTGTTGCCTGTGCTGTAGTGTCTATTGATCTTCTATACGTACCCTCGATTTGCTTTCAGGATTGCACAGCAGAGTTCATCCCTATCTGATCTGAGTGCCAGCCTATCCCCTGTCCTGAAGGCAGAATGATAAGCTCTGAGAAGGGCCTGGACCTCTGCATCCGACCATGGTTTCTGGTTAGCTCTGGTTGTGAAGCATTTGTTATCCATTTGATCTTGGTGTTATCCTCCATGCACTGGCTAATGTAACCAGCTCATCCAAACTTGCTCATCCATTCAATTATCTACATTTAAGGATACACCATGGTAATAAGCCCTTCTGGTCCACAAGCCAGTGCCACATAAATGCACCAATGTTTTTAGAGGGTTAGTTGAAACTGGAGCACACAAAAGGAAATCTTACCAACACAGGGGGAAGATAGGCAGCATGCCACCATACATTAGTTCTTTTCACTGTCCTTTGGTTTTGATAGAACATAATAGCACAATACAGACCCTTCAGCCCACGTTGATATTCTGACCTTTGTCCACAACAATCTAATTTTACTTACCTCACACACATAACCCTTTAGTTTTCTTATATCCATGTGCCTATGTCCTGGCAATGCAGTCCAGGCAACCACCTCCCTCTTTGTGTAAAATAACTTTACTCTGACATCTCCCTTAAACTTTTCTCCTTATATGGGACTGCAAGGAAATCTTTTGGAGCTGGCAGTCTCGATGAGAAACTAAGAGCTGCATAACTTTCGTGAAAAGTTGAGTACAGAAAATGACATGTCATGTGGATATATCAAATCTGTATATCACAGGCACACATTGCCCCATTCCAGATTTACACACAAGTATACCAAACCTTGAGGTAAACAAGAAAATCTGCAGATGTGGGGACTTATGCACTGCACAGACATGTTGGAGAAACTTAACAGGTCACCAGCATCTAGCCCAATGGTTCTCAACTTTTTTCTTTCCACTCACATATCACTTTAAACAATCCCAATGCCGTCGGTGCTCTGTGATTAGTAAGGAATTGCTTAAGGTGGGAAGGGAAGATTGAGAATTACTGCTCTAGACCCAATTGTTACTGAAATATTTTGCTTGAGAAAATTTGTCATTGGCCCATTTCCTTTGGAGCTATGAAACCATGCACATAACGAGTCAATGAAGGACAATTAAAAAAGTAGTCTTCAAACTTTTTCTTTCCACCCACAGACCATTTTAAGCAATCCCTTACGAATCACAGAGCACTGAAGGCATAGGGAATACTTAAGGTGGGATGTGGGTGGGAAGAAATAGATTGAGAACCACTGATCTAGAGGAAGTGAAAGGAAGTCGATGTTTTGGGAATGAAGGGCTCAGGTTGCCTTTATTTCCTTTCGAAGCTGCATGACCTGCAGAGTTTCTCCAGCACTTTTTCCCACCACACCTTCTGTGCCAGCAAAGTTCACCAATGGGCAAATCACACACAAAAATGTACGTCTTGGTGGAGAGTTGAGATCTGATTCGCTGTTACTTTATGGGAGTGCAATATTCACTGACCTGCTGCCTTGGGCTCTGATATGTTTATCTCTTGAGTGGGTTCTCCATCATACATTTTTATTGCTGTTGATTCCCGATCCACCCTCTCTCCTGATAGAAACCTCCCTGAAGATGTCTCAAATCCTTCATGAACCTGGCATCTATCCCCCCCCTTTCCTTTGAAACCTGCCCCTTCTTTATCAGCAGGCTTGGCATGTTTATCTAACACAGGGAGGGTTCTACTAAAGGCTGACCTTGGCAGCCGTGCAGAATTGAATGTGGTCCCTATTGTGAGTTGTGTAGTTATGTAGTTTACCTGAATGTAAAATTCTCTTACTTTGTTGCAAATTCTGTCATTGACCAACTTTGTATTTTTATTGAGAAGGATCTGATTTGGTGCAGATACTGAAATCTTTCCCTATTTCAGTGCACAAGGACCAGGTGAAATTCCTGTTCTATGCTGAATAGTATGGTGACTTCCCTCCAGCGGGAGCAGGAGAAAGAAAGGTACTGCACATTGTTAATAAATTACTTGTAATCCTTAAACTTTGGAAACATAGAGGCACACAAGGATAAATGTTCAATCCAACTTTTCCTTCCCAACCAAGCTGACTACCAGAGCTGGCCCAGTTTGCTTGGATCTGTCTCACATCCTTCTGAACAGATCTATGTATCTGTCCAAATGTCTTCTAAACAATTAAACTGGACCTCCTTCTACCTCTTCCTCTGGAACTCATTCTGTATACCCATTACCCTTTACGCAGCCAGAACATTAGTGCAAACCATCGATGTTTTGGGGATACAAATTAGTTAGATATTCAATTGTATTATTCACAAGCAAATCATAAACAAATCTCAGTAGACTATGGATCTTTATATCTCCATTTCCTACCATGTATGTAATTAATAGATTTTTATACCCAGTGTTGGCAATGATTTTACAAAACTACCTAATATCTAACTGTCTTGGACTTGCCTAGAACTGGTGAGAGGTCACAGTCTCAGAGTAGAACAGAGATGAGGAGAAACGTCTTCAGCCAGAGGGTTATGAATCTGTGGACTTTGTTGCCACAGATGGCAGTGAAGACTGTCATTAGGCAGATTTAAAGTGGAGGTTGACAGGTTTTGGATAAGTAAAAGTGCCAAACGTTATGGGAAGAAGGGAGGAGAATGGTGTTGAAAGCAAAATGCAGCCATGATTCGAATGGTGCATCAGACTCTAAAGTAAATACACTATGTTCGAGAAACTCAACAGGTCAATCAGTGTCCTTGTATATCGTCTTCATCGTGGCTATCCCTTAAGGTCAAGGATGATGGTCTTTGCTCCATTGATCTATTCATTGGCTTATGAGTCCAATCTTGGAAAGTGGCCCACAGAGTGAAGACGCCTGTGCGTGGATTTGTTTAACATGTACTTGATGTTATACTCCAAGAAGCACACGATACATTACTAGTTCCAATGGCCTGAAAACCATGACAATCGGAGCTGATGGATTTGCTGCAGCCTTCGTCCGTCTTCACAGCCTTTGAGTTCAGAGTAACTTCATCCGCCTGTTCCACCATTGACGACTTGGATTGTTCTTTGTCAGGGACCTCACCCTCAACCTCACTGCCATGGGTTACCCTACCAGGAGCAAAAATCCAGACAGCATCGCTCTCGGGATCTCAGGACCACACAAGCTTCTCCACCATGGCAAGGTGGCAATCCACGGACAAGTTCCTTTATATAGCAAAAATAGAAATACATAACCGACATTTTGGGTCTGAGCACCTCATCAAGGATTGGAAAAATGTCAGCAGGCAGCTGGAAACCACAAGGCACAAGTTGGCAATGGGGGGAAGTAGAGAGGAAGGCAACGTGGCGGTGGAAGTGAGTGTGGGTGAGCACATGGTCGTAGAGCTTGAGAGCAGCTGGGGTTACAGATGAGGAGCAGATCAGGCATCTTCAGCCTTTCCCGTTTTACTTTTGATGGGCTGAGAAGCCTGATTCGACTCTCACCTCTTTTAGACAACAGCATCAACTCCCATTTTGTCCATTTGCTGAGTCTGGTAATTTACTGTAATCATCCTTACCGTCTTCATTCATTCTAACACATCCTGACCGAGCTTCTCTTCCTCTGAGCAACATGGCCATGAATATTTGCTGTGTCATTGATTCTACAGAAAAAAATAAAATGCATTCAGATTCACGACTTTTGAAACAGTCGATTTACTGCTTCCTTGACTCGTGGTGATAGGTATGGTGGGTAATTCTTCCTGGCAGTGGTGAACACTGTGCTAAAATAAATATAAAACGGAATGCTTGAGTCTTTCCACAACTATCTGTCACACACACAAAAAAAAAAATCTCCTTAAAATTATCAGGTTATTTACAATTTTTCTACCTGGTTTGAACGATAGACCACGAACCCACTAGAATGGACCAAACGGTCCAGTTCAGTTCCCTCCAACGTTTTAGCCACTCCAATTATTACCATTGCTGCTAACTTACATTGAATGCAACGACAAAGACCCCTGCAAAATCCCTGTGGAACGTGAATTCCGGCTAAATTGGAAAGCTAAACACGGGTTCGCTGATTGTGTGATGCAATTAAGCCGTAGCGACGCTCCTGGTACCATTATAATGAGCAGTGGTAGTTGACACATCACACACCACCAAATGCCTTGCTCATTAGCCAGATGTTTCACAGACAAATCAATGACATGACAGTTAAAGTTACAGAAGCAAAAGACGTTCAATGCTGAAAATCTGAAATACAGAAGGAAAATGATTCGACATCATGCCATAAAGAGACCAGTGGAAATTTTCTCCAGGTTCACTTCAAAAGAGCAACCAATCATAAGCTGGAGGCATATTATGGCTGGATCAGGATGGGAGTCCATAACTAGCACTGACTCCAGAAACCATGGGAATGGTACAATATGGGGTCTAATTTTGCGTGTGATGGAGAGGGAGACAGAGATGGTGAGAGAAAGGAAGGAGAGGGAAAGAGAGATGGGGAGAGAAGATGATGCAAATGCTGGCAGGGTAAATTCACGAGACTAAGGATTTTCCATTGAACTATTTTCCTTTAAATGTTGAAGTCAGTAAATGCACCATCTACGAATCCAAAGTCCCACCACTGAACTGTGAGCTTTCTGCAATCCACCAACTCGCGGGCACAAGAATATCTATCTTTCAGGACTTGGGTGAGGGTTAGGCATGGCACCTGCAAAATGGGCATTGTGTCATCAAATATCCCCTGCACCGTGCAATCATTACACCTGGTTTCTGGCAAGGGTTAATGAAATGCAAGCAGATCACATGATGCAAATGACTCCAGCAGAAGGTCCTGGAGGCATAATAGATTTGCTGATGTCGTTGTCCTGGCAGTCACTGGCATTAGAGTCCATACCTTAATGTGAGGTTGCTACTTCAAATCAAGTCAAATTTATTGTCATCTGATGGTACAAAAACAACCCAACAAAGTACTGTTCTCTGGTGTCGTGTTGAGAAGAGTTTCAGGTTCGGTGGGTTCACAGAGAGATGAGTCTGGATATAAATGTTACAATCACACGTAACTTTTGTTAAAACACGGGAGAAGGTTAAATGGTCCTCAGTCACTATTTCACTTGAGTGACGATTTAAACATTCACCTCAGACCTAGATTGGACTCTGACAATGGCAAACTAGGACTCTCACACACACACACATCCTGTTCCCTGTACAGGATGAGTTGTGGTGTGATTCTCTGCAAGTATTGATCTATCCATCGGTTGAGGATGGAGATCTTGTCGCTGAGGAGGACTTTGCCGTCTGAGCTGCGCAGCGGGCTTTGGACTTGGGGTGAGGGGCCGTACACAGCCTTTAGAGCCTCGTAGAAACCCCTGAAGTCGCCAATGTCCGCGCTGAGCTGTGTTCGTTTGGCGAGGCTAGTCCACCACTCATTTTGGATCTCCCGGAGTTTGCGCTGAAGATGGCTGCATGCGCGACGGAAGGCTTGTTTTTTCTCTGGACAGGACGGCTTTGTAAGGTGAGCCTGGTGGGCAGCTCGCTTCTTTGCCAGCAGCTCCTGGATTTCCTGGCTGTTTTCGTCAAACCAGTCCTTGTTTTTCCTGGAGGAGAAGCCCAGTACCTCTTCAGTGGATTGCAGTATGGTAGTCTTCAACTGATCCCAGAGGGTTTCAGGGGACGGGTCCGGGAGGCGGGTTGCAACGTCGAGCTTTGCTTTGAGGTTTGCCTGGAAGTTTCCTCTCGCTTCGTCTGACTGCAGTTTTCCAACATTGAACCTCTTTCTGGGGGCTTTATTGTTCCTGGGCTTTGGCTTGAAGTGAAGGTTGAGCTTGCAGCGAACCAGCCGGTGGTCAGTGTGGCATTCCGCGCTAGGCATGACCAAACGGTCAACCAGTTTACCTATCTCGGCTGCACCATTTCATCAGATGCAAGGATCGACAATGAGATAGACAACAGACTCGCCAAGGCAAATAGCGCCTTTGGAAGACTACACAAAAGAGTCTGGAAAAACAACCAACTGAAAAACCTCACAAAGATAAGCGTATACAGAGCCGTTGTCATACCCACACTCCTGTTCGGCTCCGAATCATGGGTCCTCTACCGGCACCACCTACGGCTCCTAGAACGCTTCCACCAGCGTTGTCTCCGCTCCATCCTCAACATCCATTGGAGCGCTCACACCCCTAACGTCGAGGTACTCGAGATGGCAGAGGTCGACAGCATCGAGTCCACGCTGCTGAAGATCCAGCTGCGCTGGATGGGTCACGTCTCCAGAATGGAGGACCATCGCCTTCCCAAGATCGTATTATATGGCGAGCTCTCCACTGGCCACCGTGACAGAGGTGCACCAAAGAAAAGGTACAAGGACTGCCTAAAGAAATCTCTTGGTGCCTGCCACATTGACCACCGCCAGTGGGCTGATAACGCCTCAAACCGTGCATCTTGGCGCCTCACAGTTTGGCGGGCAGCAGCCTCCTTTGAAGAAGACCGCAGAGCCCACCTCACTGACAAAAGGCAAAGGAGGAAAAACCCAACACCCAACCCCAACCAACCAATTTTCCCTTGCAACCGCTGCAATCGTGTCTGCCTGTCCCGCATCGGACTGGTCAGCCACAAACGAGCCTGCAGCTGACGTGGACTTTTTACCCCCTCCATAAATCTTCGTCCGCGAAGCCAAGCCAAAGAAGAAAGAAATTGATCTATCGCAATACTATGGCTCAGCTTCAGTGTAGTACACACCTTACCCGGAACTCTTCCAGCGATGCCCACCGTAGCGACCTGGCATGGAGCAATGTCTGGGGACTAGAGCATGAGCCAGATAGAGAGCATATGCTGTGCGCTGGTGTTACATACAGTGCTAATCTGTGCTTCTAGCCATTAAGGACCCTAGGTGATTTAAATGAGCCAACGGCAAGGTGTTCAATAATGGGTCCAACCTTGACTGACAGGTGATGTGACTTCTGAATAAGTTTCAGACAGAAAGGACATGTGACCACCCGCAATACACACATTCCAGACAGGCAGGGAGGCCTCATTTCCTCCACATACAACATCCGGTTCTTGTTGCAAAACATGCAGACACACAACCAGACATAACACACATACAGGCAAACAATACATATGCAGGACAAGTACTTCACCTACACAAATAAATAATGTTTCATGAATATAAGAGTCTCAGATGGTCAGTGTGAGCAGTTCCTTTGGCCGTTTAGCATTCTCACTGCCCATGGATGAAGCTGTTCCACAGCCCTGGTGGTGCTGGCTCTGATACTCCTTTATCTCTTCCCCGATGGTAACAGTTAAAAAACGCTGTGTGCAAGGTGGAAGGGGTCCTCAATGTTTTTGCGCGCTCTCTTCAGCCAACGATCCTGATAGATCACGTCGTTGGGGGGGGGGGGAGGTTCGGGAGGGAGACTCTAGTGATCCTCTCTGCCCCTCTATGGTTCTGTGGATTGACCTTCGATCCATTTGGCTGCTTGAACTGCACTGGGTAGTGGATTTTTATGTTTCACGGGCCTTCTGTTGTTGCCGTGCACGTCAGAACAACTACCTCCCAGCAAGATGGAGTAATGTGAATATCTGCTGAGGCCTCCACTTCCCATCCTCCTCCTCTTACTTTGGAGGCCCGACTCACTTGGTGAAATGCTCAGCTCATTCTCCCAGTGATGCCATGTCCCCATTCCAGTCTGAGATCTGCCTGGCATGAGCAGAAATGAGTTTAGTGGAAAGTAGAGGAGAACATTGGAGCACCAAGAGGCAACCCATGCTGTGATAGGGAACCATAGAACAATGGAAAATGACTCCTCTAGTATTATTCTGCCCAGTCCCATTGACCTGTGTGCAGGCACCAGCAACCAGAGGCATTCCCAGAAAGCATGGAACAATTGTAGTAATATAGGACGGCATGGTTAGTGTAGTCATTTTCATGATGTTATTACATTGCCAGTGACTTGGGTTCATATCTGGCACTGTCTGTAGGGAGTTTGTATGTCCTCCCCGTGTCCTGAGCGAGTTTTCTCCCAGGTGCTCCAGCTTCCTCCCACCCACCAAAATCATACAGGGTTTGTAGGTTAATTGGGCAGCGTGATCTCATGGCTGGAAGGGCCTGTTACCTCTAAATTTAATCGCAAAAAAAAAGGAAGAAATCAATCAGCAACTCTACTGCAAAAAGCGATGGGTCACTAGGTGTTCTGCTTCCAGATTTAGTGAGCAGATTCAGTAGGGTCTTGATCGGAAATGTTGACAGTTCCCTTCCCCATCCCCAAGATGGCCCAATTGCTGAAAAGTAGAGGCAGGAGTTGGCCGTTTGACCCATGGAACCTGCTCTGCCACTTATTGAGTTCGTGGCTCAATACCTCCAGCAGACTAGTTTTTGCTCCGATTCAGCCTTTTTATCTCTTGTGTCTTCAGCTTTTTGAGGCTGACGCCAGATTCTACCACTGCACCCTGAGGATGATTCAAGGATCAACCTGTGCATCTTTGGGACGTAGAGGAGAGTATTGGAGCACCAAGACGTAATCCATGCAGTTGTAGGGAACTATAGAACAATGGAGCATGACAGTGCAGAGACCGGCTCTGACTCCTCTAGTCTAATCCGAGCTATTATTCTGCACCCGAACCATACTACTCCATGCCTGACCCATCCATGTAAATTTTACTTTAGACATACTGCACAGTATCAAGCCGTTTTGGCCCATTGGCTCAAATTGGCACAATTTGTACCCCATTAACCTAAATGGTGGAGTGAATCAGAGCCCGCGGGGAAAACCCGCGCAGACACAGGGAGAAAGTACAACTCCTTACAGACAGCATGGGATTTGAACCCTGGTCCAGTCCCGATCACTGGCGCAGTAAAAGCATTGCCCTAACCACTACACCCACTGTGCCACCCTATCCAAATGTCAAAATTGAGTCCGCATTCACTATTTCATCAAGCAGCTCATTACATACTCCAACCACTCTGCATGAATTTCCCACTGGTGTTGCCTTTAAACATTTCCCTTTCCACCGTACATCCACGTCCTTCAGTTTTTGCCTCACCTAAGCTCATTGGAAAAAAAGACTGCTTGCATTTACTCTCACACATCATTTAATATGTCTCTATCAAATCTCCTCTCATTTTTATATGCTCCAGGGAATAAAGTCCTAACCTGTTTAACCTTTCCCCAATACTCAGCTTATCAAGTCCAGCAACATCCTGGTAAATCTTCTCTGCATTTTTATCTGGCGTCTGCAGTTGTAATGTCTACACAAAGAGCATCAGAGGTCAACATTAAATCCGAGTGACAGCAGCTCTTCCACGCGCCTAATAGTTAGGTGCACAGTAACATCTGCTGTGAACATGCCTTACATGTACAGTTTTTTTGACCTCTAAGCATCCTCATAACTCCCAAAGGTGAATGTTAATTCATTGAAATTTGCACTCAATGTCACTCGTGACAGCGATATGTATTTAAAAAAAACTTCCATTGGATATAACTTGCATTCTCCTGAGCTAAAGCATCCTAATTTTACACTTTACCACATTTATTGACCACTTAAATCATGCCTCTGTCGCGGCTGCTGGAGAGATTATGCTCAACGAAGAGACACACACTACCTGAGTGAATTCAACACTGCTTATAAAGGGCTGAGAAGCCCACCTCTGACGTCATCATCCCACCCGACTGGCGGGATGACGATCCTCCGCTTCCTGGGATTGGTCGTTTAGTGCTGCCTGGGGAGTGGCCAATCAGTGAGCCCCTCTTATCCCCGGGTGTGGCTGAGTTGGGCACCGAATTTGAAGAGAGCAGCCCGCCTTGGCCACTTCAGGTTGCAGCTTGGGGTGTGACATGTTTGGCATCCTGCTGAGCTTCTACAATAATGGTGACATGTAAAAAGGAATTGGTGAATAAATCAGGCTTTTGAACCTTTGAAAGGTTATTGAATCACCGGACAAGGTTTGAGAAAGATTTCCAATTGATGAGCAGTCATCCGAAGGAAAGAGTGTGATGAGGCCAATCAATGAGTTTTTGAATTATAAAGGATGAAGGGTGGGAGGCTGAGAGCGATGCTAGAGAGAGAAAGGTGGAAGATACTGGAATAAGATGTGAGGAGGAGGGTGGTGCCAAGTGAACACTCTGACAAAGACCTGGAGGGGCTACTGGGCAGTTTCTTGACTTTAATTTTCATGTCACTCCAGGACCAATTAGTTTGCTAGTCTTAGCACAAAGCTCATTCAAAATTGTGATTTGGAGGGAAGTCATGTGATGCAGTAGAGTCAGGATGTAAGAACCCGACCTTCCTGGGAATTAGTTTAAAAAGTACCCTTTAAGAAAAGTACAAAAGCCAACTGAAGAAAAACAATATTAGAACCACACAAGAATACTTAAATATGTCACCAAAAAGGAACAAATCTTTACCTTCCAGTTCTTTACGACTGGAGCAAGAACATGGTCAGAGGCCTCCTAGAAACAGAAAAATAGGTGCAGGAGAAGGCCATTTGGTCCTTCAAGCCTACACCATCATTCAATATGGTACCCAGTTCCTGCCTTCTCCTCATACCCCTTGATCCCCTTAGCCACAAGGGCCAAATCTAACCTACTCTTAAATATTAACAAGGAACTGGCCTCAACTACTTCCTGTGGCAAAGAATTCCACAATCCACCACCCTCTGAGAGAAGAATTTTTTTCCTCATCACAGTCCTAAAAAACTTTCCTCTTATCCTTAAACTGTGATCCCTGGCTCTGGTTTTTCCCAGTATTGGAAACAACCTTCCTGTGTTTAAATCCTTAAGCATACATGTCAAACTCTGGCCTGCAGTCTAAATTTGGCCCACGATATAATTATATTTGGCCCGCAAGATCATATTAAATATATATGAGAGTTGGCCCGCTGGCCGCCGCGCAAGTAGAGCACATGCACAGCAGCAAGCACTACCGTAGTAGTGTTTAGCACTTCCACAGCAGGCACAGCAGTCACCGATATAGTTAACGGGAACGTTAATTAGATATTCACAGCGCCGCCTAGCTGCGACGGACCCGCCGCCTAGCTGCGACGGACCCGCCGCCTAGCTGCGACGGACCCGCCGCCTAGCTGCGACGGACCCGCCGCCTAGCTGCGACGGACCCGCCGCCTAGCTGCGACGGACCCGCCGCCTAGCTCCGACGGACCCGCCGCCTAGTTCCATGTGGCTGGACGTGGTGGGTCACCTCTGTGTCTCCTTGAGCTTCATCTGTGGGCGGGTGCTGCTGGGCATCGGACTTTCCGCTGGGGTGGAGGTCGCGGACGAGTTCCACCGCTCTCACGGTATTCCCGGTGAGATGGCGAGACCAGCGGGGACTCCTTGGGTCGTTGGTGGCGGTTGCAGCAGGCAGAGGCGGAGGAGGGAGAGGGGGCGGGGGGGGATGCCCCTCGGGTTTGCTGGCTGGGCTGGGGAGGGCTCCCTGCAGACCTCCACTCCCTGGCATGCTTCTCGGCAACGTGCGATCCTTGGCTTAAAGGCTAGAGAGAAATATTATTTATTGAATATTTTATTTCTTATTTGTTAATGCTTCTTATGGAAAGAGTTTAACCAAAACTATTATTAAACATTTATTTAATAAGAAAAAGTTTAACATTACATATGTTGAGAAAAAACATGCAGATGTTGTTGAAAATTTTCAATAAATATTTAGTTCAGCCCTCGACTTAGTCCAAGTTTTTAATTTTGGCCCTCGGTGAATTTGAGTTTGACACCCCTGCCCTTAAGAATTTTATATGTTTCCATAAGATCCCCCCTCAATCTTCTAAATTAAAGCAAATACAAGCCGAGTTTATCCAACCTTTCTTCATATGCAAGTCCTTCCATCCCTGGTATCAGTCCAGTGAACCCCTCCATGGCAAGGATGTCCTTCCTCAGATAAGGAGACCAAAACTGCATGCAGTACTCCAGATATGGTCTCACCAAGGCCCTGTACATCTATAGCAGGATCTCTGTACTCCTCTATTCAAATCCTCTTGCTATGAATGCCAACATAGCATTCGCCTTCCTCATCACCTGCTGAACTTGCACGCCCACTTTCAATGACTGATGCACAGCAACACCCTAGTCTCTCTGCATCTCCCCTTTTCCTAAACAGATACCATTTAGATAATAGTCCTCTTTCCTGTTCTTACCTCCAAAATGGATAACCTCACATTTATCCACATTATATTGCATCTGCCATATCTTGACTCACTCGCCTAACTTGTCCAAATCACTCTGCACCCACCTAGCGTCCTCAACATAGCCAACCCCACTACCCAACTTTGTATCGACTGCAAATTTTGATATATTGCTATCTATTCCCACATCTAAGTTGTTAATATATACTGTAAACCAGTGTGGCTCCAGCACAGAGCCCTGCAGTATCTCACTAGTCACTGGCTACCATTCTGAAAATAACCCATTTATACCTACTCTTTGCTTCATGTCCATCAACCAATTCTCTATCCACCTTAACTCCATACCTCCTAACCATGCTTTTTAAGTTTGCATGCTAGTCTTCTGTGAGGAACCTTATCAAATGCCTAAAGTCCAGATATACCACATCCACTGATTTCCCCCCCCTATCCACACTACTGGTTACATCCTCTAAAAACCCTATTAGATTCGTCAGACATGATTTTCCCTTCACAAAACCATGCTGACTCTGTGTGATGATACCACTACTCTCCAAATGTACTGCGATTGCATCTTTAATAACTGATTCTAGCACCTTCCCTCCGAGCAATGTCAGGCTAACTGGTCTGTAGTTTCCCAGATTCTCTCCCCCTCCCTTCTTAAAGAGTAGGGTTACATTGGCTACCTTCAATCCTCAGGAACTAATCCAGTATCTAAGGAGGTTTGGAAAATTCTCACTAATGCATCTACTATTTCCTGGGCTACTTCCTTCAGCACTCTCGGATGCAGACCATCCAGCCCTGGGGATTTATTCGCCTTTAATCCCTGCAATTTAACTAATACAACCTCTCGACTTATAATTATTTCCTTTATACCTTCCCTCACATTAGATCCCCGATCCTCAACAATTTCCTGAAGATAAGTTATGTCCTCCTTGGTGAAGACAGAACTAGTCATTCAGACTGTCTGACATACTTTTGTTCCCCATGATTAACTCACCCATTTCTATCTGCAATGGACCCACATTTGTCTTAACCAACCTCTTTCTCTCAAAATATCTATAAAAACTTTTACAGTCAGCTTTTATGTTCCCTGCCAGCTTTCTTTCATAATCTCTTTTACCTTTCCTAATTAATCCTTTTGTCCTCTTCTGCAGAACTCTGAATTACTCAAACAAAGCTTGGGACTGGCATGTGAGCCACCTTCTGGGTAAGCCGCGCACTGATGGGGATGTCTGCAGCTGCGCCTCTTCCGCTGCAATGAGGAGATGATGTCCAGGAAGAAGACTCATCGCGCAAGGGCAGAAAATCACGGATGCGCAAATTGGATGAGGCTCAGGAGACAGCTGAAGCAGCTAGAGGCTTCACTGCCGGCGACCGATGCAGGCCTCTCCACCAAGACATCGGAGAGGAAAGTGACAGCGAAGAGGAGCAAGAGACAATATAAGAAAAAGCCAAGGTTTCTACTAAGGGTAAAGGAAAAAAAAAACTAAGGAGCAAGAAGAAATTGAATATTCTAATGCAGACTTGTGAGAGAATTGAGAGATTTAGAAAATACAAATAAACAGATGAAAATACTTTGCTATTATGAATAAGATGCAAGTTACTATAAATAATATGGGCGAAAGAATAAAAAATGTGGAATAGAACAGAGTGGGATAAATGGAAAATGAAACACTTGCATGGACTATGGACTATAGAAAGAAAAATATCCCTTGGGATAAGGTGGATACTTTAGTAGAAGAAATAACATTAAGGTTGTTGACCTCAAGGAGGGCATTGAAGGCTAAGGTCCAATTTGGGTTTTTTTCAAGCTTGGATACCAGAAGTTTTGGGTGCAAAAAAGTTTGAGAAACCTATTGAAATTGACAGGGCACATAGAGATCTTGGACCACCACTATCGCCAGACCAAAAGTCCACGTTCTATAATGATTAAATGTCTGAGATATCAAGACATAGAGAAGATATTAACAGCAGTGGCAGAGGGAAGCAAAAGCAAGAAATGGTCCATTTGATTATCAAGGATCTGGAGTCTTGTTTTACCCAGACATGAGTGCAGAATTATTGAAATGAAGGAAAGAGTTTAACCCGGTTAAAAACTCTCTTTGATAAAAGGATACAGATTTATACTGCATTATCCAGTAATTTGAAGATTTTTTTTTGCCAGACGGTGGAAGAAGATTTTTTATGGATAGTGATTGGGCAGAAGAGTTCATGGAAACACTAGTAATTGTTAAACTGGCTGGTGACTAATTTTATATAATATTGTTCCTTTTGTTTTTTTTAAATAGTGTTTATCTATATAAAAGTATGACTAAATATTTATGGTGATCATCAGGGGGAGGGGGGTGGGGATTGGGGGTAATGGGTAACTGACTACTATCGAGTTATGTGTCTCTTTGTGACACTAGCCACAAACCATAAAATGGAGGGGGTTAGTTTTGTGCATGAATTAAACCACGCTAATAGGGGGGATTCTTGTAGTCTGTGTAATATTATGTGTTATGTACTTTAACTAAATTATTTTTTACTTTTTTTTTCTTTTCTGTTTGGACTGCGGAAGGTGTTTTCTCTACCACGGAGGATAACATTTGAGCAATTTATTGGTGGAGATGCGTGGGGTGAGGTGAAGGAGGAACAAGTAGATGTTGTGAAATATCTCTGTAGAGATGAATAATGCAGTAAAATACACGTTTTAATGATAATGTGTTAAACAGAGAGTAAAGAGAAAGAGGGTATTGTCACAAATCAAAAAAAGGAAAACATTTCATTAAAAAATTTCCATATATGTAATCATATCCAGATGCAAAATGCAGTAGTCAAATATTAGTATCAAATCCATTGCATGTTAATATAAACCCTAACCCTCCAAACCCCCTCCCCTAAAGAAATCCCAAAGAGAAGGATAGAATTAGAATGAAATAAGAAAAAGCAAAGAATGATAGAATAAGGAAAGTAGGAAAAACAAGAATAGAAAGTTGGTTGCTGGTGTGTACCCCCAAACACACGGCTCTAATTATTCATATCTTTTACATCCTAGGAGGTTAGAAGCACAGGGAAAAATCTAAATTAATTCCCTCAATTTCTAAATACAGATGTCAAATTTTCAAAATTACATCATATTTATTTATGATATTATAAATAATTTTCTCAAGGGGAACACGGCTGTGCATCACTGCTTTCCATCGCTCCAGATCAAAGTGGATGACTGATTTTCATGTTACTCTATAAGTATTCTTGCTACTGCCGACGCAATCTTTACAAATTCTTTTTTGATATGTAGATAATTTCAGTTTTGGTCTTATCTTATTACCTAATAAGAATAACATTGGGTTTTGTGGAAATTTAATTCGGGTAACCCAAACTAAATAAATTGCCATATTTAATCAGAAGGATTTCACTTTAGGACAGGACTAAGTAGAATGTAAAAAGGTATGTACCTCCTGACCACATTGCAAACATTGATCTGATAAAGCTGATTTCAATCTATTTAACTTCTGTGCCGTGAGATATAATTGATGTAAAAAAATTGTATTAAACTAATTTATATCTAACGTTTATAGTATTTGTCATACTATTTCAGCATAGATCTGCTTAATTTTGTTCATCAGTATTAATATTTCCTATTGTTGTCTGGACCTATATATCCGCTGCTTGGGCTTCTTCTGCAGTAAAGTATACACTGCTGAAATAAATTTCTTAATATGTCTACCATGTATTAGCATTTCTACCTGTGCGGTAATAACATTGTTGGATCCAATTTATCCCTTAAATAAGCCCTTAATTGATAACAACAAAAAGTGTATTATTTCATATCCCATATTTATTTTTTAATTTTTCAAGTGACATTAATTTCCTTCTTACATAACAATCTTCTATATATCTAATTCCTTTCCGAGACCAAATATTTAAAAGTTCATTATCCACTGAGAATGGAATAAGTTGATTTTGTATCAAAGGTATTTTAGACAGGACAGTGCACCTTATTCCAATTTTGTCTTTTGTCTTATTCCAAATATTGACCAAAAGTTTCCCCCGATAATAATATTGGTTCCCATTTATATACAAAGTCTTCTGATTTTCTCTCTCCTATTTTATCATTTTCTATTTTAATCCATGCTGGCTTCTCTACCTCATCAAAAAAAAATGAGTTTAACAATTGCAATTGAGCTGCCTCAAAAATTTTTAAAATTTGGTTATTGCAAACCTCCTAACTGAAGCTTCCATGCCACTTCTTGGTTGTGTTTGAAATAGATATTTTTCTTCACAAAAATATATTTTGGCATATAAATCGAGTCATGAAACCCAAAAAAATCACTCAAAAAAGGGGATCTACTTATACACTGGATATACTTTTGAAACCTTAATCCAATCCTTGCCAATCTGGTGTACAAATCTACTCTTGAAAAACCGATATGGCGTATAAGTCGTCTGTTGAAAACCAAAAAAATACCCCGATTGTGACAGATTTTAATGAGATTTTTATTGAAAACAACATTACAATTAGCACCCTTCAAAATTGCTCTCATTGTCCAAAAACAACAACACATTCAGAATCCTTCAAAATCGTCTCAAGTAAAGAAGGCAGCAAGTACATCCATACTCTCACTGTTTAAATAGTCATCACATAGGTCCCAGTCTGTGTGTGGAGGTGGTTTCAGCTTCATCGTCAGTGTCCTACATTAAATCTTCTTCCGTGCTATCAATTGCACAAGAGTTTTTAAACTATTTTAATCACAGTCTCTACTTTAATTTTGGGCCATGCCTGGAGCATGAAGTTACACAGCACATCAAGTGATTGTAGAGCTCGTTGAAAGAATCAAAGACTTGCTGATCCAAACCAAGGCTTTTATTAGCGAAAGACAGGAGCTCTTCACAGGTGGCCGATCAGTCCGGAATGATCCGACCTGGCTAGGGACACAACCTTTTAAGGCTCAGACAATAGGTGTGGCTTAGCTCTCAGCCAATCGCTGTAAGCACAGTCTAGATACTGTAACTATATACACTATGTACATTGGTGATAGATCTGTTCTATCACAGTGATGCAGCACACCTTGACCCACCTTTTGCAAACAACTTTTCTGCACTTGACATCCATGTACCCATTCCTCATGCACATGATCTTTGAATGACTTGTTCAAGCAGACATCGAGAGGTTGCAATAGAGACGTCAAGCCACCTGGGATAACTGCCAGTTATTAACTGGTGCTAATTTCCTTTTAGTGATCTCAGTTAAGTGCCTACAAGACATATCCCAAACCAAAAAACTCCGTTCTTTGCATAAACCCCCTGGTCACCTCTTTCACATATTGTCCATCCATAGTTTTACACCATTTTTATCCATCTATCCTTTTTCATTAAAATATTCAAAAATACTTGTAGGGAATTTCATTTTTGGTTTAAATTTGCGTTTGAAGATCACCATGGGTCTTAACTTTGTCCCATCAGCCATGCTTGATAACACCAAGGTAAATATGGTCCTTTCGTGGCCAGAACCTCTGGTTTCCACAGTTTTAACAGCTTTCCGTTCCACTGTTCTACTACCCATCATGTTGAAATTCATGGGGGTTTTGACCATGTTTCCGATATTTCCTGAAGCAGAATGGTGTTTCTGCTGGTTCCTTGTAATAAACTGGTGAAAACATAAAACTTTATGATTAAGATCTTTTGATAGTTTCTGTCTAATTTTTGTTTTTCATTGCAATAGCAAATTTTTCCTGTTCTTGAAATGGTTGGACCAGCTTCAAAATCATCCCTGAGTCTGGTTACGACTTGGCCCACTGCAGTGCAAATGTTCTTATTTTACTTTGGTTGACTAGGCAGCAATCTTTCCTCTGTTCACATACCCATTCTTCAAGATGATTTTCCAACTCTGGCCAACGAGTGATTCCTTTTCTCAAAGAACATTGCCTTTTTGGTTATTTTCTTTAAGTCTCTTCTTTCTTCCTCCAGTCTCTTACCAACTTCTCGTGCACATCAAATTTTCTTGTAGCAATGCAGTTGTTGGTTTTCTTGGCCATTTCTATCACTTTCAACTTAAAGCTCACTTCATATTTTTGTCATGTGTTTCATTGTGTTGATGGACCATCCATGATAGCAATAACCTCCTGCCAATGCCTAGCAGGTCTATGGGAGGGGGTGGGAGGGTCGATGTATATGACAATCAATGGCCTATCTCAGGCATCGCGAGCTTTGGGGTATTGATTTACGCCAGTCAATGGGACACCTCCTGCTGCCAGAAATTTGGGGTTGACATACACCAGAAATACCATAAAACACATATAGCCCTATATATGCTGAAATGTACAGTATTCATTTTATTACAATTAACTCTATCTAATAGTGTCAATGATAGTATCTTCCACATTCAAATGCTCTCCAATTTTCTCAAGTAATGGTACATAATTCAATTTGTATACATTCTCTAATTTATTCCATTCGTCGGCCACTTAAATTGGGTATCTTGTTGACACTGTGTATAATCCCCTATAGTGAGGGGCATAATTTCACTTTTATCCCAATTTACTTTATAACTCGATATTTTCCCATATTCCTCCAGCCTTAAATATAATGAACATAGCGAATATATTGGTTCCATCAAATAAATCAAAATGTCATCAGCAAATAAGTTAATTTTATATTCTTCTTGATTAACCTTAAATCCTTTAACATCTGGATCAAAGTGAATCAATTTTTCAAGAGGTTCAATCGCTAAAATAAATGAAGCAGGTGATAATGGATATCCTTGCCTACTAAATCAGGTTAATAAAAACAGTGTGAGGCCTGCCCATTTGTAATACCTTTGCTTTAGGAGTGTTATATAAAACTTTAACCCAATTCATAAATACCTGTCCCATCCTAAATCCTTCAAACATCTTAATTAAAAAGTCCCATTCTAATCTATTGAATTCTTTTTCTGCACCCAGAACTACTGCTACACTTAAATCTCCCCTCTTTTGTGCTAGATGTATTATACTAAGTAATCTTGCTACATTATTTGTAGGTTTCCTCATTTTTACAAATCCTGTCTGGTCCATATTTACCAACTTTGGTAAAATTTTCATCAATCTATTAACTGAAATTTTTGCAATTGTCTTGTAATCTAAAATTTAAAAGTGAAATAGATCTATCTGATGATGGCTTGAAAGGGTCTCTGTCTTTTTTGGGTATTATCATTATTATTGTGATAGAAAAAGATTCTGGGAGTGTATGTGTTACCACCACCTGACCTAATATATCCATAAAAGGAGGAATCAATCAATCTTTAAATTTTTAAAATAAAATACAGAAGGGAAACCATCTTCTCCCAGAGATTTATTACTTTTTAATGAACTCAATGTTTCCCCCACCTCCACTGGGATGAAAGCGGCATCCATTTCCATTTGCTTTTGTAAAGTTAGAATCCTACAAGAAACCCACTTAATTGAAAAAGAACATCAAAAGTTAAAATAATGATTGGGTGGAATATGTTTTCCCCTCTTTATTTAAATCAAAAGCAAAAGGAGTGGCATTTTTGATACACAAAAATCTTCCAGTTAGAGTAAAAAATGTAGTAACAGTTCATGAAGGTAGGAATATTATAGTACATTGTCAAATGTACTCCGAATCCTGGACCTTTATGAATATATATGCACCAAATATTGGCGATAAGAGATTTATTCAAGAAACATTTCTTAACGTAGCAAATGCCTATGAAAATATTTGAGTAGGAGGAGATTTTGAATTTTGATTAGATCCAGTTTTATATAGGTCAAAAAAACCAGTAATGAGGACAAAAGCAGCAAAAGCCACTTTGGTACGAATGAGAGAGCTAAACTTAGTGGATGCTTGGAGAAGAATTCATCCAAAAGAAAGAGATTATCCTTTTAATTCTAATAGACATGATTCTTATTCGAGGATAGATTTTTTTTAGTTTCAGCTCAATGTTAAGGTAGGATAATAGAAGCTGAATATAAAGAGACAATGTTATCAGATTGTTCATCTTTGAATTTGATGTTTATGATGCCAGACAAAGAGAAATTGGTCTATAGAATGTGCTTCAATCACTATTGCTGAGAAGATCAGACATTTGAGATTTTATTAGAAGACAAATTCAATTATTTTGTGAGATCAACTGTAATTCAACTACTGATAAATTTATTACATGGGATAATTTGAAAGCATAGTGTGACATTATAGATATGTTTTTGGGAGATATTGTGGGGCAGGTTTTTTAGTATAGGTCACATACAAAAACTTTAAAACAGATCTTATTTAAAATACTGGAACTCTGCCTATGCTAGACATGTTGGCCCCACAGCCTTTGCAAAAACATTGGAGAGTGACTAAGAGACTTCACTAATGGATTGTTGTTTGCAAAAAAGGCAACAGATGAAAGAACTTGTCGGAGTCTCAGATTGTCTGGAGTGGAACTTGCTGTTCTAGGAGGGTCATGTGGTTTTACAAGCAGAGAGAGTCAAACAGGTTTATCTCTAAGAGAGAAAGAGACAGAGAGAAAGATCAGTTCTACAGGAGCAGCAGCTGGGTCTGGAACAGGACAAGCTGGCAAATATATGGAAAATTCCATTTGGAAGACAGGTTGTGAGTGCTTAGTTCATCCTGGTCAAAGCCCTTGTGGTTCATGCAAGAGGAGAGGACTGGTTGTCTAATGTTTCACTTGAAATAAGAGAAAAAAAAAAGGCACTCTGCGGTGACCTGAAAGAAAGAGGTTATCATCTGGAGAACCCTGAGGGGTCAAGTTTCTTTGGAAAGATACTGAAGTGGCTGATTAAAAAGGAATCAGTTGTGGGTGTCCAGGAACAACAAATCTTTCTCTGAAAACTGACAAGAACCTTCCATTTATCTTTCAAGTACCAAAGCCTGGTGAACTTTATAAATTTTAAATTCTCTGCACAGTATAAGAATTGTCTTCAACCAGTGAACTTGGAGGAATGAGAAGTGAGATTGGACTGTGAATCAAAGACCTTTTCTGAACTTACTCACACATTACATATGCATGCTCTTAGAATTAGAAGGGGGTTAAGTTAGGTTAGCAAGTCAATAGTGATAGGTTGGAATGCCATTCTGTTTTCATGTTTGAAGATGGTTAGGAGCGACTTTTGTTTGGGTAGCCATTTGTCTTGGTGAATATCTATCGCTGATGGGTTTTAGGGTTCTCTGGTTTCATAACAATAGGAAGAGGATAAATTATAAGTTATACTTCTAAGATTAAAAAAGATACAGAAGAGAGGTGGAAACATTATAAAAAGAAATAACTAATTTGGAAAACGACCTCCAAAAGAGGAATTATAATGAAAAACATAGACAACGTTAACAAAAAAACTTGAATATAATACATTACAAACATATAAAATGGAAGAAGTGATAACAAGAAATAAACAGAAGTATTATGAGAAAGATCTCATAAAGTACCTATTTGGCAGTTGAAAGCAGAACAGGTCTCAAGAATGATTAATGTGATAAAAACAGATGTGAATGTGACTAATTGTAAATCTTATGAAATTAATGAACCTTTTGGACAATTTTAAACTATACCCATTTAGAATCTCAAAGAGACGTTAATGAAATAGAAGAATTCTTATTGCAAATAAAACTTCCAAAGTTAAATTTGGAAAACAAGTAGAATTAAATGGTCCTTTTAACCAGAAAGAAGTTAGGGAAGCACCGAGTTCTTTGCAAAGTAATAAATATCCTAGAGAAAATGTTTTTCCTCATGAATTTTCTTTAAAATTCAAAGACGTGTTGATTTCTTTACTTATGGAGGTATTAGACCAGGCATCTGCCTCATACTCTCCTGGAAACATTTTCAATGGCAATTATTACTGTGATAGGGACCCATTGAAACCATTATCTTATAGACATATTTCACTATTAAATTTTGATACAAGATTATTGAAAAAGCCTTGGCAAATAGATTGTCAAACCTCTTGCCTAAACTGATAAATATGGATCAAACAGGCCTTGTTAAACAAAAAGCAATCTGCAGATAATGTAAGCAAAATAATTAGTATAATGCATCTGGCACAAAAAGAGGAGTGATCTGAGTGTCGCTGTGGCATTAGATGTAGAAAAAGCATTTGATAGACTGGAGTGGGAGTTTTTATTAAAAGTGTTGGAAGTGTTTGGATTGGGACATTTTTTTAATAAATTAGATCAATAATGAACCAAAACCTAAATTGGTTACTAATGCTCAAATCTCTTCACCCTTTTAGCTGGCAATATCTAGCAGACAATTTACTCCAGATTGGAAGATGATGTGAAAGTTTTGGGTTACAAAATAAATTGGGATAAGATTGAAATTATGTCTCTTACAAGAGGAGATCACACTCAGTGTCAAAAAGACACTCTATTTAAATGGCCAGTAAATGAGATAAAATACTTAGGGATATGTACATATAATAATTTTAAACACCTGTACAAACTGAATTATTTATCTATACTTAAAAAAAATTGAAGAAGATTTAAATAGATGGACAGCCTACCTATAACACTAGTTGGCATAAATACTAGTTGTATTGAAATGAACATATTTTCAAGAGTACAATATCTTTTTCAAATACTGCATGTACCACTATCTCGGAGGTTCTTTCAAGAGTTAAATAAATACCAGAAAATTTATTTGGAAGGGTAAGATGTCAAGGGGCTCTAGAGAAAAAATTAACCTGAAAGTATGAATTGTGAGGTTTATGAATCCCTAATATTAAAATATTACTACTGAGTAGTACGGAAGAGATATTTTACCTTTTTTGAAGGAGATAAAACTGCATGGTGAATATAGAATTTGATAAAATAGGAGAGAGAATAGCAAAGGATTTTATATAGAAATAGGATGTGAAATTAATAACTGTTGAGAGAGAAACCCCTTTGTTAAAACACTTTATAAATATTTGGTATAAAATAAATAGAGATATTGGAACAAGGCTCATCTCCTAAAACTCCTCTAATTCATAACAATCTGATACCATGTACAACGTGTTATCAAATTTTCAAAGTCTGGTCCCGTAAAGGGATGAGGTACATTGAAAATTGTTGTTAGCCTGGACAAATGATGTCATTTGAACAATTAAAAAATAAATATGGAATTCCTAATAACACAATTTTCTGCTATTTTCAGATAAGTGTGTATCTAAGGTATAAATTGGGCCCAACAATTTTCTAACCAAATTATAGTGATTTAAAGACCCCAATTCAAAAGGGAACTACAAAGTTAGGGAATCAGACTTAAAAGTAAGAATAGACGAATAAACCTAACGTGAATTATGTCAGGATAGTATGACTAATTCAATAAATGTATGATATAAATTAATACAATCTAATTTTTTTGCATCAATTATATCCAAATCTATCCAATCAATATTTTTGATGTGGTGAGAAGGTAGGAACTTTTTTTTTACATTCAACCTGGCCATGTTCTCAAAAGAATCTTTGAAAGTATTACAGGAAGTCTGGGGAGGTATCTGGTTATAAAGTGAATTGGAAGAAGAGTGAACTTATGTCATTGTCAGATGCAGATTATTTAGAATGCAAGTGGGTAGTAGGATTTAAATGGTCAAAGTGTATTACATATTTAGGTATTAAACTGAGTAAAAATATAAATCAATTAGTAGAATTGAATTATTTACCATTATTATTTGCAATAAGAGGATTTGAATAAATGGAAGGATTTACCGTTAATGTTGGTAGGAAGAGTGAATCGTATAAAAATGAATACATTTCCTAGATTACAAAATTCTTTTCAGAATATACCTTGTAAAATAACAAATAATTTTTTTAAGGATTTAAATATTGTGGTGAGGAAATTTTTATGAAAGGGAAAGATAATGTGTGTTTCAATGCATAAACTAACTTGGAAATATGAATTAGGTGGTATGTAGTGACCACATTATGTGAATTATTATAAAGCAGCTCAACTGAAAGTTATGAATAGAATGGTTGATTTAGGCAGTTTGGTTACTTGGTTAGATATCGAATTGAATAGAATTGGAGAGATTAGAAGAGAACATTTTATGTATAAGTGGATGAGTAAAACTGTTAATAATTATAAACTGTTAATAATTTTTTTGCATCAATTATATCCAAATCTATTCTTGTTTTGTTTCATTTGATAAGAAATATGGGAGGAGGTTACTAAAATTATAGGAATGTAAGGTGGATTATCCAGATATACTTCTTTGTTGCAAAATAAGAGTTTGCCTTTCACAATAGCCTCCTTAAAATTTGGAACCAGGAAGCAATAAGAATGTAAAATGATTGTTTTGAGGTGAGTCGCTTTTTATCATTCAATAGGTTGAAGGAGAAATACCAAATTTCTAATAAAATTCTTTTTTATTATTAACTTAAATCAATGTTGTATGATTGTTTCGGGAGATATTTGGAATTACTCAAAGAATCATTATTTGAGGTATTAATTAGAGATGGAGGAAAGAAAGGATTTATTTCAGAAATGTACAAATTATTATAATGGAAATTGGCTAAGGTAGATTTGCATAAATCATGACTTAAATGGGAGGAAGATTTGGGGATTAGTGTGATATAGATAATTGGAGGAAGATTTGGGAATTCAGTTTGATATAGATGATTGGAGGAAGATTAATAAAGATACTATAACAGTTAGTTAATGTTAGGTAGAGGTTGGTAACTTATAACTTTATACATCGATTATATTTAACTCCTGAATATTTGAAATAATATAAATTGAGTGGTTCAGATTTGTCTTTTCGATGTAATGAGCAGAAGGGTACATTTTTGTATTCAGTTTGGGCATGTGATAAGATTAAAGGCTTTTGGGCTAAATTAAGAGATGGTTTGCAGGAAATCTTGAAAATATATTTTTCTCTAGACCCAAAGATCTTTTTAATTGGGGACCTTTCTGAAATGGTTTTATTATACAAATTAGATCAATTTCAAATGACATTTTTGAGATGGGCTTTAGCTGTAGCAAGGAAATGTAGAGCTGATTAATGGAAAGATCAGATGTAGCTTAGCTTACAAAGATGGCAGTCAGAAATTAGGTCATGAATTCCAATGGAGAAGATCACTTATAATTTAAGAGATCAATATTATAGATTTTAAAAGATTGGGAGCTCAAATTTTAAAATCTGAAACTGGTTGTGTGTGGCTGGATCTCCACATTGAATACTAAATAAGTGATTGAAGTTGTTTTCCTTATTTCTTTTATTTTTTTCTCTATTTTTATGGGGAATAGGGGTGTAGATTTACGTTAAGGGGAGGGGTAGAGGGGAGTTGGGGGGTTATGTTGTAGATTTTGTTTAGTTCAAATTGCTTTTTGATAATTTGTTAATTCTATAATTGTGGTTTATAACTTTGTTTTCTCATAAATAAAATATTTTGAAAAACCTAGTCATGTTCTAAAGTAAGACATTTTTGTGTAGCTTTCTAAAGTTTTAACCCAGATTACAGAAATTCAATTTCCACAAAACCCAGAATTATCTTTATTAGAGAATATTACAGGGATAAGACCCAAATTAAAACAGTCCAAATATCAAATTGAATTTGGTAAAATTGCACTGCAGTGGCCAGAAAATGTACAACTGTGGCGTGGAAGTCTGGTTCACACCGAGGTTTGGCATGTTAGAATGTGGAGATACATAGAAGTCTTCCTCTGGAAAAGATTCCCTGCAACTTAAGAAATATGTACGACTATTTTCACAAATTTGGCGACCATATTAACAAAATTCAGGTGTAAATCTTTAGACGAGTTCTTCCCAACCCTCGAGATCAGCATTGATCCTCTCCAAAGAAAATAAAATAGAATATGAATTTATAATCCATGGAGTGTGTGAGACTTTTCAGCAATCCAATCCAATCTGTTTTCCTTTTCTTTCTTTGCTATCTTCTTTTCCTGCTTTTGTATACATTCATTAATTTATTTCTTTTTTCTTTGAGGTCCTGGGCTGGGGGTTGAGGGGACTGAGTTAATCCTATCATGAAGTAGATATTGAATTTACCTTTGTACTTGTATTTTTAACTTGATAATTGACTCCATGTTTGATAATTTAAAAAAAATAAAACATTTTTTAAAATTGTGATTTAATACACAGAGGTGCTGGAGAAACTTATGCAACATCCATAACTATATAACAGTATGGAAACAGGCCATCTCGGCCCCTCTAGTCCGTCCCGATTTAAGTGATCTCCTCTAGTCCCAATTACCTGCAGGGATACAGTGTATCTCAGGTCTGAGACCTTTGCCAAGGTATAAGCAAAATGCAGGCAGGCACCTGAACCAAAAATGGGAGGAGTATAGGAGAGGAGGGAGGAAGGGGCAGGAGAGGAGCACGATCCAATACCCAGGAGGCCATAGGTGGATATGGGTGGGAGGCAAAAGAGAAAAAATGCTGAGGGGCGCTCGGGAAGGGGTGGAGGTAGCTCTCTGAATAGAGAGGGATTAAACAGTCTACAGAATAGGATTTCTCACGTGAACTGGGAATTGGATTGAAACCTGGATTGGATGTTGTGCCTTGTGTGAAAAATCTTTGTTTACCGGGCAAATTAAATTGAGCAGGTAATGCAATAACAAAAAGGCAGGATGTAATATTATCGAACATGAAGATGAAGTGCAGAAGATAGAGAAAAGAACAGTTCAGTACGTACAAAATATATTGCAGAGTTTTCCTTCTCTCTCTGCCCTGGGAGTTTGAAACATTAATACTTAATTTCCATCTATTGTTCCTGCCCTTGGTGGCAGACAGATTCCCCTGCTCTTGTCTGAGTTAAGCTTTATCTTCCATTCTTCGGTTCATCTAGCTCAATGGGTTTCAAACTTTCTCTTTCCACTCACAAACCACCTTAAGTAATCCCTATGCTCTGTGGTTAGAAAGGGATTACTTAAGGTGGTCTGTGAATGGAAATAAAATGTTTGAAAACCACTGATCTCAATCTTGTTGTAATTGCAGATAAACCTCTTCAGTGTTCACTATATCACCAAATTTTATATCATCCACAAATTGATCTCAATAACACTTTACACAATTTCAATAAAACCTCTCTATTTTCAAACTCCAGTCCACTGGAAATATGGACAAGCATTCAATAATCTTCTCAATCACCTTTGGCATCTTGGTCACAAAGATTTTATATGGTCCAGTGTTCTGTTCATGTCAGTGACAAATCAAATGTGAAGTCTGTTTCAGTTTCAGAGAGAGGAAGGTGGAATCACTGACCAGTGAAAGGTCTGACAAAGATCCAAGATGATAGTATTTATCTGAACTTTTAGTTGGTGGTAGCTTTGGCTTTTCCTGGTGACCATATAAGTGGAAACTACACAGTTTTTTGGATGAAGTTGTTCCAGTGCAGCTGATTGGAAGGGTGGATGAGAGCCCCTTGAGAAATGCAGGGAAACCTCGGGCATCTGGCTGAGTGGGTAAGGAGTGATGGATCTGTAGAAAGTAGATGAGGAGATATAACCCAAGGAGGAATCTGTAATGAAAAGAACAGCAGCTGATCTGCTGAGTATTATTACTGCTATACTAATTGTCAGAGGTACTCTGGGAAAAGGGGGATTGTTGGGGACAGATTACAGGGAGGTGGTAAATTTGTTCATAAATGTGTATGTGCGTATATATCCTCTCGTTTTATGTCTGCAATCAGATGATAATAAACTTGAACTTGCAGAAGGGGTTGTCCACTGAAATCAGACTAAAGATTTGACCAGAACTTGCGCTGCAACAGCATATTTATTCAGAATCAGGATTTATTGTCATGAACAGGTCATGAAATTCTGTGTTTTGTAGCAGCGTCATAGGGCAAACATTCACATTATAGCCATCTTATGACATGACTATAAAAAAAATAGTTTGCTCGAAAAGTAAAGCAGTGTCTTTGGTTCATTGATCATTCAGGAATCTGATGGCAGCGGGGCCGCTGAGTGCTCGTCTTTAGGCTTCTGTACCTTTTCCCCCGAAGGTAGCAGAGTGAAGGGGGGCATGTCCTGGGTGGTGGGGGTCTTTGAGGATGGAGGCTGCTTTTTTAAGACACAACCTCATGTCGAGGTCCTCGATGGAGTGAAGTCTGATGCCTGTGATGTCGCAGGCCAAGTTAACAACCCTCTGGAGTTTATTCTTGTCCTGAGAGTAGGCACCTCCATACCAGGCAGTTATGCAATAGAGCAATTTTTTTTAAAAAATGTTATTTTAATTTTTTACAATACAGCAGAGTGGAAGTCCCTTCCAGTCCATGAAACCTGTGCATCCCAATTACACACATTTTTGGTGGGTGGGAGGAAACTGGAGCACCTGGGGAAAACTCACGCAGGTCACAGGGAGAATGTAGAAACTCCTCACAGTCAGAGGCCAGATTCGAAGCCTGGTCACAGGTGCTGTAATAGTGTGGTGCTCACCAGTGCAATAACCCATGTGCTTGCTGGACTGAAGTGGACACTTCTACTGTGTACTTCAAGCAGCAAAGACACCTCCCAGAAGACACTGAGAAGAGTTGTTCACTGCAATCTCAGGGTCTCACAGAAGGCCCATTTCTCCTTGCACGTTACTTCTGCACTAGAATCCTCAGAGGGAGATCAGACGGGGCAGCCTTGCTGCTCATTAGCCAGATGGCTTGACAAGTTGCAAATTAGAAAACCCATCATGGTGTGTGACTTTGATCTAGAGAATACCACCCTACATTCTTCAGCAATTGCTAATTGTCACCGTCTCCTGATTGACACTTAACCCCAGGTGTGTTAAGGAACTTCTTGATTGATTCATTCATTGCATGCTTGATTCTTAGCCATTTGTGGTCAGGGCTAGGGTGTTAAAAGGTGGAGCTGCCACCAAATTCCCCAGATTTTGAGGGCAATCTTGCAAACAAAATAGTGTGCATTGAATGATAATGCATGTCATATACAAAGCATACACCTGCACCAGAATTCTTATTGCTGCAGCTGAACACATTTTGTTAAAAATACTATAATCATGAACATAATTAAAATGTGAAAAGATGGTAAATATACAAGCTAGATAGTATATTTACAGTAATCCAATCCTAATGCAAAAATGTAACTCACAATAGCTCGAATCAATTTGAACTGAATCCAATTGACTTGTTTATTGCCACACGAGTCAAGATGCAGCGAAATGTTTTGTTCGGTGTTCTTGCCGAGATTAATAAACCTACCCTCGAAATGAACAAGTCGAACAAAAGAAATAAATATTGCAGAGGATAGTGTGAGAGAGATAAGCTCAGTAAAAACAGTGAAGGGCCGTGTGACTTCACTAATGAGAGGTCCAGAAATGGCTCATTTTGACCTTTTTCCATCAATCAGTTTGTCCTGCTTGTTCACAGATCCTCCTCTTGACCAAGTATACATCAAACATCTCAAAGCCCAATCTTTACATTCGTATTGTATGGTTGCCCACAGATTAACGCTCTTTTTAAAACATATTTGTTGAGTTTAACATAGGAGCTTATATACAGAGTTTTAGAAAAGAAAGCACAAAATAAATCATTTGTATACATGGAAGCACACAAAAAAGAAAAAGATAAAACCAAGTTGAGATTAATAAACACAAGAAACAATAATTTGAACAGATCTATAAATCTGTGCTAAACCTGTTTGCTGAGTTGAGCCAAATAAAAATAAGTGAAAAAAAAAACAAACTAAAATCGAGATCTAATCTAATTGGTCCCCTCCCTCTAATCAAGGTTACCTGACATCATAAATAAAAATGAAAGTGTGGATCCAATGGTGAGCCCCAGACATTGGACAGTGAAGCCTCAGAGCACACGACAATTCTTCCACTTATAATAAAATTCTAAGAATGGGCCCCCACAATAATATCAATTGAAACTTTCCACCTTCAATACATCTACTTTTTGACCACAGATTACCTTTCAAAAACTCAATTTCTCTCCGTCTTGTGTTTATCGATGAACTGTGACATCCCAATTCTTTCTATCCAGCATTCGGTCTCCGTATCTTTCACCTTGTTGTTACTCTAGACATTAGATGTAAATAAACCATGCAGGCCCGCCACAAATTTCCATATTGGCAGCTAATTTAGGAAAGACATCTCAATTACCTTTAGGCAGAACGTATAGATGTCTGAAGATCACCACCTCTAGGTTCAAGAACACTATCCAACATCGATCAGCCTCTTGAATGTCTCCTTGTACACTCACTGTGGACTTTTCTGTCGCATGAAAAAGACTCTTTTCAACATTGCTAAGTCACATTTTTTTTTAATATACACGAGTGAACTATGAATATTTATCATCTCTTTTTTTTTTAATATTTATTGTCTCTTTTAATTCCATCAAATAGACCATTGTAGTTTTTTTAAAAAGCAAAGAACATGTTTGGCTGCAGCAAGTAAGAATTTTCGTACATATGTATATACGTTGTCCAATGTGATCATTAGTTTGAGATCTCTATTGATATTGGTTTCAAACAATCAGTGTTACACTGGGTTATCTTGGCAGGCATTGATCTGGAATCCAGATGCAAAGTTGCCCTGGCTGAGACTGCGGTTATGACGCATGTTTAACTTGAGCTTCTGTCTTTGTTAACTCTGACTGGATTCTGTTATTCTAACAATCTGTTAATCCTCAAATGTTTGCCCTGATTCTTGGGCTTGGAGTTCATTAAGAAGGATTTAAGTATTGCTTATGTGCATCTGTGAATGTCAAATGAGTCAACCAACTTTCCAACATGACTCAGGAAAAATATTAGAAAATAATGATGCTTAATCACACTTCATTACGAGATCTGTTTGAAGTTTTATAGAACTAGGGTTTTTCCTCAATGGAGCAATGAAGGATGAGAGGTGATTTAAGATGACGCGGGGCTTATCTACACAAAATAACGCATATGACAGAGGTTAAAAAAAAACCATGACAAGGAGGTCTCACGAGAGCTGGCCTTGGTGGCCACCATTTTGTTTTTGCAATTGTACAAATTGAGAGTGAATGATAGGACAGGAAAGGGTGACTGGGGTGGCAGGGATGGGGGGGGTGGCGCCGGCGCCGAGGCCCGGGGGGGGTGGTGCCGGCGCCGAGGCCCGGGGGGGTGGCGCCGGCGCCGAGGCCCGGGGGGGTGGCGCCGGCGCCGAGGCCCCGGGGGGTGGCGCCGGCGCCGAGGCCCCGGGGGGTGTGGCTCCGGCGCTGATGAATGGGGGGGTGGTACCGGCGCTGATGAATGGGGGGGTGGTACCGGCGCTGATGACTGGGGGGGGTGGTATCGGCGCTGATGACTGGGGGGGTGGTACCGGCGCTGATGACTGGGGGGGTGGTACCGGCGCTGATGACTGGGGGGGGTGGTACCGGCGCTGATGACTGGGGGGGGTGGTACCGGCGCTGATGACTGGGGGGGGTGGTACCGGCGCTGATGACTGGGGGGGGTGGTACCGGCGCTGATGACTGGGGGGGTGGTACCGGCGCTGATGACTGGGGGGGGTGGTACCGGCGCTGATGACTGGGGGGGGTGGTACCAGCGCTGATGACTGGGGGGGGTGGTACCAGCGCTGATGACTGGGGGGGGGTGGTACCAGCGCTGATGACTGGGGGGGGTGGTACCAGCGCTGATGACTGGGGGGGGGTGGTACCAGCGCTGATGACTGGGGGGGTGGTACCAGCGCTGATGACTGGGGGGGGTGCTGGCTCAGTGGCACTCCCTTTCAAAGAGCCCCCCCGAAGTGGTTTCCCCCCACCCCCCCCTCTTTGTGGTGCCCAGGTCAAGTTGCCTGACATACCCAAAATAAGCCCCTGTTTAGATAGGGTAAGCAGCTATTTTATTTTTCCTCAGGATGACAATAATCTACACTAGAGGACATTAAGGTGAGTGGAGGAAAATTTAGGGGTGATGTCAGAGGTAAATGTCAGAGAGTGGTGGGTCCTAGAATGCTTTACCAGGGATGGTGGTGGAAGCTGGTACAATAGTGACATTGAAAGGACTCTTAGAAAGGAACATGGATGTTAAAGAAGAGGGTTATTGGCTGTGAGGGAGGGAAGGGTTGGATTGCTGCTATAGGCTAGCAGAATATTGTGAGCTGAAGGGGCAGTACTCTGCTTATTTTTGCGTAATAAAAATCAGAACTACAATCATCCCACCCCATTCACACCCCCACCCTCAACAGTCCCCACAAGGGAAGCATTAAAAAATACATACCGCAGTTTAAGATATTACTAAATTCATACATTTCAAATAAGGTGACCACATCTTAGAAAAAAAAATAAAAAATAAAAGAAAAAAAATCACAATTATCATGCAAATTATATGTTATTTTCTCCATATAAAATACAGGACCTCAATTCGTTATGCCAACGATTTTACATTTATTTCAACTTCGTCTTTCCAGGAAGTCGCGACACATTTACACACTTCCGCCAATGCTAAACGCAGAAATGCTGTCTGAAACTTATCTAACCCCAAGTCCATAACTGGAACAATATAACCCAACAAAAACTTTTTTGGGTTCTAATAAAAATTATATTTTAAACAAATTTTGAAGAAATTCCCTGATTTTATACCAAAATGATTGAACTTTATACAAAGCCAAACAGAATTTTAAAAAGTTCCAACTTATGATCCACATCTAAAACATGACTCTGAATTACTAAATCCATATTTTCTCAATTTCTCAGGGGTTAAATATAACTGATGCAAAAAATTATAATTAATCATACTATATCTTACATTAAACAATTTATTCACAGCATCAAAACACATCATCTCCCAGTCGGCCTGACTGATATCACATTAAATCATTTTCCCATTTAATCCTGGATTTATCTAAATTTATTTTATCCATAGTATCTTGTAACAAAGTATCAATCTCTGAAATAAAACCCTTATCTGAAAAATGAGAAATCACAAACTCAAATTTTGTTAACTTGGGAATTTTCATTTCTCTTCCAAAATTATCTTTCACTAATGCTCTAATTTGATAATAAATAAAGGATTCCTAAATTTCTCTCTAAGTTGATTAAATGATAAACATTTACCCTCTTCAAAATAATCCTGCAATAACTTCATTTCTTTGATCTGCCAATTTCCTAAAAATCTATTATTCCATGAAATCAATGACCAATTATTATAATTTTATCAGAAATTACATGCTTCTGAAGGTGTTTGAGAAGATGGTTCCATTGAATCTTTTTTGTCAGAATTAAACTTGCCAATATTAGGGGAAGATGATGTGAGGAAACTGGATTCTCCTTTTACAGATTTAGAAATAAAGGATGTTATTCAACAAATGCCTAATGGGAAATCTCCAGGGTATGATGGATTCACTTTGAATTTTATAAAGTTTTTTTATGATGATCTGTCCTCTATTTAGGGTCAGTACTCTGCTGTTATGTTCTATGCCTGGAATGACACAGAAATATTTAAAAAAAATCATTGCATTGAACTGTTTTCTACAAACCACGAACCACGATCTGAAAAATGAATGGTTTATGTGCTGATGAGCAATGCCCAAGGACTTGCAAATGTTATGCAGCGATTGTTTGATATTTTACAATTTTTTTTATTTTATTTTTTATTTTTTTTTAAACATTTAGTGCCTATTCCACCACATACCCAAATTAAACTACAGCCCCTGTATGTTTTAAAGGTGGGGAGGAAACCAGAGCATCCAAAGGAAACCCATGCAGACACGAGGAGAATGTAAAGACAGTGCGGGATTTGAACCCAGGTCACTTGCATGTTAGTAGTGCTGTGTTAACCCCGTGCTCCTCACTGAACCCGTGAGATGAATCAAATACCTGACCCGAAGTTCTGCATTTCTTTGATGAAATCTGCACTAATTCACCTCTGGCAATCTGAGCGAATTATTTTATGTGAAGCCAACAATTTAATTTTGCATCTTTCATTTCCGGCTTTACTCAGAAGAAGCTCCACCCTGCATTAAATTACAGCCTTCGCCCTAGTGAGATACGCAGACAAAATGCCAAGTCATTCATCTGGTGAATTGAAGAAATAGACTTTAAAAAATGGAAAGCCTTTGATCTGCTTGGCTGCCCAAACACAGGTTTATGCCAGAAAGTGACACAAGAGCAACTTGTCCG
Source organism: Narcine bancroftii (assembly GCF_036971445.1). Classification (NCBI taxonomy): domain Eukaryota; kingdom Metazoa; phylum Chordata; class Chondrichthyes; order Torpediniformes; family Narcinidae; genus Narcine; species Narcine bancroftii. The sequence goes on along the minus strand of NC_091474.1, from coordinate 70,411,689 downwards.
TGAATTACTCTTTGCAGACGATGCCGCTTTAGTTGCCCATTCAGAACTAGCTCTTCAGCGCTTGACATCCTGTTTTGCGGAAAATGCTAAAATGTTTGGCCTGGAAGTCAGCCTGAAGAAAACTGAGGTCCTCCATCAGCCAGCTCCCCACCATGACTACCACATCTCCATCGGGCACACAAAATTCAAAACGGTCAACCAGTTTACCTATCTCAGCTGCACCATTTCATCGGATGCAAGGATCGACAATGAGATAGACAACAGACTCACCAAGGCAAATAGCACCTTTGGAAGACTACACAAAAGAGTATGGAAAAACAACCAACTGAAAAACCTCACAAAGATTAGCGTATACAGAGCCGTTGTCATACCCACACTCCTGTTTGGCTCCAAATCATGGGTCCTTTACTGGCATCACCTACGGCTCCTAGAACACTTCCACCAGCATTGTCTCCGCTCCATCCTCAACATTCATTGGAGCGACTTCATCTCCAACATCGAAGTACTCGAGATGGCAGAGGCCGACAGCATCGAATCCACGCTGCTGAAGATCCAACTGCGCTGCATAGGTCACATCTCCAGAATGGAGAACCATCGCCTTCCCAAGATCGTGTTATATGGCGAGCTCTCCACTGGCCAGCAAGACAGAGGTGCACCAAAGAAGAGGTACAAAGACTGCCTAAAGAAAGCTCTTGGTGCCTGCCACATTGACCACCGCCAGTGGGCTGCTATCACCTCAAACCGTGCATCTTGGCGCCTCACAGTTCGGCGGGCAGCAACCACCTTTGAAGAAGACCGCAGAGCTCACCTCACTGACAAAAGACAAAGGAGGAAAAACCCAACACCCAACCCCAACCCACCAATTTTCCCTTGCAACCGCTGCAACCATGTCTGCCTGTCCCACATTGGACTTGTCAGCCACAAACGAGCCTGCAGCTGACGTGGACATTACCCCTCCATAAATCTTCGTCCGCGAAGCCAAGCCAAAGATTCAAAGGAGAGTTGAAGAAAAATGTGGAGCTTTGTTAGACCGTTTTGCAAAATAGAATATACAGATAGCAAAAGAAAAAAAAGAAAAAGTGGAGCATTTATTGTGGTGAGAAAATCTGTTGCAAGGTATTATTTTGTTCAAGTTTAAGTTCAAATTGATTACCATCTGCAGTGAACCACGAAAATCTGCAGGCACCATGGTTAAAGTAAACACACACAGCTGGAGAAACTCAGCAGGTCAAGAACAATGGTTTTTTAAAAAAGTCTTTGCTATACACTATAAAGGACACTTTTTGACCTGGGAGCATCTCCAGCTGTGTGTGTTCACTTCATCCTCATCTGACTGTACATATGGAACCTGGTGAAACATTGTTTCCCCAGAAAACAGTGCACACACATACAAACTCAATGCACAGCACATAAGATATAAATATTTTGGAACAATTTACTCAGTTACAGGATACTGTTCATCAATTTCACAGCCAACAGGAAGGAACTATTTCCCAGGCTGGCCGTCCTGATTTTGTTGCTCATGCACCTCCTTCCTTCAAAGATCCGGTGTGGTGGATGGGAAGGTTCTCAACCATTTAGCTCCGTGTTGGCTCAGCTACAGAGCATTCTCGTCCCCAGTGGTACAAGATATTTGAAAGACGTGCATGTGGATGATTTTCCCCAACACAGAGACTTTAATCAGTAATGGGAATACTGAGCTTGAGTGACACTTTGTTGAGGTACAAAACCTAGTGCCCACCTCCCTTTAGAAAACAACTTCAGGAAGACCCCAACATCCTAGACAATGTTTATCTACAATCTTAGCTTCTGTGTAATTGGTTTCTTGCAGTTCTGTGTCACCTTGCTGTATGCAACTTAGCATGCAAGGACAGCAACTGCATTTTAAATTACTTTTTTTGGCCATCTAACACTCTGGGACATAAAATGATCCATTAAAACGTGGTTTGGTGGAATTATTGAGAATATACAGCACAATAACATGGCATTTGGCCCAGCTAGTCTATGTTTATGGTCCACTTGAGTCTCCCATTTGCCTCATCTCAGGTTTTCAGCTCAATTTAAAAAAAATTCCTTTTCCCTTCATGTGTTTGCCTAATTGCTTTTGAGAGAAATCTAAGCTCTTTGATTCATCACATCCTATTCCTTGTCCTCTCAATCCTCATGGTGCTGTTTTGAATGTGGTGTCACAGAGTCATCAAGTTTTACAACGCAGAAACCGACTCTTTGGACCACATTGTCCATGCTGACTGAGCTAGTCTCTTTTGCCTGTCTCTCTAAAAAAAAAACTGTCCTGTCCAAATGTATATTAAACATTGCAATTGTCCTCACTTCTACCACATCCTCTGGAAGATTGTTCCCTACCATTCTTTGTGGAAACAAGATGCCCCTCAGATCCCTTTTAAATCTTTCCACACTCACCTTGAACGTATGCTGTCAAGTTTTAGAGTCCTCTCCCTGAATAAGAGGCTGAACTTGTATTTTCCCTTCATGTCTTGTAAACCTCTACAAGGTCCTCCTCAGCCTCCTGCACTCCAGAGAGAAAAGAGTGGTGTTCACTTACATCGGTGCAGACTAGAGGGGCCGAGATGGCCTGTTCCTGTACTGTAACAGTTATATGGTTATATGATTATTCCGCTAGTCCCACTGACCTGCACCTATTCCATTACCCTCCAGACCTCTCCCATCCATGAATCCATTCAATTTATACTCAAAACTTAAGGGTGAGCTGCATTTACCACATCAGATGGCAGCTTGTTCCACACTCCCACCACACTCTGAATGAAGAAATTCTCCATAAACTTTTCTCCTTTCACCCTAAAGCCATGTCCTCTTGTATTTATCACCTAATCCAAATGGAAAGAGTCTACATGCATTTACTCCATCTATGCCCCTTATATTTTTGTAAACTTCTTATGAAATCTCCCTCATTCTTCTACACTCCAAGGAAGAAAGTCCTAATCTGTTTAATCTTTCCCTATACCTCAACTCCTGAAGACCCGGCAACATCCTAATAAATCTTCTCTGCACTCTTTCAATCGTACTGACATCCTTCCTGTAGTTTGGCCAAATGCCTTCTTCACCTCCCTGTCTGCCTATATATTTATAAATCTTTGACTTGAAATGGCTTTCAATGGGTCATTCATTCCACTTCTATCTAATCCAGTCAATTCCTAGACCTCTCTAACACGATTGAGAGTGTCCTGGCCAGCTGTATCAGTGTGATACATTTGCCATAGAGCATTATTGGATTGGAGGTCAACCCACAGGATTACAAGAGTGAAAGAGAGGATCACTGGGATCCCACCCCACCTCCCCACGATCTACCAGGATAGTTGTTTGAAGAGGGTGCAGAAAATCATTGAGGATCTCTTTCATGCAGCATCTTTCAGCTGCTCCCATTGAGAAAGATATACTGTATACTCCAGCACCAGCAGGCTGAGAAACAGCTTCTTCCCACAGGCTAATGAGAAAGCTGAACGACTGAATGAACTGCTCCGCGAAGGTACTACTTATTAAACAATAATTATATATTTTTGTGCATGTATATCATTTTGTCATTATGGGTGCTATGTGTGGTTGTGTGTCTGCATGTTTTGCACTGGGGACTGGAGAACACGGTTTCGTTGGGTTGTACTTGTACAATCAGATGACAAACCTGAACGAGGTTCGCCTCTCTCCTTGCTGAAGAGAAGAGCAAGAGCCCATTCAGCCCTTGCCATAGCATCTCATAGAGTCATGTCAATAATGTCACAGAAACAGGCCTTTCAGCCCATCAGGTCTGTGCCATCCATCAAGCATAGTTACAGTAATTGCACACAAATCCATTTAGGGTAGCTCTGATCCTGCTTCTTGTGTAGCCTTTGAAGGAAGTGCTCTGTCTCCAACACTGGCTATTTCCTGCTTCCTAGTCATGTTGATGTCCAGATTTCAGATTCCAGAGTTTGTCAGAGTGCTGTGTCTACTCCGATAGAGCTACTCCATGAATTAGCCAGCCACAGTGACTCTATTCAAATTTGCCTCATCTTTCAAATCCCTTCCAGCCAGGACAACCAGGACCAGAAGTGACATCACCCCCTGTCTGCAACTCACCTGAAAGGCAAACATCTTAAAGACAACAGGAGCCCTGCGCCATCTTGAAGGTGAGTACCCACCTCCTCAGTGCTGCGTGACAGCCCCGGCCAGGTGAGTGAACAGCGACCAGGCATGCAGTGCTGCGCAATTGCACGGCCAGCCACACAGGCAAAGGTTCAGCCCACAGCACTATGCGACTGCTCAGCCCGCTACAAGCGTATATAAATCACATATAACCCTGAGATTCTTTTTCCTGTGGACAAGGCAGAATTGCCACTTACTGATAAAGCAAAGAAAAACTCTGCACAATATATACATGTAAACATATATACATGTAAACATATAAAGAAAGGTAAACTAACTGACTGGACAATACAGAGAGGGAGAAAAAGCAATAAAGTACAAAAGTACAAGTCTTTAAATGAGGTCCCCGATTAAGTTTATTGTTGAGGAGTCTGATGGTGGAGGGGTAGCAGCCAGGAATACAGTGCTAATTTTTTAGGTGACAGAGATCACCAAAAATGGTGATGAGGTGCCAGAGCTCCCCCTTGAGGCACCAGAAGATCGACGCTCCAGTGAGCTCCAGCAGCAGGGCACCCCTGGTAGCAGCTGTTCCTGGACATGGTGTTGCATGTCTTATGGGACCTATACCTATTTCAAAAAGAGAAAGGGAGGCAGGTTTCAAGACTTTTAAGGAATCAAATATTGACAAGAGTTTACATTGAGAATTGAGTTTTAAAATGTGGACTGGGAAAGAGAAGTTAACTTCATACCATTTCTCTTATTAATAATTCATCAATCATTGTGCTGATTATGAACACTTTATTTGGCAAAGACAGTAAAAGATAATTAACCATTGGGTAAGGTACACGTCCCTGGTTCTTGAATCCCAAGGGAATTAAAGGAACATGTATTTATGGTGAAAGTTTGTTGGAATGTTCTGGACAATTGGAAGTTTGTCTGTATAAATATGTAACCTGTGAGCCACAAGGGAAACTCTCCTGGGGGTAAGAGTAGTTTCTTGCAGCAGTACTTCTTGCTGTAATGGAGTTCTCATGCTTTGCAAAATGAATTTAGATAAAGGTCTGCAGCTGGATTCATGTTCATTTCTCCAGCAACCTTAGGTCCACTTTAACATGGATGTGTTAGTGTAATTGGCTCAGGCCACCTGAAATCCACCTCAACAAGTATTGTGTTTGCTCTAGCTTTCTAACCATATAACCATTTATAGCAAAGAAACAGCCCATTTCGGCCCTACTAGTCCATGCTAAACATCTCCAATCTAGTCGTGCTGACCCGCATTCGGCCCCTAATCCTCCACACCTCTCCCATTCATATACCTATCCAACCTTTCCTTGAATATTCACATTGATCTCCCTCCTACCACCTCTGCCAGAAGGTCATCCCACACCCCACCACCCTCTGCATGAAGAAATTCCCCCTCTTGTTTCCCCATTTTCTAGTTTGAATCTCCCCCACTCTCAGTGGAAAAACCCTATCCATGTTGACTCTATCTATCTCCCTTACAATTTGGAATACCTCTATTAGTCCCAGCCTGCTCAACCTTTCCCTGTATCTCAAACCCTCAAACTCCGGCAACATTCTCGTAAACCTCCTCTGCACTCTCTCTATACTGTTCATATCCTTCCTGTAATTCAGTGACCAAAACTGCACATAATATTCCAAGTTTGGCCTCACCAATGCCTTATACAACTTCAACCTAACATCCCAACTCCTGTGTTCTATACTCTGATTTATGAAAGTCAACATACTAAATGCCTTCTTCACCACCCTATCCACATGTGATTCAACTTTCAAGGAATTATGTTCCATGACTCCTAAATCCTTTTGTTCCACTGCACTCCTCAATTGTCATGTATGACGTATTTTGATTAGTCCTACCAAAATGTAGCACCTCCCATTTATCAGTATTAAACTCCATCGGCCATCTTCCAGCCCACTCTTCTAACTGTCCTATATCACCCTGTAAGCTTTAATAATCTTCCTCACTGTCCACAACACTGCCGACCTTTGCATCATCTGAAAATTTACTGATCCAATTTGCCACCCTATCATCTAGATCATTAATATATATGACAAACAGCAGTGGACCCTTTACCAGTTCGGGAGGCATTCCACTCATCACTGGCTTCCAATTCGACAAAACAATTTTCCACCACTACTCTCTAGCAGCTCCCATCCAACCATTGCTGAATCCATTTCACTCCTTCAATAATACCCAATGCTTCCATCTTCCTTACATACCTCTTATGGCGAACCTTGTCAAAAGGCTTACTAAAGTGCAAATAGACAACATCCACTGTCTTCCCCTCATTGACCTTTTCAGTAATCTCCTCGAAAAACTAAGATTTGTTGGACATGATCGACCACGTACAAAACCATGCTGACCTCCGAATCAATTCCTGTTCATCCAAATAGTTGTACATGTAATCTCTAAGAACACTTTCCATTAATTTACCCACCACTGATGTCAGACCTACAGGCCTATAATTACCAGCTTTAGTTTTTTGAACAGTGGAATAACATGAGGCCCCTCCAGTCCTCTGGGCTTCCCCCATGGCCAGTGACATTTTAAATATTTCTGTCAACACCCCAACAATTTGTTCACTAACTTCCTCAGGGACCTAGAGAGTATTTTGTCAGGACCTGGAGATTTATCCACCTTGATCTTTTTCAAGATAGCCAACATTACCTCATCATTAATTCTAATATTATCCATGAGCTCCCTACAATATTTCTTCACTTCACCTGGCTCAATATTCTTTTCCTTAGTCAATACTGAAGAGAAAAAAAAAATCATTAAAATTTCACCCATTTCCTCTGGCTTCTCACAGAGCCTGCTTCTTCCCCCCCCCTCCCCCCAATTTTCAAGGGGCCCAATTTTATCCCTCACTATTTTTTTACTTTTAATGACCCTTTACAAATCCTGTGGATTTATTTTTTACCTTGCTTGCCAAAGCAGGTTCAAATCTCCTTTTAGCCTTTCTAATTTCTTTCTTTAGATTTTGTTTTTACATTCCTTATATTCCTCAAGTAGTTCATCCATTCCCTGCTGTTTATATCAGTTGTACACATCGCTCTTCCTCCAAACCAAATTCCCAATATCTTGTGAAAACCAAGGCCCCCCACAGTTTCTAAACTTTCATTTAATCTTCATGGGGACAGACCAACTCAGTGCTCTTAGAACTTCTCCTTTGAATATCCTCTATTTATCTGCTACATTCTAACCTGACAATACCGTCTCCCAATCCTCACCCTCCAAATCTTCTCTCATCCCCTCAATTTGCTTTCTTTCAATCAAGAATCTCAACCTTTGGCCCACCTCCATTCTTTTCCATTATGAGCCTAAAACTAATGGTATTATGATCACTAGACCCAAAGTGTTCCCCAACACAACCCTCAATCACCTGACCTACCTCATTCCCTAACAAGTGATCCAGTACTGTCCCCTCTCTAGTCAGTTTTTCTACTTATTAATTAAGAAAACTTTCCTGCCAGGATATTGGTTCACCCTCCAGTTCAAGTGAAGCCCATCCCTTTTGTGCAGGTCAGACTTGCCCCAGAAGAGATCCCAATGATCCAGAAATCTAAACCCCTGCCCCAGCTCCTGGGTGACGCATTCGTCCTCCACAACTTCCTAATTCTACCCTCATTAGCGTGTGGCACAGGCGGCAATCCCGAGATTGCCACCCTTGAGGTCCTGCTTTTCAACTTCTTACCTAACTAATCCCTCTTCAGGATATTATCCCTGCTTCTAACTATGTAATTGATCCCCACATGGACCACAACTTCTGGCTGCTCTCCCTCCCCCACCAGAATGGTGTGGACTCAGTCAGAGACATCCCTGACCCTGGCATCTGGGAGCCAACATACCAACCTGGAGCCCTGATCTCGTCCAGCAAACCTCCTCTCTTCTCCCCTAACCAGTGACAAGACCCCTACTCTTTCCCCCCTTCCCTTCTGAGCCAAGGGTCCAGCCCCTATGCTAGAGACCAGATCTCCATGACATCCCCCACAGAAAGCAGTATACATTGTTGAGGGGAACAGCCACAGCCGGTCAATCCCTTATCTCACAGACACCCAATTGCCTCACTCCTGTCTGTTGGGGGGTGACTGCCTTCCTATAATTCCTATCCATCACTGCCTCTTCCTCTCTTATGACCAACAGTTAATCCAGCTGCAACTCCAGATCCTGAACCTGGTCTTCCATAAGTTGCAACTGGATGCACCTTTTGCAAGTGTCATCATCGGGAACATCAGTGCTGTCCCTGGATAGACTAGGCTTATATTCTCTGGAATTTAGAAGATTGGGGGGGGGGGGTGGAAATCATATAAAATTATTAAGGGTTTAGACAGACTAGACACAGGAAGGTTATTTCCTTCTTCTTTCTTTGGCTTGGCTTCGCGGACGAAGATTTATGGAGGGGGTAAAAAGTCCACGTCAGCTGCAGGCTCGTTTGTGGCTGACCAGTCCGATGCGGGACAGGCAGACACGATTGCAGCGGTTGCAAGGGAAAATTGGTTGGTTGGGGTTGGGTGTTGGGTTTTTCCTCCTTTGCCTTTTGTCAGTGAGGTGGGCTCTGCGGTCTTCTGCGGTTATTTCCAATGCTGGGATAAACCAGAACCAGGGGTCATAGTTTAAGGATAAGGGGGAAGTTCTTATAGGACTGAGATGAGGAGAAATTTCTCTCAGAGGGTGGTGGATCTGTGGAATTCTTTGCCACAGGAAGCAATTGAGGCCAGTTCCTTGTCAATATTTAAGAGTAGGTTAGATTTGGCCCTTGTGGCTAAGGGGATCGGGGGTAATGGGGAGAAGGCAGGAACCGGGTACTGATCAGCCATGATCATATTGAGTGGTGGTGTAGGCTTGAAGGGCCAAATGGCCTTCTCCTGCACCTATTTTTCTGTTTCTACATCTTCATTCAGAGCACTGAGCTGCTCTTTAATTTAAATTAGAGTAATTTAAATAAATTTAAAAAAAAATTACAAACCTTTCCTCACTGGTGAACTTCTTGAGTCAAGCCCTCAATATCCCACTCCTTCACTTGGACATTCCCTCACTGGGCTGCTCTTTTAGCGAGCCCTCCTTTTTATTGGTCCCTGCTAAATTATTTAATTACCCAATTAACCCCTCTCACAATAAACAATGACCAGCAGTAACTAGACTCACCTGGCTGAAGGCTCTTCTCCAGGTAAATCCAGAATCCTAGTTTGGTTTCTGCTGTGCCCTGCAACACTATCTCTTGAAGAAAACATCAAAATCAGCGTGTGGTAGATAGAGAATCGCTGCTGAACTCCCAAAGCTCAGCATGTAGCGGCTGCTACTGATGGAGAGGTTACGCTCAAAGAAGAGACACACACCCTGGTTTATTGTGCTGCCAGCTCTGTTTCTAAAGGGCTCAGAAGCCCATCTCTGATATCATCATGCCACCCGACTGCTGGCTCTATGATCCGCTTCCTGGGATTGGTCATTTAGTGCTGCCCAGGGAGTGGCCAATCTCATCTGGCTGCTTCCTGAGCTCCACCCGATGGGCTTCTGCTGGCCAGTCCATCGGAGTGGGGCGCTGCAGCCGCCTGCAGCTGAGTCAGGCACAGATTTCAAAGCGCGTAGCCCGTCTCGGCCGGCTGTGCAGGCCGCAGGCTCCCAGCGTCGGGATGCCACTTCGGGCATGGCACGTTTAGCAGCCCCGATACAAGCATCTTTTTTTGTAATTTAAGATTAAGGATCCTTCAAAGGTATCCCATTGTATATGAGCTTAACATCAACAGGAAGCTTCCATTGAATGCTCAGAATAACACTTTGATTTTCCATTTTCCATGTATCATCTTCTCCATAATGTACACAAGTGACAATTAAATTGTCAGTCTAACAGAACTATTTTAATTTAAAATGCACAATTGTAAAACCTTTTATCAATTTATGCCATATAACATGATTTACAGTACAATTACATTCATTGTGGGTTACAAGCCACACTCAATTCAAATATGCGAATGAGAGGAATTGGTGGAAATTTTACTTTTGGTTTGCACATAATGGTTTGATTTTAACGCTTCTTAAAATGATGACATGGTGAAAAATTCTCAAAACACTGTTTCTGTCTTTTCTCTGAGCACTTATCACCAAACCACCACTCGAGTCAACATAACTAGAACAAATACAAGGATAAAATGACACAAAGCTTGAGATCTCAGCAGGTCCAACAGTATCCTTTATGTAGCAAAGGTAAAGATACTAAAGCAACGTTTCGGGCTTGAGCCCTTTATCAAAGTATGGGAAAAAGTCAGCAGGTGTCTGAAGAAAAGAGTGGGGATGTGACAGATTATAGATATGTTTTTGGGCGATAAATTGGGGCAGGTTTTTTTTAGTGTAGGTTACATACAAACATTTTAAAACACACCTTATTTAAAATACTGGAGCTCTACTAATGCTAGACAGGCCAGCACCAAGATCCTTTGCAAAAGCTTTGGAGAGTGACCAAGAGACTTCACTAATGGAGTGTTGTTTACAAAAAGGCAACAGATGAAAGAACTCATCAGAGCTGCAGGCTGTCTGGAGTGGAACTTGCTGTTCTAAGAGGTCATGTGGTTTTGCAAGCAGAGAGAGAAAAACGGGCTTTCTCTCAGAGAGAGAGAATTCAGTTCTGCAGTTTTATGGTCAGCAGCAGCAGCAGCTGGGACTGGAACAGGACAAGCTGACAAGCTTGTGGAAAACCCCATTTGGAAGATGGGTTGTGAGTGATTAGTTCAGCCTGGTCAAAGCCCTTGTGGTTCATGCAAGAGGCGAGGACTGGCTGTCTAATGTTGCACTTGAAATAAAAGAAACAAAAAGGAACTCTTGGTGACCTGGAAGAAAGAGGTTATCATCTGGATAACCCTGAGGGGGAAATTTTCTTCGGCAAGACACTGAAGTGGCTGATTACAAGAAAACAGTTGTGGGTGTCCAGGGAACAACAAATCTCTCTCTAAAAAATGATAAGAACCTTCCTGAGCGGTAACCATTTACCTTTCAAGCACCAAAGCCTGGTGAACTTTATAAATGTTAAATTTTGCGCACAGTATAAGAATTGCCTGCAACCAGTGAACTTCAAGAATGAGAAGTGAGATTGGACTATGAACCAAAGAACTTTTCTAAACTCACACACACACATTACATACACGTGCGCTTAGAATTAGAAGCGGGTTAAGTTAGGTTAGTTAAGTCAATAGTGATAAATTAAAGTGTTTTCATGTTTAAAGATAATTAAAAGCAACTTTTGTTTAAGTAACCATTTGTCTTGGTGCATATCTATTGCTGTTGGGTTTTGGGGTCCTCTGGGCTCGTAACAGGGGGGAGGGGTGTTCGCAAAGGCAGGAGGTGATAGATGGAGGTGAAGAGGTAGGAGACAGCAGCAATCAGGGAGCAGGGATGCCCAGGTGAATGAGGAAGGAGAATTGGAAAGAGGAGAGCAGGTAGCAGAAAGCGGAAAAGTCGACGTTAGTGCCATTTGTCTGGAGAGTGTCCAGATGGATAATCAGATGTTGTTCCTCCAATTTGTGGGTGGTTTTGGTGGGATAGTACATGAGGCCACGGACAGACATGTGAGTGTGACACAGAATTGAAATGGTTGGCCACTGGGAGGTCTCTGTCACTGTGACAGATAGAGTGAAGGTACTGAGTGAAATGATCTCTCAGTCTTTGCCCAGTCTCTCCGACGTCGAGCAGGCCACAAAGGGAGTCTAATTTTCTAGTGGCCAACCATTTCAGTCTGCATCACCCTCCCACACTCACATTTCTGCCCAAGGCCTCATGTACTATCCCACCCAGACTACCCACAAATTGGAGAAACAACAACTGATTGTCTGCCTGGGCCCTCTCCAACCAGATGGCATTAACATGTCTGTATTCTGCTCACCTGCTCTCCTCTTCCTTTCCCCTCTCCAGTTCTCCCATCTCCCTTCACCCAGTCATCCCTCCTCCCCTTGATCACAGCCGTCCCCTCCCTCCTTTTGGTAAAGTTTGCATTTTTATGATGTCCAGACATTACTGTTATGAGAAAAACATTACAGATTTATTTGTATTATAATAGGCTCTATCAATAACCACAGTCATAGGCTGCAGGAACAATAGGCTTTAATGCACATAAGACTTTGGCTGGCTTGGATCCAGGTACAGGACTGCCGGAAAGGGAGAGGTAACGCGACCTCTAGGGTCAGGGCAAAAGGGGAGGAGACTTAAGGGATGAGTCATTAGTGGGGGTGGGCCAGCCTCATATAGACAGTAACTGGTAGGGGCTATCCAATGGAGCGAAACAGAGCAGTACATTTTAAAACACCAATCTCTCACCCTAAGCCGGGGCCAGGCAGAGGGACATGTTTACGAAACAGAGGCACATCACAGACAAGCAATTAAAACTAATCAGCTCATCCTCCAAAGGCATCTTCAGCCATTTCCTGGGTGAGCAACAAGCAGGCAAGCTTTTTTTACACAGTAGCCCTAACTGACAGCCGATGGAGTCAACGATCTGTTAACAGGCAGCTCTATTCATAAAAAGCCTCCCACACAAACACAGCTGTTCAGGTTTCACATACTGCCAGATGTGAGTGAATTGTCAAAGACTATGGAACGCACCCAGTGACTAACAAATGGCGTCAGCCTGGTCCCGACTTAGTGTTGTTTCTGCCCATAAGTTTCACTCTCCATTGTTAACTTTAATGACTTAATATTAATGTTAATTAAAGACCACATACCAAGCTACTCTTCCAGACTACTGTCAATTTGGTATGCAAGAAGGTATCTTTTAATTATTGCTTGTACATGTGAATAAACGACCGACATCAAACCATTTCCCTGGCTTTAGATGGGAGCAATACTGTGTGTAAAATCTGTGCCTCTAACAATTTCAAAGAGATTTCTGTCAGATGTGTATGCAAATTAATTGCTTTTATATACTGTACCTTCTCACTGTGATCTTCGAATGAGATTCTGGTATTAACCAAGGTCACTTTGGGGTCTACCTGACATGAACACTGCTCATTCCTGCTGATGTGACTCGAATAAATTCTATGTCTTGTTTTTTGTGGTTCTGTGTGTATTTTTGTACCTTGACAGGTGGCACGATTATTACTCCTTCTCCACTTATCACCTCCTGCCTTTGTGACACACCTTTCCCCCCCCCACCCCATTCTTTTGCTCAGACACCTGCCAACATATTGACATACCTTGAAGGCCTCAAGCCCGAAACATCGGTTCTGTATTTCTGCTTTCGCTACATAAAGGACGGACAAGTTTCTCTTGTGTCTTGGTGTGAGCTTGCAGGCGCCTCAGATTGAAGAGACTGCCATCCGTGCGGTACCGGATGTAAACACCGTCTTCATTGTTGGGGTCTTTCATGGCTTGGTTCAGCATCATGCTGAAGAAGATTGAAAAGAGGGTTGGTGCGAGAAAACAGCCTTGCTTCACGCCATTGTTAATGGAGAAGGGTTCAGAGAGCTCATTGCTGTATCTGACCCGACACAAGAGAAACTTGTCCGTGAACTACTCTTTGCAGACGATGCCGCTTTAGTTGCCCATTCAGAGCCAGCTCTTCAGCGCTTGACGTCCTGCTTTGCGGAAACTGCCAAAATGTTTGGCCTGGAAGTCAGCCTGAAGAAAACTGAGGTCCTCCATCAGCCAGCTCCCCACCATGACTACCAGCCCCCCCACATCTCCATCGGGCACACAAAACTCAAAACGGTCAACCAGTTTACCTATCTCGGCTGCACCATTTCATCAGATGCAAGGATCGACAATGAGATAGACAACAGACTCGCCAAGGCAAATAGCGCCTTTGGAAGACTACACAAAAGAGTCTGGAAAAACAACCAACTGAAAAACCTCACAAAGATAAGCGTATACAGAGCCGTTGTCATACCCACACTCCTGTTCGGCTCCGAATCATGGGTCCTCTACCGGCACCACCTACGGCTCCTAGAACGCTTCCACCAGCGTTGTCTCCGCTCCATCCTCAACATCCATTGGAGCGCTTACATCCCTAACGTCGAAGTACTCGAGATGGCAGAGGTCGACAGCATCGAGTCCACGCTGCTGAAGATCCAGCTGTGCTGGATGGGTCACGTCTCCAGAATGGAGGACCATCGCCTTCCCAAGATCGTGTTATATGGCGAGCTCTCCACTGGCCACCGTGACAGAGGTGCACCAAAGAAAAGGTACAAGGACTGCCTAAAGAAATCTCTTGGTGCCTGCCACATTGACCACCGCCAGTGGGCTGATAACGCCTCAAACCGTGCATCTTGGCGCCTCACAGTTTGGCGGGCAGCAACCTCCTTTGAAGAAGACCGCAGAGCCCACCTCACTGACAAAAGGCAAAGGAGGAAAAACCCAACACCCAACCCCAACCAACCAATTTTCCCCTGCAACCGCTGCAATCGTGTCTGCCTGTCCCGCATCGGACTTGTCAGCCACAAACGAGCCTGCAGCTGACGTGGACTTTTTACCCCCTCCATAAATCTTCGTCCGCGAAGCCAAGCCAAAGAAGACATAAAGGACACTGTTTGACCTGCTGAGTTTCTCCAGCTTTGTGTGTTTTTACCTCACCCACGATGTCCACAGATTTTTGTGATATACTTCCAAAAGCAAGCATACTCCATTGTTGCCCTTAATCTTCAGCATTTGTAACCATGAGAAGAGAGGGATTAAATGAATTGATGTGTTTATTGCTGATGCAGTGCAAAGCTTAGCTTGGTGTAAGACCCAGGCAGTTCATGCAAAAGAACTGTTCATTAACACGATCACAAGATTACTGTATTCATGACAAGCATAGCATTTTATGTTTAACAAAAGAAACAAACCAAATGTAAACAAGTAACTGGGGCTTCTTTATGGGAATCTGACATGAATGTTGCTTCCGTCACTGTTACCTAAGTGCCCTGGAACCTTGTTAATGAATTTCAAGGCTTAAGGGTGGCTAAGTTTAGACAAATTTGCAGTTATTATCACATACCCTGTAACCAGTTAGTGCAATAACAACTACAAAAGTGAGTTGCCATAACGCCTTTCATAAATCAGCTGAGCCAATTCTTACTGCACAAACTCCTAGGGGATCTCTGTGGGTCGATCAGCATCAGTGGGAGATCGCCATTAGCATTGTCATACGTGTGTACCTGCATCGGGAGTGATGCTGCTTTCCACTGATGGCTTATCTGAGGCAACGGGAGGGCCTAATATCGCACATGCGTGGGTGAGTGCAGAAGGCTGCGCACGTGGTGAGGGATCTCGGGCAGTAGGAAGAGAGGGAGAGCATCACGAC
The DNA here is from genome assembly GCF_036971445.1 of Narcine bancroftii. Lineage (NCBI taxonomy): Eukaryota > Metazoa > Chordata > Chondrichthyes > Torpediniformes > Narcinidae > Narcine > Narcine bancroftii. The sequence continues at coordinate 70,396,306 of NC_091474.1, read as the reverse complement.
CACCCATGTGGCGGAGAGGTCAGAAGGGTAATGTTTGATGGGTTGAAGAGTTCAGAGTTGAGGCTAAGGGGAATAAAGAGAGTCAACTCCATTTTGAGTTGAGACAAACAATGAGTGTATCCTTTAAATTGTGTGTAAAATGGGTAAATTACTGCAGATGAAGGACAACCCAGCAGTGGGGCCGGAGTGGCTGTCAGGGCAGGGCTAGCATTGGTGTGGACTAGGGACAGTGGAGACACAGGGCTGTCACTGGTAGAGACCTGGGACAGTGGAGACACAATACTATCACTGGTCTGTACCAGTGACACCACTGTGTCTCCACTCTCCCGGGTCTGTACATATCCCGGACAGTATAAACACAGCACAGTCACTGGTATAGTCCCTGAACAGTAGTGACACAGCGCTGTCACTGGTACAGACCCAGGACAGTAGAAATGCAGCGCTGTCACTGGTACAGACCCCTGACAGTAGAGATATAGAACTGTCACTGGTAGAGACCTGGGACAGTGGAGACACAATACTATCACTGGTACAGACCTGGGACATTAGAGACACAGTGCTGTAACTGGTACATATCCCGGACAGTATAAACACAGCACAGCGCTATCACCGGTACAGACCCAGGACAGGGGAGACACAACGCTGTCACTGGAACAGGCCCCGGACAGCGGAGACACAGGGCTGTCACTGGTACAGACCCGGGAGAGTGGAGACAGCGCTATCACTGGTACAGACCCAGGACAGGGGAGACACAACGCTGTCACTGGAACAGGCCCCGGACAGCGGAGACACAGGGCTGTCACTGGTACAGACCCGGGAGAGTGGAGACAGCGCTATCACTGGTACAGACCCAGGACAGGGGAGACACAACGCTGTCACTGGAACAGGCCCCGGACAGCGGAGACACAGGGCTGTCACTGGTACAGACCCGGGAGAGTGGAGACAGCGCTATCACTGGTACAGACCCAGGACAGGGGAGACACAATGCTGTCACTGGTACAGACCTGGGAGAGTGGAGACCAAGCGCTGTCACTGGTAGAGACCCAGGACAGTAGAGACACGGCGCTGTCACTGGTAGAGATCCAGGACAGTTGAGACACAATACTATCACTGGTACACTGAGACACAGGGCTGTCACTGGTACAGACCCGGGAGAGTGGAGACACAAATCTATAACTGGTACAGACTTGAGACAGTAGAGGCACAGCACTGTCACTGGTGCAGAACACAGACAGTAGGGACACAGGGCTGTCACTGGAACAAGCCCTCGACAGTATAGACACAGTGCTGTCACTGGTACAGACCCCGGACATTAGAGACACAGGGCTGTCACTGGTACAGACCCAGGATAGCGTAGACACAGCACTGTTACTGGTACAGACCCTGGACAGTAGAGACACAGTGGGTCACTGGTACAGACCTGGGACAGTAGAGACACAGCATTGTCACTGGAGCAGGCTGGAATAGTAGAGACACAGCACTGTCACTGATACAGACCCGGGATAGTAGAGACACAATGCTATCATTGGTACAGTCCTGGAACAGTGGAGACACAGCGCTGTCACTGGTACAGACCCCGGACAGTAGAGACACAGCACTATCACTGGTTCAGACCCGGGAGAGTAGAGACACAATGCTATCATTGGTACAGTCCTGGAACAGTGGAGACACAGCGCTGTCACTGGTACAGACCCCGGACAGTAGAGACACAGCGCTGTCACTGGTACAGACCCCGGACAGTAGAGACACAGCACTATCACTGGTTCAGACCCGGGATAGTAGAGACACAATGCTATCACTGGTACAGTCCCGGAACAGTGAAAACACAACGCTACCACTGGAATGGGCCCCGGACAATGGAGACACCACACTGTCACTGGTACAGACCAGGTAGAGTGGAGACACAGCGCTGTCACTGGTACAGACCCCGGACAGTAGAGACACAGCACTATCACTGGTACACACCCAGGATAGCCAAGACACAACTCTGTCGCTGGAGCAGGATGCAATAGTAGAGACACAGCGCTGTCACTGGTTCAGACCCTGGATAGTAGAGACACAATGCTTTCACTTGTGATAGAACCGTGGAGCAGTGGAGATACCGTGCTGTCACTGGTACAGACCCCGGAGAGTGGAGACACAACGCTGTCACTGGTACAGACACCGGGGAGTGGAGACACAATGCTGTCACTGGTACAGACACCGCTGTGTCTCTAATGTCAACTCAATGTCTGTCTCATGGCAGGAAAAAGGTAATCGTGTGTTATATTACAATAAAGGAAGCTTGACTAATGCTTGACATTTCGATCTAAAACCCTTTGTCGCGACTGATTAAATGTTGAAGAAAAGTGTAAAGAGAACATGGCGGGAGGGGTGGAACAGGGCTCCTGAGCTGGATTGGTGAACAAGGTAGGGAGAAACATTTCAAACACAGGCAGTCGATTGGCAGACGAAGGAAGATAAAGGCAAGAAGCTTGCGCTCCTCCTTCAGGTACCAACTTCTGCTCTCTTCCTGTGTTTTTTCAGGAGGTGTAGTATTTGAGACAGGTGGATAGTGTAGAAAACTCAATGTTGAATAAATCTCCTCACGTTTCTCTGCATATTCTTCATTGTCCAGTTCAGAAGCAAATAACTCACATCCAAGATCATTAAAAATGCGTGGGAAAATTGAAAACTGGTGACAGAGTTAATGATAATGAGTACCTTGGTGGAAGAAATAAAGGGCAGACTTTTTAAATGGAAAGAAAATTGAAAATTCTCAGATGCAAATGTTCTTGGAGAACCTCGTGCAGGATATCCTCATGAGGCCACTCCAGAACCTCATGGGACTGCTCCAGAACCTCATGGGGCTGCTCCAGAACCTCATAGGGCCACTCTGGAATCTCCTTGTCGCTGTTTTTGGAGAGCTCCAGCACCTAAATATTCACATTACACCCTTAGGTATCCTGAAAGTAAACTTGCATCTTAAGTTGATGGTGAAGAAGGCAAATTAAATGCTGGCATTCATTTCAAGGGGAATAGAATAGAAGAGTAGGGATGTGATGTTCAGGCACTGGTGAGATCTCACTTGGAGCAGGTTTGGACTCTTCATTGGAGAAAGGATGTGCTGACATTATAAAGGGTTCAGAGGATGTACACAAGGATGATTCTGGGAATGAAAAGGTTAATATATGAGAAACGTTTGACAGCTCTTGGCTTGTATTCATTGGAATGTAGGAGAATGAGGGAGAATCTCATTGAAACATTTTTAACGTTGGAAGGCGTGGATAGAGCAGATGAAGACAGGTTGTTTCCTAATGTGGGAGAGTCTTGAACATGAGGACATAACTTCAGGATTCAGAACTCTGTTTCACTTAGAACAAAGATCCAGAGGAATTCCTTTAGCCAGATGACAGTGAATCTGTTGAATTTGTTGCTGCAGGTAATTGTGGAGGCCAGCTCATTGGGTGTATTTAAGGCAGAGATTCATTAGTTGTTGATTAGCCAGGGCTTCGAGGGGTTATGGGGAGAAGGCCTGAGAGAGGGGCCGGGTGGGAGAATTGATCAGCTCATGTTGAGGCAGACTCAATGGGCTGAATATTTCTGCTCCTGTGATCTTATATGCATTGACAATATATATATAGATATATCTATATATATCTATATATCCAACAAAATTCTTACTTGCTCCAGCCAAACAGGCCCTTGGTTTAAATAAAAATCTACAATATCAACTAAAGAAAATTAGTCAATTAAGTTCATTTAATTGAATTTAAAAAAGACAATAAATGCATCAGATAGTAAATATTCACAGTTAATCCATTCAATAAAAGAATGTCTTAACAATAGTGCAAACAGTCCTTCTGTAGCGTCAAAGCAGTGCAAAAAGGGGAATTTCAAGAGACCAACGTCTGTTGAAAAGAAACTGATCTTGAACCTGGAGGTGCTGGTTTCAGGCTTCTGTACCTTCTGCCCAAAGGTTGCAATGGGAAGAGGTTGTGACCAGGTTGATGGGGGTCCTTTATGATGTTGGCTGCCATCTTGAAGCAAACGTCATGAAAATGCTTTCAATTAATGAGGCATTCAAGTCAAGTTTATTGTCATCTGATTGTACAAGTACAACCCGACGATAGAGCATTCTCTGGTCATCAGATACACAACCAGATATAGCACACATACAGACAAACAATGCACATGCAGCACAGTACTCATACATACAAATAAATAACTAAATTTATATTTATGTAAATCTGCTCCATGGTCCTGGAGAAACACTCTTGCCTTTACCGTGCGAGCATGGTATGAACGACAAATAAAGGTGACTTGACTTGAAATCTTGTTGCACAATATTAGAGACTCTTAGTGTGAGCAGGTCCTTTGGTCGTTTAGCATTCTCACTGCTGGTGGGAAGAAGCTGTTCCTCAGCCTGGTGGTGCTGGCTCTGATCCTCTTTACTGTTTCTAATTCCCGATGGGAGTAGCTTAAGATGCTGTGTCCAGGGTGGAAAATAACAATCCTAATAAATCACATCGATGGGGTGGTGGGGGGAGACTCCAGTGATCCTCTCTGCCACTCTTATGGTCCAGCAGATTGACCTCTGATCTGTTTCTCTGCAGCAACCATAATCAATGTACCAAAGACTCTGCCTTACTTTTCGGCTATTATTATTTTTATTTAGAGTTATGTTGTAAGATGGTTATAATATGAATTTTTTTCCTCTATGATGTTGCTGCAGAACACTGAATTTCATGACTTGTTCAAGGCAATAAATTCTGATTCTGGTTGTTATTCAATGTGATGCAGCTGACCAGCACGCTCTTGATAGAGAGTTGACATGACGGTGGCCGGTAGCCTTGCCCACTTCATTCTTCTCAGGAAGTGCAAGTCAATATTGCACCTTCCTGACAAGTGAGAATAGGACACTAGTCAAGCATAAAACCTTGGTGCTCTCCACTCTCTCTACTGCCTTGTTATTGATGTGAAGTGGAAAGTGGTCATTCCCGCTCCTCCTGGAGTTCGCGATCATCTCCGTCTTCTCCATGTTGAAACTCAGGTTGTTCCTCTCACGAGATTTTCCACCTCTTCTGTGCTGATGAGGCCGACTACCACCGTGTCATCTGAAACTTGTTGGCTCTGTTGGAACTGGATCTGGCGATGCAATCGTGGGTTAGTAGTGCAAATGGGCCAAGTATCAGTGCTCAGCGTGACGGACTCTGACATTCTGTGCCTGACCTGTACAGACTGTGGCCTTTCCATAGACTTTATAGGAAGCCCAGATTTCAGTTACAGAGAGGGATGTTGAGTACCAGTGAGAACAGGTTCTCCACCAGCCTCTGGGGAATGGTTGGTATTAAATGCTGAGCTGAAGCTTGGTCACGAGGGAGTGAAGGTACAAGGCTGCAGGATCATCTGTGGAATAGTTTCTTCTGTATGTGAATTGCAATGGGTCCAGTGTCTCCGAGAGCTGTACTTTGATGTGTTCCATCACCAGATGCTCAAAGCATTTCATAATGGTGGAGGTCAGTGCCACAGGACGGTCATCATTGACGATGTTGGCTGTTTTGAAACTAATGGAGTCAAAGGACTGCTGCACTGAAATATTGGAGTATGTGATCGACTTGGCTGTGTTTGTTATCTTCTGGAGCTTCTGCGTTCCCGGACAGTCGAATTCTCAAACCAGAAACACCAAAAGAGCAATTACAATCATACACTTAAAATCCAATCATCTTTAAAATATTACATGGTGGAACTCCAGGCTTGTCCTGATTTATTCCCAGTGTCAAAGAAGTTGTTTCAGATTAATTCCAGTATTGAAATAACGCCAACGAGGTTGGATTGAAAAGCTTTAACATCTTCTGGCATATTCTGCGGGGACTAAATGTCTAGATTCAGCACTTGCATGTTATTCAGCATCTGGTGAAGTGACGAGATGGTGTGATGTTTATGGTCATATGCAGAAGTTCAATCTGCAGATCCACTGGAATTCTTCCTTCTTGCAGTCACACAATTACATAAAACACATTAACAAACAATAAGTACAAATTAAATTACTACATTGGCGTATAAGTCGAGTTGTGAAACCCCAAAATATCTCTCAAAAAATGTGGGGGGGGGGTGGTGTCAGATATACTTTTGAGACATTAAATTCAGCTCCAAATCCAATCCGCGCTGATCCGACGTATAAGCCAACCCTTGATAAACCAATAAAAACCTGACATGACAGATTTTTACTGAAAACAACAACACAATTAGCACCCTTCAAAATCACTCTCACTGTCATCAACTGAAGTAAAGATGGTGGCAAACACATCCATACTCTCGTTGTTTAAACAGTCATCATACAGGTCCCAGTCTGTGTCTGATGAGATGGTTTCAGCTTCGCTGTCAATGTCCCACATTAAATCATCTTCCATGTTGTCAATAGCACATGAGATACTGCACTTTTTAAATGATTTTATCACAGTCTCTGCTTTAACTTTGTCCCATGCCTTGAGCACGAAATTACACAGCACATCAAGTAATGCAGCACACTTTGCCCCGCCTTTTGTAAATGAATTTTCTGTACTTGACATCCATGTATTCTATTATCATGCATATGGTCTGAATGGCTTGTTCATGCAGACATTGAGACAGGTTGCAATAGAGACGTCAAACCTCTTGGGATAACAGCCATGTAAGTATGATTTAGTGTTAATCTCCTTTTAATGTTCTCAGTTAAGTGGCTATGAAACATATCCTAAAGCAGCAAACTCCGTTCCTTGCCTGGCCGCCTCTTCCACACATTATCTATCCATAGTTTTGCACCATTTTTACCCATCCATCCGTCTTTTTCATGAAAATGTTCAAAAATACCTTCAGGGAATTTTATTTTAGGTTTAATTTTGCATTTGAAGATCAGCATGGGTCTTAACTTTGTCCCGTCGGCCATACAGGATAACACCACGGTAAACCTGGTCCTTTCATGGCCTATACTTCTGGTTTGCACAGTTTTAACACCTTTCCGTTCCACTGTTCTATTGCCCATCATGTCAAAATTCATGGGGGTTTCATCCATGTTTCCGATATTTGCTGATGTAAGCTGGTGTTTCTGAAGGTTGTGTATAATAAACTGGTGAAAACTTATAACTTTATGATCAAGATCTTTTGCTAATGTCTGTCCAATTTTTGTTTTTCGGTGTAATACCAGATGTTTCCTGTTCATGTAACGATTGCACCAGCCTCAAAATCATCTCTGAGGTCTGGGTACGACTTGGCCCACTGTAGTGCAAATGTTCTTATTTTATTTCGGGTGACTAGTATGGGATCCTATCACCACTGAATATATTTGTATATATTTACATATAGCGATAGTGATTGGCTGAGAGCTGTAGCCACGCCCACTGGCAGGTCATAAAGGGCTGCTCCTAACCAGACCCAGGTCAGTCTGGACTGGTCGACCTCGATGTAATACGCTCCAGTCTTTTGTTAATAAAACCCTTGGTTTGAGTCAACAAATCTTTGAGTCATTTGATATGCTACAACTAGGCAGCAATCTTTCCTCTGTTCATGTACCCATTCTGCAACGTGATTTTCCAACTCTGGTCAATGAGTGATTCCTTTTCTCAAAGAACATTCCCTTTGTGGTGTTTTTCTTAAAGTCTCTTCTTTCTGCCTCCAATCTCTTAACAACTTCTCATTGACATCAAATTTTCTTGCAGCAGCCCAGTTGTTGGTTTTCTTGGCCAGTTCTATCACTTTCAACTTAAAGCTCACTTCACATTTTTGTCACATGCTGCATTGCATCGATGGACCCTCCATGATAGCAATCAGGCAACGCCCAGCAGGCCTCTGGGGGTCGACATATATACTGGTCAATGGCCCATCTCAGGCATCGTGAACTTTGGGAGTCAACTTATACGCTGGTCAACGGGGCACCTCAGGCAACCATAAAATCTGGGTCAATGTATGCTGGAAATCCCATAAAATCCTCAAAATGAGGCTGAAAAAGGGGGGTTGACTTATATGCCAGTTGACATTCTCCAAAATATATGATAATTAATGTAAAAGAATCAATAAATATCTCAGTGCAGCTAATTTTTAAAAAAGTGATATCTGATGAAAGAAAGTGGATGGTTGGTGGTACTGGAGCAGTGTTCCAGCAACGAGAGTAAGGCAGCAAGAGGAGCAGCAGTCAATGGGTGACATGACCCATGACCTTGATTACCACAAAGTCAAAGCCACCTATGAAGAACAAGGCCTTCAAATTTCTTATTGAACATTGGAAAAGGGGGTCACGTGGTGACGTCATGGTGAACAGGTACAGTCTACAGCTCCTGATTAAAGTTAAGAAATTCTCCCTTTAAACTAAAGAGAAGAAACTATAAAATTTTGAAGAGAAGAGATAATCCCCAGGAAACCTACAAATCTGACCGGGGAAGAGGTCAAATATTGCGCAGGCTGGAACTGAAAAACAGCCCAAGACCAGTGGGATGACTGATGTCAGCCCAACAGTAGCAGTGACACAGAGTGCTGATAACAGGACAGCCACTTTTAAATGGAGCTGACACTGAAGAATATTATGTCTGCTGTAGGAGTTCTAACAAAGAAAATTGCTTGTTTTGACCATCAACTAGTAGAGCTTGCTCAGGGAATGAACAATCAGAAAATTTTTTGGAGTCACTGGCTTCCCGAGTGCAAGATGTTGAAGTTATGAAGGCAGATGTTAAATGACAAAATTCAAGATTTAGAAAACAGTCAAGATGCCAGGAAGATTGAAAAAGAGCTTTACAGAAAGATGGACAGTTTAGAATGTTACGATCCCAGAGGTCCCCAAAACCCAGCAGCAATAGATATTGACCAAGACAAATGGTTACTTAAACAAAAGTTGCTTTTAATTATCTTTAAGCATGAAAACAGAATCACACTTTAACTTATCTCTATTGACTTACTTAACTTAACTCAATCCCCTTCTAAATCTAAGCGCATGTGTATGTAAAGTGCGTGTAAATTCAGAAAAGTTCTCTGGTTCACAGTCTAATCTCACTTCTCATTCCTCCAAATTTACTGGTTGCAGGCAACTCTTAAACTGTGCACAGAATTTAACATTTTTAAAGTTCACCAGGCTTTGGTGCTCAAAAGGTAAATAGTTACCACTCAGGAAACTTGTTGTCAGTTTGAAGACAGAGATTTGTTGTTGCAGGACATCCACAATTGATGTACTTCCATCAGTCACTCCAATGTCTCATTGATGAAACTTGTCCCTTCAGGGTTCTCCAGATGATAACCTCTTTCTTTCAGGTCACCACAGAGTGCCTTTTTGTTTCTCTTATTCCAAGTGAAACATCAGACAGCCAGTCCTCTCCTCTTGCATGAACCACAGGGGCTTTGACCAGGCTGTCTTCCAAATGGGCTTGCCAGCTTGTCCTGATCCAGTCCCAGCAACTTCTGCTGGCTATAACACTGCAAAAGTGATCTCTGTCTGTCTGTCTGTCTCCCCCCCCCCTCTCTCTCTCTCTCTCTCTCTCTCTCTCTCTCTCTCTCTCTCTCTCTCTCTCTCTCTCTCTGAGAGAAAAGCCTGTTTGACTCTCTCTGCTTGGAAAACCACTTGACCCTCTTTACAACAGCAAGTTCTCTTCCAGACAGCAGCAGCTCCGACAAGCTCTTTCATCTGTTGCCTTTTGAAAACAACAATCCATTGGTGAAGTATCTTGAGCACTCTTCAAAGCTCTTGCAAAAGCTGTTGAGGCCCCAATATGTCTAGCATTTTTACATTTTATTTTGCAAGTGGATAGAAACAGATACAAAAGGCGAGACAATATTTTGCGTTGTGGAGAAATTTTTCAGAAAGTCATCCCGCTTACCAACATTCTTGCTCGTGCAACAGATGGGGCACCTTCCATGACAAGATGTCATCGTGGCTTCATCAGTTTCTTGAAAAAAGCTGCAGTGGGTGAGTTTACGGTGATTTGTGTAATCCACAGGCAACATCTGGTCACTAAAAAATCCTAAGTGGTCAACCACAAATCATTATTGCTGTGGAAAATAAAATCAAGGCACATGCTCTCAATCCCCAACTGTTTTGACAGCTCTGTGCTGAGAATGGTGAAGATTTTGAACATTTGTTGTTGCACACATGAAGTTAGATGACTGTCAAAGGGAAACTGCCTGAGGCGTTTTTGTTCAATTTTTAAAACAGTTGTTGTATTCTTCCAAGACTCCAATTCTGTTCTTTGTGATCAACTATTAAACATCAAGCATAATGTTGCTAGTTGTCAGGTGCATTCACAAAGTTCAATGAAGTTAATTTGCAACTGCAAGGAAATGAGATTAACCTTATCAAAGCCAAATCAGCCCTCTCACTTTTCTGTCAAGTTACAGTTTTTCAAATGTAAAATAGCCCAGCATCAGCTTTCCCAATTTCCAAGCCTCTATGAATTGGAGAAGGAGAAAAGGATTCCAGATGATGATCTTCCAGTGTATTGTACACGTCTGGATCAGCTACACAAAGACATGTCTGACAGATTTCAGGATCTTTTTTGCTTTAAAAAAAAACGACTGGCTGATCAATCCATTCCTAGATATCAGCAGTGCGGAAACAGGAATGGTGGAGGAAGAATTGAGTTCACTCCAAAATGACATTGAGCTGAGGCCCAAGTTCAAAATATCATACTGTGGTGGTGCACATGGCGATGCAGGCGAACCGGCTCTGTATGTGATGGCTGCGGTAGCGAAGCAGCTACATTAAGACGGCGTAGTTGGGTTCAGGGATTCCTCATGACCTCAACCATCATGCAAGCCCTTTCGGCTACAAAAATACATTTCTGACCACTGCCCTACACTGTGGAACAGAGTCAAGATCTACTTTATTGCTTTTCCAACATCATATCTAGTAGAGCGAGCTTTCAGTGCAGTCGCCAAGATTCTTTTCAAGCAAAGAAACAAACTGAAGATTATTGAACGTGGGAATCAAAGACTTCTTCGTAGAGCCTTCCAGCCTGATGTTGAGTAGCTGCTGTCCCTGCACCAAGCACATCTATGCCATTAAAGCTGAGAAGACAATGAGGTTAGAGGCGAGGTGCAAATTTACCCTTGTAGCGGCTACATCGGTAGAGCTACTAAAGCAATACACACACCAGGTTAGTCAACACAAGGCTGTTTTATTTAGACTTCACAGGCTTCTTTTATATACCTCATGTCCCAGGCTCCCCGGGACGGGTGGGACATGATTATGGGTTTGCTGAGGATCCACGGGACTAGCAGGTTTAAGTTAAGCCTTGAGAGTGTCCCGCACCTTCTGGCAGGAGACTCCACAGATCAATGTGACGTTACTCAGCATGCAGCACTGTGCGCGTGTGGTCCATTAACTGGGTGAGTACCCAGCTGTCTTAATGACTCCGCGCACTCGCTGAAGAACCGCACCGGCGACAGTTTTCAATACCGCACTGTGCCCACTTGGCCCACTACACCCTTTCCTACTGCTAAACAAATTGGTTTCTGAAATGTTTTATTTGTGAAATACATACGCTTGTATATAGTGTTAGATTAGTTATTGTTTAAAATTGGTGGTAGACCTAATACCAAGAGGTTCGTGTTCTGTGTGTGTGTGTGTGTGTGTGTGTGTGTGTGTGTGTGTGTGTGTGTGTGTGTGTGTGTGTGGGGGGGGGGTGTGAAGTGTGTGTGTGTGGGGTATGTGTATGGGTGAGGTGTGTGGGTGTGTGTATGTGTGTGGGGGGGGTGTGAAGTGTGTGTGTGTGGGGTATATGTATGGGTGAGGTGTGTGGGTGTGTGTATGTGTGAGTGTATGTGGGTGTGGATATGTGTATGGGTGGTGTGTGTGTGTGGGTGGGGTGTGTGGAGTGTGTGTGTGTGGGTGTGTGTGTGAGAGAGAGTTTGAGTGTGAGAGAGATTGTGTGTGTATGGGTGGAGTATATGTGTGTGGGTGTGGGGGTGGAGTGTGGATGTGGGTGTGTATGTGTGTGAGAGATTGTGTGTGTGTGAGTGGGGTGTATGTAGAGTGTGTGGGTGTGTGTGCGTGTGGGTGTATGGGTGTGGGTGTGTGTGTTGGTGTGTGAGTGTGTGTGTGGAGTGTGTGTGGGGCATGTGTGGGTGGGGTGTGTGGGTGTGTGAGTGCGTGTGTGAGAGAGTGATTGTGTGTGTGAGAGAGATTGCGTGTGTGTATGTGTGTGTGGGTGTGGATGGGGTGTGTGTGTGAGAGAGAGAGATTGTGCGTGTGAGAGATTGTGTGTGGTTGGGGTATATGTGGACTCTGTGTGTGCGTGTGGATGTGTGGGTGTCATGTGTGTATGAGTGGGGTGTGTGTGTGGGTGGGGTGTGTGAGGAGTGTGTGTGGGTGGGGTGTTTGTGGGTGTGTTGTGTGGTTGGGGTGTGTGTGGAGTGGGTGGGTGTGTGTGGGGGTGTGTGTGTGAATGTGGGTGTGTGTATGAGAGAGGGAGATAGTGTGTGTGAGAGAGATTGTATGTGTGTATGTGTGGGTGTGTGTGTGTGGGTGTGGGTGTGTGTGTGAGAGAGATTGTGTCTGTGTATGGGTGGGGTGTGTGTGTAGTGTGTGTGGGTGGGGTGTGTGTGTGGGTGGGGTGTGTGTGGAGTGTGTGTGTATATGTGTGTGTGTGGGTGTGGGTAGGGTGTGTGTGAGAGATAGAGATTGTGTGTGTGAGAGATTGTGTGTTTGTGGTTGGGGTATATGTGGACTGTGTGTGTGCGTGTGGATGTATGGGTGTCGTGTGTGTGTGTGTGTGTGTGTGAGAGAGAGATTGTGTGAGAGAGATTGTGTCTGTATATGGGTGGGGGGTGTGTGGAGTGTGTGTGGGTGGGGTGTGTGTGTGGGTGGGGTGTGTGTGTGGGTGGGGTGTGTGTGGAGTGTGTGTGGAGTGTGTGTGTGTGAGTGGGGTGTGTTTGTGTGAGAGAGATTGTGTGTGTGTTGGTGTGGGTGTGTGTATGTGTGTGTGGGTGTGGTTGGGGTGTGGGTGTGAGAGGGAGAGATTGTGTGTGTAAGAGAGATTATGTGTGTTTGTATGTGTGGTGGGGTGTATGTGGAGTGTGTGTGTGGGTGTGGTGTGTGTGGGTGGGGTGTATGTGGAGTGTGTGTGTGTGCCTGAGTAGGGTGTGTGGGTGTGAGAGAAATTATGTGTGCGAGTGGGGTGTGTTTGTGTTAGAGATTGTGTGTGTGTTGGTGTTGGTGTGTGTGTGTTTGTGTTTGTTTATGTGTGTGTGGGTGTGGGTGGGGTATGTGTGTGAAAGGGAGAGATTGTGTGTGTGACAGAGAGATTGTATGTGTGTATGTGTGGGTGTGCTTGTGTGTGTGTGAGTGTATGGGTGTGGGTGTGTGTGTGTGAGAGAGATTGTGTCTGTGTATGGGTGGGGTGTGTGTGGAGTGTGTGTGGTTGGGGTGTGTGTGGAGTGTGTGTGGTTGGGGTGTGTGTGTGGGTGGGGTGTGTGTGGTGTGTGTGTGGAGTGTGTGTGTGAGTGGGGTGTGTTTGTGTGAGAGAGATTGTGTGTGTGTTGGTGTGGGTGTGTGTGTGTGTGGGTGTGTGTGTGTGAATGTGGGTGTGTGTATGAGAGAGGGAGATAGTGTGTGTGAGAGAGAGATTGTATGTGTGTATGTGTGGGTGTGCGTGTGGGTGTGTGTGTGTGTGAGTGTATGGTCCCCCTCCAGTCACAAGGCATGAACATTGACTTCTCTGCTTTTCATTAAACCTGCTCACCGTATCTTTCCCTCCCCCATTTCCTGCCTTTCCAGTTCTTTCACCCTCATCGCTGCTTCTCCACCTTCTCCACCTTCTCCCCCTCATCGCTGCTACCCCTTCCTCCTTTCTCCACCTATCAACTCCTGCCCTGCCACCACCCTCCTTCTCTCCTTCCCCATCTCACTCTTTTATTCCGACACTCACCGGCATTTTCTCATACTTTGATGAAGGGCTCAAGCCCGGAAAGTCGGTTCTGTATCTCTGCCTTTGCTACATAAAGGACATGGTTTGACCTGCTGAGTCTCTCCAGCCTTGTGTGTTTTTACTTCAACCACGGTGTTCACAGAATTCTGTTTTACCTCTGATAATATGACAGCATTGATTAGTGTCGGATGTGGATTGATGCAATACAATTTTATGCACCAATTATGCCTTGCACTGCAAAAATTACACGGTTTAAAGTCTGAAATTCTGGACTCATGTTTTAGGTGTGGTATAGAGGTTGGAACATTTATACATTCAACCTGGCTATGCATGAAAGTAAAATCCTTTTGGTATGTTTCGGCTGAAATTTTGACAGAAATTATAGAAGAGGATTTTCCATTTGGACCGGAAATGTATTAATTGAGCAAACTTATGGTTATTGGCTCAAAACTATCAACATATCAAATCCAGTTTGTGAGGATCGCAATAGCGGTGGCCAGGAGATGTTTCATTTTTATATGGAAGTCTGATTCCCCCCTGGAATATGGAAACGCAAAGTTGTGCCCCCCCAGAAAGATAACTTGTAATGTTAGAAAGAAATTTTGTTAAAATATGGTAACCTTATTTGAATCCAACTGGGTTAAAGATATAATTAACATCCCTGAAAAGGTTTACTTAATAGAGTAAGGTTAATAGGGCTGAATTCCTGAAGATCAAGATAGGGACCGAAGGCAGCTCAAACACCCCTCAATTTTTGGACAATTTTTTTCATATATATGTACAGTATAGCTCCTATTATCTGAAATCAGATTCTCCAAAATACTCAGTTATTCAAATTTAAAATATTTTTCGGATAAATGAAGATATCGGAAAGAAATCAAAAATCCTTATTTATTTGAAAAATTTTCAGATCCTAACTGACCGGGGACGTCAGGCTCCCAACGACATCAGGGACATTGGGCTCCCAGGAGGGGAAGTATCGGTGATCGGAGGTGGTCAGCATTTTTTTTGGTGAGAATTAAACATTATTTTAATGCCGAAAAATCCTTCCTTTGTGGTTTGTGGTTGTTTAAACGCTAATACAAGTGATTTTCTGTTGCTACTGGGCTGTTTTTAAAATATGACCAGTTCTCTGAAAAAAAAAATGTTTTTCTGAAATAGGCCTCATCCCCACTATTTTGTGTAATCAGAGTTGTACTGTATTAGCAGTTGGGGGGAGGGGCAGTAAGATTTGGGCAATGATATGAGACTCTATAATATTAAAATGCTATTTATATGGTGTATGTAATAACGTTCCATATGACTCTTGGAAAAATTAAAATCAAATATTCAAAAAAAGCATTGGAAAAGTAAACTGGCTGTGAATCATTTAACCATCTGGAACATAACTTCAAATCTTCGCAGTATTCCTGTGAGTTTGTCAAAAGAACACAAGGTGTGGATGACCATGTTGCTCAGTTAAAGGAAGAGACCACTCATTCACTGAAGCATGTACTGCAGCTGGTATTAATCCCATCCTACTATCTTGGTTCCACCGCCCCTGATGGAATTATCTCCCCAACTATCAATCAATTCTGGACCTTTTTCTCAATTCTTCCATCTTCGCGTTGAGTTCTTCCATTCCAGAACATCTGAAGGGATGCTCGTGGTTTCCCCTCTCCTGTGATCAATTCGTCCCTAGTCCCCTGGTCCTCCATTTCCTGCACATCTGCCCTGGCCCCTTTCACCCTAGTTGCAGCAGTGACAAGATTCCCTTTGTCCTCATCTACTATCCCTGCAGTCTCCACCATTGCTGCCATCGACAGCGTGATCCCACCACCAGACACATCTTCCCCTTTCCTCCCCTCTCTCCTTCCTGCAGTGGCCACTTCCTCTGGGTCTCCCTCATCCACCCATCCCTTTCCACTGATTACCTTCTCAGAACCTTCCCTGGTGACCACAGGAAATGGTACTTTTGCACCCACAACTCCCTCCTCAGCACAAGCAGTCCCTCAAAGTGAAGCAGCGCTTCACCTGTGAATCTGCAGGGGTTGTCCACAGCATCCACTGTTCCCTATATTGGAGTCTGTGGCTGCCTCTACATCGGACAGCAGGCTGGGATATTATTGAGAAACATTGCTCTGTCTGCTGCAATAAAGGGAACTTCTCAGTGGCCAACCATCCCATTCTCATGGCCTCATGCACTGTTAAACCAAGTATACCTACAATTGGAGGAACAACAACTAATATTCTGTCTAGGCCCTCTCCTACCAGACGGCATTAGCATCAACCTCCAGTTTCCATTAGGTCCCTCCCCCAACTCTCTCTCTTTCCCCATCCCTCTGTCTCCTTCATCCAGCTCACCCCTTCTTCCTCTCCATTCAGTGAGCTACCCCCTCCCACTACCACTTCTCTCTTCTGCCCTCCTAAACATTCCCACCTACCTGTTGGCCTGTGATTTTCTCCTGCCCCTTCCTCCCTCCACTCCTCTCCACCCCCGCAGTTTTTTTATTCAGGTGCCTGCCTGTATTTTGGTCACACGTTAATGACGAGCTCACGCCTTCCAGCAGCGACTCTGCAGCACCTCTGACGGGAATAATCAAATATTCCCATTCAGAACTTCTAACATTCAAACCAAAAAATGAGAAACCTAAAGTCAAACTTACCCGATAGCAATGATGTCCTGCGACGGCAGGCAGATCTTGGAATCGGCGGTCTCTGTAGGGCTTTAAACAGTTAACGCAATTACAATAACAACACCACAGGAGTTTTAAACAGCCCACAATTG
Source organism: Narcine bancroftii (assembly GCF_036971445.1). NCBI lineage: Eukaryota > Metazoa > Chordata > Chondrichthyes > Torpediniformes > Narcinidae > Narcine > Narcine bancroftii. The sequence goes on along the minus strand of NC_091474.1, from coordinate 70,379,674 downwards.
GGCCATTTAAATTTTGCACATTCATACTTCATGGCGTATTGAAAGGGACAGAGCACGGTCAATTTAAACACCGTGGGAAATACCAGCAGTGGACCCATAGGCCAGGTAAAGAAGGCCTGACCACATGGATGCAGAGAGGGGGAGGCTACAGGTAAGGCTGAGATGCTGGAACCTGAGGCTTCCACTCCCTACAATCCTTCTGGCCAACATACAGTCTTTGGAGATCAAACGATAAATACCAAGTCAGACTTCAACATCAGAGAGACATCAAGGAATGCTGCGTGATGTGCTTTATGGAAACTGGGTAAACATGGACATTCTGGACATGTCGCTGCTGCCCAAGGGCTACACCCCCCATCGCGCTGATCGAACACCGGCATCTGGAAAAAGCAGGGGAGGTGGCACTTGTGTCATCATCAATTCATCGAGATGCACAGATGCAATGGTCACATTCCAGATCTGCTCCCCTGACCTGGAACATCTGATGACCAAGTGTCACCCATTCTACCTGCTGAGGGAGTTCACCACCATCATCCTGGTCGCAGTATACATTCTGCCCCAGGCTAACATCAGGTTGGCATTGGAAGGACTGAACACAGTGATAAACAGCCATGAGACAGTGCATGAGATCATTGTGGGAGACTTCAATCAGGCCAACCTGAAAAATTCTGTGACAAATGACCTCCAACACACCACATGCAAGATGAGGGGAACCAACACACTCGACCACTGCTCCACCATCATGAAAAAACTCACACCGAGCCACACCACGACCACTGTTCAGCAAGTCTGATCACCTGGTTGTACTTCTGCTCCCGGCGTACAAGCAGACACTGAAGACCAGTGGTGAAGATGGTGAAGGTGTAGTCAAGGAAGGTGGAGAAGCGTCTGCAGGACTTCTTTGAATTGGTGCACTCGAACATATTCAAGAACTCATCCATAGAGTTGAATGAACATGCAACAGGTGTCACTGACTTCATCAAGACTTGCCTGCATAAGTGTGAGCCCATGTGTCCATATTGGGTGTTCCCCAACCAGAAGCCCTAGATGAATCAGAGAATTCACAACCTGCTGAGGGTGAGAACAAGGGTGTTTAAAAGCCAGAGATTGAGATCCTTACAAGATTTCCAGGTATGACCTGTGCAAGGGCCAGCTCTGAAGCAAAGTGGCAATTCTGGAGGAAGCTAGAGACATGCCAGCTACAGCAGGGAGTGCAGGCCATCACAGCCTACAAAGCGAGGGCAAACACGATAGATGACTGTGATGCTTCATTACCCAATGAGATGAACACCTTCTATGCCCACTTTGAGAAGAAGACCCAAACAGTACCTACTCGAAAGGCTGAAGACCCTGTGATATCTGTCTCTGAGGGCGACGCTAGAACATCATTCAACAGGGTGAATCTTCACAAGGCGTCAGGCCCTGATAGCATTCCTGGTAGGGTACAGAAAATCGGTGGCAAACAACTAGCCAGAGTGTTCACAAATGTTTGCAAACTCTCATTGCTGCCATCAAAGATTCCCACCTGCTTCAAAAGGGCATCAGTCATCCTGGTCCCCAAGAAGAGTAGCATGGGCTGCCTCAACAACTACCAGCCAGTAGCACTAACTTCTACTGTGATGAGGGGTTGGTCGTGGGCAGAATTAACATGTACCGAACTAAAGATCTGGACCTGTTGCAATTCGTCTATCGTCACAATCGCTCCACGGCAGTTGCAATATCACTGGTTTTCCACTCAGTCTGGACCACCTCAAAAACAGCAACTCATACATACATCTACTCTTCATCGACTACAGTTTGGCCTTCAATACTATTATTCCCTTGGTGCTGATCAAGAAGCTACAAATTCTAGGCCTCTCTACCACCTACTGCAACTGGATCCTTGACTTCCCCATTGGAAGACCAGTCAGTACGAATTGAAAACAATGTCTTCTCCTCACTGATTATCTTCACAGGCGCACCCCAAGGATGCGTACTTAGCCCAATGCTCTACTCATTATACACCCATGACTGTGTGGCCAGGCACAATTCCTTTGCTACCTACAAGTTTTCAATGACACCACAGTTGTTGGCAGAATCACAAACGGCAATGAGGAAGCGTACAGGAGGGAGATAGATCAACTCATTAAATGGTGTAACAACAGCAACCTTGCTCTCAATGTTAGCAAAATCAAGGAGATGATTGTGGTCTTCAGGAAGAAATCAGGGGAACACAATCCAGTCCTCATTGAGGTCTCAGTAGTGGCTGTCCAAATATCAAATTCAGTTCATGAAGGTCGCCTTGTCTGTAGCCAGGAAATGTAAAGCCATCATGTGGAAGTTCAACTCCCAACTAAATATTACATGATGGAATACAAAAATGCAGAATTGTATTCTCCTGGAGAAAATTGCATACAATTTAAGGAGGAAATATGACACATTTATTAGAGTGTGGCAATGTTACCTAAAACACATAGGTACACAGATATAACTTCACCCCTTCAGAATAAAGGAAATGAAATAATCCGTCCCAGCAGGGAAACGATTGGGATCAAAGAAGTGGGACGACAGGCTCTTGATTTTTATCCCTGATCCCTTTTAATTTAAGTACCTGAGGGGGTTTCTCAGTTTTTCTTCAGTTTTTCGCAAGGATCGTTAACCTCACCGGTAATTGCATTTTGTGTATTTGTATAATTTATATAACTTTATTCTCGGTTGTATGGGGGGGGGGGAGGAGGTAGAAGGGGAAAAGCAGACTATGTATGTTATATATAAGTGTTGAATGAAAGTGTATTGTTGTCTGATTCTATATGCCTTTGAAAATCAAAAACAAAATATTAAATAATAAACATGAAATTCCAGGGTGTGAATATCTCTGAGGATCTGTCATGAAGCCTTCATGTTCATGCAATCACAAAGAAGGCTCACTACTTTGTGAGGTGTCAATATGTCACCAAGGACTCTCATAAACTTCAACAAGTGTACCGTGGAGAGCATTCTGGCTGGTTGCATCACTGCTGGTACGGAGGTGCCAACTCTCAGGACGTGAATAAACTCCAGAGGGTTGTTAAGTCAGCCTGCGGCATCACAGGCACCAGACCACTCCATCGAGGACATCCACATGAGGCGGTGTCTTAAAAAAGCAGCCTCTCTCCTCAAAGACCGCCACCACCCAGGCCATGCCCTCTTCACTCTGCTACCCTCGGGGAAAAGGTGCAGTAGCCTAAAGACGAGCACTCAGCGACACAAGGACAGCTTCTTCCCCACTGCCCTCAGATTCCTGAATAATCAAAGAACCACAGACACTGCCTGACTTTTTGAGCACTTTTATTTTTTTATATAGTAATGTTATAAGATGGTTATAATATAAATATATACACTAAGATGCTGCTGCAAACCCCAAATCTCATGACTTGTTCATGACAGTAAATTCTGACTCTGAACTTTGGTTCCCCTTTGCTTCCTACAGATACTGTGTGACCTGTTGAGTTTCTCCAGCACGTCTGTGTTTTGCAGGACAATGTCAGCGTCTGCCGATTTTCCTGCTTAATTCCATCAATTTCAGTTTTGAAACCTGCAGTTTGCATCTTGAATGTGAAACCAAAGTGTTTTTTTTACATTGCTTCTAAATTTAAACATGGTAGCAGGCCCTTCCAGCCCACGAGTCCAGGCTGCCCAAATACCCCAATACACTGCCTGTACATTTGAAGGGTGGTGGGAAACCGGGACACCCAAAGGAAACCCACACAGGGAGAATATGCAAACTCCACCCAAACAGTGTTGTATTTGAACCTGGCTCATTGGCGCTGTCGTAACGTTGTTCTAACAACTACACAAACCATACTCCCGTAATTTTCCTGGTATCCACTGCTGTTGTTACAACAAAGTACTTACTTATAGCACTCACCAACTTGAAAATTCTATTTAACTTGTTTTTCATTTTCTCATCACGGTAAAATGGGTTCTCCTTATCAAGAGCTAACCACCTTGATTTGAATGCCATTTAGCTTCTATCTTCAAAGCACCATGGATACTTATAATTGAACCATCTTTAACCTGGACTTGTCCTGGTGAATTGTTGCTGAACTGCCATCAAAATTAAATTCTCCATGCAGAAATGCAATGTCGGAAAGTGTTATGGTCCAATTGTAGAGCTGACAAAAACTTCATGGATTTCTAAATTAACTTGCACCATTTTGAAACCTTTTAAATTCATTTTTGACCCGATGAAAGTTTTTAAAAATGTATTGGGGACTTCCTGCTGGCCATTGATGGAGTAGCAGCTCCAACTTACCTCACTGTTTCCAACCCACTTTAAGCCCTTATTCCTAAACTTTACATTGCTTATTGAATTTATTTGGATTAATGACTGTCGCTGCCTTTAATGTGGCTACAAGGAATGCTAAAGGAACGGGAAAAGACAAGAATCTTCCTGGGTCTTTAGAATCTGTTATGGAATTGCTTTGACAACATAGAAATAATCCTCTAATGAATTACAACAATTAGAAAGCTATTCAGAAAGAATTTTAAGCAGTTAGATGCAAAATTGGATTTTTTTTCAAGAACCCTTAGAAATGCATGATAAACGTATTCAAGATAAAGAAGCCACTGCGACTGTTTCAGATGGATGATATGCAAGAGCTATGCAAAAAGCTATCAAAAACTAATGAAGTATTAATGAAGAAGATCATTAACCTCAAAAACAGTAGAAGAAATAACTTACAAATTCTGGACATGGCAGGGTGGACAACCTATTAAATTTTTTGCGAGTTTTCTGACTGAAATTTTTGGACCTGCAGTTTTGCTAAATCTCCCTGGGATAGATTATGCACACAGATTGCTGGCTTTTAAACCAGTTTCTGGTCAGAGACCTCAGTTGGTTCCTGTGTTTTCATGAATTTCAAACTAAGGAGCTTTTAATACGTGAATCTCCTCGCAGAGGAATGATTGACTATCAAGTTCAAAAGATTCGTATAGTTAAGGATTACTCTTCTGAGGTTATGAGTGAACGGTTCAAATATAAGATCAAGTCAGAATTCTATAATCAAAGGTTTAAGCCTTCTCTGCATTTTCCAGCATGCCTTTGCATTACACTGAAAGACAAAACTAAGAAGTGGTTTTGCTCCGTTGAAGAAACCAGAATGCATCTACCTTCCATTATCTCTCCATCCGAGTAATGGTTTCTCTAATTCTCTGTAATCTTTGAGTTTAATTAATAGACTAAGGTCTTAATGCCTTAAGTATTTATACATTTTGACATTTTAGATTTTTAAAATCATTTTGTGACAGACTATTTAGAGGTGGATTGGGAGGATTGTAAGAGCAGGTTGCACACAAACATTTTAAACCACAGAATTTTTACAGGACTTTTGCAGAGTGCTGTTTTGCAAAGGGCAACTAAGTAGCAACATATGGCAGCAGCTTGCTGCCTCGAAGAGCATGTGATCTTTGCAGGAGAGGGAGAACAGCTTTTCTCTCAGAGAGGGAGGGAGTGAGAGAGAGGAGTGACAGAGGCTTTGGTTCCAGAGGGACAAGCTGGCAAACTCTGGAAGACTGCCTGGTCAAAGGAGAAAACTGGCTGTCTGAAAGGAACTCTGTTGTGACCTGAAAAAAAGTGGATCATCTGGAGAACCCTGAAGGGGGCAAGTATTGTCAGCAAGACTAAGTAAAAAGGAATCAGGTGCGGATGTCCTGGAAGAAAAGGAATCTCATTCTAAAAACCAACAAGAACCCTCCTGAGAGGTAACCATTTGCCTGTTAAGCACCAAAGCCTGGTGAACTTCGTTAATGCTAACTTCTGTGCACGGTACAAAAATTGCCTGCAACCAGTGACATTGGACTGTGAACCAAAGAACTTTTTTACACTTATAACGCATTACATTACACCTGCGCTTAGAATTAGAGGGGGGTTAAGTAGGTTAAGTGAGTTGATAGTAATAAGTTAATGTTTGATTCTGTTTTCATGTGCAAAGATAATTAAAAGCAACTTTTGTTTAAGTAACCCTTTGTTGTGGTGCATATCTATTTCTGCTGTGTTTTGGGGTCCTCTGGACTCTGTAACAATTTACTTTTAAAAATGTTAAGCTTTTTGATTCTGATTTAAATATTTACATTAATATTTTTAATATCTGTGTATTTTTTATTTAAATGTTTTTATTTTGTTAATAATGGTTAAAGTGGATTCTTAGTATTATGAAAACATAATAATTATCTCTGTTTCTGTTCTTGGCATTAGCTGTGTTTTGTCTCCTTTGGAATACATTTAAGGTTCACTATAATATTGGAATTTTGTCAGCAAGAGATTTTGGGGATTAGAAAATTAGTTGTTAGTGTCCAGTCTATTCATTTCTGGTTTTGGAGAATGGGTGGTGGGGGGGATCTTATTTTTAATGCTTGTTTATTGTAATTGAAATAGAATTTTTACTTGCCAGCTTCTTATTTTTTTGAGTAGTTAAAATGAATCAAATTATTAATTTACTCAGTTTTAATGTTAAAGGGTTTAAAATGAACATGTAAAATATAGTAAGATTTTTCTTATGTTAAAAAATTTACGGTCCCACTTATATTTCTGCCAGAAATGCATGAACGCAACCATGACAACACACTTCTTTGAAGACGGTGGAAAGGGTAGCATTTTCATTCTTCGTTTCAGGGGTGTCGATTTGAACAATCCCTTTGTTCAACATAATGTTGTGTCAAATAAAAACGGTTGTTTCATTATTGTAAAGGGAAATTATATAATAAATTAATAATGTTTGCTACTGTTTATGCTCCGAATGTGGATGATCCTGGATTTTAAACTATTTTTTCATCCTTGCCTGATCTGAGCCTTTACTCAATGGTGAAGAGAGGAGACTTTCATTGATGGTTAAATCTGGTTTAAGACTGTTTGCCTTCTAAACCAGTCATTTTGAATAGATCAATCTTATTTATTCAAACTCTTTTAATTAAAATATTGTATTATAGATGTCTGACATTTTTTCTATCCAAAAGACAGAGAATATTTGGTTTTGTTTTCATATGTTCATTGCTGATTAACTTTTGTTTTATTGACAGTCAAATGACCCACTAATTTGATCTTGTGAATATTAAATTATAGTCATTTCTGACCATCTCCTGTGTTTTTATCTTTAAACTTCCCTGATCTTCCTCAAATAAATAGATTTTATTCAACCTTAGATTCTGATAAAGATTTTTAAAGTTCTTGGAGGAACAGATTACTTATTTTTTGAAAAAAATTACTGAGGAAGAGATTTCCAGTCTTATTATCTGGGATGCTTTAAAGGCTTTTATTAGAGGGCAAGTTATTTTTTATACTGCAAGTATTAAGAAAAAAAGGTCAATAAAGAGAAAACTGATTTAGCAAAGCAACTGAAACAATTAGATCAAAAGCATGCTCCTGCTCCAGTCCCATCATTAAATAAATGACATGTCAAAATTAAAACTAAATATGATCTTCTTCTAATGTATCCAATTGAAAGCTAACTTTTAAAAGATATGTCAATATTATATTCATGGGGATAAAACAGGTACACTATTGGGTAATCAATTAAAAGCTTCAGTAGCCAAATGACAAATTAAGAAAATTTGCAAAGCTAATGGTGATAGAAAACTGATCATTTTCTATCCAAAGGATAATATTGCAAGGAATAATTTTTCAGGTCAATTGAATATTCCTGTACTTTTGCTAATCAACAGGAGTTGGATCAACCTATTTTGTATGAGGAAATAGCCAAAACTATACTTTCATTACATTTTGGGAAGTCACCAGGTCCTGACAGATTTTCCAGAGAATTTCATGAGGCATTTTTTCCCCATGATTACACCCCACTGAGGTTCTGCTTTTCCTAATTCTTTTACGTTGGGCAAGCTGCCACAGTCATTTTATGACGCTGCCACCTCACTTATTCTTAAAAAGAATTAAAAACCCAGTTCACTGTTCTTCATACGGGCCAATTTTTTACTTAACGTTGATACAAAAATCTTATCCAAAGCTTTGTCTCGGAGTGAGAATGAATAGTATTAACGTCAGGTAGCCGGTACTAGCCTGACGTTGAATCACATTCAAAGGTTCAAGTGAAAAGAATACAAAATTTAAAGCATATTCTTGCATACAAATTGGATAGGCATCTCTTTGAACTCATTGTTACAAGCTTAGATTTTACATACAGAATCATTCCCTCTAAAGGCAAGGAAATGGTTTGACATCAATTATTTATTAACATGTACAAGTCATAATTAGAAAATATCATTCTTGCATGTCAATTAACAGTTCCTCCCAATATACATTGCATTGACATCCATTCTCTGCTAGCCTGATATCTTTAATTAACATATTCAAATAATTAGTTTCACATTAATGTCATTAAAGTTAGCAGAAAGTTTTTTTTATGAATGGGCTGCCTGTTAACAGATCGTTGATTCAAGGGACCGTCAGTTAGCACTACTGTGTAAGAAAGCTTGGCTGCTTGTTGCTCGCCCAGGAAATGGCTGAAGATGCCTTTGGAGGATTAGCTGATTGGTTTTAATTGCTTGTCTGGATGTGCCTCGGTCTCATAAACATGTCCCTCTGTCTGGCCCCATCTCAGCACGAGAGACTGGTGTTTTAATACAAATAAATCTGTGATGTTTTTCTCATAACACTAATGTCTGGACATCATATAAATGCAAACTTTAACAGGTTGACCAAGTAGAATGGAATTACTTATTTAAGACTTTATAAAAATTTAATTTTGGGGCTGACTTTATTAATTGGATTAAATTTCTATATTTGTCCCCCTCTGCATGTGTCCTTACTAATTTTCAGAATTCTAAACCATTTAGACTCCAGCGTGGAACCAGACAAGGATGCATTTAAGTACATGGCTTTTTCCACTTGGCTCTAGAACCCTTTGCTATTGCTTTCCAAGAACCTAATGATTTTGCTGGTATTTTAAGGAAGGGCACAGCCCATAAATTTCACTTTAAGCTGATTATTTCTTGCTTTTCATTTCTAATCTTGAGATCTCATTGAACTTTAATGTTTTCTTTACCTTCTCATTTCTATCACTTTTCAAGTTATAAGTTCAATCTACTTACGAGTGAACTTTTTCCTTTGAATAACTTGTCACCAATAATTTCCTTTTAAAGTTGTAAGAAATTAATTTGGTTGCTTGGGTGGAACAATTACTAAGAATTATAAATACTTATTTAAACAAAGTTCTCAATTTAATAAGATACTTTATCAAATTGGCCATCCCCTTTCTTTATCATTGATTGGTCGAAACAACTCTATTAAAATTAATATATACTAAAATTTATATATCTTTTTCAAGCTTTGTCTGTTTTTATTCCTAAGTCTTTTATTTGATTCACTTTATTCAATCTGATCTTATTTATGGAAGAACAAACATCCTCACCTAAACAAAGTCCTCCTTGAAAAATGTAAAAGGAACGGAGGTTTAGCCTTATCAAACCTTAGGTTTTATTATTGGGCAGTCAACATAAAAATCTTACTCTTTGGTTGTATTATATTAACCGTGAAGACTGCCCAATGTGGGATTCTTTGGAATCTAATTCTGCCACAAAATATTCAAAGTTTTCTATTACTGTATTTCTCTTCTCAGATCCTCTCTTCTCTTATCTTTAAATAAATTGACAGACAATCCAGTAGTTAAACATGCTTTGAGGATTTGGATACAGTTTAGAAAACATTTGGTCTATTGAGATTTTCTCTTTCCAATCCTATTTTTTCTAACTGGTTCTCCAAACTTAATGATTGACGTAGCTTTTAAAGGATGGTGAAGATTAGGCATTAAAAGTTTTAAAGATCTATTTGTTGAGGGGAGTTTTGCTTCTTTTGATCATCTGCCAGTTAACTATAGCTTAACAAATACTCAGTTTTCATCGTTATTAACAAATTAGAGATTTTTTGTGATTTCATTTACATACATTTCCTAAGAGTTTTGATAAGAAAATTAATAGACGTAATTTTTAATTTGCAACCTTTTTATAGTGGTTCAATATCTAACATTTATGGCGTTGGGAATATGAAAGGTTCCTTTGGATAAATTTTTAAAAAACCTGCGAACAGGACCTACAGTTTTCAATTTGTGAAGAAACTTGGAATGTAATTTTTAAATTAGTTAATATCTTGTAGCAGCCCGTACATGGAAACATGGACAGGCCTGCAAAATGGCCGACAAACGTGGTGACCGTGCGTACCTGGAGGTGACACTGACCGTCATCGCAGGTGACCTCTGCACAGTGGGAAAACAGGGGAACTGTGGTGGGAACATTGGTCAATCCCAGGCTGGTGCTCCAATGACGCTGGGCCCTGACATCAGCGCCTGGGGCCCATATAAGCGCGACAGACAGAGCAATAAACGAGTCTCATTTTCCAAGGTGTTGGTGTGCTTCTCCACACCCATTGGTGACCCTGACAGGTCCAACCGGCAGTTGGACCCGAAGATGACGGACCAGGCAGAGCCAGCAACCATCCATACAGTCTCTCTCAGGCTCCCAATGTTCTGGGTGTTGCAGTCACATGTGTGGTTCAAGCAGGCCAAGGCTCCATTCCATCTTCAACGCATCACTGTTGATGACACCCACTTCTTATACGTCATGAGCGCACTCAATCAGGACAGTGGCAAGGGTCGCAGACTTCCTACAGCAGCCCACAGAGCAAGGCAAATACGCAGCCCTCAGAGAGCTACAAATCAAGCTTGTCACCCGATTGCTCTATATGGAGAGATTGGGGGGCAGGGCCCCCGTTCACCCTCATGAGTGAGATGCTCGCTCTAATTGAAGCCATAAGCCTTGCCTGCTCTTTTTTTTCTTTCAAATTATTTTTATTGCATTTTATCAGAAAAACAAACAAAAAAGCATAAATCAATTGGAATGGGTCAGGAAGAATTGGAAATATTAAAAGCTTAGAGCAAACAAAATGTCAAATTTGATTCCATATGAAATAATGTCTATTTGATCGGTTAACTATTGTCCTCAATTGTTGAAGAGATATAAAATGTTGTTGTATAAAAATTATCTTTAAAACAATTAATACCTAAAAAATTTCATTCTTGAAAACCAGCGTCTAAAATAGCTGATCTTTTTTTGAACATTTTAAGAATTAAAATAAAACATATTAATGAATACTTAATCAATAAAATTAAAATGAGTTCAAATGTGATAAATATAGAAAGTAAACCTCATCCTTTCCCCCCTCCCCTTCCCACCACCCACCCACCAACCCTCCCCTAAAGTATCAAGAAAGAAGAGAGGAGAGGAAATGAAGTTGGGAGAATGCCAAAAAGAAAATATAAGTCTCAATTCAAATAATAATAGAGCTGAGGGTTACCAACAGGATGGGTTTTTGGAGAGTCCTTCAACCTTTCAAACCAACATACTGTAAATATGGGTTCCATATTTTCAAGAAAAATTGATACTTATTACGTAAGTTATGTTATTTTCTCAAGTGGAATACAGCTATCTGATTTCCAAGTAATGGATATGCATTTCCTAGAAGCAGCTAAAGTCAATTTTTAAAAATTCAATTTGATACATAGTTAATTGTAGTTGAGGTCTGAGCACTTTAATATTACCCAACAAAAATAACATTGAGTCCTGTGGGAGTTTAACTCCTAATATTTTCTCCAAATATTTTCTTACCTCTAACAAAGAAAGTTTTTACTCTGGGATACTGTCAAGTAGAATAGAAAAACTAATCAACTTCCTGATTACATCTAAAACATAAATCTGATAATGCTGGGTTGAACTTTTTTCATTGTTCAGGAGTTAAATATAATTGATGTAGAAAATTATATTGAACCTGTTTATACCTAACATTAATAATTTTCATCATATTTTCTTTATATAATTGCATCCAATAATTTTTGTCTATTTGTCAATTTAAACCAACCTCCCATCTTAATCTCAATTTATGAATTCCTAACTTGGGAACTGCTTTTTGAAGTAATTTATACATCTCCAAAATAAACTTATTTATACCACCCCAACATATCAATAATTCTAATTCATTCTATGTAATATCAAATAGGACCTAACTTATCAACCAAGCCTTAACATGATAACAATTAAAATAAAGTATTATTTGGGACATTATATTTTTCCCTCATTCATTGAAAAGTAGTAAATTTACCAGCATCAAAACTATCTTCTATTTTCTTAATTCCCTTTTGACTCCAGAACCTCAAAAAATGATTATTTATAGATAAAGGAAGAGTCTATTTTGATATAAAGGCATTTTTCAATAAATCAAACTTTTTCCATCTATTTCATAATTCAATCAAATGTCTCAAAACAGGTGTATCTTTATTTCCTACTAACAATTTTGAATTCCATTTATAAATAAAATCCTACAGAGAATCTTCTTCTATTTTACTCAATTCTATTTTAATCCAGACTGAAGATTTATCTAAATCAAACATCTCATTAATAATTTTCAATTGAGCTGCTCTATAATAATTTTTCAAATGGGGAAGTTGCAAGCCCCCCCAATTTAAATGTCAAGGTCAATTTTTCCAAACATCCTCTAGCCTGCTTTCCTTTTCACAAAAAAACTTCCTAATACTCAAATGTAAACCCTTAAAGAATTTTTGAGGAATCCAAAAGGGAATTAATTGAATAAGGTATTGAACACTTGGAAAAATATTCATTTTCTTTTACAATTTACTCTACCTAGTGAAAGGCAAATCTTTCCACCTAATCAAATATTCTTTAATTTTATTAAGTAAAGGTAGGTAAATAAATCTATATATATATATATATCTATCTATAGATAGATATATATATATTTAAATCATTATCAACTTTAATCACCAAATATTTAATTTCATCATCTGACCACTTAAATCAAGCAAATTCTCTGCATTGAGTATAATCCCCTTTAACCAAGGGTGTAATTTCACCTTTGTTCCAATTAACCTTATTACCCAATATTTCACCATTTTCTTTCAACCTTGTATTTGATTGATGCAAAGAATTTGTAGCATAAGTAATATAAACAAAAACATCAGCACCAAATAAATTAATCTTATGTTCCCCTTCACTAATTTTTATACCCTTAATACTGGAATCTTGTCTTACTAACTCTGCTAAAGGTTCAATTGCTGAAACAAAGCTGGAGATAAAGGACATCTTTGTTTACTTGATCTAGACAATGGAAAAGCAGAAGAAATTTGTCCATTAGTTACAACTTTAGCAGAGAGATTTAAATATAATGTTTTAACCCAATTGATAAATGTAAATCCAAAACCAATTTTTTTAAAACCTTAAATAAATAATTCCATTCTAATCTATCAAAGGTCTTCTCAGCATCAAAAATTACCGCTACCGCTAACTCACCCATCTTTTGAGATATATGTAAGAAACTAGCGACAATATCAATAGAATGACTTTTGAACGACATGAACTAAATTTGGTAGATATATAGCCATTCTATTTGAGAAAATTTTATCTATAATTTTATAATCAGCACTTATTAAATATATTAGCCTATAAGATTCAGTTTTTAATAAATATCTTAGGTATCGCAGTTATAATTGCATTTGTAAAAGATTCCGGTAGAGAATGGGTTTCCACTGCCTGTTTCAGCACCTCCATAAATGAAGGTATTAATAAATCTTTAAATTTCTTATAAAATTCAGGTGAAAAACCATCCTCCCTCAGTGACTTACCACTTTGCTAAGATTTAAGAGTCTCAGTGATTTCTCTTACCATAAATGGAGCATCTAAATCTTTTTTATCTTGACAATCTAAGGCAGAAAGACTAATCTTAGGCAAAAATATCAATTTTAACCTCATCACTATCAAACTGAGATCATATAACTGAAAATAAAAATCTTTAAAATAATAATTTATTTATTGAGCTTTGTAAGTAATGTTTTTCAAATTCTTTTTAATAGCATTGATTGTTCTAGTGGATTGTTCTGCCTTCAATTCCCAAGCCAAAACCTTATGCACACTTTTCCCAATTCATAGTACTTTGGTTGAGATTTCTCAATTGATTTTTCAGTTCTATACGTCTGAATTGTATTGTAATAAAATTTCTTCTTTATTAAATTTTTTCCTCAGAAACATTTCTTTGCAGATCATTTGTCAATATCTCTATCTTTTTCCAAATGTCAATTCTTTAACATAATTCTTCTTAATTTTCACAGAATAATTTATCTGACTTCAAAGTGTCCCATAAAATTAATTTATTATCCATTGAATTAAAATTAATTTCTAAAAATTCTTGAATTTGTTTTCTTATATAATCACAAAAGTATACCCTTTTCAACAATGTAGAATTAAATCTCCATCTACAAAACAATTTTTCCTTTTCATAAACTATTCATGGCATCAGAAATGGTGAATGATCAGATAACATCTGAGCTTTATATTCTGCATGCATAACTCTTCCTTGTAACTGTGCTGACATTAAAATCATATCTACTCTTGAATAAGAATTATGCCTATAAGAATAAAAAGAGGAATCCTTTTCTCTCAAATGTAACCTCGCCAAAAATCTATCAATTTCAAATCTTTCATCAAAGTCAAAATTCTTTTTGCTCTTTTAGTAAAACCCACTTCTCTGACTGATCCAGGATTGAGTCGAAGCAACAATTAAAGTCTCTTCCAATTAAAAATTTTTTCATATGCCTTCCCAAGATACATAAAATAATCATGAATAAAACTTGCATCATCAAAATTAGGTGCATCTATAATCATAAGTGTCCATATCTCCAAATAAATTTGACAATGTAGCAAATTAATCCTCCAAGCAGGATCAATGACCACAGATTGAATCTTAACTGGTACATTCTTATTAATCAAAATAACAACTCCTCCTGCTTTAGAATTAAACGACGAAGCTACCACTTGACTTACACAATCTTTTTTTTCATTTTTGATGTTCTTTTTCAGTTAAACATGTCTCTTGTAATAAAGCAATATCAACTTACAATTTTTTTATATATGCTGAAAATTTTTTCCTCTTAATTTATTATAAAGCCCCTTTATATTAAAACATAAAATTTAATACATTATTAAATGATATGCTGACCTTCATAAATCATAGTATAGAGTATAGGAGCTGGGAAGTGATGCTGCAGCTGTTTAAGGCATTGGTGAGGCCAGGTTTGGAGTACTGTGCTCAGTTCTGGTCTCCAAATTATAGAAAGGATATAGATAAGGTGGAGAGGGTGCCGAGAAGGTTTACAAGGATGTTGCCTGGCTTACAGCATCTGGATTACAGGGAGAGATTAAGGAGAGTGGGACTTTATTCATTTGAAAGTAAACAGCTGAGAGGAGACTTGATAGAGATATTTAAAATTATGAAAGGAATAGATAGACTGGACATAAATAGACTCTTTCCCCTGAGGGTGGGGGAGGTAGGAATAAGAGGGCATGAGTGAAGGGTAAGGGGGAAAGACTTTAGGAGAAATATTAGAGGATACTTTTTCATTCAGCGAGTGGTGGCAGAATGAAATGGTCTTCCAAAAGAGATAGTTGCAGCAGGGTTCCTTCTGTCATTTAAGAGAAGGTTGGATGTGGACATGGAGGCGAGGGGGTTGGAGGGTTATGGGTGGAGAGCAGGAGGGGGGAGCTAGAGGGGTTGTTCAAGTGAACCGGTGCGGACATGAAGGGCTGACATGGCCTGTTTCTGTGCTGTAAACGGTTATATGGTTATATGATTAACTGCCATTTCTTAAGTCAAAAGATTAAAGAAATCTTGCCACCCATCACACTGGACCTGTGCTTCATACAACCTTTCAATCATATTCGACATATCCAGGCAAGAATATAAATAAATAAAAAAGGAAAGAATAGTTGGAAAAAAAATATAATTGACAATCCATGGAGAAAAATACCTGGTAGTTTGGTACTGATAATGAACTTTAGTATTTTCAGGCATTTTTCACTGCCATTCTTAATATAATTTCTTTGTCTTGATAATGTAAACATCTATTCAAAATTGAGCAAGGTACTTGTCCCAGGATTGGCTTCTTTCTATTAGCCCTACGTTCTCTATCCAGTTCAAGTCCATTTGAGGAGTTCTTAGGATCCAGAACTTCTGGAGTCAACTTTAGAAAAAAATGTAGTGGATTAGAGCCCTCAAAATCTTCAGTCAACCCAACAATCTTCATATGGTTCCTGAAAATGTGATTTTCCAAAACATCAATCTTTGGTAAAAAGTTCTTGCCTTTGCACTTCCCAAGCCGTAACACAATCTTCCATTTCAGATTTGGTAGTGGGATTAGATTTTAAAATTAGTTTTTATAATAAAATATTACTATGATATATTTTGTTTGATTAAGAATGTGGGGTTCTCTGGACGAAATTGTATGATCTGCGTATAGGTGACTTTAATTTGTATTCTTATGTACTCTGTATTTTTTTGACGTGGAATTCCAATTTCAACAAAAATAATGTATAAGAAAAAATATATTTATTTTGAACACGTTAAAATACATTCCCCATTTACTCTACATCACTGCAATGGCCCAAGCAAACATCCTTGTTTCCTGCATAGCCAAACATCATCAGTACGAAGCCAGATGCATCAGTAAAGAATATCTTTTTTTATTATAAAGATTCACCTAATTGAGGACAAACTTTCTCTGAGTGTGCTGGAGTTTTTGTTTTCAAATGAAGGAATATTTGTGTATCGCGTCTGTAAATTTTCCTGTTTAACTTTAGCAAAGCAAATTAAAAGCTCATCACAGCAAAACTCCATAACTATACAGTTTATTTTTCCTATTACTTGCCATTGACCTGCATTCATATTTTTATTAAGTTTGGTGCATAACACTTTTCATAGGGAACAGCTGCCAACGCAACACAGTCCTTTGCCTTAGGGTGAGTAATCATGACCGATCGACATCCGCGATGCAGGACAATGATGAACTTCACACACCACATTGGTTACGTGCCTATAGCCCAACCAATTTCCAGTGAACAATGCATTAATGGTCTGTACTAAATGGCATCATATTGTGTTCCAATAAAAAAACACACAATAAAGTAATATACAGTAACTTAGCACTATGTGACTGATTAAATTGAAAACGGCCATCACTCTGATTATATGAGTTGTCGTGTTGCATTTCATAAAACCCACCTTATTTTTCCATTTATTTTCATATTACAGTTTAGCCTCATTGTCTCCATTCCCAGCCCAGAAGAAGAGTAACTGAGTTCATGGACACTATTAATTTTGCTGTCGGATTATTCCGTGATCAATGTCCTGTGAGTTGAATCCTAAATTTCAACTTTTCCATCCTCCAGAATGAAACCTTCCAATTCTGTGGCAGAATTTCTCTACTTGAGATATTTTTAGAGGTTTTTTTTTAATACTTAACTTGAGGATACAGCACAGAAACAGGCCTTTCTGGTAAAATATACCCAAGTGACTAATTAACCTTTTAAGCCTGCACATGTTTGGAAGGTTATGACGAATGAGATCTTTGCAAAACATATAAAATTATGAAAGGGGTAGATAAGGTGGAGGCAGCAAAGTTGTTTCCACAGCTAGGTGAGACCAGAACTAGGGGACATGATCTCACAATTCGAGGGAGCAGATTTTAGATGGCGATGAGGAGGGATTGCTTATCCCAGAGAGGAGTCAATCTCTGGATTTCTCTGACCAAGAAAGCAGTAGAGGCTGCCTTATTAAATATAGTTAGAGAGATTTTAGCGTAATAGGTGTTATGAACCCAGAGGACCCCAAAACCCAGCAGCAATAGATATTCACCAAAACAAATGGTTACTTCAACAAAAGTTCATTTTAATTATCTTTAAACATGAAAATAGAATCAAACTTGAACTTATCTCTATTGATGTACTTAACCCCTTTCTAATTCTAAGCGCACATGTATGTAATGTATGTTTAAGTTCAGAAAAGTTATTTGATTCACAGTCCAATCTCACTTCTCATTCTTCCAAGTTCACTGGTTGCAGGCAATTCTTATTCTGTGCACAGAATTTAACATTTATGAAGTTCACCAGGCTTTGGTGCTTGAAAGGTAAATGGTTACTGCTCAGGAAGGTTCTTATTGGTTTTCAGAGAGAGATTTGTTGTCCAGGACATCCACAACTAATGTACTTCCATCAGCCACTTCAGTGTCTTGCCGACGAAACTTGCCCCTTTCAGGGTTCTCTAGATGATAACCTCTTTCTTTCAGGTCACCACAGAGTTCCTTTTTGTTTCACTTATTCCAAGTGAAACATTAGACAGCCAGTCCTCTCCTCTTGCATGAACCACAAGGGCTATGACCAGGCCATTTTACAACTGGGCTTTCCATAAGCTTGCCAGTTTGTCCTGTTCCAGTCCCAGCTGTTGGCTGCTGGCTGTAATACGGTGGTAGTGTTCTCTGTATCTCTCTGAGAGAAAAACTTGTTTGACTCTCTCTGCTTGCAAAACCACATAACCCTCTCAGAACAGCAAGTTCCACTTCAGACAGTAGCTGCTCTGACATGCTCTTTCATCTGTTGTCTTTTGTAAGCAACAATCCATTATTGAAGTCTCTTGAGTATTCTTCAAAGCTCTTGCAAAAGCTCTGGAGCTGATACATCTACCATGGCAGAGCTCCAGTATTTTAAATAAGACCTGTTTTAAAGTGTCTGTATGTAACCTACTCTAACAAACCTTTCCCAATTTATCTCCCACAAACATATCTATACACTCTATATACTCTGTTGCATAGGGGAATTAAGGGTTGTGTGGAGCAGGGAGCTATGTGGGGCTAATGTCCAGATGGATCATCCATGAATGTAATGAATGGTAGGGCAGGCTCAATGGGCCAAATGGTCTTTTCTTGCTCCTGCTTCACGTGTTTTCGTGGCATCCTCAGCACTTGGCTGCATTTAGTGAATATCAGGCTGCAGATGGTCAAGTTCAAGCTGTCAGCTGGTTCATCAACAAGAGCATTTTGTGCAAACCGAGGCAGCAATGGCAGTTGCCCTGCAGAAGCCTCTTCAAATCATCGCAGAAACAAGCTCCTCATCTGACATTCTGTCAGGACCAGGCAGTTGAGATGGAAGAAGAGTGTTGCCCATGTTTGGGAAGGCCAGGACAGATGGACGGGGTGGGGAGGGGGGTGGGGGCTGTGTCACTGTTGAAGGAGAAGAGTAAGCCATTGAGTGCTGGATGAGGAGAAACCTTTTCACTCAAAGCGTTGTGAACTTGGAGCTCCCTGCCATAGAAATTCAAAAAGACAATTTTGTTCAATATAAAAGAAAGTTGGATGTCGCTCTGTTGACTAAAAGGATCAAGGGTATAGAGAGAAAGCAGGAATAGGATGTGGTGCTACACCACCAGCCTACTGTAGGGGGCAACCTCTGTACCTGCAGGAGTGTAAGGGGACAGGACAACATCTGGCCGGCTGTCAATCAGTTGGCCTGAATGGATCAAGCCCCACCCGGTCTGGTATCAATCACCCTCCGGGATATAAGTCTGCGCCGGCCTCCCGAGGCCTCACTCAGAGTTGCTGTAGCCACAGCCAGCGTGGCTCTGTGAAAGTCTTTGTGGATTAAAGCCTGTTGTACAGTCTTTATTTTTGTGTGTGTCTGATTTTGCCTAACAGTGCACCACATAGGGTAGTCATGTGATCAGCCATGATTTGATTGAAGCACATCAAAATGCCCAATGGTCTTTCTTTGCACTCATATTCGATGTTCTAGTTTCAGCCCAGCAGAGGTACACTGACATTTTGTCATCTATTTACAAGAATCCTACAATAATCCACTCATTCATTCCCTACCCCCCAGATTCAACCCTAACCCTAACCCTAATGTGCGCACACACAAGGGGCAATTTACAGTAGCCAAATAACCTGGGGACGTGGGAGGAAATTGGAGCATCTGGGGATGGGGGCAGGGGGGTGGTGGTGTGGTGGGGAGAGAAGCACATGAGGTCACAGAGAGAACATGCAAACTCCATGTAGACTGCACTGGAAGTCAGGATTGAACCTGGGTCTCCGGAGTAGTGAGGTAGCAGGTCTGCCAGCCCAGTATCTCTGCCACGGAGAATCGGCAAAGAAATATTGAACCACATGGCATATCAAAACACGAGAATTAAAATGGGACAATTTAAACTAGATAACATAAACTTCAATTTTGTTAAGTGAGTTTCACATAGAATTCTGATAGATCTGTGGAATTCTTTGGCTTGGCTTCGCAGACGAAGATTTATGGAGGGGTAATGTCCACGTCAGCTCCAGGCTCGTTTGTGGCTGACAAGTCCGATGCGGGACAGGCAGACACGGTTGCAGCGGTTGCAAGGGAAAATTGGTTGGTTGGGGTTGGGTGTTGGGTTTTTCCTCCTTTGTCTTTTGTCAGTGAGGTGGGCTCTGCAGTCTTCTTCAAAGGAGGTTGCTGCCTGCCGAACTGTGAGGCTCCAAGATGCACAGTTTGAGGTGAGATCAGCCCACTGGCAGAGGTCAATGTGGCAGGCACCAAGAGATTTCTTTAGGCAGTCCTTGTATCTCTTCTTTGGTGCACCTCTGTCACGGTGGCCAGTGGAGAGCTCGCCATATAACACAATCTTGGGAAGGCGATGGTCCTCCATTCTGGAGACGTGACCTACCCAGCGCAGTTGGATCTTCAGCAGCATGGATTCGATGCTGTCGGCCTCTGCCATCTCGAGTACTTCGATGTTGGAGATGAAGTCGCTCCAATGAATGTTGAGGATGGAGCGGAGACAATGCTGGTGGACGCCTTCTAGGAGCCGTAGGTTATGCCAGTAGAGGACCCATGATTCGGAGCCGAACAGGAGTGTGGGTATGACAATGCTAATCTTTGTGAGGTTTTTCAGTTGGTTGTTTTTCCAGACTCTTTTGTGTAGTCTTCCAAAGGCGCTATTTGCCTTGGCGAGTCTGTTGTCTATCTCGTTGTCGATCCTTGCATCCGATGAATTAGTAGTGTTTAAAATGACAACATGATGCATGTTTCGAACTATTGCTGTGAATCTGGATAAATACTCTCATTCACTTACATTTTCACAAGCAACGTTATGCAATCACATCACATTTGAAATCAAACAATGTCTTTTGAAATGGTATGTTACTTGGTTTTAATTCAACTATTTCAACTCTAAGATGTTTTAATAATGAGGTCTGGTTCAACAGTCCTATACTGTGGGCCTTCTGTGCTATACATTAATATTATTCATTTTCTTTAATTTCTGATGGGAATTTTGAATTCTACCTCATAGTTACCATGATCATTCCTGCTACATGGATTCATCACAAGAATTCAGGAAAATATCTGTTTAAACTGCGTTCAAGTCACTTACAGAAAATATTCTCAGTCACTTACAAAAGATAATATATTTGCACAATCAATTGCAGATTAATTACCCGATGTCTCTTAAATTGGCATTTGCTCCAAAGTCACATGCTGGAGGGGTAGAGGGGGAGGAGGGGGGAGGGTTTGCAGAGTTGGAGGAAAGAAGGAGAGGGATGGGGACGAGAGGGAAATTGGCATATAGGCTGACAGGAATCAGGGAAGTCGGTATTAATGCCATCTGGCTGAAGAGTGCCCAGGGGGAAAATTAGCTGTTGCTCCTCCAATTTACGGATGGGCTCTTTGACAGGAATGGAGACCACGGACAGGTACGTCAGCACAAGAGTGGGGCACAACATTGATGTGGACAGAGTGAAGGGGTTCAGTGATCTTCCAGTCTGCACCCAGTCTCTCTGATGTCGATGAAGGTCACAACGTGAGCGCTGGTTGCAGTAGGTGACTCCTGGAGATTTACAAGTGAAGTGCAGCTTCATTTGGAAGGACTGTTTGGGCCCCTGAATGGTGCACTCCCTGCAGCCACAGGGGAAGATGCCAAGGGGGCGATTCATAGGAAGGGATGAGTGGATGAGGGAGTTACAAAGGGAGCCGTCCTTCTTATGGAAGGCGGAGAGGGGAAGATGTGTCTGGTGGTGGGGTCACGTAGGTGATGGAAATTGCAGAGGATGATGCGCTGGATCAGGAGGCTGGTAGGTATGGACAAGGGGAATCCTGTTTCTGTTGCGTCTAAGGGTAGTAGGGAACCAGGGCAGATCAGTGGGCAATAGAGGAGATGCAGGTAAGAGCTGAGTTAATTGTGGTGGAGGCAATGAAGGCAGGGTCGGCGTCAGCAGGGATCTCATCGGGGAGCTTTCAGGTAACTGCAGGGGTGGGAGGGGTGCACACACTACCATTGGAGAACTCACTCAGCGGGGGGACAGGCCATGACCTCCTCCTTCCTCTGCACCTTCACACTTCCCCTGCCCTCCACCATTTCAGACAAGCACATGGTTTCGGAAACCACGTGATTCATTTGGGGTGAGTGAATACAGTTAAGAGCAATTAAAAATGACTGATGCTGCTATAGTAAAATGATAAAAATGCATTTCATTTCTGCAGAAAAAACACATGAATTTGTAAGAATAATCAGCTGCATCTCAAACCTTGACATATTCCGTTATTTCTCTCTGTTGGATGTGCCAAGAGTGACATGGCACTTGTGATCAATTGGAAACCATGTGACTCATTCCCCTCCGATGGTGTCACCCGTAACCCCCAGCGACACTAGAGCTGGGGTTTCTGCACTGGGGCCTACAACTTCAGGCTCAATCCGTACTCCTGCACTCGAGTGTCGGTGGGAATAAAGCTATTTTTGAAAGCAACCACTTTGTGCTTTGCAAACATATCATCTTCTCAATGCTAGAAATAAGATGAACGTTGAAGCTCAACCAAACATAAAGTTTATCACAATGAAGTAAATATAAAAGGAAAAAAGTTCGAAGTTTTGTATCCATATATTTCCATCACTACGCATGGTTACATTAATTTCTATTTACACCAGTACCATCGCTATGGCCTCATCTAACCACACAAAAGCTGCTGCTAATAAGACTTTGCCGTCAACAACCAACATACCAACCCAGTTCCAATCTAAAATCCTGCTGCAAACTCTCTCTTTCATACACACTGCACCTTGAACACATCATTAAAGTTCCTCAACATGATTATCCAACTGCACGAAAACCAACAAGGTCGGGTCAGATACAGCAATGAGCTCTCTGAACCCTTCTCCATTAACAATGGCGTGAAGCAAGGCTGTGTTCTGGCACCAACCCTCTTTTCAATCTTCTTCAGCATGATGCTGAACCAAGCCATGAAAGACCCCAACAATGAAGACGCTGTTTACATCCGGTACCGCACGGATGGCAGTCTCTTCAATCTGAGGCGCCTGCAAGCTCACACCAAGACACAAGAGAAACTTGTCCGTGAACTACTCTTTGCAGACGATGCCGCTTTAGTTGCCCATTCAGAGCCAGCTCTTCAGCGCTTGACGTCCTGCTTTGCGGAAACTGCCAAAATGTTTGGCCTGGAAGTCAGCCTGAAGAAAACTGAGGTCCTCCATCAGCCAGCTCCCCACCATGATTACCAGCCCCCCCACATCTCCATCGGGCACACAAAACTCAAAACGGTCAACCAGTTTACCTATCTCGGCTGCATTGTCGATCCTTGCATTTCAACAGATGCAAGGATCGACAATGAGATAGACAACAGACTCGCCAAGGCAAATAGCGCCTTTGGAAGACTACACAAAAGAGTCTGGAAAAACAACCAACTGAAAAACCTCACAAAGATAAGCGTATACAGAGCCGTTGTCATACCCACACTCCTGTTCGGCTCCGAATCATGGGTCCTCTACCGGCACCACCTACGGCTCCTAGAACGCTTCCACCAGCGTTGTCTCCGCTCCATCCTCAACATCCATTGGAGCGCTTACATCCCTAACGTCGAAGTACTCGAGATGGCAGAGGTCGACAGCATCGAGTCCACGCTGCTGAAGATCCAGCTGCGCTGGATGAGTCACGTCTCCAGAATGGAGGACCATCGCCTTCCCAAGATCGTGTTATATGGCGAGCTCTCCACTGGCCACCGTGACAGAGGTGCACCAAAGAAAAGGTACAAGGACTGCCTAAAGAAATCTCTTGGTGCCTGCCACATTGACCACCGCCAGTGGGCTGATATCGCCTCAAACCGTGCATCTTGGCGCCTCACAGTTTGGCGGGCAGCAACCTCCTTTGAAGAAGACCGCAGAGCCTACCTCACTGACAAAAGGCAAAGGAGGAAAAACCCAACACCCAACCCCAACCCACCAATTTTCCCCTGCAACCGCTGCAATCGTGTCTGCCTGTCCCGCATCGGACTTGTCAGCCACAAACGAGCCTGCAGCTGACGTGGACTTTTTACCCCCTCCATAAATCTTCGTCCGCGAAGCCAAGCCAAAGAAAAGAAGTGGACTATATGCTCCCCTCTTACTGAATAAATACATTCAAATCATTCAGCATTGTGCTTAATAATCACAAAATCCAAGGCTGGTGCCATAAAGTGAATTAAACACATGACTTAGCTTTAGAAGAGCTGCAGCTGGCAAGTGTGAACGCTGAACCTCCTAAGAAAGGTGTCCTTCCACTCGTTCATGCATTTTCTCCAATGCCAACTGGGCCTTTTTCTTGTGGAGCATTGCGGGCCTGTGGTCCAAAAACACATTTCTGAGAGTGGAGGATGAATTCTCGCACATTGCTGTTGTGGCACGAGATGTCCAGGCATGTTTGACAGCAGTCAGAGCACTGGGCATTCCGCTCAGATGTGTCAGATTCTTTATGTGCTGCATAGTCCAATTCCCCTCGACTGGCTGTGATTGTTTTTGTGAGCTGTTTAGCAACTTCGTACTCTGTCTCAATTATAGGCAATCATGACAGGTCCATAATATGCTTCACAGCCTTTACATCAAGAAAGGATTCAGTGCGAGGGGGTCACGTGATGGAGTAGTGGCTGGTAGGAGAATACCAGCCCTCTGAAGAAAAGAAGAAATAAAGTGAAGAAAACGTAAATCTCAAGAAACACAAAACACAACAAATAAAAGATAAAGGTGTGGAGAAAAGAAAGAAAATGGCACCCAAGAAGGAAAAAGCAAAAACAATGGGAAAAAAAGGAAAAACGCTGGAAGAGAAAGGAGAAGGCCTTACCTACATGAAGAGGCAGGGAGCTGCTGTGGAGAGAGGACCCCACTCCCCGACTTTAGTGGCAACCCTGCAGGGTCGCGACCTCCCGACCGCAGGACTGCAAAAATGGCTCTCTGAGCCAAACAGAAGTGCGCAACTCCGCATGTGCAAGGAATCGCGCATGCAAAAAGTGCACACCAAGGAAAAGGAAAACACCATCGGGAGGGGGACCCAGCTGTGGAGTTAACTTACACAGCGCCACCAGCTGAGAGATGCCTGACAGCAGGGCTCCCAGTTGGAAGAAGAGGAAAGCAACGGGAAAGGGAGTGATAAGAAAGAAAAATAGCAACAGGAAGACCAACAGATAACTAGCCCAGAAGAAGAGGACCAACAACAAGAAGCTATGCAAAAAAACACCCAACAAACTGAGGCAAGTAGCTCAACAAGAAAGTCAGAAGAAACACAGATACAAGGAAGAGAAGTAGAAGACACAAACACAGGTGCAGACACAGAAGAAGGAGAAGAAGAAGAAGACCAAGCTCTGCACAGAGGAATAGAAGGGAAAATAGATGGACAGTATATAGATTAAAAAAAAATTTGAGAACAAATGAAAGCATTAAAAGAATGGTTGATACTAACATTTAGTGAAATGAAAAGAAAAATGAAAAGTACAGAAGAAAAAGTGAGTAGAATAGAGCTGGTCATGACAGAAATAGGGAAAAGATTAGAAAATGTGGAAGAACGAGAAACGACTGTAGAAATGGAAGTGAATGACTTAAGAAGAAAACTGGAAGAAAGTGACAAAAAAGTTAAAGAGTCACAGGAGTTGTTAGCTCAGAAGATGATATAATGGAAAACTATAGTAGGTGAAACAACATAAAGATAGTGGGCCTAAAGGAAGATGAAGAAGGCAAAAATATGAAAGAATTTATAAAAGAATGGATCCCATATGTCCTGGGAATGCCACAAATACAGGAAGGAATGGAAATAGAAAGGGCACACAGAACACTAGCACCAAAATCACAGTCACAACAAAAACCAAGATCCATTTTAGTAATATTTATGAGATACACGACAAGAGAAAATATATTGGAGAGGGCAAGGAATAAAATTAGAGAAGACAAAAAACCATTGGAATACAAGGGTCAAAAAATATTTTTTTACCCAGACATAAGTTTTGAACTCCTAAAGAAGAGGAAGGAGTTTAACACAGCAAAATTGATCCTATGGAAAAATGGCTATAAATTTATGTTAAGATATCCAGCGGTACTTAAAATAGTTATGCCGGGGGAGCAAAACAGACCGTTCTCAGATCCGGAGAAAGCTCGAAAATTTGCAGAACGTCTGCAGGTCAGAAAGAGAGATGAAGAGATGTAACAAGAACGAAGAACAATGACAAACTGCATATAAAGATGTAAAAATAATGTATAAGTAAGAACTAAAGAAGGGAAAGAAAAGGGAAGTAAGGAAGAGGAGGAAAAAAGGAGGGGAAAAAAGAAAAGAAAAGAGTGTGAGCTTTGTTAAATGTGAAAATAAAAGTCTTTTCTGGAGAGGGTTGGATGGGAGAGAATAACAGTCACTGCGAAATCAATTGACACTTGCGAGCAGGTTCGCAACCCTAATGGAGAGGCGAGTTGTGGTTGCCCAGCAAGGGACAAGGGGTGACTCAGAGAGGGGTGGGGGGGGGGAACACTTGGGGTTAAGGGAATTTTAGATGTGGGAGTTGTTGAAGTATTTTATGATTTAGAAGTGTTCTCATACATTGGGTTCAAAAAGGGTAAAACTGAGATGAAAATGGGGAAAAGGGAAAAGATGATGGTGAGGAAGCGGAAATAAGATGTAAACAAAGTATGAGATGGCCATGTTGAACTATATGACTATAAATATTAATGGAAAACATAACCAAATCAAAAGGAAGAGGCTATTAAATTTACTGAAAAAAGAAAAAAATAGATATAGGATTCGTGCAGGAAACGCATCTACCTGAAGTGGAACATAATAAATTATGGAGAGACTGGGTAGGGCACATAACGGTAGCATCATATAATTCAAAAGCCAGAGGTGTATCTATAATTAATCAATAAAAATGTATCAATCAAAATTGAGGAGGAAATAATAGATCCAGCAGGGAGGTATGTAATGATAAAGTGTCAGATATATTTAGATTTCTGGAATTTGGTCAATATATATGTACCTAATGAAGAGGATCAAAAGTTTACGCAAGATATTTTTTTGAAGATTGTAGATATGCAGGGGAATATATTGATAGGAGGGGATTTTAACCTTAATTTGGACCCAAAGGTGGATAAAACTGAACAAAAGACTAGCAAAAAGAATAAAGTAGCCAAATTTATGGTTAAATCAATGCAGGAAATGCAACTTTTGGATATATGGAGGAGGCAACACCCAAAGGAGAAGGAATACTCACATTATTTGAGTAGACATAAAACATACTCAAGGATTGACCTGTTCCTGTTGTCAGCCCATATTCAAGGGAGACTTAGGGTAAATGGAATATAAAGCTAGATTGTTATCTGATCATTCACCCCTGTTATTAGCAATAGAACTGGAGGACATCCCACCAAGAACATATAGATGGAGATTAAACTCCATGCTACTTAAAAGACAGGAATGCCAAATTAAAATGTACTTTGAAATAATTACAGAATCAGTGAAAGACATATTTATATTATGGGATGCAATGTAAGCCTTCATCAGAAGGCAGATAATAAGTTTATGTAACTAAGACGAAAAAGGACTACAATTGGGAAATAGAACAGTTGGAAAGGGAAATAGTAAGTACAGAAAAAGAACTAGCAAGAAGGGAAGATACAACAAGAAGAAGAGAATTGGCGGACAAAAAATAAAATACGAAACATTACAAACGTGGAGAAGAACATAATGAAAATAAAGCAGAAATATTACTAGATAAATTAATAGAATGGTACAAATGAGGTGGTTTGCAGCTACCAAACTTATTATAGAGCAGCAAAATTGAGATATCTATCAGACTTTTATCAAACTAGCAAAAAACCAGATTGGACCATGATAGAGCTAGATAAAATAGAGGAGAAGGTACCTATACTTTATAAGTGGGATGAAAAACTGGTGCAATATAGAAGTTCACCAGTACTGCACCATTTACTCAACATATGGAAGAAGATTCACGTAGAAAGGGAAAAAAGAAATTACTAACTACCAAAATTATTATTGATGAAAAATCAACTAATCCCTTTCACAATAGATAACCTTTCCTTTAGAGAATGGGAGAGAAAAGGAATTAAAAGAATAGAAAATTGTTTCTTGGGAAATAATTTATTAACATTTGAGCAAATTAAGTAAAAATATAGAATAACTCATGGTACAATGTTTGCATACCATCAACCCAAAGCCAAGTTAAAGGACAAATTGGGAAGCAGACTGAGATTACCAGAAGGAAGCAGCTTTGAATATGGGATTACAGACACAATGATAATAAAAAGATTTATAACAAACATGTACATCAAGCTGCAAGAGAAAGAAAATGATGAAATAAGCTATAAACCCAAACAAAAGTGGGAAAAAGATTTAAACATAAAGATAAAAAATGAAACATGGGAAAAGTTATGCTCTGGAACTATGAAGAATACAATAAACACAAGGTTATGCATGATACAATATAATTGGTTACACAGGTTATACACCACGCCCCAAAAGTTAAAAGAATGGGATCCAACATTATCAGACAGATGTTTTCGCTGTAAGAAGGAAATGTGAACAACAGTACATGCAATTTGGGCATGTGAGAAAGTGAAAAAAATTTGGGAAGATCTAAATCAGGTATTAAATAAAATCACAAAAAGCAACATACCAAAAAATCCAGAGGTCTTTCTTCTAATTAATATAAGAACTAAAGAACTTGGCCTCGATTTGGATGGAGCACAAAAAAGATTTATTATGATAGCCTTAGCTGTATCAAAAAAATGTATAATGTCAACTTGGAAATCAGAAGAGAGCCTAAGAGTACAGCAATGGTACATGGAAATGAATGAATGTATTCCATTGGAAAAAATAGCATATAATTTAAAAAATAAAGTCACATTATTCAAACAAATTTGGGAACCGTACAGAACATAACAGAGAGGGCCTACCGTGGTCCTCCACCCCCTAAAAATATAGAATGAGAAGAAGACCAAATGAACTGACCCAGTGTGTAAAAGTACATGACACAATTTTCTTGTTTATTTTCATTGTGTGATGACATTGTTTAAAGGTTTTATTGTATTGTATATGTTGAATGTTTAATGGGTTTGGAGGGGGGTGAGAAGGAAGGAGGGAAGGTAGGGGGGAAAAAAAGGGGAGAAAATGTGACTGTGTATATTTAAGAGGGAAATGTTTGTATGTATTTTGATTGATATGGTTCATAGTGTGAAAAATTAAAAAAAAAAGAAAAGATTCAGTGCAACAAGTGCACTAGCCAACTCTAAGTTGCGCTCGCTGAATCGGTGATCTATCTCTACAAGCACTGAATCAATAGAGTTGTAGTATAGTCTCTGAAGATCTGTTTCTTCATCATTATTCTGTAGTTCCCATAATGACATAATCATCCATTATCACTTTGCATCTCAGTGATGCACTGGCAATCGTGGCCCATGTCCCACGCCTTATTAAACTCCTGGTCACATTGGAGTCTCTGTACACAAGCTGTTGTACCAGCCACATATTTAAAACTATCATCAGGTCCTCTTTCTGCAGAAGATTGCTTGGTGAATCCAACAGGCCAAGAAATGTATGCACCATCTTGGCAATGAATGAGAAACTGGTCTGGGTCATCTCGCGCAGCAGGCCCCCACCCTCCATTCGTATCTCTATGTTGTAGACCAAGAAGGAGTCAATCTCACTAGTCAAAAGAGATGTTATGTCATCGAAGGATTTTATATTGACTGACACAGTGGCAAGATGTCCTGTCCACGTTTGCTCCAGAAGGCGTTCAAAGTGCACATCCTTATAGTGCACAGCAATTGTGGGCTTCCTGCGGAATTTGTACATGGCATCACACACATGAAAGAAGTCTATTACGGCTGTCTCTGCTGACAATGTGTACACTACCACCAAGTGTAGCTAGTGGTTAAGACAGTGTACATAAGGTATCTCACGACTTAGTTTCTCTTGATATAATTTCTGGACATCATGCTTCTCAGACATCAGAGCAGCCCCATCTGGCTCAGAAACTTTGAAGTGTCCAATCCAACTTCATTTAGCTCTGCCAAAGGTATGCTTCCCCTTTGCCAGCTGTTGCCATGGTTAGCAGATGCTCTGTGACCTCATATGACTCATTCACAAATCGAATGACAATCGATATATTTCCATACCCGGTGGGGTCACAGATTTCATTTACTTTCAAGGTGTAGTAGGAGTGGTCCCCTTCCTTCGCTATGGCCTCTGTCTCCGCACTTCTGAGTGTACCTATGAGTTCATTTGTCATGTCGGAACAGGTGCATGTGGCATTGCAAGGGATCATTTTCATAACCTCAGTCAATTCTTTTTAAGCGTATTGCCCAGTAAGGAGAGGAAAAGTCCTTTCCCCAACTCTGACATGTTATCAAAAGCATCCATCATCCCTTGTTAAAGGCAACAGTTTCCGCCAAAATTCCGAGACCATCGACAAGATAGGAAACATAATACCTGTACTTTCAGAGTTCTGCATTGACAAATGTTGAAATCTCCTGTCCAGTATGGACATTCCTTCCACCATGTCTAGCAAGAGATGTGCTCCTTTGAAGCTTGTGTTTATGAAATCCTCGATCTCTCTCCACAGCATTTTTCCAGTTACAAAAGCCCACATTCACAAAGGCATCCAATGTCCGAGATCTCTGAGTGGTGCTAGACAGCTGACAGCAAAAGCAAAATGCTGTATTGATACTGTATTCAAGTCAGTCTCGGTTGTGATACCAAGCGGAGACAAATGAATGCTTCCTCCCACTGAAAATGCTGGCAAGGTACTGTTGTAAGATGATTTAGTTGGGTTGGTCAGTCCCAAGTCACCTATGGCTATGTGTATTCGCAGCTAGCACTTAAGGTAGCAGGTGCATCATGAAGGTTGTTTGGAGAAGGACTCTCTGGTTTGATAGGGGTGGCCGTGCTGGGTGCTGGTGGAGCTGGATGAGGCCCTGAGGAAGCAATTTTCTTATATCCATTTCAGTGGTGTGTGTCTTTAAGAATTGATTCACAACAAAGAAATGGTAAGCACACTGTACTCAGGTTTGAATCTGGCGCTCAAACTAAATCCCGATGCATCTTTCGTTATGGCGTCACGTACACATGCACCTTCCATGCATTACAATGCAACTTCCTTTCTGACGTCACCCACGCTTGTAATTTTCTTTTCTTATTTTTGTTTTAATTTCATTTATTTTTTTTTTAGTAAAAAGGTTAGAGGGGATTGGACAGTTATGGACAGGGAGCAGGTAGGTGGAACTAGTGGAGTTTCACTAAATTGGGGTGGACTAGAGGGGCCGAGATGGCCTGTTTCTGTACTGTAATTGTTACATGGTGTGACAGAGTATTTAGAGGTGGTTTGGGAGGAATTGTTCGAGCAGCTTCCACACACACATTTTAAAACATAGAATATTTGCAGGACTTTTGCAGAATGTGTTTTGCAGGAGGCAACAAAAGTATGGACAGCAGCTTGCCTGGGACAGCATGTGATCTTTGCAGGCAGAAGAGAACTGTTTTGCTCTCAGAGAGGGAGGGTGTGAAACAGAGAGAGAAGAAACAGAAATCCGTTCCGGAAGGACAACCTGGCAAACTTTAGAAGGCTGCCTGGTCAAAGGAGAAGACTGGCTGTGTGAAAGGTGACTTGAAAGAAAGAGCATCATCTGGAGAACCCTGAAGGGGGCAAGTTTCGTCAGCAAGACTGATTGAGAAGGAATCAGTTGTGGATGTCCTGGAAAAAGAATGTCTCTCTGAAAACCAGCAAGAACCCTCCTGAGTGGTAATCATTTACCTGTTCAGCACCAAAGACTGGTGAACTTTGTTAATACTAACTTCTGTGTACAGTACAAGAATTGCCTGCAACCAGTGAGATTGGACTGTGATTCAAAGAACTTTTCTAATCTTAAATATACATTTCACACACCTGCGCTTAGTGTTAGGGGGGATTAAGTAATTAGGTATGTTAAGTAATAAGTTAAATTCTGTCTTGTTCAAATATAATTAAAAATTACTTTTGTTGAAGTAACCCTGTGTGGCGGTGCATATCTATTGCCGCTGGTGTTTGGGGTCCTCTGGACTCCATAACAATCGTTATACATGGTTAATATGATAAATACAATTTAATTTAAAAAGTCTTGTGCTGAAGTGGGTGTTGGGTGGGGGAAACTATGACTCATTTTGAGGGGGTGATGATGCCTAGGAATTCCCCCCCCCTCCCCACCCTGTGGTGCCGGCTGTGAATGAGAGGCCAAAGCTCTCTTGCATTACACCCTCTGCAAACTTGAACTGGTCCTACTCCTGTTGTTTCATGCACACATTACTCTGCATTCCCTGAGTGCATTAACACTTCAATTTCACTTTTGCTTTCTAATGCATCTATAGCCGTACCTTCTCCCTCTCCATCTCCTCTGCCAGCCCTAAGACTCACTGAGATATCCTCTTCTGACCTTACTTCTCCTGGCCAAAGAATGCTATCTGAATCTTAATCTTCCAAGGCCATGGGGCTGAAGAACTGGTTCTCCAAACCTTCTTACTCTAATGCTCCCTTAAAACTAACATCCTTAACCAAACCTTTGGTCACACGAGTTCCTCACTCCTTTCCTGACTTGACACCAAAATTTGATCAGTGGCTCTTTCTAATGAAACAAGCATCGATACTTTATTATTTAAAAAGTGCTAGAGAATACTAATTACTGTCCCCAAGCTGATCGTATCTAATTAACAGTGATGGATTTCATGTCTATTTTTACCTCTGATCTCATTTTCTTTTTCCACTCAGTTCTGAAGAAAAGAAAGTCGGATCAGATATAGAATGGGTGCTGATTCATGCTTAATTTTGAAATATTGGTCCAATACCATCCCCATCTTTTTGCCTGTAATTTCAGCCAATCAAATCTATACTCTGGTGTTAAGATTAATGAGGGTTATATTGGGAGTTGAGCCACGTCCACACTGGTTGATTGTCCTGAACTGGGGAGGGAGCTGTTGAACAGTCACCTTTATTCAGGAGTCTGTGAAGGGAGCCAAAGGTACAGTTGGCAATGACCATGCCCGAGCAGGTTAAATATACAGACAGTGGTTTACCACATTCACCCCTTGTTTGTAAAAGAGTCCGTGGGAAGAAGTGCATCTGATGTTATCATAAATTAAATTGATCGGGTGGTCTGATCCGCCGCTGTGACTGTCTTAGTGCCGTCTGTGGCTGCAGTTCAGTATAGGGTCCTGGACAGACAGGTGCACCTGATTGGGTGGATGTGTGGTGACGAGTCTGGGATGGCGTCCATTGGGGTTGGGGTAAGAAGCCATGGTTCTGCTGCATTGGAGGTGATGATAGGTGAGGGGGGTGAGGGGTGATCGGTAATGGTCTCTGGAACCCCTAATGGTGACTGTGTCCTCATGCCCATCAGGGTATGTCACATAGGTGTACTGGGGATTGGCGTGGAGGAGGTGGACCCTTTTGACCAGCGGGTTGGACTTCCTCGCGTGCTTCCAGAGTAGAATGTCAGCCAGGTTGACAGTGTGGTCCCTGTTGAAGACTTCGTAGGGAAAGAAAACATTTTTTCATGTGGAGTGGCATTGGTGGTGGTACATAAGAGCGATCTGATTGAGTGGACTGCCTCAGGGAGAAAATCTTGCCAGTGGAAAACAGGAAGGCCTATAGGCCACGGGGCTAGGAGGATGGGCTTCCAGACAATGGTGTTGTCCCTTTCCACTTGCCCATTCCCTTGGAGATTGTAGCAGGTGGTCCTGCTCATGGCGATGCCTCTAGCCAGCAGGTACTGGCGCAGGTCGTCCCTCATAAAGGAAGGCCCCTGGTCACTATGGATAGAGCAGGGGAACCCAAACAGAGTGAAGAGGCTGCACAGGGCCTTGATGTCTGTGGTAGCTGTCATGTCCGGGCAGGGGATGGCGAACAGAAAACTTGATACTCATTGATAATGTTGAGTAAGTACACTTTGTGGTCAGAGGAGGAGAGAAGGGTCCTTGAAATCAATGCTCAGGCATTCAAAGGGGCAAGTGGCCTTTATCATCTGTGCTTTGTCTAGTCGATAGAAGTGCAGTTTGCAGTCCGTGCAGTTACTGGTCTTAGTCTGGATCTCCTCACTGGAGTAAGGCAGATTATGGGCTTTAATAAAGTGGAAGAACCTGGTGGAGGGTCTATTTGTTCGCTGGCACAGGTTCCGTGGGATAGAGCATCTGGCGCCTCATTGAGTTTCCCGAGCCGGTACAAGATATCATAATTTTAGGTGGAAAGTTCGATTCTTCACCTCATTAACTTGTCATTTTTGATTTTACCTCACTGTTGATTGTTGAACATGAAAGTAACTACACATTAGTCAGTCAGCAGGGTAAATCTTTTGTCTGCCAGGTCATGTCTCCATTGCCGTACCACCTCAACAATGGCCTGGGCCTCCTTCTCAACAGAGGAGTGTTGAATTTTGGGGCCCTGGATGGTGTGGCAGAAAAAGGCAATTATTTAAGAGTGGCAGCCAGAGCGAAGTTGGATGCTTCGTTCTCCAACTGGAATGGGGTGGATTCATCTACAGTGTGCAACGTGGCCTTGGTGATGTCTGCCTTGATGGGGCTGAAGGCTGCACGGTCCTCTGGGGGCAGTGGAAAGGAGGTAAATTTAGCGAGGTGACAAGCCCTGTCCATATAATTGAGGACCCACTGGGCATAGTAGGAGAAGAAGTCCAGGCACCATTTCAGGACTTTGAGGCTCTGGGGGAGGGGGAGTTCAAGAACTGGGAGCATCTGATCGGGGTCGGAGCCAATGACTCTATTCTCCAGGCAGGTTGTGCAAAATAGGCATTTCATTTTATTGTACGTGAGGTTGAGGAGACTGGGGGTCTGTAGGAAATTTTTGGAGCTTGGCGTCATGGTCCTGCATGTCATGGCCACAAATGGTGGCGTTGTCCAGATAAGGGAATGTGGCCTGCGGCTCATACTGGTCCACCATTTAGTCAATCTCCTGCTGGAAGACCGAGACCCCATTGGTGATGCCGAAGGGAACCCTCAGGAAATGGTAGAGATGGCCATCTGCCTTGAAACCAGTGTATTGGCAGTCCTCCAGGCGGACAGAGAGCTGGTGGTCTGCTGACTTTAGGTCGATGGGGGAGAAAACCTAATCTTGCGTGATTTGGTTTGCCATATCAGATATGCGGTGAATAGGGGACGCGTTCAGCTGTGTGCATCTGTTAATGGTCTGACTGTAGTCAATGACCATCCAGTTTTTCACCTCATTCGTCACCATCACCACTGGTGGTGCTGGCTTCAATGATCCCCTCAATGAGTAGCTGCTTTACCTCCAAACTGTCCCCAGCACTGTACCGCCAATGTTTGGTGGCAACAGGTTTAGAGTTGGGGTTGAGGTTGGCGAACAGCATTGGAGGGGTGATCTTGAGAGTCCGTAGGTCATGTGCAGTGGGCAATCTTCAGGTTTCTGGCTGGAAACAGTGGGGGACAAGGTGGGGGTTTTTGCTGGTGGAGAGCAGTGGGCAGTTTAAGAACTGATGGCTACAAACAGTGGGGAGGAGGGTGGGTGGAGCCATCATTCTCCAACATTACACTTTTAAAGTGGCATTGAAAATCCAGTCCCAGTAGCACGGCAGCATGTGGCTGTGACATCACCAGGAGTGTAAAGTCTTTGTAGTCTGTGCCCCGCATGGTCAGGGTCACTACGCAGTAGTCGTGGACGTCAACCGTATGGGACTTTGAGCCAAGGAGACTTTGTGACTCACTGGCCTAATCGGAAGAGAATAGTACTGCATCATGTCAGGGTAGATGAAGCTCTCCGTGCTCCCACTATCGAACAGGCAGCTCGTCACGTGACCGTTTACCTGAATGTCATCATTGATCTGGAGAGTTAGTGAAGATTTTCTTGATCCAGTGTGAAGGAGGCCAGTGTCATGTATGTAGCTGCGATGGAGAGCTCGTATGTTCAGTCACAAAATTGTGGCATAAAGATGGCGGACCCCATGGCTGGCATACACACAGTGCTACTGGGTTGGCATGACTTAGACTTATACACCTTCGCGTAATGTCTTTTCTTGCTGCCGTTAGAGCAAACCGTGTTTTTTGTCAGGTAACATTTCCTTGGGTGTTTGGCAATAGTGGGACTTGGCAATAGCAGTGTTAGGTGCTTGTGGTGTACAGTAGCTGTGATCGGATGGCTGATGAGACATGGCGGTGGTGGCACATTCCAAAATGTCGGCATCCAGGCCAACTACATGGCAGCGTTATTGTCAGCTGAGTAGGCTTTCATATTCTGGAGGGCCACCTCCACTGTGTCCGCTAGTCCGACCGCCCTCTGTAGGTTGAGCTCACCTTTTTCTAACAGTTTCTGACCTGACGCCTGCGACATGGGCGTCTCTGATCAGGTTGTCCATATTCTCCACGGCTGTCATGGCCTTGCATTTGCAGGCTCTTCCGAGAGTTTGCAGGGTCTGGAGGTACTCAGTGCTTGATTCCCCGGGTCACTATTTTCAGGTAGCCAGGACCTTTCATGTAGACCTCCATATAACCATATAACCATTTACGGAGCGGAAACAGGCCATGTTGGCCTTTCTAGTCCACACCGGTTAACAAAATTTGTGCGCCCTCTTCAGGCATTGGTGATTTTAAGTGTAGTGTATCTTTGACTCGTTTACCTTCCTCAGATATTGGCCTTTCAGAATGTCCATCGTGTCCTAATACGATGCGGTGTCCCTCATTATGAAGTACACCCAGGGCCCAACTCGGGAGTGAAGCACCTTCAGTTTGTCATTCTCCGATCAGGTGATGACAGATGATGCCTGCAGGAACGCTTCGGAGCAACGCAGCCAGAGTTTGAAGTTGGTGGAGGCTTCAGGTGATTGAGGGTCGACTTCCAATTTCTCCGGCTTCAGGATCTGCTCCATTGTCAAAATTTATTGTGAATAAAATTGATGCACCATCAATAACTCCCAATGACTGGAAGTTCTATAAAACTGCCAAGCTTCTATAGAATGGAGGAACATCCATGTCGGTCAGCTGTCCTGAACTGGGGCGGGGGCTGTGAAACAGTCACCTTTATTCAATCATCTGTGGGAGGAGCCACATGTACAGTCGGCCCTTGGGCGTGTCCAGGCAGTTCAATATACAAACAGTGGTTTACCACAGAGACCAAGTATACACAAGTCCACACGTGATAATGGTTGGCAATTGCTTTTGAAATTGGTCCACGTTGTCTCCTCACAAGATCTCATGTACATGCATTTTCAACGTTACAAGTCTGATGTAGTACAAAATGCATGTGCGTGGCCCAATGGTGGAACTGGTAGAATTTGTGTGGAGTTTGCACGTTTCCCTGTGACTGGATGGACTTCCTCCGTATGCTCCAGTTTCCATCCACATCCCAGATACATGCAGCTTGACAGGTTAATTAACTGCAATAACTTATCCATGGGTAGATGCCAGGACAGGAGAACAAAACACCCAAGAGTAGGATTATCAAAAGCACTCATGCTTCATAGTTGAAAGAAATGGGATTGCATTGTTTAATGTTAAGACACAGATAGTGGTAAACATTGTACAATGTGCATATGCAACAAAATCCTTAAAATGATTAAATTAAACTGAAAGGAGATAGTAAGCTCAAAAAATAGAAAGATAATAATTTTTGTCATTATTGCTCAAGAAAAAAGTGGCTTTGCAATAGTCAGCTTGCCCTTTTTGAGATGTTGGAGTAGCTTCTGAATTGTATAGTTAGGGAGATTCAAGAGTCTGATAGTTGTTGATAAGATACTGATCTTGAACCTGAAGGTGTTGGTCTTCAGGCCAAAGGTAGCAGTGGGAAGAGGAGTCGGGAGGGGGTGGGGAGGGATGGAGGTAAGGAAAGACTTTATGATGTTGGCAGTCTTCTTAAGGATGCACAGTCCATTTTTTTGACTTCCCGAGACAAGCTCAGGCCTGTGTTGGTGGTTCATTCAGACAGCAAGGTCCCATGCTGTCTGCATTGCTTTGAATATTATGGACTATCTATCATGGTGTACAACGTATAGAAAACTAGATACTGGTACCCTCCCTTGAGACACTATCCTCACTTCCCCATTGGTTCAAAACCCCTGCCTGCTTTCCCTGTCGATTTTTCATATCTTTCATTTTGAAAAAAATCTCGTGCAGAGACACAGCACAGCACGGTTTCAGGCCCTTCTGCACCATGATCCCATGCCGCGCAATTACGCCCATGTGACCAATTAACCTTCACACCCTCTATGTCTGTGAAACATTGGAGAAAAGTGGCGCACATGGCGAAAACTCACGCAGGTCACAGGGAGAAAGTACAAATTCCTTACAGACAGTGGTGGATTCGAACGTGGTTCGCTACCACTGCGGTTGCGCTGCAAGAATCACTGTCATTTTCATCATGTAATTTGTTCTTTGACTCCAGACTCGTTCCTCGTTCACTTGTTCCAGTTTCCCTTCAATTCTCAACTCACCTATCTTATTGCAACATCAGAGAGTCTCTTCGGTCCGTTCAGTTCTTGATCCCATTTTCCCCCTTATTATGACCTCTTTCCTGTTGGCCTGTGTTCCTCCCCCTGCCCCTTCCTCCCTCCTCTCCTCTCCTCCCCCACCATTTATGCAGGCACCTGCCTGTTTTCTCGCTTGTAGGGCTGAGGTGCGAAACGTTGGCCATCTCCCTTTGCTTCCCATAGATGCTGCGTGACCTGCTGGGTTTCTCCAGTCCTCCTATGTTTTGCACCACAACCCCAGCGACTGCAGACTTTCCTGTTTCAGCCCCACACTGTCCCTGTAGCCAAGGCTTATGGTGGTGGCTGAACTATACCTTGATGTCACTGATGGACTGCTTTAGAATATCATCAATTCTCAGATCGCCTCACAGGCAAGGCTGCTCTTCAGTTACTTACAAAGGTCACTGATTTCATTTCTTGCTTGTTGAATTTTTTAACAGTAATTGTTGCCTGGTCATTTCACACGCTTTTACCAGTAGATTGAAATTGTGTTCAGTCGAACATCAAATGCAATTGATTTAGCAGAACATTATTCCATCTGCACTGAATTACCTATTACATTGCTTCTACTTAGAAGATTGTCATATCTAGTTTTAAAACTAGTCAAAAGTTATATTGCCAAGCAACTCTTCCTGAATCATGGATCTTTAATAGATTTCCATACACTCCTTCATAAAATTCCTACAATATGTGTAAATCTTTGGGAAATGTCGTTCATTGGTTGCAGGGGAATCATGGTGAGTATCTAATTTAATCCAAGAATTTTATTAGTTTTAATGGAATGAGATCAATTTTATATAACATATTGTTACGGGCTGAGGCACTCTGCAAGTGAACTGGGTTATGGAGCTGAGGACTCACAGGGTAGGGGTAGAGAGCACCGATGTACAGGAGCAGTTTCAGGCCTCGGGGTTGGCGTAATTTCTGTCCCAGGAGTTGCAAGCATCGTCGGGAAATGGGAGATTTAAGCGTGTGTGTGGGAGCTTGATTAAAATCAGTGGGTCCAGCTCACTCACAGTTGCCGATGTGGTTTGATCGCTCCACCTCCTCGCGACCACCGTGGTGACCTCAACGGGCCCAAACAGCAATCTTGGACCCCATGATGAACAAGGCTAATGTACAGAGCGCGGTCTCACTGAAACCGCCAACTTTTTGGAGCTCACAGGCTGTTGTCTGGTTTGAGCAGGCTGAGGCTCAGTTCCACGTCAGGCAGATCACCGCGGATGCCAAGAAGTATTACTATGTAGTGTTAGGTCTGCTTTGTTCATGAATGAGTGAGACAAACACCAGACTGAGTCGAAATCAGGGTTCTTTGTTCTTTATTACCGGATTGTAACACTTGCGACTAACAAAGTTAGTCGGAGAATGCATTCTGCCGTTATCAGCAAAATGGTGATTTTTTATACCCTTGGATATGTGCTTAGAACATCATCATATCATTACTTGTCCAATGACTAAAACTGTTGCTATCCTTTCCCTGCTAGCTTCCTGCCTCTCAATCCATCAATGTCTCTCTTATCTTGTAAGTACAAGGATGCATTCACATCTTGTTACAGCCCTGTACATTCCCATCTCATGATGTTTTACCTAACAGTAGTCAGGTTGCTCGACCAAGAGACCACTGGAAGAATTTCCTGAATCCTGCCGTCGACAGGGACGAGGCCAGTAAAGCGCTCCTCATCCATACTTTCAGGCTTTCCCACTGTGAACGGGCATTGTGGCTGCTACACATGAACAGCCTAGGAGACCAAACACCATCTGCCCTCATGAATGACATGCTGGAGCTTATGGATGACCACAAACCCTGCCTGCTGTTTGAACAAACATTCCTGGAGCAGATGCCAGAGGATACTCGCCTGCAGTTGGCGATTATGGCAACCCCCGTAGGCTGGTGTCCCATGCTGA
Source organism: Narcine bancroftii (assembly GCF_036971445.1). NCBI lineage: Eukaryota > Metazoa > Chordata > Chondrichthyes > Torpediniformes > Narcinidae > Narcine > Narcine bancroftii. The sequence goes on along the minus strand of NC_091474.1, from coordinate 70,339,125 downwards.
TGTCCTAAGGCACACGCCAAGCAACATGGCGGGGTGACCATTGACCAAGTTGCTGCATCACACCAGGGCACTCACTCGTTCCCCACCCCAGAGAAGAGGGTGGTGACAGCTACAACAGACAAAAGTCCAGGAAAGGAGCAGTAGTGCCACTACCACCAGAGATGGGGTTCTGCAGCCCCATGCTAACACCCACCATGCTCGCACCTGGGAAACGCCCAAGGCGATAGTCACTAATAGCTACATTGGCCGGCCTTCTGTACTAGTGGGATCTGCATTCCGGTCAGCGTTTCCTTGTCTACACAGGTCCTCCCACAAGCCAGGACACCCGTCATGGAAAGTCTGGGCCTTCCTTCACTGCTACCAATAACAGCAATATTAAAATGTATGGTGTGTGGACCATCCCACTTGGCTTTGACTCCTGTCGCTTAATGTGGACCTTCACACTGGCCGATGTGTCGCAACCCTTGCTGACCGCAGACTTTTTCTGAGCCCACTGCCTCCTAGTGGACCGGAAGGGATGCTGATTGGCCATTCCAAGATTTCTGGATCACTTGCCTTTTGTCAAGTCACTCTGCTCATTGGGACTTGGTGGTTTTTCTTCTCAGAATGAGAATGCCAAAATCTTGGTGGAATTTCCGAGCAATATCACCTCGCAATTCTCTTCAGTTCTTACCATGCATGGCATCTAGCTCCATATTCCCACAGAAGGATCACCACTACACACCCAGGCATGCAGACTGCCTCTTGGCAAGCTGCAGTTATCAAGATGGAGTTCTGGAAGAGATGGGGATAGTTTATCACTTGGATAGTCCATGGCGATCCCCCCTGCACATGGCACCAGTGGATGGAGACCGTGCAGAGATTATCGCCGGCTCAATTACATCATGAGCCCAGACAGGTACCCCATACCTCATATCCAGGATTTCACCACTAACCTTCACAATGCTAAGAGCTTCTCCAAGATCAACCTGATTAGGGGATACCATCAGATTCCAGTGCAGCCCAATGATATTCCAAAACAGCATTTATCACGCCATTTGGGCTGATCGAATTCCTACGTATGCCAGTTGAACTGACGAATGTGGCACAAACGTTCCAGAGGCTTATGGCTTTAGTGGGCTGTGGCCTGGATTTTGTGTTCATTTACCTGGATGATAGTCTCATGGCTAGCCCCTTTCATTAGGAGCACAGCACACACCTGTGTTAACTCTGCCAGCGGCTCAATGAGTATGGCCTGGCTATCAATCCAGCTAAATGCCAGTTTGGCCTTACAGCTATCAACTTCCTTGGGCACTGTATTGAGTGATACAGAGCAGTGCCACTCCCGTCAAAGTAGAGGCCATATGCAAATTCTCCCAAGGCAGCAACGGTGAAGGGTCTACAGGAAGTTGTAGGCATGGAGAACTTCTACCATCGATTTTTACTGGGGGTAGCCAAATTTATGCAACCCAATTTCCGTCTGGACAGTCCAAAGATCTAAAGTGGGATAAAGTGGGATAGCCTCAACTTGGAGCAACCGGTGACAGTAGCATGCCTGTGGCAGGTGGGTCGCCCGCCTAAAAGTACAAACGGAATACAGTCAGATGGCTCATCACCTCTGAACACGGGTTCTGGGGTGGGGTGTGCGGAGGGGAGCCTGTGACGGACTGAGCCACTCTGCAAGTGAACTGGGTTACAGAGTTGAGGACTTCCAGGGGGAAGAGAGTCCCAATGTACCCAGTGCAGTTCCAGCCCTCGGGGCTGACATCATTTATGTCCCGGGAGTCACACACGTCATCGGGAACTGGGTAATATAAGTACGCGTGGGTTTGATTAAACTCAGTTGGTCTAGCTCACTCACAGCTGCTGGTGTGGTCTCTTCACTGCACCTCCTCACAACTAGAATATTTTTTTTTTAATTGATGGATTATATCATATTTTATATTGTATATAGTAATGTTTTTGGAACAGATAGGTTGTGGGGGTTTAGTGTAGGTCACAAACAATCACAAACACTTCACAAAACAGATCTCATTCAAAATGCAAGAGCTTTGCCCAAACCAGCCACCCTGGGCCAAAGCCTTTGTAAAGACAATAAAAATTATTTTGTTAAAGGTTTTCATAAGGAGGTGCAAATAGAAGAAACCGAGCTCAAGAGACTTCACAAGTAGGATATGCTGTGGAGTAATGGAGTTTTGAAAGCAACAGATGAACAGACTCAGAGGTTTGGGTCCAATGCCACAATCTGTCTGGATGCAGTTTGCTAGTCTAAGAAGATCATATGGTTTTGCTAGCAGAGAGGGAGGAGACCAAACAGGCTTTCTCTATGAGAGAGAGAGAGAGAGAGAGAGAGAGAGAGAGAGAGAGAGAGAGAGAGAGAGAGAGAGAGAGAGAGAGAAAGAGAGAACTGGTTTTCTGCAGTCATGGCAAGCTGGAAGCTTGTTGAAATCCCATTTTGAAGATGGGTTGTGAGTTCTGAGTTCAGTTTGTTCAAAACCCTTGTGGTCCATACAAGAGGAAATAGCTGGCTAGAATGTTTCACCTGAAATAAAGGAAAACAAAAGGAACTTTATGGTGACCTGGAAGAAGAGGTTATCTATCGGAAAACCCTGATGGGGCAAGTTTCTTCGGCAAGTCACTGAAGTGGCTGATCAGAGAGAATCAGTTTGTGTGTGTCGAACGAGCAATAAATCTCTCTCTGAAACCAACAAGAACCTTCCTGAGTGGTAACCATTAAAGCACCAGAGCTTGGCGAAAATTCTGTGCACAGTATAAGAATTGCCTGATACCAGTGAACTTGGAGGAGTGAGAAGTGAGATTGGACTGTGAACCAAAGAACTTTTCTGAACTTATACACACATGAACTTAGAATTAGAAGGGGGTTAAGTTAGGTTAAGTTAAGTTAATAATAGATAAGTTAAAGTTTGATTCTGTTTTCATGTTTAAAGAAAATTAAAAATGACTTTTGTTTAAGTAACCATTCATCTTGGTGAATTTATATTGCTGCTGGGTTTTGGCGTCCTCTGGGCATATAATGAAATAACATATATATTTTTTATAATTTAGAGACATAGAGAGAGAGAGAGAGAGAGAGAGAGAGAGAGAGAGAGAGAGAGAGAGAGAGAGAGAGAGAGAGAGAGAGAGAGAGAAAGCATCAGGTCACTGGTCTGAATGCTACTGGTACTATGTAATCCAGTGCTACCTGTTGCATGGTCAGGTGGTTGGTGACTAAACTGGCTCCCCCACCAGGCTTGCCCTGTGTGGATCTTATAGTGTCAACAGCCTTCCAACCAACATGTGCCATGAAGCACGGAGAGGGCATCCCTTGCATCTAAGCTTGGTCTGGCCATTCACTGCAACAGGACCTTCCACCAGCCATCTTAGACCTCACCATGTCGCTGGATCCGGGAGGAGATGTCGAGAGGGTGGGTTTGGACCCGTGCATCCCCTACTCACCTAAATCCATTCATGCACATGTTGCTCCTTTCTGAGGAGTGGGGTATCCTCGTATCAAACCCCACAAACTGACTGAAAGGAACCATCATTATCCTATGGGATGGATGGCCAGAAGAAGAAGACTCTTATCACTAAGTTCTTAGTTACTGTCAGCTGCAACTATTTAGAGATTTTAAAAACATGATGGATCCAAAATGTGGGTCATGGCGAGTCTTTGTTGATCCATGTGCTGTTTTACTTCATCAGAAAAGGCTAAAGTTAAATTTTCAAAACAAAGAAAGGGTTTAGTTGTTATAAATTAAGGAACAATTGTTTCTACTGAACCTCTGGCTTTACTGGAATTGACCTGCAATAATATGGTATTGTTCAGAAATTCCAATGGTTTGACTCCTGACCTTCTCCTTTGTACACTAAGATCTCCCAGTTGATGGATCCATGTACATCAGATCCCAAGGTTTACACAGGGTTCTGTTCCTGAAAACTGTCCATAAGTTGTACTGTTGTAGGTCAGTAGTGAGCAGGTATAGTGTGTGGGAAGAGGTCACAGAAACAGCTGGGCCCCTGAGGTGGTGAGTTTTGTACAACATACGAGACGTTTAAGTCACTTTATAGTTTCTCCCGACCTGTGACCCAGTTGCATTTGGCAGTCCTAAGATCTCAGTGAATCGAGTATATAGTTGGGGCAGGGAGGATCGTGAATGTACGGGGTATAAGAGGTTGTAACCACAACTTGAATGTCTGAAGGGGCTGCTCCTTGGGTTTTGGCTGAATTTCAGTGCCACAGTCCTGATGTTCATTCATCCGGTGAGGTGGTGGTGGGAGTTGGGTGGAGTGGTGGTTTGGATGGGTCACTTGGAGGATCTCCTGGTCGGTTTGCTCCTAAGCACGGGCAAGTAATCCATCCACGGTCTAGGCAGCAGTGCGTTGAGAGATTAGCCAGGGCTGTCTGCCTGCCACTCATCCAGGGGGGACGATGGGGCTTTTCTGGGACTGCTGGGTTCCACAAGTGTGTTTCAGATGATGAGAAATGTGTTATCATTTGAACCTGTAAATAGCAAGATGTGCTGTAATATTGTATTAATGTGATTTCTTGTAATCACTGAAAAAAAAATGTATTTGTTAAAGGATAAAAAGATCACGGAGAGAATGTGCAGATGGAGGGAGAGCAGATGCCAGCAGCCTCACTGCCTCAGTGAGTGACAGGTTATCTCCAACATCACACAGTCATATAAAGAGCACAATTTAGAGTGCAGAATTACAAGTAAAAGAAAGATCCCTTAGCACCAAGCCAGGGCAATATAGCCCTGTTGTGGGTTTCATTCAGGACCTGATGAATGTGATGGGAACACTGTTAAACCAGAAAGTCTGAGTGCAACATACAAACGTGCTGGAGAATCTCAGCAGGACACACAGAGGAAGCCAAGGGTCACCAACTTTTCGGGCCTGGGATGTATGAACAAAAACAGGCAGGCACCGAAACAGAAAGGTAGGCACGGGGAGAGGGGGAGGAGTGGGGCAAAATCAGCCAGGCATCTGTTTCTGCCTTTGTTCACACTCTTCACCCTTCACACTGATGGGAGAAGAGAGTGTGTCAAGGGTATGATGGGTCCATCATTATGTTGGTCCATCGATATTTATCATTAGGCTTTAGGCTAATGGATCAACCTACAACTCAACTTATGGGTTAATTTAATTATTTGCTGTAATTCTGGGGTGTATGATTTGTATATCACATGTAGACCTTGACTGACAGAACCCATGGAGCTCTGCAGTGAACTGAAATTCACTGGTGGCATGTTGTACTGATAGCTGGTTCTGACCCCATCTACCCAATATAACCCTGGTTTCCTGCCTAAACCCTGAGCCCTTCTGAAGACGACTGTAAGACCCTACCCTCAGTTATAAGCAAATAAAAGCATATGTTGTCCCTCCAGTCATGAGAGCTTTTATTCACACCTCAGCTCTTTTCTGGAGACAGTAAATCTCAAGTCACAAATGGGTTCAAGACCTACACAAATCTATATTTAGATGGATGATATGGACTCTTCAGGTTAGGGAAACTCCCATCTCCTCTCTTTCAAGGCAAGCGAGAAAGGACTCTCCAGAATCTGGTGCCTACCTCTTTAAAGCTCTTAAACTAAATTTAGACATACAGCACAGTAACAGGCCCTTTTGGCCCATGAGTCTGTGCCACCCAATTCACACCCAGTTAACCTACACCCCCTAGGAACATTTTGAATGGTGGGAGGAAACTGGAGCCCCCAGGGAAATCCCACAGTTACACAGGGAGAACGTACAAACTCTTTACAGACAGTGAGGAATTCAAACCCTGGTGTCGATCATGGGCGCTGTAAAGGCATTACACTAACTGCTATACCAATCGTGCCATCCTCTTTATAAACTGGGGTCACTTGTGAGAACATTCCTGGAAAAGCAAAGAATGTGAATGCTCTGGTAATGTCTTGTCATGAAGGAAAGATACAAGAGGCAGCTGCAAAGCTCTTTCCCTGATCTTTCACTATTCAAGTATGTTTGGGAACATCATTAAAATAAATTGTCAATGAGCTTTGGTGCTTAGACTTCTTGATGTTGTTTGCAAACACAGCTAAGCGGATTGTATGGCCAACTCCAAATGTTTACTCAGGACTCAATAATGGCAACAACATCTTTCCCCATGTGAATACCAGCTCACAAGCTATTTGATTTAGTTATAGGTAAAAGTCCTCAAGGCGGCTCAGGCGTCAGTGAGAAATACAAAGATCAGACGATGTAGAGAGGCGGATTCCAGATATGACGAGGGACGGGATAGGCCAGCTGTGCTTTCCCTGACGAGGAGAAGGCTGATGGGATACTGAAAGGTTGCAAAATTATGAAGGGCATTGATAAAGTGACCAGTTAGAATCTTAGCTCCTTGGCAGAGGAGGCAAGTTTAAGGTGAGTGGTAGGAGATGCAGTTCAAGTTTAGTTTATTATCATCTGACTCTACATAGACAACTAGATGAAGCAGTGTTTCTCCAGACCATGCGCGCGCACACACACACAAACAATCTTAAACACGCACACACACACACAATCACAGAAACAATCTCACACACACACACACACACACACAATCACAGAAACAATCTCACACAGACACACACACAATCACAGAAACAATTTCACACATACACACACACTCACAGACACACACACACACACACACACACACACACACACACACACACACACACACACACACACACACACACACACACATAATACACAGTGCATAGTCATTGCATGTATAAAAATATAATTTAAAATAAATGTATTACTCAGTTACAGGACACTGTTCATCAATCCCACTCCCTGTGTGAAGAAGCTATTCCGCAGCCTGGCCTTCCTGATTTTGATGTTCCTGTACCTCCTTCCTGCTGGTAGTGGGTCACAGACAGAATGTGCTGGATGGAAAGAGACTTCTAGAACTCTTTGAGCCCTATTTAAGCAACACTCTCGGCTGTTTTAATGACCTCCAGTCTGCAACTCCAGCCGTTTGGTTTTATTGATGGTGAATCAATTTTAATACCATAAAATTTTGGAATGGACAAGCTGCTAAAGCTGGACAAATTAGATGTAGATACACAAATCCAGTCTGATGCTTTGCGTACCACAAAACGATGCAGCAAGACAGGACACTCTCAGTGGTGTTCCTGTACAATTTTGTCATGATGGGGGCTTGTAGTCTTGCCCTCCTCAACCTTCTGGGGGTAGATTTGCTGAAGATGGTGTCGCCCATCTCCGAAAGCTCAGTGGTTAGAGTGCTGGTCTTGTAAACCAGGAATCATGAGTTCCTTCCTCGCCGGGGCCTCATTTCTGTGAGGGGGGCTGGACAAAGTGGTGACTCCCTGTTTGCCTTACGGTGGGCAAAAGTCAAAGAATTTCATGTATGTTACATTCTAAATGTAGTATTATGTGACAGTAATGGAATTGTTACCTGAGTGTTGGGGGGTGGGGGGGTGGGGGGGTGGGTGGGTGGGTTGGAGTGGTTTGGAATGTGGAAGATTCTGGAATCTGCATGATGGGGAGGTGGAGGCAGAGACACACCCAACATTTCAGAATAATTCGAACATGACTGAATTACAGACAGAGAAATTGAAGGAGCAATGGTGGAGAAAGGGAGCAGTGGAGGTGGTTTCTGGATTGACACCGTGAGTCCAGGAGGTGAAGAGGCTGATTCTGGGTCAGTACTAACCATGGCCTTGGAAAGCGATTTCATGTAATCTACTGGCACGTAAAAGAAGGGAAATAAAACAATGGAAACACGATGGGTGGAGACTAATCCTAAAAATTATAACACAAATGCATGGAAAGGTATCGGAAAGAGTTCTGCAACCTGCGTATCAGCGCAGTAAGGGGTGAAGGTGTGGCAAAGGCTCCCACAGCACCATAACTGGCCCTTCCAATCCATGTGGGAGGAAACCGGAACACCACGCAGGGCACGGGGAGAAGGTACACACTCCTTATGGAAAGTGGTAGATTTGAACTTGGGTCACTGGCACTGTCAGACCATTGCGCTAACCACCACACTAATCATGATGAAGTGGCTCCTGTTAATAAAATTCCGTGGCCTGGAATTCCTGATGGAGACACCCCCTTGCTTGCCAGGCATCTGAATGTCATCCTGAGAATGCCTGGAATATCACTGTGAGCCAGTGCTCACATTGCGTGGCCCTATAAATCTGTGAAAACCTGGTCGCAGGTATTACAAGGTTTGGAAGGTCCTCCTGTGTAACCTCCGACTTCAATTGTACCAACACACAGTCGCAAATGTACCCTGGCTGCGGAATTAATGGAGGAAAACCTGTTGTTGACATCACATGTGGTTGCTCCCTTGGAGGTAATTATGCAACTGGCTATTTCACAGAGACTTGCAGAGAGCAGATCCCCTGAGATGAGATAGAGATGAAGGTTAAGCAAGAAAAGCTTCTGGTTCTATTTCATCAGACGGTCCTATTGCAGTGAGCAAGAGGTGGAAATGCAGTAAAGACAATTTCCAACACAACTTCCAATTTCTTTGAAGCATCTCAGTGGATTTCTTGCCTGCATAAGAGGAGCCAGACTTGTGCACTCTGATCTATAGAAAGAACATGCCGTCTTATTCAAAGATATGTTTAAAGTGTACAATTTGCTCTTTTGTCCCGTCCTGAGATTCAGCTTCAGAATTGCCCCAATTTCTCCAGCTGTCAATCATTTAAGACATGCAGCAGATACAGTTCCATGTTGCGCTGAGTGATGTAAGCCCTTCCCTATCTCATAATGCACAACCTTCTTTTCTTACATCCATGTGCACCTCTAAGAATCTTTTACATGTCGTGATGACCCAGCCTCCACCACGAACCCCTGCGAGTGCATTTCAGGCACCCACCACAAATCGTAGACACCACAGCACAGAAACAAATCCTTCAGGCCATCTAGCCTGTACTGAACTATTATCCTGCACCTTTGCCTGAACCCCGGCCATATCCTTCCATACCCCTCCCATCCATGTACCTATCCAAATTTTTCTTAAAGGTTAAAATGGAGCCTGCATTCACCCCTTCAGCTGGCAGCTCGTTCCCTCTCATGTTCCTGTGGTGATACACCACTGTATACTATAACTTGGTTACTGGCACCATTCATATGTATGGCTGGCCCACCTTTGCTTGGTAACCCCATCCTCTGGAATCCCCTAATAAAGGCAGTTAATCCTAAGTCCCTCCCTCAGTACATGTCCTGGGACCAGGCCAGAACAGAAGCATGGTTCAAGTCTTGTGGTATTAAAAGTCTGTCGTCCTGCAACTCCAGCCGTTTGGTTTTATTGATGGTGAATCAATTTTAATACCATAAAATTTTGGAATGGACAAGCTGCTAAAGCTGGACAAATTAGATGTAGATACAAAAATGCATGATGCCCCAGACCAGTTCGAGCTCTGGTTTATCTGCTGCAATGACTTCCTGCACGCCAGCGCTCAAGTCGTGAGTACCAATGACAACAAACTACACGGAGCGATTGAGGGTCGGCCATCAGGCCTACCCCTTCATGAGGGACTGCACGAGGTTCGACATGGCCATGAGTGAACTCCAAAGCCGGTACAGCCCTAAGACTAATGTGGTCTATGCCAGGCACCTCCTCGCTACACGCAAGCGATGACCCGGTGAGCACCTCAAGGAGTCCATTCGGGCGCTGCGTGAACTCGGACATGCCTGTGGCTGTAAAGACGTGACTACAGAGGTCTACACAGACAAGCTCATCCATGATGCCTGCTTAGCCGGCATTCGCTTAGACTATATCCGCCAGGCACTGCTGGAGCTCGATGAACCAACTTTGGGAAGGGCCATCGAGGTTGCCAAAATGCTGAATGTAGCCCTCCATCTCTCGTATCTGACAACGCAGCCACATTGTGAGGAACACGGGCACTGCCATCTTGGGATGCAGGGTCCCATTCCGCTGCAGCACAGAGGTGGCCGAGTTCAGCGCCACTGCCACCAATCTCCCGAAATGGTACTACTGCGGCCAAATAAATAGATTGGAGACCCCTGTAGAGAATAAAGCCCTAACCTAGTGAAAGTTCAAGTTATCATCATCTGACTGTACATCTACAGCTAGACTAAACAGTGTTTCTCTGGACAACCGTGTGCACACGCAAACATACGCAATACACAGAATATAATAATTACAAGTATGAATATAGATATTGTAGGGTTCGTGCTACGCAAGCCTGGACAAGAATGACATGCACATCAAAATCTTGAAGTTGAGGTTGGTTTATTGCCCTGGCCATCGCGTTTATATGGGGCCCAGGTGCTGACATTAGGGCCCCATGCCATCAGAGTGCTGGTCTGGGATTGGCCATCGTTCCCGCCAAAGTTCCCCATCTTCCTGCCGTGCAGGAGGTCATCTGGGATGACTGCCAGTATTGCCCTCAGATCCACGTGGTCGCCGCATTTGTCGGCCATTTGTGGGCGGGTCTGTGTCTTCGTGCGCAGGCTGCTGCAATATAATTTTCAATAAATATATTTAAATATTTTAGAATTATTTATCTATTGCAGTTTACCCTTCACCAGTCTCACATCCTGTGGAAAGAAGACATTTCCCATGCTGGCAGCCCTGACATTGATGCTCCTGGACCCTCCTTCTTGATGATTGTAGGTCAAAGATCCTGTGTGATGAATGAAAAAGGTCTTCGATAATTCATTAAGCCCTATTTGGGCAATCCTTTCCAGTGAAAGTTGTCAGTGGAGGAAAGGGAGATTCCAGTGTTCTTTTTGGCCATTTTGATGATCCTCTGTATTAACTTCCGGTCGGCTGCTTTGTAGCCAGACAGAACACTCTCAGTTGTACTGTAAAAAGTTGTAAAGATAAGGGTCAAGAGCCTTGGCCTCCACAGCCTCCTTCAGAAGTGCAGACCCTGATGCATCTTCCTGACTAATGAGGAAGTGTTGTGGATCAGGATAGGTCGTCTGTTATATGTACACCAAAGAACCTGGTGCTTTCCCCTCTCTCCACAACAGAACCATTGATGTTCATTGTAGAATTTAAAACAATACCCTACAAAAACATGGCTACATAGCTGGATTGCGATTATTTTTAAAAATAAATGATGAAGGTACTTTCATATCATGAACTCCCAATTTGCCAGTGCTCTGTAGTAGATGGGCTGTCGATTAAATTGGAGCAAGACTCAGCTGCTCTCAGTGACCATCCTTTAACTCATGCCATGTTCATTCTGACCTGAACTGTGGGGCTACCTCTTTTGTTTTCACACGACTTGCTCTTCCTCAGAACAGCCTTCCATTTAATTAATCCATGAGATTCTATGGGATTTCTCATCTCTAGGTATGTTTCTATAATTTTTATCACCTTGCTTTTGTTCAGAACAGGACATTTTTGCAGTACATCAGTAGCAGCACACGGGATCTTTGACCCAGTACCATCAGGAAGGAGGTACAGCAGCGTCAAAATCAGGACTGCCAGGCTTGGAAAGAGCTTCTTCACATGAGCTGTGAGATTGATGTAATCCAATAAGTCATTCCAAACATTTTTTATGTTTATTTTAAATTATATCTTCATGTACATATCTGATATTGTCTGTGTGGGTGTGTGGGTGTGTGTGTGTGTGTGGGTGTGGGTGTGTGGGTGTGTGTGTGTATGAGTGTGTGTGCAGGTGTGTGTGTATGTGCATGTGTATGTGGATGTGTGTATGTGTGTGGGTGTAGGTATGTGTGTGTATGTGGGTGTGTATGTGAGTGTATGTGTGTGTGTGGGTGTGTGTGTATGTGGGTGTGTATGTATGTGTGGGGGTGTGTGTGTGTGGGTGTATGTGTGTGTGTGTATGTATGTATGTGTGTACGAGTGTGTGTGGATGTTTGTGTGTGCGGTTGTGTGTGTGTATGTGCATGTGTATGTGGATATGCGTATGTGTGTGTGGGTGTATGTATGTGTGTGTATGTGGGTGTGTATGTGTGTGTGGGTGTATGTATGTGTGTGTGTATGTGGGTGTGTATGTGTGTGAGGGTGTGTGTGTGTGGGTGTGTGTTGGTGTATGTGTGTGTGTATGTGGGTGTGTATGTGTGTGTGTGTATGGGTGTGTGTGTATGTGGGTGTGTATGTGTGTGAGGTGTGTGTGTGTGTGTGTGTGTGTGTGTGTGTGTGTGTGTGTGTGTGTGTGTGTGTGTGTGTGTGTAGGGGTATACACCTTGACCATGCGAAACACTGTTCAATTGGGTTGTACATGTAGAACCAGATGATCATGAACTTCAAATTGATCTTGAAGTAATGAAAGTGAATTTACAGGAATTTAGAATTACTGTTCCAAAGTAACTAAATTACACAATTAGATCACCGAAAAAAGTTGAACAAGCTTCATCGATATTGATTAAGTAAAGGTGCCAACTAAATGTATAGAGCAATTGAAATAAAGAACGGTGAATAGCAAAATGTGACTGTATGTCACAGAGCCAGTTTTAATAAGTGTTTTGTTTGTTTGTATCTGTACACTCTAATGGTAATAGATTTGAACTTGAGCACAGAGTTTATGCAGCCATTCAGCTCATTGAGTTCATACTGAAAATCAAACACATAACTACCAAATTCTGTTCACTTAATACTAACAGATTCTACCCCTAAAATGCAAACTGGAGGCACTTTGCAGAGACCAATTTACCAATGGACTGGCACATCTTTGCAAATTGGACCAGCTGGTCAAAATGTATGTGGATGCAGGTAGAAGCTCAGGTCAGGACTGCACCTGGATTGGTGAGGCATGAGATCAACCACTGCGCTGTTAGGTGAAATCAAAGTGTTCTTAATAAGAAATGAAAAGGATTTTAGACAATGAGGAGGAATTTAAATCATCTGTAATCCCATGGCACTGCAGCCCAGGTAAATTGACATAGCCAAGTCACGAACAAGGAAAGTGCATCAGATCTCCCAGCTTTCAGCAAAAACAATCATCCAATGCACCAATTAGCGGGCAGATAGTTCAGGTTAATTGAATGATTTATATCAGGACTCTGAAATGAATTTGCCATAGATTTATGTATCATACATTCATGGACTCCTTAAACCATCCAAATATTTTCTGATAACACAGGCACATTTTCTCAATGCAGAAAAAACAGTAGTCTTTTTGATGAAGGGTTTTCACCACTGAGGAAGGATTTCCCCCACGAATGCGGCTCGATCTCCCGGCAGATCATTTTTTTGTTTGCTAAATGCAGCTTTGCTTTGCGAGGAGACTGAGGTCAGCCTCTAAAGATGTAGGCATGCTGACAGCAGGACACTGAGTTTCTTTTGTCACAAAAATGATAATGAATTTATTGTTAGAAACATTGTGCAATGTACACAAGCACATGAAATTCTTGCTGCAGCCGAATAGGAACTGTACCAAAAAAAATAGTAAATTTAATTGAATTTTTAAAAAAAATAATAAATGAAAGATGGATATATATCCATCTTGGTGCATTGGTGCATGTAAATGCACCATTGAATTGGTGCATTTACATATAATAAATGTGTGATTACCCTTGTGAAAAAAAGTGAACTGTAAGAGGTCAGATCGATCTTTGGTGCTGTGTCGATCAGGAAATCGGATTATCTTGACTATCTTTTTTTAGACGCTAACCACACACCATTTTATTTTATCTGGTAGGTTGTGTTAGCAATGATATCCAGATAAAATTGCAGCAATCATAATCTTGGAACAGGTAGTCGCACGTGTTAAGTACATGACAGCAGTAATAAAAATGAGCCCAGACGGTGTTATTTTAAAAATAATATTTCAATTATTAATCAACAATCATATAACACCCACTTTAATTTAACTAACTTATCTGAACTTAACTAATTGCATGTACAATTATCTGACTTAAACACCAACTATGCACAAATATATTGATGTGTGCAGAATATTCCAAGACACGACAGCTCAAGGCTCACTTCCCGGAAGGCAGTGCAAAGTTCCACTTCACAAATTGATGTGACATGCAGGCATAAGATGGTTGAGATGCACGCAGGCTAAGGCGAATGGTGAGAAACATGGGCCTTAGAATGGCGAGACATGCAGGCCTTAGAATGGTGAGACACACAGGCCTTAGGCACTTCAACCACACAATGAGGCCAAGTGGTTATAGACAGAATTATAGTGGTTATAGACCTCCCACAAAGGAGTTCAAAGAGCTGATTACTCTTGTGCTGCTTCCTTAAAGTGGCCTCTTGAACAAAGGATGCACTGGCTTTTTAAGAAGCTGGTCACATAGTCTTTGCACCTGGCTCTGCATTAATTCTGCAAATGCATCCAGTAAAAGGAATGTGGAAAGCTTGCTTTTAGTTTTACAGTCACTTCAAATTCTGCAGGCAGGTTGTTAAATCTGTCCTCTTAAAGGGACAGTCCTACTCAAATAAAAAGAACTAAAAGAAATGGAAGAATGTCGCACATGCATGCACAATGTTAGCTCTGCCAGGCCTTTCCAAACCAGCCAGCTTGCGCTTAACAAAACTTTGCATTTCGACCTGAGCCAGCCTGAAGCTTCACACTAAAATAATCCTGGAACAGTCTCAATCAAACAAGAAGCATTTTGCTCTGTCATAGTATCACAGAATTTCTCCAGCATAGAAGAGGCTCTTCAGTTCATTAGAAATAGGTGCAACCTTGTTCCTAGTCTCTGCAATAGGTGGTACCAGCAGTGTAGCTGTTAACGCAATGCTGTGACAACACGAGCGACCAGTGATCAAGTCCGGGGCTCTCTGTAAGGAGTTTGTACTTTGATCCGCATGTGTTTTCTCCAGGTGCTCCAGTTTCTTCCCACCCTCTAAAAATGTCCAGAGTCGCTGTTAATTGGGTGTAATTAGCCAGTATGGATTTCAATGGCCAGAGAGTTCTGTTATTGAGCTGTATTGTTAAAATTAAAATTTTACATTTTAAAATTTACCTGTGTTTTTTTAAGTTTTGGCAACCTCATTAAAACATATGATGCACTGTGAAAGAAGACACATGATTTTGCAGGAGATACTGAAATCTTGATGAGCATATTGTGACAGAGTATATCAAGGTGTTTGGGAGATACATTGGGAAAGGTTTGTTAGAGCAGGTCACACACAAACTCATTAAAACACTGAATTTGCAAGAGGGACTGTTATTTGCTAAAGGCTGCAAATGTAGTAACAGGCAGTGACAGCTCTGTCTGGAAAACAGAGTTTACTGTCTGGAAGGTCATGTGATCCTTGCAGGCAGAGAGCAGAGAAAAAAAAACAGGCTTTGGTCTCAGAGTGGGAGGTGGTGTGTGAGAGAGGGAGAGGGAGAGGGAGAAGGAAAGGGAGAGAGAGAGTCACCAATTCCAGAGTGATGAGCTGACAAGCCTGGTCAAAGAAGAGGACTGGCTTTCTGGTGTTTCCCTTGGAATTGGAGAAACAGAAAGGAACTCTGTGGTGACCTGAAAGAAAGAGGTTATCATCTGGAGAACCCTGAAGGGGGAAACTTTCGTCAGCAAGACACCAGAGTGGGTGATTAAAAAGGAATCAGTTGTGGATGTCCTGGAACAAGAAAAGCTCTCTCTCTGGAAACCAACAAGAACCCTTTTGAGTGGGAACCATTTACCTGTTAAGCACCAAAGCCTGGCAAATTTTATTAATGTTAACTTCTGTGCACAGTACAGGAATTGCCTGCAACTAGTGAGATTGGACTGTGAACCAAAGAACTTTGCTGAACTTACACACAAATTAAACACACCTGCACTTAGAATTAGAAGGGTGTTAAGTGAGTCAATTGAGATAAGTTAAAGTTTGATTTTGTTTTCATGTTCAAAGATAATTAAAATCAACTTTTGTTTAAGTTACCCTTTGTCATGGTGTATATCTATTGCTGCTGGGTTTTGAGGTCCTCTGGACTCGTAACAATATTTATGAGTTCCTATTCAGTGACCGTAAGACTTCTATTCTCTCACATCACTCATACAGCAAAGTAACGAAGTGTGAGATCTCAATTTCTTTTTCTGCTATTCTTTTTACGCTTTTGGACCAGTTAGTAACTCTTTGGTCTTGTTTCTCTGGGCACTGCTTGCCAGTGGCATTTCATTTCTGCTCCAAGGATCCTCCTTGTGTCTCGGGAACAAATCCTATCCCTGCACCTCTCTGCCATCTCCACGATGATCTCCAGGTCACGTTGGTGAAGCTAAAACTTACTCCTTTCTGGAGGTGGGGGGGCGGGGGGGTGGGGGTTTATCCTGCGAACTCATCTGTTCAGAACACAATATAGGACCAAATTGCAAATGTTCAGTGTTCGCGTAAGGCTTCAGTTCACCAATGAATAGATAGATGTGCAGAGCTTTGGCAATGGTAAACCAATAATCACTAAGACCAGCAAAACAAACAGAATGAGGTATGTATGCTCAAAATCTTATCGTTTTTTTAAAAACTGGGTTCACACTGGGTGAAGAGCTGCCAATTCCCCCACAATGAGTGTTTGGTGCTATTGAACTGTTGAAGAATCACTGGGGCATTGTGGATTATATTGGAGTTGATGTGGAGAAGGAGAATTAGCAAAGAGTATCAAATTTCTGAGGACTGTTAACATGAAAGCCCTGCATTGAAAATGTTCTTTTCAAGAGAAAAGTTCACATTGTTACTCTGCCCTAATACTGCGCGTCTCCGGTTCAATCTCCTGTTGACAATTATGTAGTTAGTGAAACATATTTTTCAAAAAAATCTGATAAATAATAAAACTGTAGTCAAGGTTATAATTATTGATAGGATTTTCAATTGGATTGTCCACCTGGGATCTCCCTTTTTTATGAGAGTATGGTATAATGTACAGAGTAGCTTATGAAATAGAGTTTCAGTCAGACATAAATGCTTTGATAGTACAATACTTCAGGTTTTCCTCTTACCAAAGGGGTATTGAAAAAGCAGATTCAATTCTTCACTGGAAATAATCCCATTGCAACTATGATGCTTGGGTCCAGGTCTATTCGTCATTGCTACACAATGAAGATCGCTGAGCCAAAATTATTCTGCTCGTTCCTTGAATCAATGAATTTAATTTGAGGCTACATTAACTGAGATTGTACTTCAGTAGCCATCATCTTGATGCCCTATTTTCCCGCAACTTACAGCAAAGTAAAATGACCAAATTGTTATGTTAAACACAAAAATCTGCAAGTTCTAGGGGTGCAAAGCAGCATGGTGAGTTTCTCCAACACATTTGCTGCCCAGCCAAACCGAAGCTACCTGTAAATTGGAGAAACAGCAGCTTATATCCCATCTGGGCCATCTCCAACTAGATGGCACGAACATCGACTACTCCAATTTGCGTTAAACTCCTCCCCGTACCCTACTTTCCTCCCGCTCCCCATCCCCTTTCCTTCCTTTTCCTGTCAGAGATCCATCCCCTCCCTTTATCACTGCTATCCTCCCACCTATATCTCTTACCTGTCAGCCTGTGCTCCTTTTCCTGCCTCCTTTCCTCACCTCCAAGCAAGACTGAAACACAGGGATCTGAGACCTCCCCTACTGGCAAATGTCCAATCATGAGAGAATAAAATTAACCACTTGAGGGCAAGGCTGCTCCATCAGAGGCAGGTGAGACAAATCTCAGTTGTTTGCTGCACCAAAACCTGGGTAAAAGTGAAGACACCAGACACTGCTAAGGATTTCACCATTCACAGACTGGATCGGAACTCGAATTCCGGCAACAATGGGTGCTTTCTCGTTAATGGTGCATGGACGTCGGGGTTATGTCGACCTCCTGCTCTCCTGCCTTAGAGCAAATCTCGATTAAATGCAAACCCTTCTATCTTCTCTGAGAGTTCGCATCAATGATTCTCACCAGAGTTTATATCCCTCCCAATGCCGATTACAAGCAGGCACTTGCGGAGCTGCATGATGTGGTCAGTAAACAAGAGATGGCCCAGCCTAATGCATTACAAATCTTAGTTGGCAACTTTAACCAGGTTAAGAAAACCCCTTCTAACTACCACCACCATATAACCGGCTGTACCAGAGTTTCCAGTGCACTCAATTACTGTTACACCAAGAAAAGGAAAGCCTACTGTTCTTTCCCGAGACCAAGTTTTGGCAAGTTAGATCACCTGGCTGTGCTTCTTCTGGCTTCATACAGACAGAGCCTAAAAAGAGAGGCTCTGGAGATCAGGACTGACAGAAAGTGGTCACAAGAGGTGGAAGAACTGTTACAGGACTTTCAAGTCAATGGATTGGGTGGTGTGAAAGGACTTATTTGAGAATCTGAATGAGTACACCGAGCTTGTCACAGACTTCATCAAAACAGCTGTCTATGAGTGTGTCCCCACCAAATCATTCAGGGTTTTTCCCAACCAGAAGCCCTAGATTGAGTAGACTGGGTCTTTATTTATTAGAGCGTAGAAGGTTGAGGGGGGATTTGATAGAGGTATTTAAAATTATGAGGGGGATAGACAGAGTAGATATGAATAGGCTCTTCCCCTTGAGGGCAGGTGAGATTGGAACAAGAGGGAATAAGTTGAGGGTTGGGGGGGGAAAGTTTAGAAGTAACATGAGAGGATGCTTCTTCTCTCAGAGAGTGGTGGCTGAGTGGAATGACCTTCCGGAAGAGGTGGTTGCGGCAGTGTTAATCCTGTCATTTAAGAGAAGGTTGGATGAGTGCATGGATATGAGGGGATTGGAAGGTTATGGAGAGGGAGCAGGTAGGTGGAACTAGTGGAATTCTCTTAAATCGGTGCAGACTAGAGGGGCCAAGATGGCCTGTTTCCAAACTGTGCATTGTCATATAGTTATATATGGATCTGTTGTCTATCTCATTGTCGATCCTTGCATCTGATGAAATGGTGCAGCCGAGATAGGTAAACTGGTTGACCGTTTTGAGTTTTGTGTGCCCGATGGAGATGTGGTGGGGCTGGTAGTCATGGTGGGGAGCTGGCCAAGGCAAATAGCGCCTTTGGAAGACTACACAAAAGAGTCTGGAAAAACAACCAACTGAAAAACCTCACAAAAATAAGCGTATACAGAGCCGTTGTCATACCCACACTCCTGTTCGGCTCCGAATCATGGGTCCTCTACCGGCACCACCTACGGCTCCTAGAACGCTTCCACCAGCGTTGTCTCCGCTCCATCCTCAACATCCATTGGAGCGCTTTCATCCCTAACGTCGAAGTACTCGAGATGGCAGAGGTCGACAGCATCGAGTCCACGCTGCTGAAGATCCAGCTGCGCTGGATGGGTCACGTCTCCAGAATGGAGGGCCATCGCCTTCCCAAGATCGTGTTATATGGCGAGCTCTCCACTGGCCACCGTGACAGAGGTGCACCAAAGAAAAGGTACAAGGACTGCCTAAAGAAATCTCTTGGTGCCTGCCACATTGACCACCGCCAGTGGGCTGATAACGCCTCAAACCGTGCATCTTGGCGCCTCACAGTTTGGCAGGCAGCAACCTCCTTTGAAGAAGACCGCAGAGCCCACCTCACTGACAAAAGGCAAAGGAGGAAAAACCCAACAACCCAACCCCAACCAACCAATTTTCCCTTGCAACCGCTGCAACCGTGTCTGCCTGTTCCGCATCGGACTTGTCAGCCACAAACGAGCCTGCAGCTGACGTGGACTTTTTACCCCCTCCATAAATCTTCGTCCGCGAAGCCAAGCCAAAGAGAGAAGAAGATATATAGATGGACAATGAAATCCGGAACATGCCAGATAACAGGCATTTAAGTCCAGAAATCCAGATCATGACAGAACGAGCAAATCTGACCTACAGAATGCAATCTCCTGGGCAAAGTGGATATTCTGGATGAAAATGGAATCCCGCAAGGGATACCTGACAGCTATGGTAGGGCCTAAATGACGTAACCTGCTACAGAACTAAATCCTGTGGCAAAGCTTCACTCCCAGAAGAACACAAAGTCTTCTACCCTTGATTTGACCACAAGAACAAAAAAGAACCACCCTCTGCATCCCCGTGTCCCCTGATCATCCTCACCTCTCTGTATCCAAGGATGACGTGTGGGCTGCCTTCAGGAGAGTGAATCCAAGGAAAGCATCCAGCCCAGATGGAGAACCCGGTCGAGTATTAAAAATCTGTGCTAATCAACTGACCAATGTATTCACGAATATCTTCAACATCTCGTTCTGGCAGGTCGTGGTACACACCTGTTTCAAACAAATGTCAATCGTACTAGTACCTGCTTAAACAATTATCAACCGGTGGCACTCACATCAATAGTGAAAAAGTGTTTTGAGAGGCTGGTGTTGAAGCCTATCAGCTCCTGTCTGAGTGATGACATGGATACATTCCAATTCACCTGTCATAGCATCATGTCTACAGTGGATGACATCTCACTGGCTCTACACAAAGCCCTGAAACACTTGGACAGCAAAGATGAATACATTAGATTGTCTTTATCAACTACAGTTCGGCATTTAACACCATCATCCTCTCCAAACTGATCAGCAAACTCCAAGACCTGGGACTCAACACCCTACTGTGCAATTTGATGCTGAATTTCCTCACCTCCAGAGCATAATCAGTGAGGATCGGTAAGAAAATCTCCTCCACAATCTTCATCAGTACTGGAGCACCTCAGGGCTGTGTTCTTAGTCCCCTGCTCTACTCACTTTACATCTACAACTGTGTAGCCTGGTACGCATCAAACAACATCTACAAATTTCCACGGTATTGGAAAGGGGATGAGTCAACATACAGGAAGGAGATTGAAAACTTGGCTGAATGATGCAGCAACAACAACCTCACACTCAATGTCACCAAAACCAGGAAGGGAAAACCAAAGGTTTACAATCCAGTGATCATTGCGGGATCAGAGGTGGAGAAGGTGAACAAATTAAAGTTTGGGGTGTCACTATCTCAAAGATCTTTCCTGCACAAAACATACTAATGGCATCATGAAGAAAGCACTACTTCCTCAGTTGTTTGGTTTGACATTGGAAACCCTGGCAAATTCCTACAGATGTGCTGACTGGCTGCATCACTGTCTGGTAAGGGGACACCAATATCCCTGAGCATAACGCTCCACAAAACATAGTGGACACAGCCCAAGCAAAACCCTCCCCACCATCGAGAACATCTACAGGGAACACTGCTGTCGGAGAGCAGCAGCCATCATCAAGAATCCACACCACCCAACACACGCTCTGTTCTCGCTGCTGCCATCAGGAAAGAGGTACAGGTGCCACATGACTCACACCATCAGGTTCAGGAACAGCTCCACCATGAGACTCCTCAATGACAAACTTAATCAGGGACTCATTTAAGGATTCTTACTTTTGAATGTTAATGGATTTTTTTTTACTCTCTATATTGCACAGTCAGTTTGCCTACATTTCTTTATTTGTTTACATGTTTACATTGTGTATGGATTATTTTTTACACTACCAATAAGTGGCAATTCTGTTTTGACCACAGGAAAAGGAATTTCAGGGTGGTATGTGACATCATAATAAATCTAAAATCTGAAATCCTCCCCCCCCTCATACATCTGCCTGTTTTTTTCCCTATTATTCTTGACGTAGGCCCCCAGCCCAAAATGTTGGTTACTCTCTGCATCCTACATATGCCACCTGAGGGATTGAGTTTCCCTGGCATGTTTGTGTTTTGGCTGAACCTTAAACAGTGACAGGAAATATCTTACTGTCAATATGAAAGTCTGTGGTGGGACAACGTCAGTGACGGGACAGTTTCTCCTGCCTTTTGTCAACATGAATGCATAGATTTAATCAATAATAAAATAATGGGAAGATAACTTTACAATGCCATCCTTTTTATATTATCTTTCTAGAGAGAATGTGGATATTATTACGACCGGAAGTGTCTGTTCTCACTGCGGGTGTTTCGGAGTGGTAGCTCTCAATGATCTTCCATTTATTGCATTACTAGTATGTGTCTCCACTGCAGATTAATGCTTTCACAAAGCTAATTATCTCCAACTAATAGAACTGACCCTGCAATGATTTTTTATGATTAATCATCAAAATGTGGAAGAACACATTGGAATTAGAATGTAATATCACTTCCCTTTCATTTGTTTTGAGTCACCTTTCATGAAGTTAGCCTGTTTAGTAATTCTGTCTATTCTTTAATGACCCCACCAACTATATCAAGAAACTGCAGAGCGTGGAGCGATATATATTAACTTTAATTTCAGCCAACTTATTGTTCTTTCCAACATTTTGGAATCTACAATCCTAAACTGGTCCAATGACATTATTGACGTGCCCGATATTGCTACCATCCATCTCCACTGAACTAATGTTGTCTTACGCAATGAAGCTTCACAGCAGCACAGTATTTATGTCTTCTATTTCAGAAGCACCCAGGAATTTGTGGAACGCACTGAATCACATTTAACAGGCAAACATTTAACCCTCGGAGGGGCTCTCAGAATTATAATAACCTGGTCTGGAGAAATATCGCCACAGGCTTGCGTATAGTAACCTCCTCTTGCTTGATACTGTCACAAAATTTCATGTGATGTTGCCTTTGAACCAAGGAAGGAAATATTTGAAGAGGGACTGCCTTCGATTCTCTGTTCGAAACAAAAGGTCCATTTCACCATTTTAGGAAGTCAGCAAATTCTGAGATTTAAAATGTAGAATGAAATAATACAATGAACAAGAAAACTTGGTGCATTATTTTCCAATCACTTTATAATTCCTCAATTATTAAACATCACATGTTTGATCTTTTGCTTGCAACCTGGGTGTTAACGATAAGAGTAGCATCATGGCAGGACAGTCAGAACTTCACGGAACAGGAGATAAGAGTCAGAGGACAAGGCTCCTCTCTGTTGCAGCTATGGAAGACATAATAAAAGACATCAACGGGCTATGCTTCAGAAGACGGGTTACACAGTTAGTGTAGTGGTTAACATTGAAGTGCCAGTGACTGGGTCCAAATCCGCCACTCTCTCTCAGGAGTTTGTACGTTCTCCCCATGTCCACACGGGTTTCTTCCAGGTGCTCTGGAGTTGGTAGGTTAATTAGTCACATGGTGGCACAGGGTCCTGGGTCAGAAAGGCCTGTTACTGCGCTGTATCTCTACATTTAAATGAAAGCTTCATAACCAAATGGTGACTGTAAAGGAAGGTTTGGAAGAAGGACGAGCTTAGCTCAGGACTTTGGCCACATCACTGAGCTCATGACATAGGTGATGACCCCCCCCCACCCCCCCATCAGCACAACTGTGGGGAAAGAATCACACAGTGTCTGGTGGGCAGCCACAATTTCACTGAAATACAAAAAGAAAGCTTCTTTCAAAGATCTGACACACGGCTAAATGTGGGACTGGGCCATCATTTCTCCAGACTCCTGTCTTCTGTCTGTAGGTCAAAGTTAGAGTGTCCAGTGGCCCGCCACTTCAATTCCCCTTAGCATTCCCAGACTGACCTGTCTGCCCTCCACCTCATCTATTCCAAGGGTGAGCTTAAAGATCATGTTGAGTTGCAAACCTTCACATTCCTTCCAGATATCATCAAACATAGGAACATTAATTCCATTTCTTTCACTTATTTGTTTGGAATTTAGAATTTACAGTGCGGTAACAGGCCCATCTAGCCCACTGGCCTGTGTTACCCAAATACACCCATGTGACCAATTACCCTAGCAAACCTGTACATCTTTGGAACATGTGAGAAAACCAGAGCACCTGGGGAAACCCATGCGGGTCACGGAGAAAATGTACAGATAGTGCTGGATTCGAATCTGGGGCTGCTAGCGCTGCAATAGCATTGCGTTATCTGCTATGGTCACTGTAAAATCCTACTTCCATTTGACCTTTTCCTCACACCGTGCAACTTCCTCCCCCTTTAAGTGGCCTCTCCCTCCTCTTCTCTCCACTTCTCCACACCCGATCACCCCCTCTTTTTCCACCCCCAATATTCTTGATATCAACTCTTACCCCTTTTAGTTTTAATAAAATTGACTGACTGAACTTTTCTCTCCACGGACGCTGCCTGGACCACTGAGTCTCTGCAACTCCTCATTGTTTGCTCAAGGTTCCTGCACCTGCAGTTCTTTTATCCCTCTAATCACACATGCTGTTGCGATCTTGTCTCTTTCACTACCCTCCCAATGTATTTCTGGGGCACCACAGCAACTCACCAGTCTTAAGGTTGAGAGCACTTGGGAGAGGCATTGTGGAGAACCAACATGCTCTCCTCTTTCAGGAAGGCAACTTCAACAATGGAGCTGCCAATCGTTGCTCGTCCTTGTCCCCAATAGAAAGAAGCATTCAAAGACAATAAAAGAAACCTTTACCATTTCTATAGTTTTAATTAAATAGCAATAACCAAAACACATTTAAAGACGTCAAATTGCTAAAGTGGGGCAGCACAGTCAGTCTAATGGTTAGCGCAACGTTAGTGTCCAGAATTCAAATCCAGCACTGTCTGTAGGGAGTTTACCCGTGTCTGCATGGATTTCCTCCCACCCCATGAAATGTATCAGGTTTGTAGGTCAATTGGCTGTAATTGGGCTCGTGGGTCGAAAGGGACTGTTAAATTTAAAATTTAAAATCATTGCAGCAAATACAAATAATAAAATTTTTAACTGGCATGGTTTGCACTAGTAATTGTAAGATATCAGTCAAATGAATGTGCTTGAGGATCCAGCTCCAGGTCTGGCAGGGTGTTCCTGTGTGGAGAAAGGGATTCACCAGCAGGAACCTTGTGCCGAATTCATGGTTTCCCCTTCCGAATACTGAGTCACCAAACCTGTGGCATTCATAGGGTCAAACACCAACTGCAATCCTGGGCAATAACTTCATGAAAATCCTGGAAGATCCATCATAACACAAGTTTATTTTGAGATTTGAAATTAAACCATAGGATGATAAAATACAAACATGAGTCTGTTTGTTTTAATATTTTTCATTTGCTATTTTAATTAAGGCACTAACTGGTCTGAAATATCTGCACATTTAATCCCCTCGGTCTCTTTGACTTGGTTTATTGTACTAGAGTGCAAGATGATCCTCAAGCATTTTAAATGACTATGTTGAAGAAATCTAATGGTGCCAAATTAATTCTTCAAAATGAAGAGGATGGACAGTTATGTGCTCAAAGCTGAAGTGTAAAAGAGACATTTCATTAATATTCCTCAGTGCATCATGTCAAACTTAAGAATGTGACCAAGTCTTGCAGGGGGATCTCATTAACTTGGTTATCACTCATGAGAGCTACCTCTGCAAAAAAGATGAAATAAGGTACAAGAACTAAAACAAAATTCCTTGTTGCTGTCACCAAATAGTCTGCATTAATTCTGTGTACTGAATGTAAAAGCAAGGAGAAAAGAAATAGTTGTGGTATGTGACACTTCATCTTCATTCTGCGCCATTAAGTAAGCTAAGATCGTATTATATGGCGAGCTCTCCACTGGCCACCGTGACAGAGGTGCACCAAAGAAAAGGTACAAGGACTGCCTAAAGAAATCTCTTGGTGCCTGCCACATTGACCACCGCCAGTGGGCTGATAACGCCTCAAACCGTGCATCTTGGCGCCTCACAGTTTGGCGGGCAGCAGCCTCCTTTGAAGAAGACCGCAGAGCCCACCTCTCTGACAAAAGGCAAAGGAGGAAAAACCCAACACCCAACCCCAACCAACCAATTTTCCCTTGCAACCGCTGCAATCGTGTCTGCCTGTCCCGCATCGGACTGGTCAGCCACAAACGAGCCTGCAGCTGACGTGGACTTTTTACCCCCTCCATAAATCTTCGTCCGCGAAGCCAAGCCAAAGAAGACAGAGAGTGTTTCATGCAGCAGGACTATGAAAGCTGCAAAGACCTTCTCACTGGGGACATTGCTGCACTGTTCACACACATTTGGAATTACGATGAAGTACCTTTGAAGTCTCAGAAGCAAATCTTTGCACCATAATGATAAAGCATTTATCAATAACAGCTAAAAATTCTCCTTACTCAAATGGTTTTTTTCTTTAACATTCTTTTTCCTTCCATTGTTTTTCATTATGCAAACATATTCACACAAAAACACACCCACACACCCATCCATGCACACACCTTCACATGGCCATGCAAAAACACACACACTCACCCACAGAAACAGATACACACCTACACACAAACTCACACACACCCACACACACACCCCCAATCACACACATGCCCACACCCACCCACTCACACACACATGCACACACACTCACAACACATGCATACATACACACACACATGCACCCACACACACCCACACTCACACCCCCACACACCCACACTCACAGCCACACACACACCCATACACACATAGATAGACACACACATACACCCACACACACATGCACACCCACACACTCACACACCCACACACAAATAAACCAACATATCCACTCATCCACACACACACACACACACCCGTACCCACACACACATACCAACACACACCCATACCCACACACACACCCACACACATTCACATATACATACACAAACACACCCACACACACTCACACACACACCCACACACCCACCCACACACCCAAACCAACACACAAATACACAAACACCCAACACACACACACATACACCCACACCCACACACGCATGCACAACCACACATGCATGCACAACCACATACACATGCACACACACACACCCCCACACACCCACACCCACACATACATACACACACACCCATACACACATACATAGACACACACATACATCCACACATACAACCACTCACACTCACACACACCCACACACAAATTCACACACCTGCACACACTCACACATACATACACACATTCACAAACACACCCATCCACATTCCTACC
The DNA here is from genome assembly GCF_036971445.1 of Narcine bancroftii. NCBI lineage: Eukaryota > Metazoa > Chordata > Chondrichthyes > Torpediniformes > Narcinidae > Narcine > Narcine bancroftii. Next base: position 70,312,389 of record NC_091474.1, on the reverse strand, counting down.
CACACATCAAAACCCACACACAAATACACAAACACCTAACACACGCACACACACATAGACACCCACACATACATACACCCAAACACACTCACCCACACAGACACACACACCAACACACAAACCCACATACTCACCCACTCACAGACACACAGACACACCCACACACAGACCCCGCACATCCACTCACCCACTCACACATTGACACACTCACACACACACCCACACACACACCCACACACACACCCACACACACACCCACACTCACACCCACACTCACACCCACACTTACACCCACACACACACCCATACACACATACATAGACACACAAATACACCCACACACACCCACACATACATACACCAACTCACAATCACACAGACACTCACAAATAAATCAACATATCCACTCATCCACACACACCCATAGCCACATGCGCGAGCACACACACACACACACACACACACACACACACACACACACACACACACACACACACACACACACACACACACGCACATACAGGCACATTTTACACATCCACACACACATACTTAAATTCACCCACAGTGGCACCCACAAATCCACACACACACACACACACACACACAGGCACATACACACCCACCCACTCATCCACCCACACACACAAACACATATTCACAAACACCCCCCACACACACATACAGGCATATTCACACACACACACACACACATGCACACACACACACACACATGCACGCACACAGACACACACATGCACGCACACAGACACACACACACAAACACACACACACACACAAACACACACACACAAACACACACACCACACACCACACACACATACAAGCACATTCACACACACACACACACACACACACACACACACACACACACACACACACACACACACACCACACACACACACACACTCACACATACATTCACAAGCACACACACCCACACACTCCAAAGCCACACACAAATACACGAACACCCAACACATAGACATCAACACACATACACACACACACACCCACACACACTGGCACACACACACACAGGCACATACACACACACATACATACAGGCACACACACACACACACACACACACACACACACACACACAAAGATACACCTACATATCCACACACCCACATACACACACAAACCCACACTCAAATAAACCCACATTTCCACTCATCCACACACACCCCCATTACCCACACACA